>NC_056000.1:112839711-113449720 GCF_018446385.1 Zingiber officinale
GCATATCTTCTTTTTGAGATGCATCCACTTCAATATCTAAGGTTTCTCAACCGACTGCAACATCTAGAAGGAGAGGAAGACGTGGAAGGGGGTCAAAGGTTTGCAATACTGAAACGACCCATGATTACTCTCCAGTTCCACCCATCCATGATACTTATATTGAGAAATTATCTATGCCTCTGCAGCGTTTTATTTCTCACACTGTTGATGTTCAACATGATGGTAATTGTGGATTTAGGGCAATAACTGCACTAATTGGGTATGGTGAAGAAGGTTGGTTTCAAGTACGATTTGAGCTTATAGAAGAGATTCAACAAAATAAGGATCTATATGATGAACTTTATCCAGATCCAAATTTGGTAACCAATCTATTATTCTTATTGAATTGGTTTGAGCCGTGAGCACCAGAAATGTATTGGATGGACACTATGCCCTTGGGAATTGTCATCACATTAAGGTACAATCTTGTACTTCATACATTTGGTGAGAATGTTGGGGTTGTTTTACTCACTTGCCATTAAGAATTCCTCCAGTTCCAAACCAAGAGCATCGAGAAATAGCTATTGCTCATGTTGGCAATCACTTTGTACAAGTTTTCTTACATCCTTATTATCCTGTACCACCCATTCCAACTTGGTGGTGGCAACATTCATCGTATGAAGCTAAAGGATGAGTCACTCGTTATAGGGCACGTGTTCATTTGTGGTACGAAGTAATAGGTGCACCACCACCAAACACGTCGGGAGCAGAATTTGGAGGCAATATTGATTAAGATTTCTATTTTTATATATTTTCATATTTTTTTTGTATTATTATATGTACTATTCATTTGAAAAAATATATTTGTTCCTAAGTTATGAATGTGTTCACTATTAATTGTTAGTACTTTTTTGTTAGTTTTAAATATAAACTAAAAATAAACAAAAGATTATAAACATATAAAAAAATTATTCAAAAAATAAAACTCATAAAAAACTGATTAACAAAAAAAATCAATAAAAAATAAAACTTAAAAGAAAATAAATTGAAAAAATACAAGTATTAGGAAAAAAATAATTAATTAATTAAAAAATAAAACTAAATAAAATTTATATAAAATTGAAAATAAAGTATTGATAAAAAAATAATTAATTAAATTAATTAAAAAATAAAACTAAATAAAATTAAAAATATACAAGTATGAGAGCTATTTTTAAATAAAATTAATTTAAAAATTAAAACTAAATGGAAATTAAATGAAATAAAAAAAAAAGAAAAAGAAGAGGAGGGTAGATGCGCTCGACCTTTATACGAAGGAGAGGTTGATAACATTATCTTTAATCTCGACTCCGACTATGTCCGAGTCAGGAAAGTTTGGGTCGAAAATGGACATTTGGCAATAAAGATACTATATACGTTCACCTTTCTACAAAGGAGAAGTTAATATTATCATTTTTTATCTCGATCCTCACTATGTTCAAGTCAGATGAATTCAAGCTCGAAAATAGACATTTAATGATGAAAATATAATATGTGCTCGATCGTTATACCAAAGTAATATTGACATCATCAATTTTTAATTTAACCCTGAGTATATCGAAGTTAAGAGGGTTTGGGTTCAGAAACAAACATTTGCTGATGGATCACTACTCGAAAACTTGAAGAAATAATGAATTCAACGACTCAATTAATTGAAAAGATCATCTAACTAACCAAAGCTAAGAGCATCTTCAATGCAAGTTTTTTAAAATGTTTGTAAAATTAAAAAAACTTAACAAAAAAGCTTTAATGAATAGGGAGATAAATTGAGGTTTTTTTTAAGAACAAGTTTGATTTTTCATTTAATTCTCATTTAATTTATTTAAATTGAGGTTTTTCTCTCGATGATGGAATTATTAATTATTGAAAAATTAATATTGCATGTTTGACTTTTTAAAACCATTAATTATTTTATTTAATAATTAAATTATACATTTTTCTTTTGAAAATAAATATATTTGATAAATTAAAAAAATATAAATGATTATAATTAAATTAAAATCCATAAGTTAATTAAATATTAAATAAAAATTGTAAATTAAATTAAATTAAAAATCATAAGTTCATTAATTTATTAATTAAAAATTATAAATAAATTAAATGAGAATTAAATAAAATATTAAGTAAAAATTATATAGAGATATTAAATGAAAAATTAATAAATAAATATATGTGATTTGTAATGTAGGACTCATAAAAAAGTTGTATGGAGATTTTTTTTTTATTGTAGAGAGAATAGTAGATTTTTTTACTTTTGATGTGATATTAATGTGACATATTGAAAATTACAAAAAAAAAAAATCTTAAGATGAAATTTAACTGTTGGAGATGTCCTAATCTGCTCAACCTAAACCATCCTACCCATTAGCCAATCCAAGGCTACACTGTTGATCAAAACCAGCCCGCTCAGTCTTGCTAGTTCGAATTAACCAATAAATTAAATATTATCGGAAAAAAACAACTAGATTAAATGGAAAGGCAACATTACTGACAATAAATTAAACGAGACTTGCTGAAATAGAAAAAAAAACAACAAAGCAGCACACGAAGTTTAGTTTAGTTTAGTTCGCCTCATTTAACCGAGCGCAGCATTAGCTCTATCAAAAAATGCATCTGTCAGCGCTGTGCTCGAAGACAAAGCAGCATCAAGCAAATCAAGAACCTGAAACACGAACAAAGAAATCAGCATCAATCTCACAGTTAGATGTAATGCAATTGTAGCAACGGAAGATAGACAGACCTCTTCTTTATCTATGCCCAACTCTACCATCTTGACTGGTTCAGAGATATTCCTGTGAAGTGAAAAGACTGGTGTGAAGGAGAACGGGGTGACTACCAGTTCGTCGCTAACCATGTACGTTATTTGTTTGCAGAAGCTTCCCTCAGAAAAATTTAATCCCTCGGTTGATGTTTTGGGATCTATAAGCAGTGCCCGTTTTGCCTTAATACCCGAATGGCCAGGTGAGTAGCAGTTGTACCTCTTTGCGCTTAGTCTGCAGCGGTAGTCACATGCGAAGTAGAGTGGTTCCTTATCCACTTCTACTCCAATGACTTGATGCTTGCAGTTGAAATACGGTGCGAGCTTGGGATTAAGCAGGTTCTCTTCGCAGCCTTCAACCACGAAACCTGAGGAAGCCAAACGCTCAGCACTGCCGTACAAGTTATTGAGGCATGCAATCTTGAATCGACTACCCAAATGCTTCTTCAAAGCACCCAACGGAAACGTGAGGAAACTTAAAATAACATCGACAAAGTCCTGGCCAGCTTCAGCATACATCACCCTGTTCCCCACAAGGGCCAACTTGATTTTGTAGATCTTATTCTCCTTGTCAGACGCCTTGATTGCGACTGTTTTTACCACAGGAGGAGGAACTGAAAGCCTAGGGGGGATATCTTCCTCATTGCGCAATAAAACATCAGTCAGTGGAGTGTCGGAAATGAGAGATCTTTTAAGAATTTGCAAAACCTGCAAGCATTGAATTTATAGGAATTGTTGTTGTTCCTTGATAATTCTCAGCTGAGAATGGAGTAAAACGTCATGAAACTAAAAGGCATCGGTTAGAGAATGAAAATTTACCTGTGCTTGTTCGATTGTTATCGATCTCTCTTCGAGGCCGTTCCAGACACCATAGGGACCGACAAAAGACGACTTGGCGTGCTCAAGAGATTCTACCAAAAGCGAATCAGTAACAAGAAATTTATTCCCCTTGATGAATACGCCACGACACTCTTCGTAATTAACATAATCTCGATTCAGATCGTAGCTAATTTTCCTGTCCATGTGATGACCACAACGACAATGTTCGAGGCTTGAATAATAGCTGAGCGCACGATATGAGCAAATTTTGGATGCGCATGTGAATAACTTTCCAATTTCATCGATATTAATCTTTAGCTTCTGGCATTTAACTCGAGATGAGTTCACCGGCTTCGTCAACATCAATCTGCACGCTGCGGTCGCAAGGTATTTGTTATCAACGCCTTGGTAAAGCTTATCGAAGCAACCCAACGACGACTGTTTTTTCAGAAGACGGACAATGGTGCCGACAGGCAGCGTGAGAAAGCTGAAGAGAACATCTACGAAATCCAAGTCCGATTCGACAAAAGCAACGCAGTTCTTCATCTTGTTCACATAGACATTGAGGGTGATTTGCTGCTGATTAGTGGCCATGACTATTTAGCTCAGGCAGCGTCAGTGGAGTAGATTGAGCAGAGAGCTTGTCTAATTTTGTGCGAATATTGTGGCATATTTATAGTAACTTGCCATGGGGATTATTTAAAGAGTTAACTATAGAAATTTATGGGACTTTAAATTTTTTTTTGGAGTTACTGCGCGTGCTTTAACTGCTAATTAGCACGGATAAGTCTGAGCGTCAAAAGTTGCTTAGGAATTTTAAAAGACTTTTAAAATTTTGGAGTTGGCTGCGCGTGCTATGTAGCTGCTTAGGAATGGGTCACCACTTGTTAGAACATTAATTAAATGTACAGATTAGTTTAATGCTATAAACTTATTATTGAATTATATAAATAAATAAATATTTAGAGGGCTGATCTACTAATTTAATGTTTAATTGAGGGGAGGTTGTTATAATGCAGATCTACTAAATACATATCATTTCATTCTTATTACTTCTTTATAGGATCCCACGGAGAATTACTGCTTGTCAGAGTAGTTGTATTCATTATGAGTCTCAAATATACTCACTTGATTATCGACCCATCAGTTCACCCTTCTCAGTTCCTTTCGGAAGGGACTACCCCTAAATTCTGTTGCCGAATATGTAATGCAGTCTGATGCAACCTCAAATGAATAATCATGGCAACCTCAAATAGATCAGTATGAGAACACACCAAAGAAGCAGCCAGTTTTATTCTTCAGTGTTTGGCGTTTATTACAGAAATATCGTTCATACAACAACCACACAGGCCACAGCAGCCAGAAGCAAGAAGCCAGGCCACAAAGATACTCACTTTTAGTGCAGAGTAAATAGAAACGAAAAAGGCATTGAAATCTTGCCTTGCGGCTCCCTTAAAGTTCATCAGCCAGATTCTAGACAAATCGAAAGTATAACCATAATCACTTTTCATGGATCCCTTCGTTTTGAGAGAAACCCATCTTCAACAGGTCGAGTTTGCAACCTTCATCTTCTTACTTTTAGGAAAAATCTTCATCTCTACGTCCTTTAACCATATCCAGGAGGCGATGTGAAACTGAAATCTGCTGACATTATACTTTGTATTACGTAAAGGGGTATTTACCTCGACTTTGCCAAGATTAGAACCCCAGACCTCATGATGACAACACCTCATGTGCTAGCCACTAAACCCATCCGAGGGGACTCATCTCTATTTCCTTTGGAACCATATCTTCAGGGATTTTGAGCGATGTGTAATGATAATAATAAAAATAATCTTTAATTGATTTCAATCAATTGAGATTTATTATATTTGACACATAATCAAGATCGACATGAATCAAATAGGAAAAATAATATTTTCAAGTCTATTATATTACTATGTTTATAATTATTATGATTGTATGCCTTATTTAATCTTTTCATTATTGTTTTGGACAATTTATATAAATAAGCTATTGGTTTTAGTAATAAATTATCAAAAAAATTTATATTATTTCTTTCCTCTACCTATTGAATTCTACATGGTATCAGAACCATGATCCTTTCTTTTCCTTATCTTCCCTCAAAATTTAGCTTCTTCCTTCTTTAATTCCTCTTCCAGTACTAGATTTCTACAACATTAGTCAGCAACAACGTGAACATCTTGGAATATAATAGCAACTTGGAGCAACCCAAATATCAGCGTGCTCCAGCAACAACTTGTAGTCTCATTGTCGATTTCAGCGCCGATCTTCTTTGCTGCTGATTTCGATGTCGTTGTTCTTTGCTGCTGATTTTGGCGCGGACGTCCTTTGCTGCCAATCTCGGTGCCAACGTCCTTTACTGCTGATTTCGACACCGACATCCTTTCTTGCTAATTTTGTGCAGCAACCTTGGGAATTTCGATAACTACAGTAACAATCATTTTTTTCCTCCACCGTTTGGCTTTTTCTTAAAAAAAAATGAGAAAAAACATAGAAGAGCTTTATAATTATTGGCTTTTTCTTCAAAAAGAAATAAAAAATAGAGAGAGAGAGAAAGCAGAAAAAAAGAGAGAAAAAAAAATATCTTCTCTCGAGTCTTATTTTTTTTTCTCTTTTCTTTGCTTTTCTCCTGGCGTTATTCTCCTATTAATTAGTCTTGTTATTTTCTATTGTTGTTCATCTCCATGTAGCAAGTGCTTCTATTCACCACCAAAAGCTGCCTAAGCCAACGCAGAAAAGCTCTCTTCTTTTTTTTTTAATCGTCGAAAAGTTACTCTGCCGCCCATAACCAGTGGTCATCACTGTCCACCAAGCTTCTGATTTGCCGCTTCCGTTAGATAACAAGGTTCTAGTGCCAAGTATTATTTCCAGCCATCGAAAATTCTTCCAGCAAGGTCTATTACTATCAAGGGACGAGTTATTTATTTTCGATGTTTGATACTCAACGACATCAAGGTGGCCAAAAGCAAAGGTTAGACCGATGTCAAATTTGTCACATCGTTGGTCATACTAGTATTCATTTTTCTAGAAGATTTGATTGGTCTTATAGTCAGAGAAGATGTCAAATTTGTCTCAGAGTTGGACATATTGGTATTCAATGTCCTAAAAGATTTGACTCAAATATTACTGGTGGTCTTGCAGCATTGGGACAACCAACTATTTCACAAGGGAGCATGCATCTTTAAATCGACCACCACCTTCTTGGCACTCTACAGCCTAGTCATCTCATTATGAAGCATTCTCACATTATATATCTCCTAATATAGTTCCATTGACTCTTGAGAACCCAGGATGACATCTGGATTCTGGAGCAACTCATCATGTTACACCAAAGTATAATATTCTCACAGAAGCTTCGCCTTATGATGGGCCCGACATGGTACAAATAGGTAATGGCTCAGGTTTGCAAATTACTCACATTGGAAACACATCTTTTACTCATGTGGTCAAAACTTTCGTATGCACGACACTCTTCATGTTCTTTCTATCACCAAAAATTTTCTACTTATAATGTGTTCTTTGAATTTCATCCTCATCATTGTCTTGTGAAGGATCCCACAATAGGAAATATTCTACTCCGAGGAAGCATTAAAGACGACCTTTATCATCTTCAACCCACCTATACTAATGCTTTTGTTGGAGAACGCACTGATAAATTCTCTTGGCGCGCACGCCTTGGTCATCCGTCTCTATGTGTTGTTTAGAATATCATTATCCATTATGGTTTTCCAATTTCTTTAGTCTCCACTTCTCATTTATGTGAAGCTTGCATGAAAGCAAAATCTCATAAATTACTTTTTGTGTCTTCTTCTCGCACTTCTAGTTTTCCTTTAGAAATTATTCACTCTGATTTATGGGGTCCTACTACTATTCTATCTAATCAAGGTTTTCTTTATTATGTTATTTTTATTGACAATTTTAGCAAGTATACTTGGATTTTTCCTATGAAAAGAAAGTCTGATCTCTTTGATATTTTTTGTCGCTTTCAAAAATAAGTTGAGCGCTATTTTGATCATAAAATCCTCTCTCTTCATTCTGATTAAGGTGACAAGTATCAAGCGCTTCATCGTCATCTTACTTCCTCTGCCATCATCCATCGAGTCTCTTGTCCTCACACTTCTGAACAAAATGGATTCACCGAGAGAAAACATCGTCATATAGTTGAAACTGCCTTAGCTCTTCTTAATCATGCCTCAGTTCCACTTAAATTTTGGGATGATGTTGTCCAACCCGCAGTCTACCTTATCAATCGTTTACCCACTCCACTACTTCAAAATAAGTGTCCCTTGGAAATATTTTTTAACTATCTTCCAGATTACTCCTTCTTTCGTATCTTTGGTTGTGCATGTTATCCTTGTCTACAACCTTACTCTAACACAAGTTAAACCCTTGCACTTTACAATGTGTTTTCCTTGGTTATAGTAATTTGCATCATGGGTACCGTTGCTTCCATATTTTGACTGATCGGATATATATATTTCTCGATATGTTACTTTTGATGAATCTCTGTTTTCGTTTGCAGTTGCTACCTCAGATGCTCCTGCAGATAATTAAGGCAACTATCTAATATCACCAAGTAATATAATAGAAGCCCCACATATTGATTCCTCAGGACATATTGAAAGTACAAGGGGGGATGGTATCTTAGTTCCTGTAAACTCAGCAGCTAGTGGTGATCCACTCTCTAGTTCTGATTCTCATTCGTCTTACCACTCATCTCCGAGTAACTCTGATGACGATATTTCTCGGCGAATGCTTCCTCTAAGCGAAATTTATGCATGATGTCAACCAGTTTCCACTCGTTATCCTCTTCCACATGCTCTCATTGCTTCTTCAAATTTTGTTGAACCTTCTAGTTTTACACAAGAAGTCAAAGATCCAAATTGGCGTGCTACGATGGCTATAAAATTTGATGCTCTTCTTCGTAATGCAACCTGGAACTTATTCCCTCGTACCCCATCTATGAATATTGTGGGTTCTATATGGGTTTACCGTGCAGATGGTTCTATTGAACATTACAAAGCTCATCTTGTTGCTAAAGGCTTTAATCAACAGCAAGGTATTGACTTCAATGATACTTTTAGTCCAGTCATCAAAATTACAACTATCATATTGCTACTATCTATAGATGTTAGCTTCAATTGGCCAATATACCAATTAGATGTTTCCAATTCTTTTCTTCAAGGACACCTTGAAGAAACTGCTTATATGGAGCAACCTCCTGGATTCATCCACCCACAACTTCCAACACATGTGTGTCAATTTCAGAAGTCTATATATGGTCTTCGACAAGCACCTCGTGTATGGTTTCATCGTCTATCTACCTGGCTTCATACTCAAGATTTTTCTGGCTAAAAAATAGACTTTTCCCTATTCTACAAATGTAATGTGGAATTTTCAATATTTGTTTTGATTTATGTGGATGATATATTAATAACTGGTAGTGATCAAAACGACATTACTACTTTACTACATCTTCTCCATCAAAAGTTTCCTATTCGGGATCTTGGCAATGCTCACTTTTTCCTTGGCATAGAGGTTCTCTCACATTCTGAAGGTTATTTTCTCTCTCAGAGCAAATACATTACTGGACTCCTATAATGAGCTAAAATGGATGGTGCACGTCCTATCTCCACACCAATCACCGAGGGTGGTTTCACTGCACCTTCATCCTCCTCTTCAATGTCTGACCCCCAGATTTACCGTAGCATTGTTGGTGCCCTATAATATGTTACAATTACACGACACGATATTATTTTTGTTGTGAATTATGCCTGTCAATTTATGCATGCTTCTATTGAACATCATTGGGAAGGTGTTAAGAGAATTCTTCGATATCTTAAAGGCACTATTCTACATGGTCTTCTTTTATATCGTCAGTCTTAACGAGAGTTGATTGCTTACAGTGATGTTGATTGGACTGGATCTCCCAAAGATAGATGTTCTACTAATGGATATGTTATATTTCTTGGACAAAATTTTATTTCCTGGTCTTTAAAGAAGTAACCTACAGTCTCTCGCTCAAGTACTAAAACTGAATATAAAACTATCGCTAACGCAATGTTTGAAATTATTTGGCTACAATCTCTTCTTTCAGAATTACACTTTTTCTCAACTGCTACGCCTAAAATCTGGTGTGATAATATTGGAGCAACTTAACTTGTGGCAAATCCTATTTTTCATGCTCGTACCAAGCATGTAGAGATTAATTTTCATTTTGTTCGCGAGCGTGTGCCGACTTGACAACTTTCGGTTTCTTATATCTCTATAGAAAATCAAATTACTGATATATTTATCAAGTCATTATCCAGACAGCATTTCACCAAGTTAGCACTCAAACTCAACATTCAGGCACTCCCGTTGAGTTTGTCGAGGGGTAATGACAATAATAGAAATAATTTCTAATTGATTTCAATTAATTGAGATTTATTATATTTGGCACACAATCAAGATCGATCTGAATTAAATAGGAAAAATAATATTTTCAGGTCTATTATATTACTATGTTTATAACTATTATGATTGTATGTCTTAATTAATTTTTTCATTATTGTTTTGAATAATTTGTATAAATAAGCCTATTGACTTTAGTAATAAGATTATCAAAAAGTTTTATATTATTTCTTTCCTCTACCTATTGATTTCTATAATGTGAAACTAAAATCTACTGATGACATTATATCTTTGTATTCCGGAAAGGCTTCGAGGAATCTCTCAACTTCTACATTGCTCCTTTCCGTTTGGCATTTGATAGTACACATCCATTTTGGAGAAATTTGATCTCATACTCAGTAGTCTTTTGGTGTCAAGTGGAGTTTGTTTTTTTGTGGCAGAACCAAGGATCTTCGATAAAGTTTTGCCTGATAATGTCGTACGTAACTAAAAGATGTTGAGTTTCTTAGCAACCCACAACGAGCATTTCCTGATTTACCCTGGTGGACGAACAGTAAAAAAATTTCGTGGGGTTAGGCCGATCACCCTAGGACTAGTCAATGATGCTAACTTGGTTTATCATTTTTTTTTCCTTTTGCTATGGTGCCACGATAGGGCATCCAGGTTATCACCCAGACACTGGCAGTTCGATTCCTAGCTATGGGGTATTTGTAAGAATTTTTCCTCCAAATGGGGAGAGTAACCAAAAGATGTTAGGCTTTTGGGATGCCCGCCATGCGCGCTTCCCGATTGACCCTAGTGGTCGGTAGAAAAATTCTATTAGGGGCTGTGCCGGTCACCCAGGACTAGTCAATGAAGTTAATTGGATTTATTTATTTATTTTGGTGTTATTTCATGTTCCTAATGTTTTTGCTTTTATAAAAACAAACATTGTCATCAATAATTAATTTTCTATATTAATCTATTGCCCATAAATAGGGGTGTAATCGGGTCGAGCTGAGCCAGCCGAGCCAATCTGAACTCTTAAATGTTTAAGTTTGACTCATTTATAATCGAGTCGAGCTCGAGCTTTATTTAACGAATATATTCATGGCTCACGAGCTTATTTGAGCTTTTATTGAGCCTAAACGAGCTTAATAAATATAAATTATAAATTTAAATATTCATTAAAAACTAAATTATATATTTAGAGAAAATTATTTTTTTTTATTAAAATTTATAATTTTATTCTAATAAATAAATTTAATATATTTATCTATATTTTTCATAAGTATAAAAACTATAAATTTAATATCAAAATTATTATTATTTTTATTTAAAAGTTGATTTATGAGCTTACTAACAAACATGTTCATGAGCTAACGAGCCGAATATTGTAAACCTTGAGCTTGGTTTGTTTATCTTAACGAGCATCATTAAATGAGCTAAAATAAGCTTTTATCGAAACTAGTTTCGAATAGCTCATGAGTAGCTTGGTTTATTTACACCCCTACCAACAAACAAGGAATTATTTTAATAAGGAAGAACTTTTACCAACTATTAAATTCACTTTAGTCAATATGCAATTTGCTTGCTTAGTTCTTGGATGCCACTCTTGTGATCCCTTCCGCTATGTTGGAAAATGTGGATGGAAAAATAGTTGATGGAAGACCACTCCTTTCTATTGCGAATGAGACATTATTCCATATTAGGAGTTGAGATTCATTAAGATTGGTTTAAAATAATCGTAATTGTGAAAGTTGGGGATATGCGCGCATAACCTACAAGAGAGGGTGAGAATCTACGGCCCAAATTATTCTAACCCAAGGCGATGTTCGAGCACTACTTTTATGCACCAAATGAGACTAGTGTTAGTGTAAGCCCTAAGAGCCAATTATGAGTTGATTGACTTAGGACATATTGTAACATATTTATCAATAAAAGATAATATTTTATTTATTATATTTATTTCACATTTGTGCTAGCTGAATAAATATAATAATGTCTTACAATAGTAGATTCTAGTCTATAACATATTAATTGTTGAATTGATTGTGAGATACTATCGACATATATAGAGAATACTATTATTAATTATTCCTATTCAAGTATTAATATACAAGGATAATATTAATATACTGAAACTATCATGTAGGTTAATTGAAAACTTATTATCACAAGACATGAATATAAGATATCGAGTTGACACATGAGTATTTAATAGAAAATCTGTACTGAATTGACCTGCCATGAAAAGTTTCATGGATCATTATATAAGTATCATAAACTGTTAGAGTGTATACTAAAAGCCTAAGCTTTTGTAAATATTTATTTTGAATAAAGAATCACATTTGGTCAAATTATCTACATCTATTTGTAGTTGTACAATTAATTTATATTGTAGATAACATAGTATGTGGTGTCACATACAGAAGATGATGTTATCAGTACCTTATAAATTATAAACAGTAGCTCACGATCAAAATGGAAAAGAACAAACCATTGGAAGGTCGTAGTGTAATTAGGAATTAGTTTATCTTAACTATATAATTACACTAGTACACTTAGAGTGTATTGAGTAGGACCATTAGAGGTCGTTTCTTTTATACTGACTTTATAAAGGAACAAAGACCTCAATTATTATGGAAGTGTGTGCTCTTAATCCTAATATAATAACAAGCACATATATTTGATATTTATTTCTTTAATTTATCAATGGGTGAGATTTAGTTCGATAAATCAATAAGCCCGATAAGTTTGGAAATGATATCACTTATAGTGTGTGTTGTTGATTATAGAAGGAAATCGTGTCCTAATAATCTAGGTTGATAATGCCCCCAAGAAGAGCTCATAAGGATTGGCATGTTAAACCTTGCAGGTGGACTCAGTCCGACATGACGATAAGGTTGAGTGGTACTATTCTTGGACTAAGATACTAATTAAATGAGTTGTCAGTAACTCACTTATTTAGTGGACATTTGACATCTTAAACACAGGGAGACTAACACACTCATAATAAGAAGGAGCCCAAAAATATAATTTGGGATTGGTGCGGTAGTTCAATAATAGTTCTCTAGTGGAATGAATTATTATTGATAAAATTAAGTTGTGTGTTCGGGGCGAACACGGGATGCTTAATTTTATTGGGAAGCCAAAACCAATTCCTCCTCTCGGTCCCTATCGTAGCCTCTTATTTATAGAGTACTATACCCACGTATACCCACCTTCATACCCATGATGTAGGGGTCGGCCAAGCTAGCTTGTGGATCTAGCTAGGGCCGGCCAAGCCTTGGTTCATGGGTGGTCGGCCCTAGCTTGAACCCAAGCTTAGGTGGTCGGCCCCCATTAAATTAAAAAGAATTTTAATTTTAAAATTTTTTTATGTGAAAGATATAATTTATTGGAGAGATTAAAAATTAAAATATCTCTTTTAAAAGGATCTACAAAAGATTAAAGAAAGAGATTAGATCTCTTTCCTTATTTGTAGATTGGAAAGATATTTTATTTTTCTTCTTTGTAAATTATTCACATGTTGAAAAATTAAAATTATAGAAATTTCTTTTTATCAACCATGAAGGGATTTTAAAGGGAAAGTTTATTTTTTAAAATTTCTATACACAAATAAAGAATTTTAATTGTTGATTGAAATTGCCTTGTTTGCTCTTATTGATGTGGTCGGCCATGACATGAAGGTTTAGGAAATTTTGTTTAATTTTTCTTAATTAATTCATGTCAAGGAAAGTTAAGGAAATTTTATTATAATTAAATTTCCTTATTTGCCAAAGCTAAGGATTATAAAAGAGGGGGTTTTGGGAGCCTTGAAGGTGAACAACCTCTATTAGTTTCTCCATCTTTTCTTCCTTGGTGTGACCGGCCACTTCCCTTTCTCTTCTCTCCATCCTTTGTGGCTGAAACCTTCTTCCCTCTTGGAGATCAAGTGGTGGCCGGTTTCTAGCTTGGAGAAGAAGGAGAGAAAGCTTTCATCCCTTAGAGCATTGGTGGTGGTTTCTCTTCTTCCTTAGAGGTGCACTTGATTTGGCCAAACCTTGCAAGGAGGAGAAGAAGGTGCTTTGGTGGTATCTCATCTCGGAAGATCGTTGCCCACACAATGTCCGAGGTTAGAAGAGGAATACGGTAAAAGACCTAGAGGTTTTTGCTTGCAAAAGAAAAGGTATACCAGTATTTTATTTCCGCATCATACTAGTTTTATCTTCATGTTAAAAATACCAAATACAAGAGGCATGCGATTCTAGTATTTCGAATTTATTTTCGATGTTGTGTTCTTTGTTTTTCTTTTCCTTGTGATTTGATTGTTCTTTTCGGTTGACCTAAAGTTATTTAAGGAAATTAAATATTAGCTTTCCTTAAAAGGCTTTGTCTAGGCGGTGGTGGTTGCTCCCATATCCAAGAAGGTCATGTGCCTCACCATGCAATCCTGGAAGCCAATTTTGGAAATTAATATTTAATGGAATTAATAACCTAGGTGATTTGGATCGAACGTGTTAAGTTCTGCAGGAGATCCAAGTCTAAACCTAAAAGAACAAATAGATTAAACTTTGGATCAAACGTGTTAAATTCTGCAGGCGATCCAAGTTTAATTTAAAAGAACACATGGTAGCTAGGAAAAGGTTCAGACCTTTGTACAAAATTTTTGTACAGTGGAACCATTAGGTTTTCCGAGTAGCAACCAACAATTGGTATCAAAGCTAGGGTTTTGCCTCTGTGTATTTGGTATTAGTTTAATTATGCACATGTCATACATAATTTAGGCAGGTTAATAGTAGGATGTGCTAACTTTGTGGATGCAGGATCCAACTATTATGGCTTATAGTTTTTGTGTGTAATTGGACCCTTGGACATGTCAAGGGCATTTATGTGTGTGCATGATTGTATTATAAAATACAGCAGGAGCTGTATTTAGTTTTATTAGGATTTTATTTTTAATCTAGTTACATGTACATTCCTTTTATGGAATATAGGATCGATGGCTGTAAATTTTATTTTATGTTCGATCTAGTTTACATGTACATTCCTTCGAGAAATATAGGATCGAAAATGTAAAATTCTATTTATGTCGCGGATCGAATCTTGCAAGGCGTGGAACCTTTTGAGGATCAGAGGCGCAGCGGAACTAGGAGCAAGATGGGTGCGACAACTAGACCCGGTGGCAGTGGCCAAAGATGGCAGCAGCTAGGGTTGGCGACACACGGAGGACAGCAATAGATAAAAGTCATAATAGTTGAAAATTCGTTTTTCTGTTTATTGCTTTTTATGCTGTGAATGTGTGTGCTTGTTAGTATGCATATTAAGTAGGCTAGCATAGTCAAAATTCCTCACTTTAAATAACTAAGTGGGAGAGGGATTTATTTTAAAATAAATTTCACGGTCTCCATTACTAGTTTATAAGTGATGCAACAAGCTTGCGCGTTGGCTCTGAGTGCCTTCATATCGGATGAGCTTGTTTGCGGATCACTAGATTAAACTTCCATTTTTGGATGACTATAGGAAGTTAATTAAGAGCGTGTGATCTTCCCCATCGGAAGGGGCACAATCTTATTAATGGACTGAGTGTCAAGTAATGGTATACACTTAGGCACGTCTAATAGTATCCTCGCCATCGGAGTCACTGCTATTATTCGTGTGACCAAAGTAAACCAACTATTAATTTTATTTGTCAAAAAGTTAGGTTGACAAGATAATAAAATTAATGGATAATCCCCTCCTTTTACAAATGTTGAATTTGTATACGTCCACACTATCGTGGCATACAAAATTCACGATGTTTTAAGGTGTTGGTTAATTTAAAATAGTATTGTTTGAGAAATCAATATTATTCTAAATTTAGAGTTCTGACCAAAAGTTATTTGTGATTCTTAGGATGACTTTCAACCCACTGGCCATCATACTAAAAGAGAACAGACTTACTGATCCTAACTACATAGATTGGAAAAGGAACCTGGACATTGTTCTTACTGCTGAAAGCTATAAGTTTGTACTAACTGAAACTTGCCCTGATACACCCAATGGTGAATCTACCCAAGAGGAGATTGAGTATCATAGGAAATGGGTAAAAGCAGATGAGATGGCGCGGTGTTGCATTTTGGCTTCAATGTCAAATGTATTGCAACATCAGCATCAAGATTTACCAACAACCTATGATATTATGAACAATCTCAAGGAACTCTTTGGTCACCAGGATCGGGCCTCTAGGCAAGAAGCCATGAGAAAGATAATGACAGCCACCATGCAAGAGGGTACTCCCGTGAGGGATCATATCCTAAAGATGATGACTTATCTAAATGAAATACAAATCCTTGGAGGAGAAATTGATGGGGAAACCCAGATCGATATGATCCTCCAAACACTACCTAGAAGTTTTGAGCAATTCTGCTTGAATTACAATATGAATAAAAGGGTATATTCATTGGCGGAACTACTGACAGAACTTCAGGTAGCAGAAGGTTTGTTCCGTCATAATTCTCATATTCACTATGCTGAAAATGATTCTACTTTTAAACCGAAAGGAAAGAAGAAGAAGAAGAAACAAGTTAGCTCAGCAAAGAAAATGAATAAATCTCAGAGTACAGGACCTAAAGCTGGAATGAAGAAGCCAAAGGGCAAGTGCTTCATCTGCAAGCAGTCAGGGCATTGGAAGGCGGACTGTCCTCGTAGAAATCAAAACAACAAAGGTATATCTCACGCTCTAGTTGTTGAAACATGTTTAGCGGTGTTATCTACCAGCACCTGGTGTGTAGATATGGGAGCCACTGATCATGTCTGCAATTCCTTGCAGGGGTTCCAGGAAACCCGACGATTAACTGAAGGAGAGATTACAGTCTACATGGGCAACGCTACTAAGGTGGCGGCTGTTGTAGTGGGAGACGTCTACTTATCTTTTAATAGGAATAGAAATTTGGTTTTAAGAAATTGTCTTTATGTACCCAGTTTTAGAAAGAATTTAATTTCAGCTTCTAAACTGTTTTTGGATGGATATTCAGTTTCCTTTAGTAACGATGTAGTTATTAAGAGAAATAAAGTGATTATCTGTTCTGGTACATTAGTTGGAAATTTGTATACTTTAAATCCAATTTCTCCCACAAAGCATAATATGGAAATTAATAACACATCTTCTAACTCAAATAAGAGAAAAGAACATTTGGAAATGAACCAAGCATATCTTTGGCATCTAAGGCTTGGTCATATTAACTTAAGTAGGATTCAGAGGCTTATAGCCGATGGACTCTTGAGTTCATTAGAGTTGGAAAATTTTCCAACTTATGAATCTTGCTTGGAAGGTAAAATGACCAATAGGCCTTTCAAGGCCAAAGGGTATAGAGCCAAAGAAGTGTTAGAATTGGTTCATTCTGATTTGTGTGGTCCTATGTCTGTCCAGGCAAGAGGTGGTTTTGAATATTTTGTCTCTTTTATAGACGATTATTCAAGATATGGATACATTTACCTAATGCACCACAAGTCCGAGTGCTTTGATAAGTTCAAAGAGTACAAGGCTGATGTGGAGAAACGACTAGGTAAAAGTATCAAGACACTACGGTCTGATCGTGGTGGCGAATACCTCTTAGGAGAGTTTAGGAATTACTTATCAGAGGCTGGGATTCAATCCCAACTGTCCGCACCTGGTACACCTCAACAGAATGGTGTGGCAGAACGAAGGAATAGGACTCTTATAGAGATGGTTAGATCGATGATGAGTTATTCAGAATTACCAAATTCATTTTGGGATACGCTCTGGAAATGGCAGTGTACATTCTGAACTTAGTACCTTCTAAATCAGTTTCTTCTACTCCCACAGAATTGTGGAATGGACGAAAGCCCAGTCTAAGACATATTCAGATTTGGGGTAGCCCAGCACATGTGCTGAAACCAGATGCTGATAAGTTAAATCTCGTACAGAAGTTCGTGTGTTTGTGGGGTATCCCAGAGGAACGAAAGGTGGTTTATTTTATAGTCCTAAAGACCAGAAGGTCATTGTTAGCACCAATGCCCAGTTTTTAGAAGAAAACTATATAATGGATCACAAGGCCAGTAGCAAAGTTGTTTCAGAAGAACTTAGAGAGGACACGTCTACCTTAGTACCAACAGTACAAGATGAAGTACCACAAGAGACTGCAACACGTGTCACACATGATACACAACCACAAACAGTGTCTCGTCGTAGTGGGAGGGTTGTAAGGCAGCTTGATAGATTCATATTTTTGGGAGAGTCTTCGGACTTGATCCCGGGAAAACATGAACCTGATCCCCGAACATATGACGAAGCACTTCAAGATATAGATGCAGCATCTTGGCAAAAGGCAATGAATTCTGAAATAGAGTCTATGTACTATAATAAGGTCTGAGAGCTTGTAGAACCACCCGATGGTGTAAAAGTCGTTGGATGCAAGTGGATCTACAAAAGGAAAAGAGGGACAGACGGGAAGGTAGAAACCTTCAAAGCTAGGCTTGTTGCGAAAGGGTACACTCAGAAAGAGGGAATCGATTATGAGGAGACCTTTTCACCGGTAGTCATGCTTAAGTCTATCCGGATACTCTTATCCATTGCTGCTCATATGGATTATGAGATTTGGCAAATGGATGTCAAGACAGCTTTCCTTAATGGAAGTTTTGAAAAGAACATCCATATGAAGCAACCAGAAGGGTTCATTGAAAAAGGCAAAGAGCATCTAGTGTGCAAGCTCAATCGGTCCATCTATGGACTAAAGCAAGTTTCAAGGTCTTGGAACATCCGGTTTAATGAAGTAATCCAGTCATATGGATTTATTCAGTGTCCGGATGAGTCTTGTGTATACAAGAAGTGTAACGGAAACGTGATGGTATTTCTTGTACTATACGTAGATGATATTTTATTAATTGGAAACAATGTCAAGGTATTATCGGACGTAAGAGTATGGTTGTCCAAGCAATTTGATATGAAGGACTTAGGAGATTGTGCACACATTCTTGGGATCAAAGTTATAAGGGATCGCAAGAAAAGAATGTTGTGTCTCTCCCAAGCTTCGTATATAGATACAATCCTTGCTCGTTTTAACATGCAGGATTCCAAGAAAGGTTTCTTACCTTTTAGGCATGGAGTAGCTCTATCTAAAGAGATGTCTCCGAAGATATCAAAGGAGATAGAGGACATGAAAGCAGTTCCTTATGCTTCGGCTGTAGGAAGCCTAATGTATGCAATGCTATGTACGAGACCTGATATCTGTTTTGCCGTGGGCATGGTTAGCAGATATCAGAGTAACTCTGGACAAGGACATTGGATTGCGGTAAAGCATATATTAAAGTATCTAAGAAGGACTAGAGATTTATGCCAGTTTACCAAGCAGACGATTTGCTCCCTGTGGGTTACACGGATTCAGATTTCCAATCAGATAGGGACAACAGTAAGTCTACATCAGCCTATGTATTTACTTTTGGAGGTGGAGCCATTACATGGAGGAGTGTTAAGCAGAAATGTGTTTCGAACTCAACCATGGAAGCTGAGTATGTAGTAGCCTCTGAGGCAGCTAAAGAAGCAGTATGGCTCAGGAACTTTCTAATGGACTTAGATGTGATTCTTGGTTTGCCCAAAATCATCACAATTTATTGTGATAATAGCGGTGTAGTTGCAAACTCGAAGGAACCACGAGCCCATAAGGCAAGTAAACATATAGAGCGTAAGTACCACCTGATACGAGATATCGTGAAGCGAGGAGAAGTTGTCATCGCCGAGATTACATCAGCAGATAACCTAGCAAATCCTTTCACTAAAGCCCTTCCTACAAAAGCTTTCGATCGGCATGTGGAGGAAATGGGAATCAGATGTATGGCAGAAGATATGACAGCTTAGTCATTAGTATAAGTGGGAGATTGTTAGAGTGTATACTAAAAGACTAAGCTTTTGTAAACATTTATTTTGAATAAAGAATCACATTTAGTCAAATTGTCTACATCTGTTTGTAGTTATTCAATTAATTTATATTGTAGATAACATAGTATGTGGTATCACATATAGAAGATGATGTTATCAGTACCTTATAAATTATAAACAGTAGCTCACGACCAAAATGGAAAGAACAAACCATTGGAAGGTCGTAGTGTAATTAGGAATTAGTTTATCTTAACTATATAATTACACTAGTAAACTTAGAGTGTATTGAGTAGGACCATTAGAGGTCGTTTCTTTTATACTGACTTTATAAAGGAACAAAGACCTTAGTTATTATGGAAGTGTGTGCTCTTAATCCTAATATAATAACAAGCACATATATTTGATATTTATTTCTTTAATTTATCAATGGGTGAGATTTAGTTCGATAAATCAATAAGCCCGATAAGTTGGGAAATGATACCACTTATAGTGTGTGTTGTTGATTATAGAAGGAAACTGTGTCCTAATAATCTAGGTTGATAATGTCCCCAAGAAATGCTCACACGGATTGTCATGTTAAACCCTGCAGGTGGACTCAGTCCGACATGACGATAAGGTTGAGTGGTACTATTCTTGGAATAAGATACTAATTAAATGAGTTGTCAGTAACTCACTTAATTAGTGGACATTTGACATCTTAAACACAAGGAGACTAACACACTAATAATAAAAAGGAGCCCAAAAATGTAATTTGGGATTGGTGCGGTAGTTCAATAATAATTCTCTAGTGGAATGAATTATTATTGATAAAATTAAGTTGTGTGTTCGGGGCGAACACGGGATGCTTAATTTTATCGGGAGACCAAAACCAATTCCTCCTCTCGGTCCCTATCGTAGCCTCTTATTTATAGAGTACTATACCCACCTATAGCCACCTTCATACCCATGATGTAGGGGCCGACCAAGCTAGCTTGTGGATCAAGCTAGGGCCGGCCAAGCCTTGGTTCATGGGTGGCCGGCCCTAACTTGAACCCAAGCTTAGGTGGCCGGCCCCCATTAAATTAAAAAGAATTTTAATTTAAAATTTTTCTTATGTGAAAGATATAATTTATTGGAGAGATTAAAAAAATATCTCTTTTAAAAGGATCTACAAAAGATTAAAGAAAGAGATTAGATCTCTTTCCTGATTTGTAGATTGGAAAGATATTTTATTTTTCTTCTTTGTAAATTATTCACATGTTGAAAAATTAAAATTATAGAAATTTCTTTTTATCAACCATGAAGGGATTTTAAAGGAAAATTTTATTTTTTAAAATTTCTGAAGACAAATAAAGAATTTTAATTGTTGATTGAAATTGCCTTGTTTGCTCTTATTGATGTGGCCGGCCATGACATGAAGGTTTAGGAAATTTTGTTTAATTTTTATTAATTAATTCATGTCAAGGAAAGTTAAGGAAATTTTATTATAATTAAATTTCCTTATTTGCCAAAGCTAAGGATTATAAAAGAGGGGGTTTTGGGAGTCTTGAAGGTGAACAACCTCTATTAGTTTCTCCCTCTTTTCTTCCTTGGTGTGATCGGCCACTTCCCTTTCTCTTCTCTCCATCCTTTGTGGCCGAAACCTTCTTCCCTCTTGGAGATCAAGTGGTGGCCGGTTTCTAGCTTGGAGAAGAAGGAGAGAAAGCTTTCATCCCTTGGAGCATTGGTGGTGGTTTCTCTTCTTCCTTGGAGGTGCACTTGATTTGGCCAAACCTTGCAAGGAGGAGAAGAAGGTGCTTTGGTGGTTTCTCATCTCGGAAGATCGTTGCCCACACAACGTCCGAGGTTAGAAGAGGAATACGGTAGAAGACCTAGAGGTTTTTGCTTGCAAAAGAAAAGGTATACTAGTATTTTATTTCTGCATCATACTAGTTTTATCTTCATGTTAAAAATACAAAATACAAGAGGCATGCGATTCTAGTATTTCGAATTTGTTTTCGATGTTGTGTTCTTTGTTTTTCTTTTCCTTGTGATTTGAATGTTCTTTTTGGTTGACCTAAGTTATTTAAGGAAATTAAATATTAGCTTTCCTTAAAAGGCTTTGTCTAGGCGGTGGTGGTTGTTCTCATATCCAAGAAAGCCATGTGCCTCGCCATGCAGTCCTGGAAGCCAATTTTGGAAATTAATATTTAATGGAATTAATAACCTAAGTGATTTAGATCGAACGTGTTAAGTTCTGCAGGAGATCCAAGTCTAAACCTAAAAGAACAAATAGATTAAACTTTGGATCAAACGTGTTAAGTTCCGCAGGCGATCCAAGTTTAATTTAAAAGAACACATGGTAGCTAGGAAAAGGTTCAGACCTTTGTACAAAATTTTTGTACAGTGGAACCATTAGGTTTTCCGAGTAGCAACCAACATAAACATTTTCAAAGTGAATATTAGTATAAATAGTCCTTAGACCTGAAGTCACTACAGTTCCCTACATAAGAAGTTGTTTACTTTGGTATTGACAAACGTCACCTATAACATGGTGGACTATAAAGTCATTCACTGGGTATGCAATAAGCTATACAGAGGGATGTGGGTGATATAGATGAGATTTATCCTTCCATATAAAAAAGAGATATCTGTGAGCCTCTTGATTAAGACTATTGAAATGCATGTTCATGTTCAAGTAAGTCAATATGATATATTAAACTTATTCGGTTAAGTGAGTTTACTTAATGATCAAGAAATACATAGATTGATTAGAGGATGACGTGGTCTATGCTTCATAGATCAATCTAGATATCAAGGACAAAAGGACTGAGTTATATAAGATAATAATACCATATAGGTTAGGTCAGATTTTGACATTCTCGTCATTCAAGTAGCAATGATACATTACTAGAGGTCACTCATTGCTTGTGTATCTAAAATAGTTTTAGAAACACTGTTAATGTTATGAGAATCTAATGGGTCACACACAAAGAGAATGTTGATTTAATTTATGGTTTCGAACCTTAAATTTATTGGATTAATAATTGAATCTAATTGGGTTTTGGACTTATTGGATTAATTGGTTAACCCATTTAAGATCCAACCCAACTATAAATCTTGCTAAGAGTTCTCCTTGAAGATGAATAGTTCTTCTTAAAGATGAAGGGTTAACAAGAAAGTAAAGGGTTAGCAAGAAAGTGAAGGGTTAGTAAGAAGGTAAAGAGTTAGCTTCTTCTTCCTTACCACCTTAAAAACCAATCTCTAGCAAGAAACGGGAAGATCTTCTTCTTCTTCTTCTTCTTCACTTTTGCCACCTTGAATAGCCATCTCTAGCAAGGTGTGGTGGTGTGAGACTCTCGGATTCCGAAATTAGTGAGACTAAGGAAGAGACATGCACATGTGGATACCATAGAGGCGTGGACATTCTGACTATGCTAAGATCGGTGGACTAGAAGTCTTTTGAGGGTTATTTACTCATTAAAGGTAACAATCCTATTCGTTAGTATAGTTACAAGAGTAGTTCTGCAATCGCATTGATCTCTCGAGGGATCAATTTCCGTTGCATTTTTAATTTATTTATCTCTATAGATCCTTACAACTAGTATGCCTAAATTGAATCAGTCAATATTTGTCACCCGAATTTCTTTTTGTTTCCTACTTGTGTGAGTAATGTATGCATTAATTTATTGAATCTGAAACGAGCAGAACTTAATGGCTAATTCATAATTGCGGGACAAAAACAACCAACTATTGATAGTCAGCGGTTGTCATTATACTCCGACAATGAGGTGGCGTTTGGTTTATGGGTTTGGGAATGAGGGAATGGATTCATTCCCAAACCTCGTGTTTGGTTAATGGGAATGGAATCAAGATTTTGGAATGAAATCCAAAAATTTGGGTATAGATGAAACTCACCCCCTCCCTTGGGTTTTGATGGAATAAGATTGTGAATTAAGTTTTAGACAAAAATATCCTTAGTATATTTGTTCAATTTTTTTAATTTCACACACACTCTCTCTCATCATATTTTCTCTCTCCTTATTTTATCATCACATTTTCTCTCTCAAGGTACTTTCTCTCTCCTCATTCTCTCTCTATATTCTCTCCCATCATATACGCCCTCTCCTTATTTTCTCTCTCTTCATTCTCTTTTATCACACTTTCTCTCTCATTACACACTTTCTACTTATTTTTTTCATCATACTTTCTCTCTCATCGCACTTTCTCTCTCATCATACTTTCTCTCTCCTCAATCTCACTCAGCATACTCTCTCTCCTCATTTTCTCTCATCACACTTTTTCTCTTTTTATTCTCTCTCATCACACACTCTCTCTTTATTTTTTCTAATCACACTTTTTCTCTCAGCACACTTTCTCTCTCATCATATTTTTTCTCTCCCCAGTCTCGTATTTTCTCTCATCACACTTTCTCTCTCTTTATTTTTTCTCATCATTCTTTCTCTCTCAACCCACTTTCTCTCTCATCATATTTTCTCTTTCCTCACTTTTTCATTTTATCTCAAGATACTTTCTCTCTCTTCATTTTTTCCATCACTCTTTCTCTTTCAGCATACTTTCTCTCTCCTCAGTCTCTCATTTTCTCTCTTCATACTTTCTCTCTCTTCATTTTTTCCATCACTTTCTCTCTCTCATCATATTTCTCTCTCCTCACTCTTTCATTTTCTCTCATAATACTTTCTCTCTTTTCAATTTTTCTCATCACTCTTTCTCTCTCATCACATTTTCTCTCTCATCACACTTTCTCTCATCAATCTCTCCTATTATGCACTCTCTCCTCATTTTCTCTAATCATACTTTCTCTCTCTTTATTTTTTCCCAACACACTTTCTCTCTCATCATATGTTTCTCTCACATTCAACTTTCTCTCCCATCTAATTTTTTCTCTTATTTTCTTGTAAGGGTAAAAAATGAAATTTAGGTTCATTCCGATTGAAAATATTTAACTAACCAAATATTATTTTTAAGTATGATACCCAATTACTTATTCCCATTCCATAATACTATGATACCCATTCCCATTCCGATTCCTAGGAGAGAACCAAACGCCCCCTGAATAGTCTTCATTTGACCATTCAAGTGCGTTTAAGGATTAGAGCCTTCGAGCAAGAGGAAAAAGATGTACACAAAAAAAAAACTAAAACGCCATCCACTTTGATTCTCCCTTCAAATTTCTTCTTATGTCGTGCATGCCGCTCAACGGTTCCACTTGTGAAAGCATTTAGGTATATGCTCATTTCACCACTAACAACTTGTGCTTGGTTGTTGACATAGTTTCTCTATTGTATTATAAGAAACAGACGTCGTCCAACGTGACCTTAAAGCATTGTCAGAGATGACATATCTGTTTTAAGAAAACTGCATCAAATGCATTCTTTTATTTTTTTTATCTTTTCTCAACTCAACACTCAGGTTACAATGACCCACTCTAACTCTAGATTACTTCTCGAGTAGTAAGTGTCAATTCCTGACCAGACTTATAGGCTCTCGAGCACTCTTCGACCCAGTCGACCTCGAGGAGCACCACTTGACAAGATTGGTGACCCACTTGACAGTTGGGCGAATTAGCATTTTGACTTGACATTCGGTGACCCCCTCGACAGTTGGGTGACTCAGCATCCCGATTCATCACTCAACGACTCACTCGGATTCAACAATCGGGCAATTTGACCCACTCGGTAGTCGGATGACTGGGCATCCTGACTCGGACTCCACTTCCCACTTGGGCTTGGGAAGCATCAGGCTGCCATACCTTGCGACATTTGGGAGTACTCGATGTACGACCATCGATGTCCCACTAAAATGTGGTAGACCTTACAGTTCGTCTCAACCAACCCTACTAATAGCTTGAGATTCTTAGCTCAAGTCATTTCGACAATAAATTTGAAATTGAGTTCAAGTAATTTCAATTCAACATATCCCTATGACTCTGACAAGTCTTATAGAAGATTGTCCACCATGTTACTCTACATTTGGTAAGTTAATTGGAATTTTACTATGTTATGTTAGCTTTCACATGTCTAAATTTTTCAAGAAGTATAGACATTTCAACCTAACCTGAGTTTCCTCCTATAGTGATGATTTTTCCTACCATTCAATATATATAGAGATGCCAACCATAAAATGATGCCGGAATGCTCCTCCTTATTTACGACGTATGCTTACTTACTTGTTGCAGAGAGTTTTTGGTTTGTCAACGAGCTCAGGAAAAGGACTTCAGGCGTTGTGAGTGCTTTGCTTGTTCTTAGCCATTGGGAGGAACTACCAGAAGTTTTTGTTCAAAAGACGGAGGAAGAAATTGAGGAATTTGGAGATGGTTACAGTGTTCTTCCGAACATTGCAAGGAAGCTTATGAATTCTATGAGGCAAAGGAAGGGCATTCATGTTGTAGAAAAAGTTATACAACATGCAACAAAGTAGAGGCCACTTGCACGAAAGCAGTGATCTGTAATATAATTGAGGTGTAAAGACTGTCAAATATTAAAATATCAATATCACAGAGACTGTAAATCGAGTATTAGTCAGAATCGCATAGTACACTATAGAACCATCAAGATCTCAAGAATTTTGAGAGAAAAAAATGAATTAAGAAATGCAAGAAGAGTCTTAGGTGAAAGTTAGTCGTAGGGAGCAATTCTAGGATTATAGTTTCGTCACGATAACCATTGACATCCTAAATATTATTCACTTTCTTATCTCAGTGTTGAAACACATGAAAGTGATATATTCCGAGGTAATTGGTATAGACTGTTGGACCACTAGTGGCCGGTAAGAGGGAGATGTGAATTAATTTGAAAAAGAAAACAAACACCTTTCCCGTTATTTCAACTCAAATTAAAAGCAACAATACTAATAACTCAGATTAACTACTAAAAAGATGAGGCTCAGAATTTACTTGGTTTCAACATAGGTGGTTGTTAATCCAAGGACAATCAAAGCAGTAAAAGATCTTCTTCGTGTAGGCGGAGAAGCCTCTAACGCTCACACAGTTGATAAGAAAATATCACAAGAGTTGTTCTTTATTTCCTAGGTCCAGGGGTCTTTTTATACACCTTAGGAAACTTTATCTGAGGCTGGAAGGCGTCTCCAATAGGCTGGAAGGTGCCTCCAGCGAGGCACAAAAGGATAAAGTTTTATCCTTTGGCGACAACAATATTAGCCTGGTCGAAGGCGCCTTCCATCCCTATGGAAGGCGTCTTCATACTATTCATCGAAGGCACCTTCTTGCCATGGAAGGCGCCATCCATAGTGAAGGTGTGGAGGCACGCAAAGGCGCCTCGAAGGGGCCTTTAACTCCCTTTGAAGGTGCCTCCAGCAGCATTTCTAGCCTCCTCTTTTCTCTTCTGCTGCTCCGATCACCTGGGTGATCGCGGCCTTCGGGATAGGGCTCACCCGAACCCATTTCCCGGTCTTCTCCTCGAGCAGGCTTCCACTCTAGTTTCTCATCCCTCGGAACATCGCACACATCCTTCTCGTCCATCGTTGTAGTCTTCCACAGCATCTCGTCCCTCGGATGCACTGAGCCCATCGGCTCCCTTCCCGTGTCATCTTTCTCGCTAGCTACATCTTCTGCTCATCTTCTTATGTTCCTAAGCTCCAACACACTTAAACACAAGAATCAAACATAACAGGACCTAACTTAACCTAGTTGATCACATCAAAATTACCACAAGATTCCAACAATCTTCCATTTTTTAATGTGCATCAACCCAGGTTCAAGTTAGGGTAAAAACAATGCAATAAAAATATTGTAAAGAAATTAACATTTTAGGAACATTAACTATAATATTGCAAAATTCAAAATTTTATAATGTTGCAAAATTTAAAATTTGAAAATCTCCTCCTAAACTTGTACCCATTCCTCTCCCTTTGATCACATAAAAAAAAAGGAAAAAACATAAAAAGTTAGAAAGTTTGAAATAAATTTAGGGGGAAAATTTTCAATAAAGTCATACTTTGTATTCGACAAGAAAGAGTTTTAAAGAAAACATTTTGTAAATTCTAAAAACTCGACTAATCCTTTTTAAAAAAAACTTATTAAATGATTATAATAGCAAATCATTTAATAGGTAGTCAATTAAATATTAAATTCAATAATTGACTTTCAGGCTATGACGAGACACTAGGCCTTCTTGGATATTGGAATAACAACCACTTTCGTAGACAAAGCCTTTTAAAAAAATTAATATTTAATTTCCTTTCTGATATTTTAACCCTATTTTAAAAATTTTAGTCTAAGCATGACTTTAGAACCCAATATAGGTTCCTATCTACTAGATTAATCAGAAATTTTGGAGGTATATAACTTTTGGGGGTCTTTCTAATTTGACCTCTGTGAAATTATAAATACCGGTTTATCCTATTATGATTTTTAATTTTTAATTTTTGATAATTATTCAAATTCAAGCATGTATGGTCATTTTTCAATTTTTCGATTTCTATCTTCAATTTTTTGTTTTCTAATTTAGATTATCATAAAATTCTAGAAGGCATGCATTAGCTAATTATTTTTTAAAATCAATCTTTCTTTTTCTAATTTGTACAAATTTTTAGAAAGCATTTTGATAAAATTAAAAGACTGCTCGGAAGATAGTGCACATACCTTACTTATCTCGTAATCTAATGCTCCTCCTTTATCACAACTTTCATCTGATGATTCTCCTCTTTCATCGATGCTCATTTCTGAGTTGCTCTCATCTTTTTCTTGGTGGTCGGCCAGTAGGGCTAGTCCGAAGAAGGCCTTGATCTCGGACTCAGAGGATGATGATTCATCCCATGTGCCCTTCAAGTTCTTGTGCTTTGGTCTGTTGCCCTTGACTTTCTCCTTCTTCTTTAGTTTAGGGAATTCATCCCTGATGTGCCCTTCTTCATTGCAATTGTAGCATCAGAATTTCCTTTTGTTTCAATGATCATTTTTCATCTATGATTTAAACTTATTAGATCGAATAAACTTATTAAATTTCCTTACCACTAAAGTCATTTCGTCTTCATCAATTAATGTTTCGGAGTTTTGATCTTCCGTTCTTGCCTTTAGGGCAATGTCATGACTCAGTCCCTTTCTTTGTCCTGCACACCGAGATTTGTGTAATTCAAAAATGGAAAAGAGATTTTCTAAAGTACTCACCTTGAGATCTTTGGATATATAGTAGGAGTCTACTATGGATGCCCATTCTGGTATTCTTGGGAATGCATTTAATGCATACCTTTGTGCGTCCCAATTAGTTACTGATTCTCCGAGGTTTGTTAATTCGGTGATAAACTCCTTGATTCTTTCATGTAGATGTGCTACTGACTCTCCTTCATCCATCCGAAGGTTTGTCAGTTGGTTCTGGAGCAGGTCCCATCTCGCAAGCTTTGTTTAGGAAGTTCCTTCGTGCAGCTCCAAAAACTTCTCCTAAAGTTCCTTTGATGGTTCGTACTCACTGATCCTATTCACTTCCTGGGGTGGAAGTACACTAAGTAGGTGGAACTCGGCTCATCCGTTTGCTACAAAGTCTACTTTCTCCTTCTTGGTCCATTGATGTTCTTTCTTTTCATTTTCTTGGGAGTCTTTAGGAGCTACAAAATCATATTTAATTATTAATAGTATTTCAAAATCAATTTTGGAAAATACCTCCATGTGTTTCTTCCAAGACGTAAATTTTCCCTTGAACTTTGGTGGGAAGATTGTCGGTCCGACCATCGTTTTGATACTTCAGTCGACGGTTAGTCCTTTTGAGGTGGTTGGGCTCTGATACCACTTGTTGGATCACTGGTGGCTGGTAAGAGGGAGATGTGAATTAACCTAAAAAAGAAAACAAACACCTTTCCCATTCTTTCAACTCAAATTAAAAGCAAAAATACTAATAACTCAGATTAACTACTAAAAGACGAGGCTCGGAATTTATTTAGTTACAACCTAAGTAATTATTAATCCAAGGAAAATGAAAGCACTAAAATATCTCCTTCGTGTAGGCGGAGAAGCCTCTTACAATCGTTGAACACTCAGACAGTTGCTAAGAAAAGATTACAAGAGTTGTTATTTATTTCCTAGGTCCATGGGTCTTTTTATAGCCCCTGAGAAAGTTTATCTGAGGCTGGAAGGCACCTCCAATAGGCTGGAAGGCACCTCCAGTGAGGCACCAAAGGATAAAGTTTTATCCTTTGGCAACGGCAATATCAGCTTGGTCAAAGGAGCCTTCCATAAGGCTGAAAGGCACCTTCATACTGTTCATTGAAGGCGCCTTCCAGCCATGGAAGGCACGTTCTATAGTGAAGGTGCGGAGGTGCATGGAGGCACCTTCAACTCCCTTTGAAGGCATGTCTAGCAGCATTTCCAGCCTCCTCTTTTCTCTTTTGCTGCTCCAATCGCCTGCGTGATCGTGATCATCCGGGATAGAGCTCACCCGAACTCATTTCTCGGTCTTCTTCTCAAGCAAGCTTCCGCTCTAGCTTCTCGTCCGTCGAAACATCGTCGATGTCCTTCTCGTCCACCGGTGTACTCTTCCGTAGCATCTCGTCCCTCGGATGCACCGAGCCCGTCGGCTCCCTTCCCGTGCCATCATTCTCGCTAGCTGCATCTTCTGCTCGACTTCTTATGTTCCTAAGATCCTACACATTTAGACACAAGGATAAAATATAACAGGACCTAGCTTAACCTGGTTGATCACATCAAAACTACCATGGGGTTCCAATATAGACTTTTGGAATTATACCAGTATACTTATCTAAACACGATGCTTACTTTCAAGGTAGCCTTACTAAAATGACCACTTTCTGAGAGAGGCTTTTGTCACGATGCACTATAGTCTTCTAGGTGTCATCTGTTGGGATCTAGCGTGCTAAACACGCTTAAGCGCAACGAAAAATTAACTAGATCCTCTCCAGAAGATCCATGTGATGGAGAAAATAATCATATACTAAGTTTTACATGAGAGGTATATCTTTGTTGCGTGCCCTTCGTAGTCCCGACAACAACCTTTCCTTTGGATGCAGATCTCAGCACGATCAAGCGTCCGCCCCTCTACGGTATTCACACGAACACATCCTTTGTTCGTCACATGAATGAAGCCTTTGGAAAAGAACCATCTTCTTGTGCTAGCAAGAAAAATGGTTCGGCCAAACTTGAAGATTCGGCCAAGGAGGAAGGAGGAGGAAGAAGAGGGAAGATCAAGAGTCACTTTTCTCAACTCTTAATGAAAAATTCATGACAAAACCTATTTATATTCATCCCATGAATACCAAGGGTTTTTGTCTCTTTGTATTCCTCTTAATGGGTTGGATTATTATATTGGATTAACTATTAATCCAATAACCCAATAAGTCTAACCCATTGAGTCTGACCCATTAATCCAATGTGTCTAATTCAGATTGGACTCAATTCAATGAGTGAGTTCATTTGAGTCTAACTCAATGAGTAACCCAAAAGGCCAAATCGGTTGGGTCTTTCGGGTCGCGAAAACCGCTTTTTCGCATCGCGAAAACCCCGAAACCCCCGCCACCGGATCCGTGCGAAGGAAAAATAAAACAAAATATGAGTACGAGTTTCTAAAGTCTAGATCTACACTAGATAAGAGAGTTACCCTCGATTCAATGCCCTTCGCTATCCCGCTGGTCCAACGGTTTGCCGGATCTCAAGATTGTCAAAGTAGACAACCCTCTAGAAGTATCCACACGAACAAAATTAGGTGGAGGGGACCAAACAAAGGTGTGCTAGCACCTATGATGTTCGGCCAAGAAAGGAGAGGGAGAGCTTGAGGAGAGCTTGAGGAAGAAGATGATGGAATGAATGAGAATTACTCACAAAATGAAACTCACCATCCAATTGATGTGGCCGGCCACATTAAGAGGAGTAGTAACCTACATGGAATGCCAAGAGTCACAACTCTTGGTAACTCCCATGAGGTGGCATCCCACTTAAGCAACCATGATGATGTGGAGCATCATCATTGGCCCACTCAATGCCAACTCACCAATGAGGTGGCATAAAGTCAAGTCAAAATTGACTCTTCATCTTCCTCTCAAGTCAAGTCAAACTTGACTTAATCTCTCTCATGGTTGATCTAATCCAACCATTTAATTCAAGCCAATTTAATATAATGAATCTAATTCATTTAATTAAATTGATTCAATGAGTCATAATCTAAATTAGACTCATTGAACACATGAATCAACTTGAGTCCAACTCAATTAGCCCAATTAGGATTACTCTTAATCCAATTTGATTCATCAAATGAATCTAATCCTCTTGGTTCATCATATGAACCTAATCTCCATCTCATTGTCCTTAGTGTGTGATCCTATAGGTTCTTGTAACGTTGGCAATGCCCCTAAACCCATTTAGGAACATGAGTAATGAGCGGTATTTAGCAATACATCATTACTACCCAAGTTACAAGAATGTTGAGATCCAACATCACCTTGTGACTACTAATTGTGACTCCTTATAATATATGACAAGTGTCCTTCTATCCTAGACATCTAGAATGATTAATGTGAGGCATAAACCGTGTCATCCTCTGACCAATCTAAATCTTGAACTCCAAGTAGACTCACTAAATTAAATGAGCTCAATATCTCATATTGACTCATTTGGGCATGGTCATGCACTTCATGGTCTCACTCTATCAAGAATATCGATGTCTCTCCCATCATATAGAAGGGATAAATCCCATCTACATCACTCACATCCCTCTGCATAATTCGTTACATACCCAGTAATCGCCTTTATAGTCCACCCAGTTACGGGTAACGTTTGACGAAACTAAAGTACATAACTCCTTATGTAGGGATCCATGGTGACTTCAGGTCCAAGGACTAGTAGTCATACTAATAGCCACATGAGAAAGTATATGACACTCATATAACGATCCATGATACTTTCTCATGGCGGGTCATTCAGTATACATTCTCCAATGCATACCCATGTGTCAACTTGATATCTCTATATCCATGACTTGTGAGATCAAGTCATCGAGTTTACCTACATGCTAGTCTTATTGTATTAACATTGTCCCTGAATGTTAATACTCGACTAGAAATGATTAAGAGTAGTGTTCCCTATATCATCTCACTATTGGTTCAACTAACTGATTGATATAGGTGAGAACCTTCTACTCAAGGACGCTATTATACTTAGTTTATTTGGCACAAATACAAGTAAGTATAATAACCAAAAACAAATGCCTTTATTTATATAAGAATATGATACAACAAGTCCATAATACAATCATCAAATGATTGTCTCTAGGGCTCTAACTAACAATCTCCCACTAGCACTAGTGCCAATCAGTGTAGGATCTAAGCCCCAATGACCTAGTGTGACCATCATGCTTCCTCTGTGCCAAAGCCTTGGTCAAGGGATCTGCGATGTTAGCCTCTGTAGGTACTCTGCAAATCTTCACATCTCCTCTCTCGATAATCTTTCGAATGAGATGGAAGCGCCGTAGTATGTGTTTGGTCCGCTAGTGTGAATGAGATTCCTTCGCCTATGCTATAGCTCCATTGTTGTCACAATAGAGCTTAATAGGGTCCGCGATACTAGGAACCACCCCAAGTTCAGTGATGAACTTGCGGATCCAAACTGCCTCCTTTGCTGCCGCTGATGTAGCAATGTACTCGACCTCTGTCGTAGAGTCAGCGACTGTGTCCTGCTTCGAACTCTTCCAGCTCACAGCACCACCATTAATGCAAAATACGAACCCTGACTGCGATCGATAATCATCCTGGTCGGTCTGGAAGCTAGCATCACTGTAGTCCTTCTTAAGTACTTAAGAATATTCTTGACCGCTATCCAATGACTTTCACCTGGATCTGACTGGTATCTGCTCGTCATGCTCAAAGCATACGAGACATCAGGACGAGTACATAGCATGGCGTACATGATAGATCCTATGGCTGAGGCATAAGGGATTTGATCCATGCGGTCTCTCTTCTCTCTAGAAGAGGGACCTTGAGTCTTCGAAAGACTAACGCCATGTGACATCGGCAGCAATCCCTTCTTGGAGTTCTGCATGGCAAACCGAAGGAGTACCTTGTCAATATATGTACTCTGACTTAGGCCAAGCAATCTCTTAAATTTATCTCTATAGATCTGTATCCCTAGAATGTAGGATGCCTCACCTAAGTCCTTCATTGAGAAGTAACTCCCTAGCCAAGTCTTGACAGACTGAAGCAAAGGGATGTCCTTCCCAATGAGTAGTATGTCATCCACATACAATATGAGGAAGACAACTATATCCCCTACAAGTTTCTTGTAGACACAAGGTTCATCTTCGTTCTTGATGAAACCAAACTGTTTGATTACATCATCGAATCGAAGATTCTAGCTCCGAGAAGCTTGCTTTAGTCCATAAATGGACCTATGCAGCTTGCATACTCTGCTAGTATGCTGTGGATCTACAAAACTCTCAGGTTGTGTCATGTACACATCCTCGAGTAGGTTTCCATTCAAAAACGCGGTTTTGACATACATCTGTTATATCTCATAGTCATGGTATGCTGCAATAGCAAGCATGATCCGAATAGACTTAAACATCGCTAGTGGAGAAAAGGTTTCATCATAGTCAATACCATGAATTTGCTTGAAACCTTTAGCTACCAAGCGACCCTTATAGATAAGTCCATTCATGTCAGTCTTTCTCTTAAAGACCCACTTACACCCAATGGGTTTTACCCCTTCAGGTGGATCAACCAAAGTCCATACTTGGTTGGTGTACATGGATTCCATCTCGGATCTCATGGCCTCTAGCCATTTCTCGGAATCTGGTTTCATCACAGCTTCCTGATAGGTGGTAGGCTCATCATCTATGAGCACAATATCATCATGGTCAGACAAGAGAAATGAGTATCTCTCAGGCTGACGACGTACCCTATCAGACCTGCGAAGAGGTATGTCTACTTGAACTGGTTGTTGTTCCTCAACTCTTTGTGGAACAACATCATCCACAACACTTTGGGGTTCCAGTTCAACTTCCATCGAGGCTTCAGTGCTATGGTCCGCATCTTGAACTTCTTCAAGATCGAACGTACTCCCACTAGTCTTTCTAGAAACAAAGTCCCTTTGTAGAAAGACCTTAGTCTTTGCCACAACTACCTTGTGCTGACTGGGAATGTAGAGGTAATATCCCTTAGTTTCCTTGGGATATCCAATAAAGTAGCACTTGTCAGATTTGGGTCCTAACTTGTCTGAGACTTGACGTCGAACGTAAGCCTCACAACCCTAAATCCTCATGAAAGACACCTAGGCATCTCTCCCAGTCCATATCCTATATGGTGTCTTTATCACGACCTTGGATGGAACTCGGTTTGGTATAAAAGCTGCCATGTCTAGAGCATAGCCCCAAAGGTATGTCGGAAGATCTGTGTGACTCATCATAGATCGTACCATATCTAATAGGGTACGATTCCTCCATTCGGATACACCATTCCACTATGGTGTTCCAGGAGGAGTGAGTTGGGATAGAATCTCACACTCAGCTAGGTAGTCACGAAACTCGTGGCTAAGGTATTCTCCACCTCGATCTGATCGAAGTATCTTAATACTCTTGCCAGCCTGGTTCTGTATTTCATTCTTGAATTCTTTGAACTTTTCAAAGGATTCTGACTTATGTGTCATCAAGTACACATTACCATATCTACTGAAGTCATTAGTAAATGTGATGAAGTACCTATAACCGCCTCTAGCAGCGACATTGAAAGGGCCACATACATCACTATGTATGAGTCCTAACAAATCAGTCGCTCTTTCGCTGTGCCCACTAAAGGGAGTCTTGGTCATCTTGCCTACTAGGCATGACTCGCACGTCTCATAAGATTCAAAATCAAATGAGTCTAGCAAACCATCCTTATGGAGCTGGGATAAGCGATTATCATTTATATGACCTAAGCGACAGTGCCAGAGATATGTTTGGTTCATGTCATTTGACTTGAACCTCTTGGTATTTATGTTATAGATAGGGCTTTCAAGGTTTAGAATGTAGAGTACGTTCATCAGAGGTGTACTACAATAGAACATATCTTTTAAATAAACAGAACAACATTTGTCCTTTATTATAAAAGAAAAACCTTTCTTATCCAAATAAGAAACTGAAATTATGTTCTTAGTTAATGCAGGCACATAACAATAATCATCTAACTCTAATACAAGCCCAGAGGGCAGAGATAGAAAATAAGTCCCTACAGCAACAGCAGCAACCCGTGCTCCATTGCCTACGAGTAGGTCCACCTCGCCCTTCGGCAATGCCCTGCTATTTCTCAGCGCCTGCACATTAGTACAAATGTGAGATGCACATCCGGTATCTAATACCCATGATGAAGAAATAGATAGATTGACTTCTATAACATATATACCTGAAGTGGAAGTCTCACTTCGTTTCTTCTTAAGATTTTCCAGTGCCCGGTTTGACCGCAGTGGAAGCAGGTAGCATCCTTAGCGACCCCTCCTTTAGGCTTCAGTGCCTTGCCTTTGCCCTTGGCTTGGGACATTTCCTTTCCCTTGTGTTTCTAAACCATCAGAACAGAGTGGGGTTTTGCCTTCTTAAGGTTCAGCTCAGCAGTTCTTAACATGCTAAGTAGCTCGGGCAGTGGCTTGTCAATTTCGTTCATATTGTAGTTTAGAACGAACTGACTATAGCTATCTGGCAAGGATTGCAAGATCACGTCAATGGCCAACTCTTGGCCAAGCGGGAATCCCAACCTCTGTAGATTTTCTATGTACCCAATCATTTTGAGTACATATGGGCCTACGGGAGCCCCATCTGACATCTTGCATTGAAACAGTGCCCTTGAGATCTCAAATCTCTCATGCCTCGCTTGTCCTTGATATAGTTGACGAAGATGTTCAACCATATCATAAGCGCCTATTAACTCGTGTTGCTTTGGAAGCTCAGAGTTCATGGTCACGAGCATTAGACAGGACACATCTAATGCGTCATCTTGATGCTTCTTGTAAGCATCTTAGTCTGCTCACGTGGCATTGGCAGGAGAAGCCTCCGGAATGGGCTGCTCCAGAACGTACAGTTTACGTTCCTGGATTTGCTCCGTTGAGCTTGTCCTTCTCAAGGACAGAACACAGAGAGAAGGTGTACGTATTCGACGTTATGGTTATCTACAACAGAAAAATGCAGAAAATAAATATCATATTCTTTTAAATCATTTAATTAGGCCTTTAACTAAATGATGCTCCCACTGAATTCTATAATTCATGTGGGACAAGATCCACATCATACTAACCCTTGAGTTAGCTTTGGCTAATACGCCCAAGATTTAGTATGATCGGTAGGTAACGATTTACCAATTACATCTCTATGCAACTCTTGTTTATAGGATCATTATCCGCAGTTATATTAAAACTTGAATTAGCTTTGGCTAATATGCCCAAGAATTAATATAAATGTGATTTATGTCCTATCTTTCCAACCATTGGAAGAATGCCTATAGTTGTACTCGATCCAACCGAGTTAACTAGGAATACTCAATCTAATTGAGTTTGTATTCACCCATGCGTTGATAAGCGGGACCAAGATTGTCCCTCCGTACCCTACCAAGATAATATGTGTTGCTCTGCTTTGGCAGATTCAACAACACATGTGATCGAGGTAGTGATAGGTATCACGGCACGGTAGGCATTAGAGTTGATGCGATTTAGATCTAATCTAATCGTCGATGTGTATCAAATACGTGATAGATCTAATCTAATCGAAAGGGTGCATCATGTACACGATTTAGATCTAATCTAATCGTTAGACACTAATTAATTACTAATCATGCATCACATGCACACAAGCAATTAATTAAATTAATTTATGATTAGTCATGGCCCTAGTACAATCTTCTCAAGCCAATGAGAAGATCGGATGGTCAACCTAAGGTCAACAGCTTCTCAAGCTCCTCCCTTTGACCACCTTGTGTTGCTCGCGCCCTCCTCGTAACTCCGTCCCGAGTGGACCTTCCACGGCTCCAATTTTGTACATTACAATTTTGAAACTCGAGTTACATTTGAGTCTAAACTAATTTACAACAAGAATACAAAATAGAGAAAGGCACGACGCGCAGGTCGCGAATCAAATGTACAACACGCACAACACAAATGACGGCGCGCAGGCCGTAATATGAATTACAACACAAATCCAATCAGATTGGGTCTTTTTGGGCCATGACTATCACAAATTATACATAATTCTAAATTATGTAATTTTAATAATTTTATGTAATTTTAATACTAATTTTTACAATTTTTACGAGTAAAATTTCCCGGCGGTCATGGAACGAATCCCCTTGCGGGGCCAGGGGCAGCGCCCCTACCCGCGATCTAACCATCGTGAGTGTCCCTAAGCGATCCTACAGCGCCTTAGCCCGCTATCCCAAAATGTTTTGGGGCGAAACATTGCCGTTTCGGAAATATCTTCTCGGTAGTCGAAGCCTACAAGTGTATAAACACTTGTGCTTCTCTTCTACGAGAAAATTACTCATAAAAACCATAAAAAACTTAAATTTACAGAAAATCACAGAAGCTATATTTTTCATAAAAAATCAAATTAAACTCGTACAAGTCTTCGCACGTGTTCGCGTCGCGGAAACCCCGAATCCTCCGCCACCGGATCCGTGCGAAGGAAAAATAAAACAAAATACGAGTACAAGTTTCTAAAGTCTAGATCTACACTAGATAAGAGCGTTACCCTCGATGTGATGCCCTTCGCTATCCCGCTAGTCCAACGGTTTGCCGGATCTCAAGATTGTCAAAGTAGACAACCCTCTAGAAGTATCCACACGAACAAAATTAGGTGGAGGGGACCAAACAAAGGTGTGCTAGCACCTATGGTGTTCGGCCAAGAAAGGAGAGGGAGAGCTTGAGGAAGAAGATGATGGAATGAATGAGAATTACTCACAAAATGAAACTCACCATCCAATTGATGTGGACGACCACATTAAGAGGAGTTGTAACCTCCATGGAATGCCAAGAGTCACAACTCTTGGTAACTCCCATGAGGTGGCATCCCACTTAAGCAACCATGATGATGTGGAGCATCATCATTGGCCCACTCAATGCCAACTCACCAATGAGGTGGCATAAAGTCAAGTCAAACTTGACTCTTCATCTTCCTCTCAAGTCAAGTCAAACTTGACTTAATCTCTCTCATGGTTGATCTAATCCAACCATTTAATTCAAGCCAATTTAATATAATGAATCTAATTCATTTAATTAAATTGATTCAATGAGTCATAATCTAAATTAGACTCATTGAACACATGAATCAACTTGAGTCCAACTCAATTAGCCCAATTAGGTACTCTTAATCCAATTTGATTCATCAAATGAATCTAATCCTCTTGGTTCATCATATGAACCTAATCTTCATCTAATTGTCCTTAGTGTGTGACCCTATAGGTTCTTGTAACGTTAGCAATGCCCCTAAACCCATTTAGGAGCATAAGTAATGAGCAGTATCTAGTAATACATCATTACTACCCAAGTTACAAGAATGTTGAGATCCAACATCACCTTGTGACTACTGATTGTGACTCCTCACAATATATGACAAGTGTCCTTCTATCCTAGACATCTAGATTGATCAATGTGAGGCATAGACCGTGTCATCCTCTGACCAATCTAAATCTTGAACTCTAAGTAGACTCACTAAATCAAATGAGCTCTGTCACGCCCCGGAGGAGTCCCTGTCCGAAAAAATTTCGGCAGCATCTCCCCTGTACGGCGGACAATCTGAAACTTTCTACAAACACTATATACCTCAGCCACATGCGGCTGGAATAATAACAATAATAAAACCATCACCATGCAGTTAATATCAATTTCAGCCTCTGGCTGACACAACCATGCAGTTTATATGACAAGTAAACGGAAGAATAATACTCTGACTCGAAATCAACCCTACTCCACTACACTCGTAAAGCTCAAATCTGATTTACTCACCTCTTCTGCCGTCCAAACAGGCATGTAGTAAAACATATCGAAATAAAATCCATCGACACATAAAATTCATACCAGATACATAGTATCAAAAATAGAATAAGTCTGAACATAGACTAATAAAGAAGAAAACCAAAAGATTACTAAGCCCTCGTGGTCAGCAGGGGACTAGCAACTGGAACTCTCTCCTGACAGCATCAACCTGAAAAATAACAACAATGGAGGCGGGGTGAGTACAACACTCAGCAGGTACAACTGATATACAAAGTAAGGAAATAACACCTAGCACTAATTATGCGTACAGTCTCCTGATGTAATAAAGGTAAATGCAAACTGAAGTAAACAAGAGAATACTGTACTAACCAGGACCGGGGTATAAGGACAAACAGTCCGAGTGATATGGAAATCCTGTATGCATGTCAAACATAGGTATCCAAACAATATGCAACATATAAATGCAGCAAACACAAACACAAGCAATAAATGCATCATGCATATGATGCCAATAATGCGTCCTGGTTACCCCTGACGCCAGTCGATCATCTCACACAATAGTGAGACCGAGTGGGTAGGGCTGTGACAACCGTGCACTCTGTCGTCACTACTCCTGATGAGTGACCGAGTGGACGGGATGCTGTCGGAGTACACCTATCCTCCTACCCCAAATCATAAATGGGGGAGCGCAATGCTCTCAACTCCCGGTACACGATGACGGGGAGGAATCCCTGTCGGCTAACACGTTCGGAGCCTAACAGAGTCCCTGCTGCAACACACTCTGCCTGAATCGACCACTAACCCATGAGTGGTGGTGTGTGCAGATCCATGTAACTGGCGATGTGTTCAACAATAATGGAGCGAACTATCGCACAACATGCAATCATGCAAATGGTGCATGACACTAACCACAAAATATCCTGACCTAATCCATATATATATAAAAGTGCATCATAGGTCAACGAGTCAAATCAAATCAAAGGTACACAGAAGGTATAAAACCTAGGTCCTGAACATGGTGAAGCATGGTATATCACTACCCCTACAAGCATGTATAAACAGGTAAAGTATACATGAGATGCAAACCAATCAATCAATCAAGCATGTATCAAGTTTTGGGTAGTGATTAACCGAAACAGAATGAGAAACATAATTAATGCAATTTGTTAAATTCACTACTATGTATATCAAAGACATAAAGTTAAAAGTACCCGCCTCCAATAGGAATGTCCAAATCCGACATCGAGATACTCGTCTCGCGTCAAAGTCCTGTGATATCAAACATACATTTTTATTTAGCTACAAATTAAACAAATAGCTAAATAAAAATCCTTAAGAATAATTTAGGGGAAAACCCTAAACCATAATCTCGACCTACCTAATTTAACACATATAATTTAGTTATTCAACATGTATCAAATAACTAAATCGAACCCCTAATTCAATTAAGAAAACCCTAATTATTAATCAACCTTAACTGGCCATCGATTAACTTGTCCACATCAAAACCTAAATCCACCAACCGAATACCCCAGTGCACAGAACCTCACCTCTTGTAATTCTTCCCTTCTGTTCGATTCTCAACCACAGATGGTTGCTGCCGGAAGAAGACTCCACAACCAAATTACTTCAACAACCTAATGTCTCTGGTGAGCAAGAGAAAAAAAATATGAATTAATCACATAGCATCTCAATCATCAAATGAAACATGATGCCTTACCAACTTGATACACTTCTTCCTCTTTGCCGGCTTCTGTTGGCGAAGAAGTACTGTGCTCGGGCACTAGAAGAGGCTGACAGCACTGCGGTGGTCAGTGACTAGCTAGGGCACAACCTAAAAGGGCTCGGCTAGGGCACGGCGTCGGCAAGTCTCGGCTAGGGCATGGCGACGGCCAGTGACGAGGAAACAGCGGCGGTGTCTCGACGGACCAGAGGAGGAGGAAAGAATCGGGAGGCAGAGGAGGGTTTCGGCTCGGGTAGGAGAAGAAGAATTTGGTTCGGCGTCGAGCAGAGGAGAAGAAGAAGAATCCTTGTCGAGGGGTTAAATCGCGAGGGAGAGGGGGAAAACTGTCGACGGCGCCGGTTAGGGCACAGAGGAGAAGAAGGTCGCGGCGAGGAAACGGGCGCGCGTGGAGAAGGTGTCGAGCACGGGAAAAAAAATAAGAGAAAAAGAAAAAGAAAAGAAAAGAAAAAGGAAAAAGGAAATAAAACTTTTCCTCATTAAAACAGGGTAGCCTAAACAGGCTTTCCCGGACCTCGTTTTTATCCCCGTTAACTCATCCGTACGAGCTCCGAAAAATTCTCGAAAAATTCTCAAAAATTTCAGAAAATTCCCTTATTAATATTCACCTATTTTTGGTATTTTACAAGCTCAATGTCTCATATTAACTCATTTGGGCATGGCCATGCACTTCGTGGTCTCACTCTATCAAGAATATCGATGTCGCTCCCATCATATAGGAGGGATAGATCTCATCTACATCATTCATATCCCTCTACATAATTCGTTACATACCCAGTAATCGCATTTTATAGTCCACCCAGTTACGGGTGACTTTTGACGAAACCAAAGTACATAACTCCTTATGTAGGGATCCATGGTGACTTCAGGTCCAAGGACTAGTAGTCATACTAATATCCACATGAGAAAGTATATGACAATCATATAACGACCCATGATACTTTCTCATGGCAGGTCATTCAGTATACATTCTCCAATGCATACCCATGTGTCAACTTGATATCTCTATATCCATGACTTGTGAGATCAAGTCATCGAGTTGACCTACATGCTAGTCTTATTGCATTAACATTGTCCCTGAATGTTAATACTCGACTAGGAATGATTAAAAGTAGTGTTCCCTATATCATCTCACTATCGGTTCAACTAACTGATTGATATAGGTGAGAACCTTCTACTCAAGGACGCTATTATACTTAGTTTATTTGACACCAATACAAGTAAGTATAATAACCAAAAACAAATTCCTTTATTTATATAAGAATATGATACAACAAGTCTATAATACAATCATCAAATGATTGGCTCTAGGGCTCTAACTAACATAATCATCTCATGATTGACTCTTAGGGCTAATTACTAACATCATCCCCTACTTCATAACAATGAATCTAGATAAATCCATTAAGCTCTATGATAGTCAATGTTGCCCTTATGAGATTTTTGACTACTTTTGTGAATAATCCTTTAAGTCTCGTCCTTATGGGTAGGAGAGTTGGGTTCACCTTTCGGTCCTTCCATGTGTCTCATGGAATATGAAGATGCATGGTTAATGTCATAATCATGTATGCATAATAAGGTCGGATCATCGATCAACACATCATGCAATAAAATAAGATGAATAGATATATGAAAATAATGTCAACAAATTGGGCTACTCCCTCATCCTAAAATTATGAGTACTACTCCACGGAGATAGAGTTACAACCAAAAGACGAGAAGAAGACATTCTTCAACTCAAAATAAAAAAGAAAAGGAGAAAAGAATACTTAGTCGTGTGTGCATCGGTGTCTATAGAAGAACTCCAAATTCTATGATGGATGGAAACTCTGATGGTTCCTTGGGAACGACTCTCCTAGAGTTTCCTATCATGAGGAAACACCTCCTCCTCAAACATAAGCCTCTTGGAGTCTTTCATAGCCCTCCAAACACGACCAAATCTATTAAATCCTTCCAAAAATATTGAGTCGCCACCCACGAACCATGATTGTGCTAGGAGGAATAACCTGGCTGTGTTGCTCCAAGTCAGAAGAAAGTGGAGTTGAACACGGACATGCTATGTGGCATAGGCAGACTGTGTCACTGGCTAGGTCAACGAATACGATCGTGACTTTGCGTACGGTCTGGGGTTGTCAGAAGCTGATCAAAATTGGTTTTCGAGAGGAGGGAGCATGGTCGTGCCTAGGGCACGTCTAGCCTATATTAGACTCTGTAAACTTTGAGGCTACTCCATTTCATGACTAACTTTAGCTGGAGGAATATAGTTGTGTCATGGGATATGGTCAGAGCATGTTCCTTGCTGTGAATTATCATTTTAAGGCTTTTTAACTCCAATTAAGTTTCGATTTCATATCTTTTCAATTAAAAGTACAAATAGTAGCTCTCCAAATTAAAGAGTGAAAATAATGCAAAAGATATGAAATAATGCAAAATTTGTTCATTAGTGAAAGAAAATGCATACAAAACAATACTAAAAACTATATAGGAAACACATACATCAAATACCCCAGACTTGAACTTTTGTTTACTCTCAAGTAAAACCTAAAATCTAAATTTATCTATGTGAGCGATGAATCATACTTCCTAACGAATCAGTCTAATCCTATCATGCAGTTTTACTAAGTGAAAAGATAAACAAATTGTTCCAATGTGGCTTAATTAAATGTTCTCCGTGCTCGGTACAAAAGTGTCTTAATTCTCAAGTTTCAATGTCCAATCTTAGTTGAGTTGTCATCTAATCGTATTCCTAATACCTCTAGTGATAGGTACTTACAGACCACATGCAAGGTTCACCCCCCACAAGGTGTTATCCACTATCTACACAATGTCTTAAAGGAGTACTCGTTATCAAGAAAAACTGATAGTATTTTCCCAGTAATCTAACTCAGCCTCAAAGGGGTACCATATCGTTCCTACCCATGACAACTATTTTTTATTCCCTTTTTTCATACTTTAAAAAAAATCTGTCACACTTTTTTTTTCCATGTTTCATGTTTTCTTCTCTCTTTTTTTTTCTCAGGATTTTGATTTTTCCCAATGAGTAACACAATCTAAGTTTTTCTCCAATAACCAAAATGTAATGAGAGGTCACCTAGGAGGCAAAAGTAGTAGTCCAATTCTATGAATCATAACTATTCTCAAATACATATCATTCTTCAAGATCAAGTATAACATGAAAAGAGATCCTAAATAAGTAGACCACCAACATCAAAAATCTTATGACTAAATAATGCTTAAGTCATACTACTACCAATAAAAGAAAATAGATCACTAAGCATGCTAACATACTATCACAAGAACATAAAATCTATTATACTAGAGTCATGTTATAAGAACAATCCAACAAATGCATGATGGCATAATGACATGATGATATGAAAATAAAAACTAAACACATGACAAAATTAAGCAAAAACTAAACTAAAAACTAATCAAAACAAGGAAAACTTAACTAAACTAACTTAAACTCCCAGACTGGAACTTAGCATTGTCCCCAATGTTATAGAAATCTACTACGAGGAGGTGGGAAAAGAGGGAAACAAAGAAGGTTACCCATGAAAGCGTGTCAGTCATATATGTTGTCAAGTTGCTGGCAAACCCTCTCCATCTTGCGGTGGTGCTCCTCCGAGAAGCGTGAGCTTGAGCCTTCCTTCTAAAGTCCTTAAGTATGTAAGAGTCCTAAGAAAGGCTTTAAATAATATTTTTCAGGCCTAAGACTGAGCCATTGTAGGTTGTATATTGTAGATCTTTGAAAAAACTTTGATTTGACTAGTTGTATGCCCCGTGGTTTATCTCGGATCAAAAGTTATGATCATTTAAAATTGGGTCTGCAATGCAACACACCCGTATTGTCCAACATGGCCTGGCCATGTTTCATATTGTTTATTCTACTTCCAATATCCAGCAAGTAACACATCCATACTTGTGGGCACGACCAACTAATGTTGCTTGCTATTTCAATGTTTTTGTGGTTAGAATGTGGCACAATCATGGTTTTTAATATAGCCCACCCATTCTACTCTCTAAAATGCTCCCCATGCATATGGCATTTTCCATAGCTCGTGGATCTCTCTAGGCCTAAAATTAAACAAAACAAGAAGTTAAAATTATAAAATAAAAGAAAAACTTAAATAAAAAGAAAGAAACTTGGGTTGCCTACCAAGAAATAATTATTTTAGGTTGTTAGTTTGACCCCTATTAGTTCTAACATAGAGCTTCTGGCTCTAGGTGCTCATGTGCCCCTCCCTTGTGAAATCTCCATATATAATCTCATGTTTTATTTTTGCTCATGCCAGAGTGATGTGTAAGTACCTCGGATGAGTTTTGATGTTATTAACCAGGTAAAGCTAGACCCTGTGTATTTGATGCCTTGTGTCCGAGTGTGAAAGGACATAGGAATATAAAAAGTCAAGCTGAAGATGTAGCAGATGAGAAAGATGGCACGAAAAGTGAGTCGACAGGCTTGGTACATCTGAGAGACGAGAAGTTATGGAAGAGTACACAAGTGGAGTGAGAAGGATGCACGCGACATTTCCGAGGGATGAGAAGCCAGAGTGAAAGACTGCTAGAGGAGAATGCTAGAGTTGGGTTCGGGTGAGCTCAACTCATGATGTCCAAAGAATCACCCAAGTGACTAGAGCAGATGCTAGACAAGTCAACACAAAGTTGACTTGTTCAGGCACCTGGACCAAATCCAGGCACCAAGAGTACTCCAGGCTTCCGGACCATCCTCATATAGCAGGGATACCTCAGTGAAATGTTGCTGCAAGGATGATGTCGAAGTCCATGTCATCAACACTCCAAGCACCCTTAGTGTTACTAGCCTGAACCTTAGTATTATCAGCACAAGCTGATGGATTGAAAAGAAGCGATAGGGGGGGAGGGGTAGGGGGTGAGTATTACTCTTTAAAATTTTTTCTTCTATATCGTAAAAGCAATAAGAGTGCAGTAGAATAATAAAACTCATTCAGTTACTTGATTCAGAGCTTATGTCGACTCCTATTCCAAGACCCGTGATCCTTGATCCTACCGATGGGTAATCCACTATAACTCTTCTTTTTGAAACCTTCGGAAAGAAGTAATTTATACAAATGAAAAGATAGTAACACACTACTATCTTTTAGAAAATAAAATAATGCAAGCTTAAATAAAATCATACCGACAATAGGTAGAAGATGAAGCTCTGTTGGCACTTCTTGATTGAGCAGCCTGCTTGTGAAGATGAAGCAGAGAGTAAGAGCACAAATAGCAGTTTTCCACAAAGATGAATTGAAAATTGATTTTCTCCCTCGGACCTCGAGCTTCCCTTATATAAGCCTTATTTGGTCGACTGAAAAGCCGTTCGGTCGACTAATCCTTTCAGTCAACTAATCCACCTATCGGTCGACTAAACCCCTTACTTTCCTTCTTCATTAAGATCCAATCTTCGTACACTTATGAGCATTAATTGATCGATTGATCGATCATCTTGTTCAGTCAACCGAATAAAGCAGTTTCCTTATTTTATTAAATTTATCATTATTTCTCCATTAATGCATTAATTGTTTGGTCGACCGATCGCCTTGTTCGGTCGATCGATCGGCCTAACTTCCATGTTTGCTTTGGTATGATCTGATCTCTATTATGTATCAACCTAGTTTGGTCGACTGATCATGGTGTTTGGTCTACCTATAACTTTAGCTCCTGTAAAACAGAGTTAAAACAAATACTTCTATAAAACAAAGTTAACACAGTGATAGTATATAATGCATGAGTAGTAATGGATAGTAAACTATCTTGATTTTAACCTGAAAACCTTCTCGATTTTTTCAATTGGATCAGTGACCTAAGGTTTTTCCATTCTGGAACATGACCTCACCGTCGCTCCTCTCCAATTGCTTACCTCAACCTACCTGGCAAAAATTGGTCCTCCAATTCTGTTTGTACTTTACCTGCTCAATGTCTGATCTCTGATACACTAAGACTTTTCCTGCAATACTACATTAGTCGATAGTAATAATAGCAATACAGAACACTATGGTAAAACTGAAATTAGATTTATCAAGATTCGCTCGTCCAGTCGACTACACATGATAGACCAGAAATCATCCGATCTGTAACAACCCAATTTTCCCCTATTTTGAGTTCCAATATTCTAGAGATTTTTAGAAATTTTTAGAGTATTTTTATGCAATTTTTGGAGGTCATTTAGTATGTTTACAAAAAGAAAGAAAGTTTGATAAATAAATGTGTTGAAGCTAGGTCTCGAACCCATGACCTGGGGTCAGACACGACACAACCGGACGCAGCTTGACCAGCTGAGCCAGCGAGTTTTTGTTAATTATATAGGAGGTGGAATATATTTAAGCTATAGTTAGAGCGTTTTGAATAAAAGGGGAATAAAAGTGCGCGGCTGGGATTCGAACCCATGAGCTGGGCTTTAAGCAAAACCGGCCCAAACCAGCTGAGCTACACGAACTTTGTCAACCTAATATGGAGAGAATTGGATATAAAGTATAGTTATAATGGAAAACCCTAGATTTAAAAAAACCTCTCCTTCTCCTCCTCGCGTGCGCCGTTTCTTCTCGGGCGAAACCGCAGAAACCCTAGTTTCTTCTCCGGCGGTCGGCAGAGGGTTGTCTTCGAGAATCCTTCACATTCTCGTGATCTTCTTGACGTGGAGAGCACGTAGACGTGAAGAAGGCGCTGCGATTTTGAGTCTCGTCCGAACCCTAGAAGCCTATTTTCTTCTCTGGTTGTAAGTTCTAAGAGCAAGGGTAAGTACTACTCACCTGTGGTAGGAGTTGCTCCGAATCTTTGGATTTCGTTTTCTTGCTTTCGGATTTTGCTATGCCGAGTGGAATCATATGCTAGGGCTTTTCTCTCCATGCTCTGTGGACCTAGCCGAATTGCTAAGGTTTCCCTTCCATTCCATTTGTATGAATGGCCTATTAGAGATGTTAGATTCTTTATGTTGGAATTTAAAGCATGCTGTACAGAATTTCATTGCTTGTGCTTGGTGTCGTGAATCCGAGGAGAAGGGATTGGTCGGATTAGGTTATGGTTTTGTGGGCAGGTCACGGGTAGGAGATGAGTTAGATTTCTAGTTGGTAGTGTAGTTTCTGTGGTTGCTGCCATAAACGGAAATGACTCACATGTTTACAATGTCTCAGGGTATGATTTTCTTGCTTTCGGTGTTTGCTGTGCCAAATTTGCTAAGCTAAGTGCTGTGCCAAGAGTTTCTTGCTTGGGTTTGCTGTTGAACAGGACTATAAGCTAGGGTTTTCCTTTTATTTCCTTACCGTCGGTAGCATAACTGTTAAGCATGCCAGTTTATTGTTCGAGTTTAATTGCGTAGAAGGAGTTTAGCTCTTAAATGTTTGTTATCGTGGATAGGAGGAGGTCTGGCTTTCGGTTGAGATGTAGTGGCAGGAATAACCTATATAAGTAGAAGAAGTATGGCAGGTTTAGTTTAGCTTATGTGGCTTGCATTATCTCGGATTAATGTAGCTGGTAGTTGCTATCCTTTGCTCTATTTTACAGCATGCCTAGAGAGCTCAAAGTTGCGTTCTTTTGCTCCATTTTGTAGCATGATTAGCAAGATCAAATTAGTTTTCTTTTTGCTCTATTTTGTATTGCATGTTTAAAGGCCTTAAAGTAGCATTCCTTGCCTATTTTTACAGCATGAATGGAGTCACTAAAGTAGCATCCTATACCTATTTATTATAGCATACTTAGAAAGCCCAAAGTTAGCTTCCTTTTGCTTTATTTCTAGCATGATTAGAAAGTTTAAAGTAGTATGTTTTTGCCTATTTTGTATAGCATGTTTAGAAGATTAAAGTAGCATGTTTTATTCTATTTTTCATCATGTTTAAAAGTCTTAGAGTAGTCATCCTTGCCATGTACTTACAGCAGGGTTAGCAGCCCTAAAGTATCGTTCTATACTTGTTTTTACAGCATGATTAGAATCATTTCATACTTGATTTTACAGCATGTTTAGAAGCACAAAAATAGCATCCTTTGCCATGTTTTCATCGTATGATTCAAAGGCTTTAAATTGCTTTCTTTAGTTTAGCTTATAGCATGATCAGTAAGCTTTAAGTTACTTGTTTTATTCTATTATCTAGCATGGTTAGTTGATTATACACCCATACTTGTTAAGTATATTTAAAGGACTCCCACAATCTTTAATAAAAGATAATAAGGAAGATAAAAGAATAAGAAAGATAAAAAGTAAGTCAAGCAAGAGGCTAGTACCCGACATCCAAGAGCTTGTCGTTAAACAAATCCAGGTGACCATTTCCGAGGTCTTGGCCCTGGTAGACCGAGGTCTGCTCTTTTAGGATTGGTGGCTCGCAACCCCAACCTATTAGGGAGATGGTACTAAGCCTGGGCCCAAGAAAAGAAAACCAAAGTAAAGAAAAGTAAAGAAGTAAAGAAGTAAAGAAAGAAAGAAAGAAAGAAAGAAAGAAAGAAGAAGAAAGTAAAAGATAGAAATTAAAAGATTAATTTCTAACACAAGGATACAAGAAATGAAATAAGTTCCAAGCTTAGAATAAATAAGAATGGTTAGTTTCTTTAATTCTAAGTTTACATAGTTGGTTTCTTGTTATTCTGCTTGATACTGAGTATGATTTGTATCTAGTTCATTTTCTGTATACCATGAGCATATGCAGATAGTTTTAGTATTTCAGTTTCAGTACTTATGCATTTCATTTATGCATTTCGAGTTTTGTGAGATAGATTAGTACTTACTAAGCGTTTTCGCTTATAGATACTTTTCTTTTTCCTCCTACTGCAGATAAAGGAAAAGCTAAGATATGAAGGGAGGCGATAGGGTGGTGGTGATGATGGATGTGTGTGGTGGCTGGACTATGGAGAGATCCAGAATGAGCTGGCAAATTGCCAAGACTTTTCTGTTTAGTTCTTTTAGTTCTCTTTTAAGTGTTATTATGGGTTGAGACTGTAAATAAGTTTATTCCGCATTTGTAATTAGTTTTCTTTTATTATGAGTTGGAGTAGTATAGTTGTTGCTATTGCTAGAGTAGTTTCTTTCTTCCTGTTGATTTATTACTGCGTGGTTGTGAATAAAATGTGTTCCAGCCGCCTGTGGCTGCGTATATATCTTATGTATTATGGATTTGGTCACCGGTACAGGGGAGACTCTGCCGAAATTTTTCGGTAGGAATTTCTCTGAACCGTGATAAATCTAAGTGTCGCTAAGAATAGCATAAGTGAAACTAGTAAGTAGAGTAGGAGTTAGGTAACGGTCGCCCTTAGAGAGTAGTAGTAAGAAGGGTGGGTTGTTACACGATCAACTTTGCTTGGAATTCACTTCTCCAAGACTTCTTGTTACCTAAGGTTAGTTTCCCTTAGGATTTTTCTCCATCTGTCTTCACTCACTAGAACTTAGAGTTATGCCCCTCTAGGGTTTTCTCCACCTGGCATCACTCACCCGGACTTAGCATCGTATCAGGCCACTAGGGATTCAATATCGGGTCCTCCAGACCTACTGAATCCTTCTACCTACCTTCCATGATCTGTTGAGATTTCCTTTGCCTAGCTGCAATTAGGACTTCCCTTGCCTAACCACAGTTAGAACTAGTCACTCAGTAGACTTCTCACCCTTACCTAGCCATGACAAGGACTTCCCTTGATCAAGCTCCATTAAATATATTTATCGGGCATTAAAACTTTGGAGGTCGATTTTACATTTTGAAAGCTCTAATTGAACCACCTCTGACTTCCAGGAAGAACTTTCAAAATGTATAGGGTGAAGGGAGCTGTCATGACTTCAATGTATAACATTCCACTTCCGGAGTGGATTTTACATCTTAACTGACTCCAACCACTAGGAAAGATCATTCCACTATCTGTGTGGCTTCTACTATAAGATATCACAAAATAAATAATAGGGTTATTTGAGAAATAATCTTATTGGAATTTTTATGAATTTTTAGAGATTTTTCAGGATTTAAATGGAGTCCGTATAACTCGTTTTGAGGTGATGAATCGATGGGGTTAAGCGGAGCCTATTTGGAATACCCCTAAGTAGGAGTTAATTGTGGAATTAACTTAGAGTTTAATTAACCTAACCTAAGTTTTTAATCCCTAAAATTTCCAATTCTTTCTCCTTAACCCCCGATTATTTTCTCCTCTTTTTCTCTCGCGCGCGGATAACTCGTCACCGACAGAGTAGTGCTCTTCACTGGTGATCTCGTCTTCACCACGTCACCGGGGGGAAAATGTCGCTGGATCTCGACGGCTCCGACCATCTCTGACGAAGCGATCCTCTCTTAGGTTGTGCTTACGCGTGCGACAGCGACTCGACGGAGCTACGACACAGTGGGGAGGAGTTGATTCACATCATCCCCGACTAATCGAGGCCCTTTCGATTCTTCTCCTTGATCTGTTCGCTGGAGAGCATCGTAGATCATCACCAGCTGAGGTGGATTGCCCAACACCCGCTGTAGGTGATCGATTGAGGTAAGGCCTTGTTAGGAAATTCGGTGGATTCAAGAATTTTATGTGATGGGTTTATTTTCATGATATTCTTCCTGTTTTGGATTAGAGGATGCATCAGATCAGCATAGAGGTGGACTTCTCTTGAGCCGATCACTGCCTTCTTCACTTCTTGAAGCTATGGAGGTCATGGGTGAGGTGGTAAGAGTCTGTTGAGGTAAGTTTTGGACTATTGATTAGGGTTTCAATAAACCCTTTTGTTGTATAATTGGTATTCTGGATTTATTCTTGGAAGGAATTTGGTGGTGGTGTTTTTTTGTAGCTTTCGGACATCGGATTATTGGGTGGTGAGCTGCTGAATTACTGCCAAAACTCAAGGTAAGTGACTTCTAGTGAGATACCTCTGTCATTTTCATTAGTATGCTGCTAAATAGGTTTTCTAATGGGTTGTAGGGTTTTGTGCTTGCTTAGATTTATGAATGGTGTGATGTGGATTGGATGAATTATTGTGGTTGGATTAATTGAGGTGGATGAACTAGGTAGGATTGATCCTTGATGTTAGTAGATGATACATAAATTAAATGATGGTGTTAATTGGATTAAATGACTAGAATTTAGAATTTGGTTGTGATATGTTGATTTGGGTGAGGTTTTGGAGATGAATCGTGTATAAACCTATTCTAATAAGGTTGTATGATTAAGTGGAGGATTAATCAGAGATCATATTTGATTGGAGTGATCCTAAATGGGTTAGGGATTTTATTTAGCTATTTAATTCATATGAATTTAGCTAAATAAAATATATATATTGATTGATGCAGGACTTTGATATGGGGCGATCATCACAATGAGGGTTTTATTTTTTTAGCATGAGCGACAGATAACGGTGGGTATTTCTTCCTTTGCCTCTATATATTTCTTTGAGCTTAGTGCATGGTTGTTATTCAATGGATTAGGCTGCTTTACCTTATATTGTGTTGCTTTCCGCTTGATACTTATGTTTGATCTTTGGTGTTCTTTAGTATACTATCACTCTGATCTCAACTCGATATCTTTACTTCATGATAGAATATGTGTTATGATTTATCTGTATGCTTTTGTGTGAGGTTGCATTTGATGTGTATACATAAATTGATAGATGTTATAGAAGTCTCCTGATATTTGTATATATACATTTGTCCGTGAGATGGAGAAGTGTTGATTGTATTTACATGTGCCGAGCTATGTGTTAGTACTTGATTTTATGTGTATTGATATTGTAGATACGTAATTGCATGTATTTGATATATGGTATGATACACATGATAATGGGTACTTAGGTGGATTTAGAGTTTACATGGATGATGAAGGTGTCCGTATTATGATTATTATATATATATATATATATATACATCATTCATTGGATTACGACTATTGTCTCCCTTGTGGTTGAGAGAGTCGTCACCGTTGATAGTTGCCCATTCGACTATTTTGTTGGAAGTGGTAGCTAAGTGGAGCTAGTCCCGCTGCTTACTCACCGTTGCAGTTGTTCTGTCACACACCCTCGACCACTCTAGAGTAGTGGGTCTAGAGGTATGTCGGACCTTGAGATGAGTGGTCTAATGGTTAGATAGCTAACTACTTAGCCCAGCTCCCACCGCCCACCCACCTCTATAGCGCGCTATATGCGTGAGGCTAGTACGGTTTGTCATGGACCCAAGCCTCTCGGTCATACCGGGATCGTGGTGTCTGGAGAGGTGGCGGGGGTGACCATGGAGCATGCATACTCATTTTGTATATGATGCGCAGTGCATCTGTGGATATATATATTTGCATACATGCCTAGTAGATACTAGTTGCATGTATTTGTGATATGTTGCACTTGTTTGAGATATGATGGTTGCATATGGTTGTCATGCTGCATACATGTCATTTATTTTACATGTATATGCAATCGTATTTATATTACATAGGTGTCACGAGTAGGTCCGTTGCAGATCCGATGAGTTTACTGATCATTGTACCATGTGTCGCTCTAGATTGGGTATGTATTTATCCTTATGTCAGTTATGGTTTATGCAGTTTGGATGTCAGATATGTTTAGGTGCATTGATTATGATAGTGTATGATCATGTTCTTTATTTCCCTACTGAGACTATATACCTTTGATCTCCATGATGATTGATGTACCATGCACTAATCTATTTATTACCTGTTGAGTTACCTACACTCACCACCGCATTTATACCTTTATGTTTTCAGGTAGCAGGTAGTGTTAGGATATATACTAAAAGCCTAACTTTTTGTAAACATTTATTTTTGAAATAAGAATCACATTGGTCAAATGTCTACATTTATATTAGATGTAGTTGTCCATTTAATTTATATTATAGATAACATGGTGTTTGGTGTGACACAGAAGATCATGTTATCAGTTCCTTATAAATTATAAATAGTAGCTCACAACTAAAATGGAATGGGACAAACCATTGGAGTGGTTGTAGTGTAATTTGGTATTAGTTTATCTTAACTATAAAATTACACTTGTACACTATGAGTGTATTGAGCAGGACCATTTGAAGTTGTTTCTTTTTATACTAACTACATAAAAGGACAAAACCTCTGTTATTATAGATGTGCGTACTCTTAATCCCGATATAATAACAAGCACATATACTTAGTATTTATTTCTTGGATTTTTCAATGGGTGAGATTTAGTTCGTTAAATCAATAGGCCCGATAAGTTGGGAAATGATATTATTTATATGGTGTGTTGTTGATTATAGAAGGAAACTGTGTCCTACTAATCTAGGATGATGATGTCCCCTTGAGGAACTCATAAAGATTATTATGCAAACCTTGCAGATGGACTTAGTCCGACAAGACAATGAAATTGAGTGGTACTACTCTTGGAGCTAGATATTAATTAAGTGAGTTGTCAGTAACTCATTTAATTAATGATCATTTGGTATCTTAAACACAGGGAGATTAATGCACTCATGATAAGAAGGAGCTCATAATGTAAATTGGGATTGGTGTGGTAGTTCAATAATACCTCTTTAGTGGTATGAGTTATTATTGATGAACTTGAGTTGGGTGTTCGGGGCGAACACAGGAAGCTCAAGCTCATCGGGAGACCAAAATAAATTTCTCCTCTCGATCCCTGTTGTAGACTCTGTATATAAGCCTCGTATCCACCCAAATGCCCAGCTTCTTACCCAAGAAAGGGTCGGCTGTTAGTTAGAGTCCTAGAGCCAATCATGTGATGATCATTATATGGACTTGATGTATCATATTCCTATATGTTTATAAAGGCATTTATGGTTATTGTACTTACTTATATTGGTGCCAAATAACTAAGTATAATAGTATCCTTGAGTAGAAGGTTCTTATCTATATCAATTGATTGGTTGAATTGAGAGTGAGATAATATAAAGAACACTACACTTAATCATTCCTAGTCAAGTATTAACATTCAGGGGCAATGTTAATGCGACGAAACTAGCATGTAGGTCAACTCGATGACTTGATCTCATAAGTCATGGATATAGAGATATCAAGTTGACACATGGGTATGCATTGGAGAATGTATATTGAATGACCCACCATGAGAAATTATCATGGATCGTTATATGAGTGTCATATACTTTCTCATATGATTATTAGTATGACTATCAGTCCTTGGACCTGAAGTCACCATGGTTCCCTACATAAGGAGTTACATACTTTGGCTTCGTCAAACGTCACTCATAACTGGGTGGACTATAAAGGCGATTACTGGGCGTATAACAAATTATGTGGAGGGATGTGAGTGATATAGATGAGATCTATCCCTCCTATATGACGGGAGTGACATCATCATTCTTGATAGAGTGAGACCAATAAGTGCATGGTCACGCCCAAATGAGTCAATATGAGATATTGAGCTCATTTGTTTAGAGTGAGTCTACTTGTAGTTCAAGTTATAGATTGATTAGAGGATGACATGGTTTATACCTCAATTTAATCAATCTAGATGTCAAGGATAGAAGGACATTATTAGATATTGTGAAGGGTCACAATTAGTAGTCACAAGGTGATGTTGGATCTCAATATTCTTGTAACTTGGGTAGTAATGATGTGTTGCTAGATACCGCTCATTACTTATGCTTCTAAATGGGTTTAGGAGCATTGCCAACGTTACAAGAACTTATAGGGTCACACACAAAGGGCAATTAGATGGAGAATAGGTTCATATGATGAACCAAGAGGATTAGGTTCATATGATGAATCAAATTGGATTAAGAGTAATCCAAAATTAGACTAATTGAGTTGGAATCAATTTGATTCATGTGTCAAATGAGTCTAATTTAGACTTGGATTCATTGAGTTGATTTAATTCAATGAATATAGATTCATTAAATTAAATTGGTTTGAATCAAATGTTAGATTTGATCAACCATGGGAGATAGGAGGTCAAGTTTGACTTGACTTGAGAAGGAAGATGAAGGGTCAAGTTTGACTTGACCAAATGTCACTTCATTGGTCAAGTTTGACTTGACCAAATGCCACTTGGCATGGGCCGGCCAATGATGATGTTCCACATCATCAAGGTGTGCCACCTCATGAGGGAGATCAAGAGTCATGACTCTTGGTATTACATGGAGGTTTAAAAACCTCCATGTGTTGTCGGCCACATTAAGGCATCACATTAGTGTGCATTCAAGCAATCTTCTTCTTCCTCCTCTCTTCTTCTCTTCTAGAGGTGTGTCCACTTGAACACACTAGAGATCCAAAGAACCTTGGACGAGCGGAATTTGCGAAGGGCTTCTCTTCAAAGGTATACTCCTTAACATGTAGATCTAAAGTAGATCTAGAGTAGAAAACTAAGTACACGAAAATTTTTATCTTCGCACGGATCCAGTGGTTAAGAACTTCGGGGTTTCCGCAACGCAAAAAGCGGGTTTTGCGGCTCGAAAGTTCCTAACAGTGGTATCAGAGCCACGTGCGAAGCGTGTACTTATTTTATTTTAATTTTTATGAAAAATTACAGATCTGTAAGTTTCTATAAGTTTAATTTTTTTTATGGTTTTTATGAGTATTTTTTTCATAGAGGCGAAGCAACGAGTGCTAGGACACTTGTAGGCTTCGACTACCGAGAAAAATTTTCCGAAACGGCAAGTTCTTGCCCAAATTGTTTTGGGACAGCAACTTAAGGTGCTGTAAGATCATAGTAGGACACTCGTGAGACTCATTTCATGAGAAGGGGCGCTGCCCCTAACCCCGCAAGGGGCATTGTCCCGCGATCGCGCCCGAAAATCGCTAAATGGGACCGCCGAAAAATTGTAACTCATAAAATTGTAAACAATAGTAGTAAAATTATAGAAATTTATATAAAATACATAATTTAGAATTATGTATGATTTTGTGATGGTCATGGCCCAAAAACCCAATTTGATTGGACTAAATGTGTTGTAATTCATAATATGACCTGCGCGCCATTTTATGTGATGTGCGTGTTGTATATATTATGCGACTTGCGTGTTGTACCTTCCTCATTTTATATTCCTGTTATAAAATAGTTTTAGACTCGAATGTAACTCGAGTTTCATATTTGTAATGTACAAAAAAAAATTAGAGCGGTGGAAGGCCCACCCGAGAAGGAACGACGAGGAGGGTGCGAGCAACACATGGTGGTCAAAGGGAGGAGCTTGAAGAAGCTGTTGACCCTAGGTTGACCGTCCGATCTTCTTATTGGCTTGAGAAGATCGTAGTAGGGCCATGACCTAATCAAAATTTAATTATTCATTGCTTGTGTGTATGTGATGCATGCTAGTGTAGGATAATTAGTGCCATGATGCGTATAAGATGTGAATCCACGATTAGATTAGATCTTAATCGAGTCAACTCGAAATGCCTACCAAGTCTTGATACCCATCACTACCTCGACCATTTATTGTTGTTGAATCTGCCAAAGCAGAGCAATGCATATTATCTTGGTAGGGTGTGGAGGGACAATCTTGGTCCCGCCTATCAAGGCTTGGGTGAGTACAAACTCAATTAGATTGAGTACAACTAGTTAACTCAATTTGATCAAGTATAACTATAGGCATTTTCCAACGGTTGGACGATAGGATAAAAATTATATTTATACTAAATCTTGGGCGATTTAGCCAAAGCTAACTCAAGTTTTAATGTAAATGAGATTTTTGATCCTATAAACAAGAGTTGCATAGAGATGTAATTGATAATTAGTTATCTACCGATCATACTAAGTCTTGGACGATTTAGCCAAAGCTAACTCAAGGCGTAGTATGATGTTCATTTTGTCCCGCAAGAATTATAGCTGACTCATGGCACTAAGCACATATAAAGCTCCCCCTAAATAAAAGCTTTCCCTTTTTCTTAAAATTTTTATTTGAATTTCCTTATACTCTCCCCCTTTGCCATTATATCAAAATAAAAGGAGAGTAAAAAGAAAGTGAGAGATAAATGGCCTTAGCTAAAAAACTTTTTAATACTTTGGTAAATCTTGAAAAGACTTTTGAAAAAAAACTTAGTTAGATTCGAAAGACTTTGTTGAAAAATATTTCGTTAAATTCTTAAAGCTAAGCCTTTTAAAAGATATGAATTTCGAAAAGCTTTTTGAATAATATTAAGTTAAATTTTGAAAAGCTTCTAAAAAGTTAGGTAAACTTGAGAAACTTTTGTAAAATGCTTAAATAGAACTTTTTAGAAAACTAAGTTTGAAGGAATTTTCTAAACAGTACTTAAATAAATTCGAAAAGTCTTTTGAGACAAATATTTAACTTAGTTAATTTTGAAAAAGGCTATAGAAGTCATTTAGCTAAATTTGAAAAGAAGCTTTAGAGAATACTTAGCTAAATTTTAACAAGCCTTTTGAAAAACACTTAGCTCAATTTGAAATGGTTTTGAAAATACTTAGCTCAATTTCAACAAAGATTAGCTAAACTTAATCTTTTGAAACTAATTGTTGTTTGAAAAATGAGCTATTTAAAAAGATTTTGACAAACACTTAAAGGAATAAATACTTAACCTTTTTTTTAAAAAAAAATTATTGATAAAAGCTTTGCTTAAGTACTTAACTTTAAAAGGATTTTCATAAAAGCTTAACTTAAGTACTTAGCTTTGAGAGACAGTTTCTTGCAAAAAAAACTTAGTAAAAGATTTGGATAATTTTAGTGCTTAATTTTGAAAAATGATTAACTAAAAATCCAAGCTTTTAAAAATAATGTTAATTCAATATTAAGCTTAATATCATATCTATTTTAAAGCTGAGTCAAAAATAATTTTTTATTTTAAGTCAAGTCAAAAATAATTTTTAAAACCAAGTCAAAGATAATTTTTATTTTAAAGGAAAACTAACTTAAAAAAAAATCCACTCCCCCTTGATTAATGCCTTAATAAATTCTTAGGGTCCTATAGTCCAAGCATATATTTAAGAATTATTTTCCTAATTTTCCATCTCACTCATTGTAACACCCCAAATTTCCTTGTTCTGAGTTATAAAAGTGCTTATAAATATTTAGGAATGCTTTAGAAATATTCTATAGATTTTTAGAAATTTTTAGATTATTTTTATAGAATTTTTGGAGGTCGTTTAGTATTTTTACCAAAAGAAATAAAGTTGCGTCAAAAAGTTATTGAGCCGAGGTTTGACCCCAAAACATCTTAGTAAGAAAAGTCTTAAGAATATCAGGATAACCAGGTGCCCTAGCAGGGGTGTGCTGAAAGAAAAGAGAGCAGAATAATTTTATGCAGAGAAAAGTTAATAAATACCCTTAGGTATAAATAGAAAAACTTAAGTGAAATAAGGGGATTCTCGACCTAATTCCTCCTCTTTCTTTTGTGCGCCGAATTCCTCCTGGGCTTGGGCGAAAAAAAAAAGAAGCCTAGGGCTTCTTGTGGTGGCTGGCTAGGACAAGTTTCGAGGGAGCTTTTGGATATTTTTCGACTCGTCTCGACGAGAGGAATGCGTGGACGTAAGCAAAGCGCGAGGATATCAAGTTTCACCGGAATCCTAGAGAGGTTTCATATTAGTAAGTTCAAGATAATACGGTAAGTACTGCTCACCTGCAGTAAGAGGTGTTTTCCGTTGATTTCTCATCGTAGAAATATTGTATGTGCAGATTTCTTTTGTGTTCTATGCATGATTGTGTGTTACCTAGTTAGTTTCACTTATAGATGCATATAGAAAAATATCCTATTAGTATTTTGAGTTTAAGAAAAGTATAAGAAAGATAAAGAAAAGAAAGAAAAAGGCCAAGGCTTAAGTAGATCCCAAAGTCAAGACTTTAAGGATTTTGGCACACAAAGTGCTTGTTAAAATGCCAAGGCATTTAAAGAAGAAGTAATTAAGATATTTTACTTTGAAAGGTCAGTACCCGACTTTCAAGGTTGTCGTAAATAAATCCAGGTGACAAATTCTGAGGTTTTGGCCCTGGTAGACCGAGGTCTGCTCTTTTAGGATTGGTGGTCCGCTACCCCAACCTATTAGGGAACGCACATAAGATGGTACTTACGCCTTAGGGATCCCAAGTGAAGCTATTTATTTTCAAGTATATACTTTAGCAAAGTTTTCAAGTTTAAAGAATTTCCATGTTTCAAGTCAAGTTAAGAAAAGCAAGTTTAAGAAAGTTAAATGCTTGCATATGCTTGTTGCCTTGAGTTAAACATGTTTTAGTTCCTCTATTAGTACAAAAGTATTTACGCATGTTTATCTGTACTATCAGTGTAAGTAATAGTGAAGATTCTGGCATGAAAAGTATTTTAAAAGTATATTTGCACATTTCGAGATTTTTGTGAGCTAGATAGTACTTACTAAGCCTTGTTGCTTACTAGTTGCATTTCCTCTTACTGCAGATAAAGGAAAGGAAAACAATAGTGAAGGAAGACGACAAGGGGATGCGTGATGGTGTGTGTGTGTGTGATGCCTGGATTATGGAAAGCCTTGGGAATTTGTTGGGAGCATATTAAGATTTCTTTTTAAATTGCTACTAAAATTTTAGAGATTTTACTTTCTAATTATTGTTAAGAGGATGTCATAAATTTTCAGTTTTACATGGGTCGAGTGTCATCTAGTATTTCTGTTATTAATGATTGAATAGACTAGTTTTGGTGGATGCTTGCTAGATAATATGATTCCATATTTTTCTGAGATGGATGTTTTTGGGCACATGAAGTATACTATTTGATACATTGTATGTAGATTAGTTTTAAAGAGTGCAAGAAATTCATTATGATCTTTTGCATGCAATTATAGTTAGAAATGCTTCAACTACTTTAGAATTATGAGTTGAGTGTTGAAATGAATCATTTATGTTCCTTTATGTGTTGCATGTTTCGTAAGAATGCATTAAGAAGCTAGTAGTACTTATGCTACTTAACTGCATATTATGATGTCGCTCACCGTAAGAACCAAATTAGTGGAAAAATTCTGCATTTAAGTTTAGAAAATTTTATATACTACTATCATTAGCGTAAGCAACACTAGTTAAGTAAAGTTCATAGATAAGTACCGTTCACCCTAGAGAGCACAAGGAGGGTGAGCGTTACATTCATTCTAGGTTATCAAGCATGTTTAGCTTATGAGTGAGTGTGAGATGGAGTTGCCTTTATTTTAATTAAAAAATATTGATATTTAAAATAGGTTTAAGTTTGATTTTCAAATGAGTGAACATTTAGAATTTTGATGAAAAAATTAATACTTTGATTGAAATTAATTAGCCTTTAAAAATTAATTATGATTGGAACCTTAATAATTAAAGAATTAAATAATATTTTTGAAATGATATAGAATTAAATAAGATTTACGATTTGAAAATTAATTATAGAATTAAAATGATTTCAAATAATTTAAAATGATTTTCAAATGATTTTTAATTGATTTTGAAATAATTTTCAAAAAGATTTTTAAATAATTTTTGAAATGAATTTTAAAATAAATTTTGAAATGATTTTCAAATAGTTTTCTAAATGATTTTTAAATAATTTTCAAAAAGATTTTTTAAATAATTTTCGAAATGATTTTTAAAATAAATTTTGAAATGATTTTCAAATAGTTTTCAAAATGATTTTTAAAAGAATTTTTAAATGATTTTAAAAGAATTTTTTAAAAGGATTTTTAAAAGATTTTTAAAAATATTTTTAAAAAAAAATTAAATGATTTTTAAAAGAATTATTAAAATAGTTTTTAAAAGGATTTTTAAAGGATTTAAATATTTTTTTAAAGTATTTTAAAATGATTTTTTAAATAATTTACTAAAAGAATTTTTAAAATAGTTTTTAAAAGGATTTTTAAAGGATTTAAAATATTTTTTAAAGTATTTTAAAATGATTTTTAAAAGAATTTATTAAAAGAATTTTTAAAATAGTTTTAAAAAGGATTTTTAAAAGAATTTTTAAAATGATTTTTTTAAAAAAATTAAATGATTTAAAATATTTTTTAAAAAAAAAGATTTTTAAATAAGTTTAATCTGATTTAATTGAATTTAATTTAAATGAATTTAGTTTAATTTAATTGAATTTATTTTAATTTTATCCTTAGTCATCTCATCCAATCTAAAATTTTCAATCAGGGGATCCTATAATTTTGTGAGATGAATTGGGATCAGTTATAGGGTTTAGGTTAACTTTGTGTTAGATTCAGGTTTAGCTTTGGGCTCAATAAATAGCCATTATTTGGATAAACTTCTGGGCTATGGTGAGCCACTTGGACATCATTAAAGTAACCATGCCTTAGAGGTTTTCCAAATAGTCCTATCTACTGAACTTAATACAAAACCTTGGTCTAACTGGTTAGGATCCATAAAGGGTAGCTTCGGTTAGTTCCACTTAGCCAAATGCACCAGGTCTAAGCTATATCTTCCTAGACATGCATAGACTAAGCTTCCCTAACGTACTATCATCCAAAATTTCACCAGTACTATAGGTCAAGTTAAACTTGTTCCCTTTCTAATTAGTTCTAATTACCCTGCCGGGTAAGTTAGTTTTGGAGGTACCAGCTATTCTGGATCCTCCCCCTACACTGTTGATAATTTTATTTAAATTTATAAATTAGATTTGAGTTATATTTAAATTAAGTTTAGTAAATAAAAGGTACTTGATTATAGCTTGGTATGTAGTGTTTAAGTTTTACTTTAGACTTATAGCCCAAGTCTAGATTTCATGATTTGACTAAATTATTAACAATCTTCTCTAATTTATCAATTTTATCTTTTAAAATATTATTTTGTATTTGTAATTTTCTAAGAGTTAATTTCTTATTTTTGTTTGAATTAATTTTATTCATTACATTATTAGCATGCATATCTAATTTTGAAGAGAAATCTATACTAGAGCAAGCAGGATTAGTTAAACTAGTGTCATCATGTGTTGCAAAAACTGGATTTTCATATAATGTAAATGTACTAACCTTGATTTCTCCCTCTGGATTCTTGGGTCTTCTTTCTGGGCATTGTCTTTTGTTTGGAGCATTTAATGTGTTTCTTCCCTCTCCTTCTCCTCCGATTGTGCCGGTCGAGTCTTACGAGTGGGGCATTAATTTCTATAGTGCCCTCTCTCCCTACACTTAAAACAGGTTATGAGCGATTCACAATTTGAATTTACAATTTTACTTTTTAGATCCGTGATAGGATCCTCCCCCTTGACTGTTGCCATTTCAAATTCTGACTCAGATTTGGCATCTCTTCTCTGGCCATTAGTCTGATTCTTCTGAGTCTGGTTCGGAGGTTGACTCTGGGGATTTAAATTCAGATTCGGACTCAAGTTCTATTCGATCTTCTGACTCTGAAGGGATCTCATAAAGCTTGAGCACTTTCTCCCAAAGCTCCTTAGCATTGTTGAACTTTCCAAATCGATCAAGATCTGAATTTGTTAGTCCGCATAGGAGAATGCAAGTTGCTTTTGCATTTGCCTCGAATGTCCTTATTGTTTGTGCATCCCATTTGTCACACATGATGGGTACACCTTTTTCAGTGGGGAGAATAAATCCAATATGGACTGTAACGCCCGAAAATTCTCAAAACTATTTTAGGAATATTCTATGATTTTTCTGGAATTATTGGATATTTTTCTGAAATTTTTGGAGTATCGGAAGTAGCAAAAATAAATAGAAAAGTAATATGGTTTAAGCGGGAATCGAACCTGGGACCTCTCGGGTCCGCTAAACCTTTTGAACCCAGCAGGGCCGTGCTGAAAGAGAAGGGAAACATTTATATTTATATTTGAGTTGGGCCTAGTTACCCACTTAATATAAATTAAAAACTTAAGTTGGTTTGGGTTATTTTTAGTTTGGTTCGGCAACATCTCTTCCTCAAAAACCCTCACCGCCGAACACCCTCTCCTTCTCCTCTTCCTTCTCTCGGCGCCCAAACAAGCCAAAGCCAACCCTAGGTTTCCCTCCCTAGGGCCCTAAGAGCACCTTCCGGCAGCGATTCCAACACAAGAACGTTCCCCTCCGCGAGAAGAACGCGTTGGAGCGAGGAGATTATCGGAAGGATCGTCTCCACCGGAATTCTAGCGAATAGAGTTGTAAGAAAATTAGCGTACGAGGTAAGAAACCCCTCACCTGCAGTATAAGTAGCTCTCGCGTGTTTTCTTGTATGCATTAGATTAGTTCTATTGAATTTTGCCAGCATGTATGGTGTATTTTAATTCTTCTCACAGATTTAGGGATTAGTGAGCATATCTAGATGAGCCGAGCGCGTGTATCCTCTGTAGATAGGGGTTTAGACGCTGCTGGGTGCCTAGAGGTGGTCTCCCTGATCGAGAGGAGAGTTAGAGAGCACCAAATGCTCGACAAAATGCCTAGCACAGCCTTATGATACAATGACCGTTTAGTTAAATGCCATAGAACATGTTAATTAGCATGATCAGTTCTATTTCAGCTTTTATGAGACTAGATGTCCAAATGGGTGGGCTCCCACAGTCGCCTCTAGGTTCAGACAACCTAGTTCTAGGTTCAGATAACCTAGATTCAGCAAAATAGTATTAGCTATTTCAGTATTTTACTTTTCAGTGGCACTGTACTGGATTAGATATCCATTGGGTTGGGCTCCCATAGTCGTCCCTAGGTTTAGCTAACCTAGTAAACCCTATTAGATTCGAAACTTGCAATCCCGGGTTTAGTTAGGGATGCGCGCACAGCAAGTACAGTCGCCAGGGCCCATCAGCAGCATGTTTAGTATTTTCACTTACTATATGTATATGGTTTTCAACCTTTCACAAATTAGTTCGTGAATTCAGTACCGTCCTAGCAGTAGCTCAGTATTAGCTTAGCTCAGTTTTTAGTATCAGTTTAGTTTCCATTGATACCATGTGATTGATATCATGTTCAACTTTAGATATGCCATGATTGTATGCTTATATGTCATGCCATGTTTAGTTTATTCAGTATACTTAGCATATCCTTTCAAACAGCATGATTTAAAATCATATTTGCATCGTATGCATGTTTTAGTGAGGTAGATGGTTTCTTACTAGGCGAAAGCTTATAGATACTTTCTTTTCCTTATACTGCAGATAAAGGTAAAGGAAAGATGGACTAGCGGAGGCTGGAGGGCAATGCTACGAAGATGTGTGTGGGCAGGAACTTGGAGTAGAGATCTTAGGGAACCTTAGCAAGCTTTGTTTCGAACATTAGAATTTTTCAGTGTTTTTATCATCTTGCACTTTAGTATGTTAATCGCTATGAATTAGTTAACCATGCACCTTATTATGCTTAGAACACCTCTTTTATGTTGTTAGAATGTTAGTTGTTGTCATTGGAGTGTTTCTTAGTCATTTTAGTACTTGTAATGTGATTGAAGCATGAAACAGTGCTGAAATCAGACCTTTGGCACGGAATCAGAAACTCGAATCGATCAGCGGATCGATTCGAGAGTTTCCAATCGATCGAAGGATCGACTGGGCACCTGGTTTCGCGAACAGTAGGATTCTGGATCGATCGGTCGATCGATCCAGCCAATTCCGTCGCGAACAGAAGGCTCTGGGATCGATCACTGGATCGATTGTTCTGGATCGATCAGCCGATCGATCCAGAATATTGCCCGAGCACAGTAGCGTGCTGGATCGATCACTGGATCGATCCAACCTATGTCCCGCATACAGTAGCCGGCTGGATCGATCACTGGATCGATCCGACTATTCCGATCGATCCGTGGATCGATTGGGAGGTCTGGTATCAGTGGGGGAGTGTTTAAGTTCAGTTCCTTGGCCATGAGGAAGGTAAAACATGTTATGAGTAGTTAGTTTACCTCCCTTAGCATGTATAGAACCAAGAAATGTCAGTAGTTTAGTAAAATTTTAAGTAGTACAGCTTCCGCATTTAGATTTAGTAATGGTCAGGGAATAGTTTAGCACAGCCTAATGTGACGATCGGCCTAACAGCTTAGTAGTAGAAGGCGGGTCGTTACAGAGTGGTATCAGAGCAGTTTTCATACTTCCTACACACACATCAGCATTGAACCTGCAGCTTCCAAGTAAGAATACCTCTACTTTATTTATGCTTTCTGTTCCTTGCTATAGTTCATGGTTATAAATAAACTGCTGCATGATAGTATGTGATAGTATATAACATGATAACGATAGTTATACAACTATGATTGTAATAGTTATTCATGTTCTGTCCTCTATGTCTTTAGAAATGGCACGAGGACGCCCAGCTAGAAGGGCACTAGCTACTGAGCCCCAGCAAGAGGCAGGCAGTTCAGTGCCTCCTCCTGACCTTACAGCATTAGTGGCTCAGTTACAGCAGCAGCTAGCTGAACAGCAACAGGAAATAGCCACCTTAAAGGCTAATCAGCAGAACACCTGACGACTCCAGAAGTCTTAGAGGTTCCACCAGCTCAGCCTACAGCGCCAACACCAGCACCAGTACCAGCACCAGCAGCTGAGCCAAGAAAGGAAGCCTATCTGATCCAGTGGCAGCGAGTCAAGCCAGAGAACTTCTCAGGCACTAGTGAACCATGGGATGCACAAGCCTGGTTCAAAACACTGGAGAGCACGATGGAGCTTCTGGACTGGCCAGAACACGAGAAGGTGAAGTGTGCCTCCTTCTGCCTCACAGGAGACGCACGCATGTGGTGGGAAAGAATCAGAGCGAAGCGCCCAGTGAACCAGATGTCATGGGCTGACTTCGAGAAAGAATTCTTCGAGGAGTTCTTTCACATACGGGTTACGAACCGCCACTACGACGAGTTCACTGAGTTTCGTCAGGGCAACCTTTCAGTTGAGGAAGCCGTGAAGAAATTCAACAGGTTGGCTCGTCTATGCCCAGAGTTACTCAACACAGAGAAGGAACGAATTCGGTTGATGCTCAAGATGTGAGGCCAGAGATAGCACACATAAATATGATAAGGAAGGTGTTTTGATAGTCTCTGGACTGTTCGGGTCTGACTTCGGATTTCCAACCGGAAGCCCTAGGTCGACCCGACGCCTACTGTTCCCTCTGCGGGGAACGCGTCCTCACCTACCCCTCTCAGGAGAGTTACCTGATGCCAGTCCGGTCCTCCAGACCGACTGGACTTTCTGCCTAGGGTTACCACCCCCTAAGATCTAGGGTTACCGCCCCTTAGGATTTTTCTCCACCTAGGGTTACCACCTCCTAGGACCTAAGGTTACCCCCCCCCCCTTAGGATTTTCCTCCACCTAGGGTTACCACCCCCTAGGACCTAAGGTTGCCGCCCCTTAGGGTTTTTCCTCCACCTAGGGTTACCACCCCCTAGGACCTAAGGTTACCCTCCCTTAGAATTTTCCTCCACCTAGGGTTGCCGCCCCCTAGGACCTAAGGTTACCACCCCTTAAGATTTTCCACCTACCTAACCGCAGTTAGGACTTTCCTGAAACCTCATTCAAGCATGTTAGAAAACAAGTAATCTTAACTTTGAATCCCTTTGCCATTATCAAAACTTGGGTTCGATCGTCGGATGCTTCCCGCACCAACAAGTTATTTAAGGTGAGGAATTTTAACCTATGCATGCATACATCACATGCACATACACACATCACAGTAAATAAAAGAAATTAATTTGGAAATTAATTTTCCAACTATTATGGCCTTTTCCATTACTGTTCTCCATGTGCTCCAACCCTAGCTGCTGCCATCTTTAGCCACCGCCACTGGGTTCAGGCGTCGCATCTATCCTGCTTCTTATTCCACTGCACCTCTGGTCCACAAAAGGTACCACGCCTCACAAGCATCCGATCCGCGACAAAATTAGAATTTTACATGTATCGATCCTATATTCTACGAAGGAATATACATGTAATTTAGATCAAACAAAAAGTAAAATTCTAAAACTAATACAGCTCCTGCTGTATTTGATACATACAATCATGCACACACAAAATAATGCCCTTAACATGTCCAAGGGTCCAATCACACACAACATCTATAAGCCATAATAGTTGGAGCCTGCAACCAAAGAGTTAGCATATCCTACTATTATCCTGCCTAAATTATGTATGACATGTGCATAATTAAGTTGAAAACCAAACACATAGAGGTAAACCCTAGCTCTGATACCAATTGTTGGTTGGTCCTAGGAAGATCGTTCCAGTTCCACTGTACAAAAATTTTGTACAAGTGTCGAACCTTTCCTAAACAACCAATTGTGTTCTTTAGAAATTAAATTAGGAATCACAAATGGAACTTAACATTATTGATTCCAAATTTAACTTATCTGTACTTAATGGTTTAGATTTGGATCGCAAGAAGAACTTAACACTATTGATCCAAATCAACCTATGTTACAAATTCAATTAAATATCTATTTCGAAAATCGATTCCCAAGACAAACATGGCGAGGCACATGACCTTCTTGAATATAGGAGCATCCATCACTGCCTCGACAAAATCTCTTAACGAAATTAAATATTTAATTTCCTAAAATAACATTAGGTTTAACCAAAAGGACCAATCGAATCACAAATTCGAAAAACAAACAAAAACACAACTTTGAAACAAATCCAAAAACTCTAGAATCATATACCTTTTGTGTTTGGAATTCTAACAAAGAAGAACTAGTATGATGCAGAAAATAATTACTAGTTATACCTCTTCTTTGTATGCTAAAAACCTCGAGATCTTTTGCCGTATCCCTTGCCTCCTCTTGGACGTCGTGTGGGCGACGATCCTCCAAGATGAACACCACCCAAAGCTCCTCCTCCTTCTCTAGTATTCGGCCACCACCACCACCAAGGAACAAAAAAGATCAAAGGGAAAAGAGAGGGAGAGAGGGTCGGCCACAATGAAGAGCTCCAACAAGAGAATAAGAATTGATGTCTCATGAGGCCTCCCCTCCCCTTCTTTTATATTACTTGCCCAAGGCAAATAAGGAAAAGATTTTTACAAAAATTAAAATCTTCCTCTTGTTTTTCCTTTTCCCTTTTTATTTTTCCTTTTATTTTCCTTGATTGATTCAATCATTGATTGGATCAATTGATTGGATGACTGGTCGGCCCCTTGCTTGGGCCAAGCAAGGGTGGCCGGCCACTTAAAACGGGAAAATAATTCTTGTAAAAAATTTATAAGTAATGAAGAAAAGCTCTTATAAAATTTTACAACCTCTCTTTTAATTTCCTAAAGTGGATGTTTAAAAAAGGAAAGTTTTAAAAATTAAAACCAAGTTTAAAATTTTAAAATTTCTCTTCTAAAATTTTCTTTTTTAACATGGTTACAAAATTAGAAAGTTTCAAATTTAAAACTTCTCTTCCTTTTTTTTCTAAAACCATGAGGATGGTTAAAAAAGGAAAGTTTTAAAATTTTTAAACTTTCTTTTAAACCATGTGGCCTAATTCAAATAAGGAAAGTTTTATAATTTTAAAATCTCTCTTTTAAAACTTGTAGATATCCACAAAGAGAAGATTTTAAAAATTCAAAACACCCCTCCTAGTTTGAATTATGTGGCCGACCCCCTTTACAATACTTGTGGCTGGCCCCTTAAGAGAAAATGGTGGACGACCCCTTGGCTTGGTCACCAAGCCTTGAGCCAGCCCCCTCTTGGACACCAAGATGGGCTTTATATGGATGGACTTGAGGCTTTAATGAGGCTACGACAGGGACCTAGAGGAGAAATTGGTTTTGGCCTTCTGACGAGTTTGAGTATCCCATGTTCACCCCGAACACACAACTCAAGTTCATCAATAATAACTCATTCCACTAGAGAGTTATTATTGCACTACCGCACCAATCCCAAATTACATTATGGGCTCCTTCTTATCATAAGTGTCTCTGTGTTTAAGATGTCGAATGCTCACTAATTAAATGAGTTACTAACAACTCTCTTTAATTAATATCTTAGTCCAAGAGTAGTACCACTCAACCTTATCGTTATGTCGGACTAAGTCCACCTGCAGGGTTTAACATGACAATCCTTATGAGCTCCTCTTGGGGACATTCTCAACCTAGATAACTAGGACACAGTTTCCCTCTATAATCAACAACACACACTATAAGTAATATCATTTCCCAACTTATCGGACCTTTTGATTTATCGAGCTAAATCCCACCCTTTGATAAGTTGAAAAAATAAATATTAAATATATGTTCTTATTATTATATTAGGATTAAGAGCACACACTTCCATAATAACTAAGGTATAGTTATTTTATTAAGTCAGTATAAAAAGAACTTACCTAAAATGGTTCTACTCAATACACTCAAAGTGTACTAGTGTAATTACACTACGACTATTCCAATGGTTTGCTCCTTTCCATCTTAGTCGTGAGCAACTATTTATAATTTATAAAGAACTAATAACATGATCTTCTATGTGTGACACCACACACCATGTTATCTACAATATAAATTAATTGAACAACTACACTTAATAAATAAATGTAGACATTTGACCAATGTGATTCTTTTATTTCAAAAATAAATATTTACAAAAGCTAGGCTTTTAGTATACGCTCTAACAACCCCATGCTGGCGTCTGTAATGCGGAAGTGGCAGAGAAGGAGGACGCTTTTGTGTGGCATCTCTTGCGATGTCACTGGGGTTCTCCAAAAGTAGCTGACTTCAAAACCACTGTGATCGGAAGCATCAACAATTGTTCTGGAGGAAGGTCCACTATATCAGCTACTGCATCACTCTGTATAGTCTGGTTTCTCCCATCGCTGGCCGGTGCTTGTGTCTCTTCTGCTTCGCCAAGTGGATCCTCGTGAGAGTCGACCAGCTGTAGGCCGCAACTCTCCAACTCGGCCATGATCGCAGCGTTGATCTCTACGTCCGCAAGCTTGTACTTGTCAACCAAATGTGTTTGCAACATGATTCAAGTTGTAAAAGAGGAGGAAAAATTAGTTAGATTCAACGATTGGGGAAAGAAAGAGCATGCCTAGGCTGGACGGAAGCTTCGTGCGGATTGTACTCAAGCCGAACACGAAAAGAACGTCCTCCAGCAGTAACTTATGAATGTGGTACTTCTGAACGACTAAGCTTGAAGCTGCCTGGAGATAGTTTGACAGGCTTTTGTACTTCCTAAGAGGTGGTGGGCTCGTCACTTCTTGCTGCCAGTCGATCGGGAAATCTACTTGATTAAATTTATTAGATTTAAATAATTTTTTAAATTTTCTCACCATGAGTGTCGTTTCGTCGTCATCAAGACAGGATTCAGAATCTCATTCGTCTATTTTTGCTTTTAAGGCAATGTTGTGCTTTGGCTCCTTCTTCAGATATACACATCTTGTTTCATCGACTTTAAATGTAGAAAATAATTCTTCTAAAGTACTTAATTTTAGATCCTTAGATATATAATAAGCATCTACTAATGATGCTCATTCAGTCTTCCTAGGAAATCCATTAAGCACGTACCTTAGCAAATCTCAGTTGCTTACCTTTTCTCTGAGATTCGAGAGTTCAGTGACAAGTTCCTTTATTCTTGAGTGAAGGTGTGCAACAATTTCTCCTTCTTCTAATTTGATGTTGCTGAAAGGGTTCCTGAGAAGATCCCGTCTCGCGAGTTTTGCCTCCGAGGTCCTTTCATGAGTTCCAAGAATTTCTCCCAGAGCTCCTTGGCTGACTCGAAGGCTCCGATCAGGTTGACTTCTTGTGGCGGTAAGATGCTCAGCAGATGGAACTCTACTTTGCTGTTTGCCACGAAGTCGGCTTGCTCCTTCTTCATCCATTGGTATTCTTTTTTACCTTCAGGTGCTACAAAATCAAATTTTATTATTAAAAGTAAATCAAAATTTGTCTTAAAGAATACCTCTATCTTTTTCTTATCGCTCACGAATTCCCCCTCGAACTTCGATGGGATGATGTTCGGTCTAGCCATCTCTTGTGCTTCATTCAATGGTTAGTCCTCATGAAGCTATTGGGCTCCAATACCAATTGTAGGACCCTTGGTGGCCGGCTGGAGGGGATGAATAGCCCTGCAAAGGAAACCGAACCTTCCTCGAACTTTATAGCTTTATAAAAATTAACACTTGCATAAAAGAAATAAGAGACTAAATAAAGAAAAGAAAAGACACAAAATGTTTATTTGGTTACAACCGGGGAGGTTGTTAATCCAAAGAAGATGAAAAGCTCACTAATGTCTCCTTTAGATGGAGAAGCCTCTTACAGCAGTTGAAGCACTCAATTACAGAACAAGACTGAAAAGAAATCAATTACAAGTGTTGTTCTGGCCTTTTAGGACTAGGGCTATATTTATAGCTCTGGTCAAGGGGCCTGGAAGGGGTCTAGGCGCCTTAAGGGGGATAAATTTTTATCCCGTTGCAACAGGACATGCCACGTCGTATTTGGATGAAATTCCTGGTCCGGGTGCACGGACCGTGCAGATAAGGCTCCCCCTAGGCGAGGCGCCCAGCTGATTCGGCCGCTCAGACTAGGTCCGGGCACCCGGACAGTCTAAACGCCCTGACGGTCCGAACGCCTGGACTTGGTCCAGACACTCGGAACCAAAAGTCAACCCTTGGTTGACTTTTCAGTCCGAGTCTTTCGCTTCGATTCCATGCATTTGGGTGATTTCGCCTATCCGAAATAGGGCTTACCTGAACCCAACTTCCGGTCTCCTCGAACAAACTTCAGCTCCGGCTTCTCGTCTCTCGAAGAACGCCGCGTGCCTCCTTCTCGTCAACTAGCGTACTGTTCCGTAGCACCTCGTACTTCTGACACACCGAGTCCGTCAGTTCTCTTCTGTGCCATCCTTCTCACTAGCTGCATCTTTTACTCGACTTTTTGTGCTCCTAAATTCCTGTACATTTAAACATAAGAGTTAAATACTAACAGAACCTAACCTGACTTGATTGATGATATTAAAACTACCTTAATATATTAACAGTATACAAATGTATAATTATGAAGAAATTCTTCATAAAAAGCTGTTGGACTTGAAAGTGAGAAAACAAAGAATCTATGTAAAAAGGAAAGGCAGAATATATGGATAGTCATTCTCATTGGACAATAGACTCTCAAGAAACAAAATTAATCGCTGATCAAAAAATAAGATAACAAATTAATAAAAGCCCACCAACGGTTGGCAACTCAGTCAAGGTGGCAGCCAAGCACCAGCTCCCAACAATAAAAGGAGGGCATACTCTCAACTATGGATGGAACAACATCCCACACAATTCATAGTGGGAAGATAACTTTCTTAACAATGAATGGCGACCAACCTTGACATCAAAATGCCCTGCTTATCCTATCCTCTGAAGGGAATAGCCATTATCAAACCTAATAAATATGAATACAGATTTGTCTTTGCCTGCATTTATACATCTGGTTTAATAAAAAAAGGAATAAAATTGAAGATTTCCATTTTATATGTCAGCATGACCACTATTCATGCATGTCTAAAATGCCAGAAGAGATATTATGCATACGAATGTAAACAAGGTGAAGTGAAACAGACAATGAAGATACAACAGATGTCATCGCTCAAAAAGGATTAAGTTAGTCATATGGCGGCGCATATATATATATATATATATATATATATATATATATATATACACTACTAACTTGAATGATCGGTCAAGACACGTTCAACAGAAGATATTCTTAACAATATATATGGCAAAAAAGATTCTTTAAAGGATTATTGCACGAATTATAGAAGATGACTTCATCTCCTAACAAATTCTAACGAACGAGGGACTACTTCACGACTACGGAGGTCACATGAGGTAGTATAAAAAGGGGGATCCTCTTCATTGGCAAGGTAGGCAAGTTCTAGCATCTAAACTCTGTTTCAAAGTACTTCAGTTACTAGTCTTCTTTTTCTTCTTCTTCCACCCTTGAGAGAGAAACTGACTTGAGTGTCGGAGGGTCTGGCCAGGGATCCCCACCCCAGTCTTAGATCACTAACGCTTTGTTGGTTTGTCTCGCTGTGCGCAGGATCATAGAGAGGTTCGTTTAGGTTTCTAGGAGGTTATCTTAATGAAGGATCGTCGTTCACTGGAGCCAGCGCACCACTTCACAGATTTTAGACAGGATCAAATTTGGCACCATCTGTGGTAAACTATTCACCTGAATCTGAAACTACGAAGATGGAGGAAGTTGAAAAACCCAACACTATTACTATATCGCAGGAGGATCTAGAATTTCTCATTAATGCTAGAGTGCAGAAGATATTTCAACAACAACAACAAGTCAATACTAGTGGTACGCTATCTATAGCACCTCATCCGGCGATGTCTATAACTTCTCATCATAGGGAAATTAAAGAGTGATTGAAGGGGGAGATCTGGTTCATTTTCTCTCTACCCGTCTCTCTCCCACCCGACGTCTGATGTGCGTAGATATTATGATCGTTTATGCATGTTTTAATGCACATTCACTTGCTTTATTTGTATATATTGTTTGCAGATCATCTCTCTTATTGTTTATTCAATATTTATTACTCTTTTGTTAGAGATCTGCTTTTTTTTTTGGTTTTGTATTGACAGAGACAACTTTTGGAGCAAAAACGGTGATTGTCGATGCACCCGAGCAAAGCAGAGCACGATCGTGCACCCTTGCACGGTCGTGTGGTGATTCCAGACAAAGAGCATAGCATGGCCATGCAACCCTGCACGACCGTGTGGACATTCACTGAGAGAGAGCAGAGCACGGTCGTGCAACCTTTCACGGTCGTGCAACCTTTCACGGTCGTGCCTCACAACCAGCAGCTAAGATCTACACGGTCGTGTAGTGCAGCCCGAGCCAAAGCAAGACACGGCCGTGCAGATGTGGCACGGTCATGCCACTTTACCCGAACACAAGAAGAGCTTGGTCGTACAGATTTTGCACGGTCGTGGCACGTGCCATGTTGCGCCCGTGCCCTAGCCTATATAAAGGCTTTTAATTCTTCTTCTCGGGGGAGGGGAGGAAAGCCGTCAGAAAGGATTTACCTTGGTACCATTCCACGCTATCCCGGACTTCCGAGATCACCGTCATCATCATATCAAATCCAGAAGCAAAGGATTGGACCCGAAGATCACTCGACGTTATTGGATGAGCATCTTTTCTCTTTCTCTCTTCTCGTTTGAGGATTGTATGCTTATTTACATTATGTCTTTGGGGTTTTCTCCGGCGTCTATGGAGTAGATCCCTTGTTCTAGGATCAGGGAATAGTTGTGGATAGGGTTTGATGTAAGACTCATGTTTATGCCTTTACTTATTGGATGATTTTTCTTGCTTTGTTTCTATTTGATATGCATGAGACTCGCTGCTAAGATTATCTCGTCATATTAGTAGATTATGTAGGAATTGCTAATTTCGTAAAGAGAGGATCTTAGATCGTATACCCGAGGGGCCCTAATGACAGGGTATCCCGTTCACGGGCATCTAAGATACTCCCGTGAAAGGAGAGGCAACTTCTCCACAAGGAGGTAAGAGACCAAACCAAACCCCTATCTCTATCCTTAATAATATCGATTAGATTTGTATTCTTATGATCTACCGAGGTGCCCTAGTGACAGGGGTTAATCGTAACAGGATTTCATAGGGATCTTCTCTCTTTAGTGCTTAAGGATAGCAGCTTTAACTTCCGGCGAATGCATGTCGATTGACAATGAGGAAAAGATAGAACATGATACATCAGGTTCCACCACAACGAAACTGAACTCCTAGAACTCTTCCCAAGCCAAGTTAACCTTTCTCTCTTTTGCTAGTTCTCACGTCTACTTCCCCATTCCCTTTCCTCTTAGGAAATAGTTAACTTACAACCATCGGTAGTTTAGCTAATTCTACGTGAACAATCACTAGTGCTTATAACCAGTCCTTGTGAAATCGATAATCTTTTATTACTGACGACGCATCCGTGCACTTGTGGAAGCGTAACAAGTTTTTGGCACCATTGCTGGGGACTGCGTCTATAATATTAGTGAAAATCATATTGGATTAGACTAGACTTTGTTTTTCTTTATTTCACTTTACTTCCTACATTTTTATTAACACAAAAAAATATTAAAAATATATTTTAACTCTTTATTTTGCACTTGAATTATTCAATATCTTGTTCTTGCATGCGAAGAGCTAATCTTTCAAGAGAACTTCTATCGTTCGATCCATAAATTGATAGAACTTTCCTGAGGAGAAGAAACTTACAGAAACTCCAAGCAGAACAAGAAACTTCTGAAATGGCTGACAAACTTTTGAAGGATTACGCCGCACCTTATGCACAAGGGCTTCGGTCTAGCATCACTCGACCACCGATTGAAGCCAACAATTTTGAAATCAAGCCTGCAGTAATCCACATGGTCCAGCAAAATCAATTTGGAGGAGGACCGCATGATGATCCAAATCATCACTTGGAGCATTTCTATGAGATCTACAGTACTGTGAAAGTAAATGGGGTCCCTCTAGAAATAGTAAGGTTACTCCATTTTGGATTTTCCCTGAAAGACAAAGCCAAGCAGTGGCTTAATTCTCTACCAACAAACAGCATAACATCTTGGGATCAGTGTGAGCATAAATTTTTGGACAAATTTTACCCGCCGAGTAAAACTGCACACATGAGGAATTTAATTGCAAGCTTTAAACAGATAGACTCAGAATCGCTATTCGAAGCATGAGACATATTCAAGAGTATGTTGAGACAGTGCCCCCATCATGGCCTCGAGAACTGGTTGGTGCTACACACATTCTACAATGGAATTAACTATCACACAAAGGTGTCCCTCGATTCTACAGCAGGAGGGGCGTTAATGAACAAGAGCCTTGATGAAGCTGAAGAGATCATAGAAAATATGGCACAGAACCACCATTAGTGGGCAGCTGAATGATCTAAAGGTTCTTTCTCTGGGAATCCCATAAAGGCATCAGGAAAATTCGACGTAGATGCAATCACGCTCATGTCTGCAAAGCTGGATGCTCTGACCAATAAGCTTGAGACCATGGGGAGCAACACAACCAATGTGATAGTGTGTGTTTGCAAAATTTGCGGAAGTTTAGATCATGCTCAAGATACTTGCCCCCTAGGACCAATACAAGCACAAATAAACCAACTTGAGGAATGCGATGCGATAGTCAGTTATAACCAAAAGCAAAACAATCTCTACTCCAACACATACAACCCTGGGTGGAGGAACCGCCCAAATTTTTTTTACCGGGGCAATCAGGATCATGGACAAGCAAAACAAAGTTAGCAACCTGGGCAACAAAGCTACCCACCTGGACAACAGTTTTATCAATAACAGCAACCTTCACAACTGTCCAGAATCGAAAAGATACTTAAAGATGCTCTCTTGGAGCAAAAAGAGATGAATAATGAAATTAAGAAGTTGAATCAAAGATTGGAGAATTCTGAAAAGCATCAAAAGATGCAAGACAGCCAAATCGCCCAGATAGCCCAGTCCTTTTCAAGAGCACCGGAAGCATTTCTAGGAAAGCCCGACATAAACCCAATGGAACATTGTCTTATGCCTAATTTGGTCCAGAACAAGGATAGGGAGGAGATCACCAAGAAGGTCGAAGGGACTCTTCCAGTTCCCCCATAAAGTCAGACAATTCCCTTCCCCCAAAAACTAATTACATTCCAAAAATATGAAGAGTTCCATCGATTCCTTAAGAAGATTAAAGAAATCTGCATTGAAGTACCTCTGATAGACACACTGCACCAAATGTTGTAGTTCACTAAATTTTTAAAAGGTATTCTATCCAACAGAAGATAGAAGGGCAACTTCAAAACTGTAACATTGACAGAGAAGTGCAGCGCTCTACTCATGGTAGATATTCCCCCAAAGCTCCAGGATCCAGGAAGTTTTTCTATACCGTGTAAAATTGGCCCTGAGCTCATACTAAAGGCTTTCTACGACTTGGGAGCGAGTGTCAGCCTACTTCCATACTCGTTATGCAAGAAACTAGGACTCCAGAACATCAAACTTACCACTATGACACTATAATTAGCTGACCATTCATGTAGATACCCAATGGGTATAGTGAAAGACGTGCCAGTAGAGGTAGCCGGATGCATCATTCCCATGGATTTTATTGTCCTGGATGTAGAGGAGGATCCCAAGATCCCAATCATCCTTAAAAGACCATTCCTCTCCACCGCTGGAGCACTAATCAATGTGAAAAATCACAAGTTATCCTCGGAGATTGGCAAAGAAAGGTTAGAATTCGATTTATCTGATTCTTCTAACTGCATCTCCTCATTTCAGGGAAATTCTAGCAAGATGAATATACACAAAGCTGAGAAATGTAGTTTCCAAGAGAGGTCGCCTCCAACAAGAAAAGAGAAGTACATCTTTCCTGCACGTGCAAAACTGAAGGAGCAGACTGGAGCATTAACCCTAGGAGGAGAGTCGTGCTTCCATGGGTTTAGTCCACACTAACTGATATGGGGTCGAGCTAAAGACCTAAAGCAAGTGCTTCTTGAGAGGCAACCCAAGGGTTTTCATTTTAATTCGTTATCAATTTATCATTCTTTTAAATTAGTTCAATGAAGTCTTTTATTGTCAGATCTTTGTTTTCAGGATGTGCATAACCTCCACGAGCTGGCCATGATCATTTCATGGTAATAGAGGCATCAAAGGAGTCAAAAAGGTGAAGGGCAAGACACTACACGCGTAAGAGAGTCGACCGTGTGATCCTATATGACCGTGTGAAGCTAACGGAGGAAGATATGCCACTGGCCATGCAACCCCGCATGGTCGTGTAGCTTGTGTAGAGAAAGAACAATACACGGTCGTGCTGAATGGCATGGTCGTGCGAAGTCACCAGAGGGGAAGAAGGGCACAGACCGTGCAGATTTGGCACGGCCGTGCGATCACGGCCGAGAGGAGGAAAGAACCGGTCGTGTCAACCAACACGGTCGTGCCATGCTATCAAGAGGAGGGCGCGCGGACAACTTTCATCTCCTTCCTCATACCCCCCTTCTCTTTCCTTCCTCCCACAAGTTCCCAAAAGTGCTACCACCTGTAAAGCCCGAAAATTCTCAAAACTGTTTTAGAAATATAGTATGATTTTTCTGGAATTTTTAGATATTTTTCCGGAATTTTCCGAGTAGCGGAAGTAGAAAAAATAATTAGAACCGCAAAATAGCTTAGGCGGGAATCGAACCCGAGACCTATGGTTTCGGGATAATGTCAGTAACCGGTTGAACCCAGCAGGGCCGTGCTGAAAGGAAAGGGAATCAGGTACATTTATAGTTGGGTTGGCCGAATTAATCACTTGATTTAAATAGGAAGATTAATAGGGTGAAGAGTTATTTGGTTTTATTTTCACCGTGACCTATTCCTCTTTCAAAACTTCACCGCCGCCCACACCTCCTCTTCCTCCTCTCTCGGCGCCCAAGCCCAAGGACCATCGGGTCATCTTCCGGCGACGACTCCAACACGAAAGAGGTTCTTCTCCGCGAGAGGAACGCGAAGACGTGATCGGATTGTCGAGGAGGTCATCTCCACCGGAATTCTAGCGAAAGGAATTGTAAGAAAATTAGCGTACGAGGTAAGAAACCCCTCACCTGCAGTATAATAGCTCCGGTTGGTTTCCTATGCATTAGTTTTAGCTATATGCAGGTTTTTCCGGCACATAGGGTATGTTAAACCCTCCTCGAGGATTTAGGGATCTAGTTGAACACCTCTGGACGGGCCGGACACGTTGTTCTCCTTTAGTTGGAGATTCTAGACGTTGTCGGGTGCCTAGAGGTGATCTCCCTATTAGAGGAGAGAGTTGAAGCACACCAAGTGTTCTGTAAAATATTAGTGTAGCTAAATACCACCTCAGTTATGTTTAATAGCTCAATTAAATGCATTAGAGGCATTTAAACCAGCACATTAGTTTAGTTCAGTTTTATGGGACTACGGTCCAATGGGTGGGCTCCCACAGTCGCCTCTAGGTTCAGATAACCTAGCTCTAGGTTCAGATAACCTAGAAACAGCATGTTATATCAGTTAGCTATAGATATCAGTATTTTATTTTCAGTGGCACTGTACTGGATTAGATATCCATTGGGTTGGACTCCCACAGTCGTCCCTAGGTTCAGATAGCCTAGACAACCCTGCTAAATTCGGGACTTGCAACCCCGAGTCTAGTAGGGATGCGCGCACAGCAAGTACAGTTGCCGGGCCCAACAGCATGTTTAGTATTTTCACTTATTACGTATTAAATTTCAAAACTCAAAATCAGTTATGCTAGTTGAGTTTGTTTCCAGTTACAGATTCAGTCTCAGTTAGTTTAGACTATATTCAGTTCAGTGTTCATTTGGTTGCTTTGCCATGATTCAGTGCTTATGCCATGCTTATATGTTATGCCTTATGATTTCAGTATACCATGTCTTAGTAAGTTCAGTGCATATTTTCAAATAGCATGATTTAAAAGCATACTGCATCGAATGCATGATTTTGTGAGGTAGATGGTTTCTTACTAAGCTTTAAGCTTACAGATTCTATTTTTCCTTATACTGCAGATAAAGGTAAAGGAAAGATGGACTAGCGGAGGCTGGAGGTCAATGCATTGATAAGGATGTGTGTGGATGGAACCTGGAAGAAGATCTTAGGGAACCTTAGCAAGCTTTATTTCAAACATTAGAACTTTTCAGTGTTTCTTTTTATCATCTTGCACTTTAGTATGTTATTCATTACGAATTAGTTAACCATGCACTTTATTATGCTTAGAACACCTCCTTTATGTTGTTAGAATGTTAGTTGTTGTCATTAGAGTGTTTCTTAGTCATTTTAGTACTTGTAATGTGGTTGAGGCACGAAATAGTACCGAAATCGGACATTTGGCACGACTCGATCGATCGATCGATCGATTCAGGGTTTCAGATCACCACTCGATTGGGGCAGGCACGGGGTCGGGGATCGTCACGATCGATCTCCAAGGTAAGGGAGGAGCCCCGACCGGATCGATCTGACATCTCCGTCGATCCCGATCGCCGAAATCGTCCGCCACGGTCGTCGAGCCGTACAATGCGACCTGATCGATCCAACTTATGTCCCGCATACAGTTGCCGGCTGGATCGATCACTGGATCGATCCGACTATTCCAATCGATCCGTGGATCGATTGGGAGGTCTGGTATCAGCATGGAAGTGTCTAAGTCCAGTTCCTTGGCCATGGGGAAGGTAAGACATGTTATGAGTAGTTAGTTACCTTCCTTAGCATGTATAGAACCAAGAAATGTCAGTGTTTTAGTGAAATTTTAATTAGTACAGCTTCCGCATCTAGACTTACTAAATGGTCAGGGAATAGTTTAGCACAGCATAATGTGACGATCAGCCTTACAGCCTAGTGGTAGAAGGCGGGTCGTTACAGAGTGGTATCAGAGCGGTGTTCCATACTTCGTACACACACATCAGCATTGTACCTACAACTTCCAAGTAAGAACACCTCTACTTTATTTATGCTTCTTGTTTATTATTACAGCTCATGTTTATATACCTACTGCTTGTTAGCATGTGATAGTTTAACCATGATATCAGTAGTTAGATAACCGTGATAGTGTTAGTTATACCTGTGTTCTCTATGTCTTTAGAAATGGCACGAGGACGCCCAGCTAGAAGGGCACTAGCTACTGAGCCCCAAAGAAGAGGGGTAGTTCGCCTCCTCCATCTTACAAAGATGGTGGCTCGATTCTGTGAGCTGAAATGTGAGCGACAGAAATAGCCACCTTAAAGGCTAATCGCCAGAGTACCCCAACCCCCGAACCGAACCCGACAACCTCCAAGTCTTAGAGGTTCCACTCGACCAAATGCGCCAACACCAAGACACAAAGACCAAGAGTGGGAATGAGCCAAGAAAGGAAGCCTATCCGATCAAAGGCAGTGAGTCAAGCCAGAGAACTTCTCAGGCAGTAACCATGGGATGCACAAGCCTGGTTCAAAACACCGGAGAGCACGATGGAGCTTCGGACGCCGTAACACGAGAAGGTGAAGTGTGCCTCCTTCGCCTGACAGAGACGCACGCATGTGGTGGAAAAGAATCAGAACGCGCCCAGTGAACCGGATGACATGGGCCGACTTCGAAGGAGTTCTTCGAGGAATTCTTCATATGCGGGTTACAAACCGCCACTATGACGAGTTCACCGAGTTTCGTTAGGGCAACCTATCAGTTGAGGAAGCCGTGAAGAAATTCAACAGGTTGGCTCGTCGTGCCCAGAGCTAACAGAAAAGGAACGGATCAGGTTGATGCTCAAGATGCCGAGGCCGGAGATAGCAATGAACGTGGCCGGTGGCATACATAGGCCACAAACCACGAGGAGTTAGTGAGCGGTGCCTTGACCACAGAGCATTACCAGAATAACAGAAGCAAGCCTCCTCGAGTCCAAGGGCCAAGGAAACTCTCACACTCAAAAACAGCAAGGCCACAGCTCTAATCGAAAGGGAACTCCAACAGCAAGCGTAAATCGGGAGTGACTCAAAAGGAGGACCATCTAGCAAGCGTCCCAGTTATCCAAAGTGTGCCACTTGTGGAAATTCCACCTGTGGGTTTGTCGCAAGGGCACACGAGGATGCTTTGAATGTGGACAAGAAGGGCACATGGCCAAGCAGTGCCCGAACAAGACCGGTCTTCCTCAGCCACAGCAGATCCAGTATGCAGGCCAGCCAGCTCAGTTACATCAGATGCAGGCCGCTCTAGAAGGTCCACTTATCAGCCAGGGCCGATTAGAAGCCCCTCCAGCTATGGCGAACGCGAGGATCTACTCACTCACCAGAGAGGACGTAGCAAATGCCTCGACATCGTCACAGTCGATTAGCATTTTTCAGGATAGTGCTACTGTTTTATTTGATACTGGGGCAACCCATTCATATATAGCCGTGGTGTTCTCCGAGAAATCAGAGGTACTCAGTGGTCAGTTTCGACGGCACTACCTTCAGGAGAGGTCATGGCATCCACGCACCGGCTCGAGCAGTGCTAGTCATTATAGCAGACAGGGAACTCTTCCGTGATCCGATCCTCTGGAAATGACCGACTACGACGTCATCCTTGGGATGGACTTTCCGATCAAATACGGTGCTTCCATAGAGTGCCGGAAACAGAAAGTGAAGTACAGCTCGAGTACATCGGAGAACCAAAGAGAAAAGCGAAAATTTCTCTCAACTATGAAGGCATGAAGTTGATGGATTCGGATGTGCGGGTACCTAGCACATGTAGTCAATACCGACCATGAAGAGGACCAACAGCTAGCAGAGGTCCGAGTTGTATGTGACTACCCAGCCGTCTTCCCTGAAGAGGCCTAGCACCAGACCGTGAGATTGAATTTGAGATAGAGCTCTTTCCCGGCACCAATCCTATATCCAAAGCGCCCTACCGCATGGCTCCAGCAGAACTCAAGGAACTTCATGAACAGCTACAGGAGCTACTTGACAAGGGCTTCATACGCCCTAGTCACTCACCATGGGAGCGCCTGTGCTATTCGTGAAGAAGAAGGATGGAAGCATGCGACTATGTATAGACTACAGAGCACTGAATCAGGTCACGATCAAGAACAGGTATCCTCTTCCCAGAATAGATGACCTGTTCGACCAATTAAAGGGAGCAGCAGTGTTCTCAAAAATTGACCTCAGATCAGGATACCACCAAGTCAGAGTCAAGGAGGGTGATATATCGAAGACAGCATTCAGGACCAGATACGGACATTACGAGTTCGTAGTCATGCCTTTTGGCGTGACAAATGCTCCAGCTACATTCATGGATCTCATGAACAGGGTATTCAGGGAGTATTTAGATAAGTTTGTTATTGTGTTTATCGATGACATTCTTATCTACTCAGGAACTCAGGAAGAACACTCAGAGCACCTGAAACTAGTATTGCAGACCCTTCAGCAGAACCAAGTTCACGAAATGTGAGTTTTGGCTAAATCAGGTGTCCTTCCTGGGTCACGTAATCTCAAAGGATGGTATTATGGTGGATCCCAGCAAGATAGAAGTAGTAAGTAACTGGAGGAGACCTAGGAACGCCAGCGAGATCAGGAGCTTTCTGGGATTAGCAGGATATTACAGAAAGTTTGTAGAGGACTTCTCCAGGATAGCCTCCCCACTAACAGCTCTCACCAGGAAGAACAAGAAATTTCAGTGGACAGAGGACTGTGAAATTCTGGCACTGCCAGAAAATACAGACAGCTTCGATATATATAGTGACGCCTCTAAATTGGGATTAGGAGCAGTGCTGATGCAAGATGGCAAGGTAATCGCCTATGCATCCAGACAACTCAAGGATTATGAGAAGAACTATCCTACTCATGATCTTGAGCTTGCAGCAGTAGTGTTCGCCTCAAATTTGGAGACATTATTTGTATGGAGCGCAGTGCAGAGTGTACAGATCATCAGAGTCTCAAGTACTTCTTCACCCGTAGGATCTAATATGTGACAGCGCAGTGGCTAGAGCTAGTCAAAGATTATGACATAGACATCCTCTACCACCTGAGGAAAGCCAATAGGGTAGTAGATGCACTTAGTAGAAAATCCAGCGCTACCTTATTATCGCCATGTCACCACCCCTATGAAGGAGATCGCGGATTTTGGTCTCGAACTCATCGCCGGACAGCTCTCTACTATGACCTTAGAGTCTACCTTGCTTGGTGATATTCATCACCGGTGACAAATTCGAAAATCAAGCAAGGGCTAAAGAATCGAGTAGAGAATTGAGTGTCCGATAGCGGGTGTTGTATTTGGTGATAGACTACTCGTGTCCCGGATCGGTGAGGAGCTACGGAGATGATTTTAGATGAGGCTCACAGGACTCCTTATGCGATGCATCCGTGCTCCACCAAATGTATCAAGACAGAAGAAACATTTTGGTGGCCCGGATGAAGCGAGACATCGCCAGATATGTTAGCATCGCCTCACCCGTCGGAGGATCAAGGCGAACATCGACGACGGAGGAGTTCTGCGGCCTACACAGATTCCAGAATGGAAGTGGGAGGATATCTCGATGGACTTCATAGTGGGCTACCCAACCATAAATGGTTTTGATGCCATCTGAGTAGTCGACATGTTGACTAAATCACCCACTTTTAGCTATCAAGATATCCTACTCCATGGAGAAGCTAGCTCGGTTGTATCTTCGAGATCGTCCGACTACATGGAGTCCCACGAACCATCATTTCAGACGAGCAACAGATTCACATCACACTTCCGGGAGTGTGTACAACAAGATTGGGCACCAAATTGAAATTCAAAGATGACCTTCCATCCTCAGACGTGATGGTCGAGGAGCGAGTAAATCGGTACTCAAGATATGCTCCAGCGTGTGCCCTAGACTTCAAGGAAGTTGGTGCAAATATCCGAGCTTAGCGAATTTGCATACAACAGCTATCGTGCCACTATCTGCATGGCACCTTATGAGGCACTCTATGGGCGGAGGTGCAGATCACCAACTGCTGGTATGAGAGTGGTGAGCGAAGGAGCTAGAGCTTGATGATCTAGTGGCGTATACCACAGCCATACAGGAGCCAGAGGATAGAGACAAGAGCCAGAGCCAGAAAAGCTATGCCGATACACCACGCGACCCCTAGAGTTTTCAGTTGGGGATAGACAGTTTTCCTCGAGTAGCTCCCATGAAGGAGTCATGTTTTAGGAAGAAGGGCAAGCTAGCTCCAGATATGTGGGACCATACCCTATCACGAAGAGAGTGGGCAAGGTAGCATATGAGCTAGAGCTACCCCAGGACAGTCATCCACAACGTATTTCATGTCTCCATGCTGAAGAAGCATATTCCAGACGCCACCCAGGTGATTGAGCCCCAGTTGGTACAGGTCCGTGATGATCTCAGCTATGACAGTCGGCCTATTCAGATAATAGACCGAGCAGTAAAGAAATTACGGAACAAGGAAGTACCATTAGTCAAAGTCAGCTGGCAAAATCACACAACAGCAGAGGCGACTTGGGAGACAGAGGCCAACATGAGACAGAAGTACCCAGAATTGTTTTAAGTTCGGGGACGAACTTTTTATAAGGTATGGGGGATTGTAAAGCCCGAAAATTCTCAAAACTGTTTTAGAAATATAGTATGATTTTTCTGGAATTTTTAGATATTTTTCCGGAATTTTCCGAGTAGCGGAAGTAGCAAAAATAATTAGAACCGCAAAATAGCTTAGGCGGGAATCGAACCCGAGACCTATGGTTTCGGGATAATGTCAGTAACCGGTTGAACCCAGCAGGGCCGTGCTGAAAGGAAAGGGAATCAGGTACATTTATAGTTGGGTTGGCCGAATTAATCACTTGATTTAAATAGGAAGATTAATAGGGTGAAGAGTTATTTGGTTTTATTTTCACCGTGACCTATTCCTCTTTCAAAACTTCACCGCCGCCCACACCTCCTCTTCCTCCTCTCTCGGCGCCCAAGCCCAAGGACCATCGGGTCATCTTCCGGCGACGACTCCAACACGAAAGAGGTTCTTCTTCGCGAGAGGAACGCGAAGACGTGATCGGATCGTCGAGGAGGTCATCTCCACCGGAATTCTAGCGAAAGGAATTGTAAGAAAATTAGCGTACGAGGTAAGAAACCCCTCACCTGCAGTATAATAGCTCCGGTTGGTTTCCTATGCATTAGTTTTAGCTATATGCAGGTTTTTCCGGCACATAGGGTGTGTTAAACCCTCCTCGAGGATTTAGGGATCTAGTTGAACACCTCTGGACGGGCCGGACACGTTGTTCTCCTTTAGTTGGAGATTCTAGACGTTGTCGGGTGCCTAGAGGTGATCTCCCTATTAGAGGAGAGAGTTGAAGCACACCAAGTGTTCGGTAAAATGTTAGTGTAGCTAAATACCACCTCAGTTATGTTTAATAGCTCAATTAAATGCATTAGAGGCATTTAAACCAGCACATTAGTTTAGTTCAGTTTTATGGGACTACGGTCCAATGGGTGGGCTCCCACAGTCGCCTCTAGGTTCAGATAACCTAGCTCTAGGTTCAGATAACCTAGAAACAGCATGTTATATCAGTTAGCTATAGATATCAGTATTTTATTTTCAGTGGCACTGTACTGGATTAGATATCCATTGGGTTGGACTCCCACAGTCATCCCTAGGTTCAACTAACCTAGTTCAGATAGCACAGCAAGTACAGTTGCCGGGCCCAACAGCATGTTTAGTATTTTCACTTATTACGTATTAAATTTCAAAACTCAAAATCAGTCATGCTAGTTGAGTTTGTTTCCAGTTACAGATTCAGTTTCAGTTAGTTTAGCCTATATTCAGTTCAGTGTTCTTTTGGTTGCTTTGCCATGATTCAGTGCTTATGCCATGCTTATATGTTATGCCTTATGATTTCAGTATACCATGTCTTAGTAAGTTCAGTGCATATTTTCAAATAGCATGATTTAAAAGCATACTGCATCGAATGCATGATTTTGTGAGGTAGATGGTTTCTTACTAAGCTTTAAGCTTACAGATTCTATTTTTCCTTATACTGCAGATAAAGGTAAAGGAAAGATGGACTAGCGGAGGCTGGAGGTCAATGCATTGATAAGGATGTGTGTGGATGGAACCTGGAAGAAGATCTTAGGGAACCTTAGCAAGCTTTATTTCAAACATTAGAACTTTTCAGTGTTTCTTTTTATCATCTTGCACTTTAGTATGTTATTCATTACGAATTAGTTAACCATGCACTTTATTATGCTTAGAACACCTCTTTTATGTTGTTAGAATGTTAGTTGTTGTCATTAGAGTGTTTCTTAGTCATTTTAGTACTTGTAATGTGGTTGAGGCACGCAAAGGGTCTGAAATCGACATTTGGCACGAAATCAGAATCAATCGATCACCGATCGATTCGAGGTTTCAATCGATCACCGATCGGAACAAAGGTGGGCCTTTGATCGATCACCGATCGATCCACCATTTCACGATCGCGAAGAGAGCCTCGATCGATCATCGATCGATTGATCAACCTGGATCGATCACCGATCGATCCAAGTAGTCCGAATCACGGCTGGATCGATCACGGATCGATCCAACTTATGTCCCGCATACAGTTGCCGGCTGGATCGATCACTGGATCGATCCGACTATTCCAATCGATCCGTGGATCGATTGGGAGGTCTGGTATCAGCATGGAAGTGTCTAAGTCCAGTTCCTTGGCCATGGGGAAGGTAAGACATGTTATGAGTAGTTAGTTACCTTCCTTAGCATGTATAGAACCAAGAAATGTCAGTGTTTTAGTAAAATTTTAATTAGTACAGCTTCCGCATCTAGACTTACTAAATGGTCAGGGAATAGTTTAGCACAGCATAATGTGACGATCAGCCTTACAGCCTAGTGGTAGAAGGCGGGTCGTTACACCACCCATCTCCCATATTCATCTCATTCAAATCTACCTCTCTCATCATCCATGATGTCAAATATCATTGAAGGGAGCTCTCGTCAAAGGAAAGGAAAAGAGTTGTTGGTGGTCTCAAACAAGGAGAATGCACGCTTCAAAGGTATATCTAACAACTTCGGCATTACTTTCTCTAGTGATGAACAATTGCATCGTTATCACTCTTTATCTAAACGTTCTATTTTGAGCACTAGGTTTATGGACCAAGAAACCTTGAAAGTGTTGGGGTTTAGGAATGATATTGATTGGTTGCTTAATGGAATAGGTTGGACTAATGTAATGACCATGAAGTACCCAACTTATCCTCGTATCGTTTTGGAAATTTTAAGTTCCATCACTGTTGATAATGTTCAAGGAGGAGGAAAATTAAATTTTCATTTATTTAATGCTGACTATGAATGGAGTCTTGAGGATTTTAATACATGCTATGATTTGCCTAGGGATGGAGCGTACATAATCCTACCTGCTTTTGAAAATTCAAACTTATGGGAGAAAATTGGTGGGCGATCTTGCTTTAATCCACATGTTCCTAATGGTACTAGTATCATTAACCCAATTTTTCGATATCTCCATATGATGATGAGGAACTCAATATTTGGAAGGGGCGGTAAAGAAGGAATTGTAAGACTTTATGACTTGTATTATTTATGGGCAATGATAGAAAAGGTGTCTATTAATTTTGGATATTTCTTTTTAAGGCACTTGATAACACTAGGGAAGGCTTCTTCCTCTGCCCCTATTATTTTAGGAGGATTGCTTACTCATATTGCGGTAGTACTAGGTTATGATCTGAGTGGTCTTGAAATGATTGAAGATGTTTATCGAATGGATTTAAATTTTTATTTAACCACTCATTTGATTCGCCGAGAGGAATATGGGTATAGTCTTGTGATTAAGGATAGTTTTCCCCTTAGACTGCCCAACCCGGCTTTGACCACGTCCATGTTAGGGAGAATTGGCATTTGACGTTAGCAAAGCAACAAATTAACCCACCTCCAACCTCCCTTCCTAGAAATATACCTTCGGTTAGTCAAGATATTTTGCGATTCAATTTCCAAGAATTTCGTCCTATTATTAACTCTCTTCATCATGACTTGGAACAAACTAATAGATTGTTTACTAGAAATTTTTGCATGAAGGATGAGCAATTTAAGCACTTGTAGGACTATTTTAGGAGTGAAAGAGAGTTATGCACATGAATGCTTGAATTCATGGATGCTCATAGGAAGAGAATGGTTTGGAACGAGGATTTTAGGTGGTATATGAGGAATTTTCAGCATAATATTGACGAGCTATTCTTGTATCATAAACAGGTAAGGGACTTGAGATGGGTAGTTGAGTCTTATCCTGAGTTTCCCGACCTCCCCGACCTTCAGCCTCATCGACCATTTTGATTTCATCGGGACAATGAAAAATCTAAGTCTGGGGGGGTGTTGTGTTTGCACAACCTGAGTCGAGTCGAGTCCTTTTCTTTTCTTTCTGCAAATTTATTTAGTTTGTTTTATCTACTTGCATTTCATTTTTATTTCTTTTAGTTTCATATTTCTACTTGCATCTCATTTGCACTTCCTTTTCCTACTTGTAGTTTTTCTTCATTTTTTTTTATTTTGAAGTTTTGAGACATATTTGAGAACATCAAACATTCTACTTCCTTTGCTGCCTTGTTCAATAGTAAAATGACTAGCACGTGTATTTTCTTAGTTCATGTGTTGTTGAAATAGTGTTAGTATGTTTGGTGTACCTCCTTTCTCTATCTTTAGTAGTATGAAATAAGCTAAGCATTGTACGGAGTTTAGTATAAGTCTTAGCCTAACCTTAAGGATCTTACTTTCACTTCACTTAAGTACTTAAGCTTGAATAGTAGAAATATTTTGAAATAGTTATGATTCATCCAATTTGCTTAGTACTTTTATTCCCATGGGGATTCCTTAGTTACATTTTGGTTACTGGATGACCTTGGATCATGGAAGCTCATTTGGAAAAATCTAAATCCCAACATATGCATTTGGCATTTGTGATTAGTGCTACACCTATATAGTACCAAAAAAAAGAAAAAAAGAGTTGAATAAGGAATATAAAAAAAAAGTTGTCGTAAGTGGAAACTAATAATTTACCCCTTTGAGACCGAGTTAGGTTACTGGGGAAATAAATGTTATGTTTCTCTTGATTCCGAGTAGTATCCTTTGAGACCTTGTGTAATTTAAGGAAAACGAACCAAGTGTGTGGCAGGTAAGTGTCTATCACCGGGAACATTAGGAACTCAATTGTATGATGACTTAACTAGGACAGAAAATTGAAACTTGAAGAGCTTGAGTTACTTATTGCATCGAGCACAAAGAACTTATGCTTAGGCCATACTTAGGTTACTCCACAATCATGATTATCAATGAAACTAGTTGATAGAGTTAGGTGAGTACACTAGGGATTATGATACACTATAGGAACTCATGAACATAGATTGCAGCATTTTGCTTGAGGACAAGCAAAGGTTCAAGTCTGGGGGTATGATGTGCGTAGATATTATGATCGTTTATGCATGTTTTAATGCACATTCACTTGCTTTATTTGTATATATTGTTTACACGATCATCTCTCTTATTGTTTATTCAGTATTTATTACTCTTTTGTCGGAGATCTGCTCTTTGTTTGGTTTTGTGTTGACAGGGACAACTTTTGGAGTGAAAACGATGATTGTCGATGCACCCAAGCAAAGCAGAGCACGACCATTCACCCCTGCACGACCGTGTGGCGATTCCAGAAAGAGAGCAGAGCATGACCGTGCAACCCTGCACGGCCATGTGGTCATTCACCAAGAGAGAGCAGAGCACGGTCGTGCCTCACAACCAGCAGCCAAGATCCACACGGCTGTGTGAACCTCACACGGTCGTGCAGTGCAGCCCGAGCCAAAGCAAGATATGGCTGTGCAGATGTGGCACGGTAGTGCCACTTTACCTGAAGACAAGAAGAGCTTGGTCGTACAGATTTCACACGGTCGTGGCATGGGTCGTGCGGCGCCCGTGCCCTAGCTTATATAAAGGCTTTTAACTCTTCTTCTCAGGGGGGAGGCTAGCCGTCAGAAAGGATTTACCTTGGTGTCGTTCCATGCTATCCCAGACTTCTGAGATCACCATCATCATCGTATCAACTCCAGAAGCAAAGGATTGGACCCGAAGATCTCTCGACATTATTAGATAAGCATCTTTTCTCTTTCTCCCTTCTCGTTTGAGGATTGTATGCTTATTTACATTATGTCTTTGGGTTTTTCTCTAGCGTCTATGGAGTAGATCCCTTGTTCTAGGATCAGGGAGTAGTTGTAGATAGGGTTTGATGTAAGACTCATGTTTATACCTTTACTTATTGGATGATTTCGTTTGCTTTATTTCTATTTGATATGCATGAGGCTCGCTGTTGAGATTATCTAGTCATATTAGTTGATTGTGTAGGAATTACTAATTTCGTAAAGAGAGGATCTTAGATCATATACCAGAGGGACCCTAGTGACAAGGGTAATCCATTCACGGACATCTAGGATACTCCCTTAAAAGGAGAGGCAACTTCTCCATAAGGAGGTAAGAGACCAAACCAACCTCTTATCTCTATCCTTAATTATACCTATTAGATTTGTATTCTTGTGATCTATCGAGGCGCCCTAGTGACAGGGGTTAACCGTAACAGAATTTCACAGGGATCTTCTCTATTTAGTGCTTAAGGATAGTAGCTTTAACTTCCGTCGAATGCATGTTGATTGACAATAAGGAAAAGATAGAACATGATACATCAGGTTCCACCACAATGAAACCAAACTCCTAGAACTCTTCCCAAGACAAGTTAACCTTTCTCTATTTTGTTAGTTCTCACGTCTACTTCCCCATTCCCTTTCCTCTTAGAAAATAGTTAACTTACATCCATCGGTAGTTTAGCTAATTCTACGTGAACAATCGCTAGTGCTTATAACTAGACCTCGTGGGATCGATAATCTTTTATTACTGACGACGTATTAGTGCGCTTGCAAAAGCATAATAACATCCTAAAGCATATTTCCGGACACCTCTTGAACAAGGGGGACGAAAAGAAATTCTTCAGGAGTCTTCTAGAAAAATCCCTATAAGAGAAAAATGAAAAGGGAAGATTGTAGCCAGTGATAGTTCTCCTAAAAGGATTATCACTCCATTTTCTCAACAAGTGCTAGATGATCCTTTGCCGAAGCATTATCAAAATTTAAATGTCGGAGAATACTCAAGGACAACTGATCCCAAGGATCATCTTCTAAAATTTGAACATACAGCACTCCTCCAACAATTCAACGATGGTGTTAAATGTCTGATGTTCCTTACTACCTTTGGGGAGCAGCTCAGAGGTGGTTCAAGCGACTATCGAAAAATTCTATTCGGCGCTTTAAGGACTTCCACAAGGTGTTCCTACATCAGTTTTTCTAGCAATCAAAGGTATCATAAAATCCCTTGGAGTCTCTTTTCAATCAAGCAAGAACCTAAAGAATCTATCAGAGCTTATATTAAAAAGTTCAACCGAGTGGCCATTGATGTCCCTTTCTGTTGGTGCAATCGACCTCCAAGGTTTTAATTTTGACAAATATGTTTTAGTGTGTTTAATGGAGACTAATCATTGGAAGTCCTAGTCATGGCTAGGCAAGGGTGGGAAGTCAACCGAGTGACTAGTCCTAACTGCGGTTAGGCAAGGAAATTCCTAGTTGCAGGCTAGGGAAGGGAAATCTTAGTAGTGTTAGAGTGTATACTAAAAGCCTAGCTTTTGTATAAACATTTATTTAGAAATAAGAATCACATTGGTCAAGTATCTACATTTATGTTAAGTGTAGTTACTCAATTAATTTATATCATAGATAACATAGTGTGTGGTGTCACGGACAGAAGATCATGTTATCAGTTCTTTATAAATTATAAATAGTTGCTCACGACTAAGATGGAAAGGAACAAACCATTGGTAAAGTCGCAGTGTGATTAGGGATTAGTTTATCTTGACTGATAAATTACACTAATATACTCAAAGTGTATTGAGTAGGACCATTTTAGGTAAGTTCTTTTTATACTGACTTGATAAAAGAACTAGACCTTAGTTATTATGGAAGTGTGTGCTCTTAATCCTAATATAATAACAAACACATATATTTAGTATTTATTTCTTTGACTTATCAATGGATGAGATTTAGCTCGATAAATCAATAAGCCCGATAACTTGGGAAATGATACTACTTATAGTGTGTGTTGTTGATTATAGAAGGAAAATGTGTCCTAGTAATCTAGGTTGATAATGTCCCCAAGAGGAGCTCATAAGGATTATCATGTTAAACCCTGTAGGTGGACTTAGTCCGATATGACGATGAGGTTGAGTGGTACTACTCTTGGACTAAGATATTAATTAAGTGAGTTGTTAGTAACTCATTTAATTAGTGGGCATTCGACATCTTAAACACAGGGAGACTAACACACTCATAATAAGGAGCCCAAAATGTAATTTGGGATTGGTGCGGTAATTCAATAATAATTCTTTAGTGGTATGAATTATTATTGATGAAATTAAGTTGTGTGTTCGGAGCGAACACTGGAAGCTTAATTTCATCGGGAGACCAAAACCAATTCCTCCTCTCGGTCCCTATCGTAGCCTCTTGTATATAGAGAATTATACCCACCTATACCCACTTTTTACCCATCCTAATGGGGTCGGCCAAGCTAGCTTGAAACCTAAGCTAGGGCCGGCCAAGATCAAAGGATTGAGCCAAGTTAATTGGTCGGCCATAGCTTGGAGCCCAAGCTTGATTGGCCGACCATATTAAAAAGGATTTTATTTTTATTTAAATTTTTTTCTTAATGTGGATATCATGGTTTTAAAAGAGAGTTTAAAATTTAAATCTTTCCTTTTATAGCATTCTATAAAGGATTAAGAAAAGATTTAAAATCTTTCCTTATTTGTAGATTGAAAGGTGGGTTTTAATTTTAAGAAAACTTTCCCTTTTAACCATTTTCATGATTTAAAAGAGAGTTTAAAAAATTAAATATTTCCTTTTATAAGTTTCTACAAAAGATTAAGAAAAAATTTGATATCTTTCCTTATTTGTAGATTGAAAGGAGATTTTAATTTTTAAAGATAACTTTCCTTTTTAGAAATTATTCACATGTTTAAAAGAAAGATTTTAATTTATAAAATTTTCTTTTTATAATCCACCATGAAGGGAAAATTTATTGGAGAAATTTTTTATAAATTTTCGGAGACAAATTAGGATGTTTTAATTCTTATTAAAACTCTCCTTGTTTATAGCTTATAGATGTGGTCGGCCATGTAATGTGAGAAGAGGAAATTATTTTTAATTAAATAAATTTTCTTTTTCATGGCAAAAGAATTAAGGAAGTTTTTTATTTAAATTTCCTTATTTGCCAAGACCAAGGATTATAAAAGAGGGGGTAGAGGTGCCTTCATGGGTAACGACTCTATTCTTTTTCTTCCTCCCTCTCTTCCTTGGTGGTGTGGTCGGCCCCCCTCTTTTTCTCTCCTCTCCTTATTGTGGCCGAAACTTCTTCATTGGTGGAGTTCTCTTGGTGGCCAGATCAAGCAAGGAGAAGAAGGAGAGAAAGGAAGCCTAGTCTCTAGCATCCCTTGGAGCATTGGTGGTGGCCAAACCTATCTATCAAGAAGGACTCTTGGTGGCCGAAACCTAGAAGGAAGAAGAAGGTGCTTGGTGGTTCTCACCTCGGAAGATCGTTGCCCACACAATGTCCGAGGTTAGAAGAGGAATACGGTAGAAGATCAAGAGGTTATTTGCTTACAAAGAAAGGTATAACTAGTAATTATTTTCCGCATCATACTAGCTTTCTTTGTATAGTTATTTTTGGAAATATCAAACACAAGAGGCATATGATTCTAGAGTTTTCGGATTTGTTTCGAAGTTGTGTTTTCTTCTTTTTCGAATTTGTGATTCGATTGTTGCTTTTGGTTAACCTAGAGTTATTTAAGAAACTTAAATATTAGCTTTCCTTAGAAGGCTTTGTCTAAGCGGTGGTGGTTGCTCCCATATCCAAGAAGGTCATGTGCCTCGCCATGCAGTCCTGAAAGCTAATTTTGGAAATTAATATTTAAAGGAATTAATAACATAGGTGGATTTGAATCAATAGTATTAAGTTCCGCTTGCGATTCAAATCTAAACCATTAAGAACAGATAAGTTAAGAAAGGTTCTAAAGAACACAATAGGTTATTTAAGGAAATGTTTGACACTTGTACAAAATTTTTATACAGTGGAACCGGAACGATTTTCCTAGGACTAACCAACAAGTAGAACGTGGAAGCCAGGTGGATTTGATAAGTCTAGAGGACCTGATCTCTAGGTAGTTGAATACTGAGGCAAGGGAAATCTTGGTAGATCGTGGAAGCTAGGTGGATTCGATAGGTCTGGAGGACCTAATTCCTGGGTAGCTGAATACTGAGTCTTGGTGAGTGAAGCCAGGTGGAGAAAACCCTAAGGGGCGGTAACCTTAGGTTCTGGTGAGTGAAGCCTGATGGACAAAATCCTAGGGGGAGATAACCTTAGGCAACGAGAAGTCTTGGAGGAGTGAACTCCAAGCAAGGTTGATCAGATGGGGTCGATCGAACTAGCGGATCTCAGTAAATCTAAGTTTAGGTTTACCTTAGTATTCTGTATTACTATTATTGCTATTGGCTAATGTAGTATTGCAGGAAAAGCCTTAGTCGATCAAGCGATCAGACATTGAGTAGGCAAAGTCCAAATAGGTTTGGAGGACCAATGTTTGGCAGGTAAGTTGAGGTAAGCAACTGGAGGAGCGACAGTGAGGTCGTGTTCCTAAAAGGAATAATCTAAGGTCGTTGATCCAACTGAAGAAACCAGGAAGGTTTCCAAGTTAAGATCAAGATAGTTGAACTGTCTATTATTACTACTCATGCATTAGATATATTACTACTGTGCTAATATATATTTTGCAAGATTATTGTCTAACACTATTTTGTAGGTTCGACCTGATCGACTTACCGAACTAGATGATCGGTCGACTGAACAAGGTCAACTCAGAGAAGATATTAGTTCAGACCAAAATAGAGCACGGTCCAATCAAAACTTGATCGGTCGACCGAACCCTGATGACTCAGCATAGTTCAGACCGAGCAGAGGCAAAGAAGGAAGAGCGACTGATCGGTCGACCGAACTAGGGGATCAGTTGATCAAAAAAATCATCACTTAATGGTGCATTAATTCCAGATCTCAGCGAACAGGGAAGGATCTCTATTCGGTTGACCGAACACTTTAATGTCATTAAATGCCGAAGATCGAATCAGCATCAGATCTCAGCGAAGATGGAAGGGAGCTGGTTCGGTCGATTAAACCTAATGATCGGTCGATCGAACGTCGATGACTCTTATAAAAGTGAGCTCGAGGTCCGAGGCTGTGCAACGAAAATGAAATCAGATCTGTTCAAAGTTCCTCTCTATGCAAGCTGCTATTCGTGCTACTACTCTTCTACGCATCCATCAAGCAAGCTACTGTACCATCCAAGAAGTACAGATCGAATGCATCTTCTATCTAAGTAATCGGTATATTTATTTAGCTTGTTGTACTTAATCTAAAGTAAGATAGTAGGTTGTTACTATCTTACTCATTTCATTGTAAGATCTGCTTCTCTCCAAGGTTTTCAGAGAAAAGAGTTTTTGTGGATTGCCCAATTGTAAAATCAAGGATCGTGGGCTTTGGAGTAGGAGTCAGCCTAGGCTCCGAACCAAGTAACTGAACCTGTTCTTTATTTTCCGCTGCATGACTTTGATTTAAACAAGTAAAAGAAAAGTTTTTTAAAGTGCAATATTCACCCCCCCCCCTCTATTGCACTCATTTGATCCTACACCTTTGGTCACCACGGAGATCTTGGTAAGTGTCTTTTCCCAGGGGCTTAATGATAATGACTTCTTTAAGGATTTGGTCAGGAATCCTCCTATCAATTTTGATATATTAATCGAGCGGGCTTTGAAGTTCATCAATGTGGAAAAAGCTCAAGATGCTCAGAGGAAGGATACCACTACTTTCATGCCTGTTCTGCCACGGTACGTCCTGCAGGTCCTATTCAGCCTCCTAAGGGGCCTCGAGTGGATCCGCATCATCGTCATCCAGAACCTCGACCTCAAGCAGTACAGCATGTAGAGGTTCCTCAATGCTTTCCTCAGAGATGGTGCACATATCATATGACAAGTACCCATAATATTGAAAATTATTTTGCCCTAAAGAATCAATAAGCAGGCACAAACGCTAGACAAAGTGCAATCAGAGCAACCATCGGCCCGGTAAGAAGAGAATCGCAACAATGCTGCTCGGGGTAATATCAATATGGTAGCGGAAGGATCCACTGATGGTGATTCCAACCAGGCGAGGAAGTCACATGCCCAGTGATTAATGATACACGCTATTGGATGTAGTGTCGAGAAAGCGGAGGGACCGAAAATCAGTTTTGGGCCCAAAGATTTAGTGGGCGTAGAAGTGCCCCATGATGATGCATTAATAATTAAGGCTGTTAAAGCCAATTACAACATTTCTCGTACTTTTATTGACATCGACAATTATGTTAATATTATCTTTAAACAAGCTTTTGATCAGCTGCAGATCAACCCAAGCGAGCTTCAACCTATGGTTACTCCACTATATGGGTTTATAGGCAATAAAGTATAGTCGCTAGGTCAAATAAAATTAGTCATATCTTTAGGGGAGGAGCCCCTTATGAGGATACATCGATCTTCCTTCATGGTGGTTGACACCCCGTCAGCTTATAATGTTATCTTGGGTCGACCAGCCTTGAATAAATTCAGAGGGGTCGTTTCTACTTTCTATCAGAAAATAAAATTTCCTGTGGATGATCAAGTGGGGGAAGTCAAGAGAGATCAAATGTAAGTGCTATGTGGAGGTTGTGAGAGTGAAAGCTAATGTCGCCCGAAAAGCTCAAAGGATGGATATCAATGTCATCCATGAAAAACCGCTTACGCTTGTATATGAGGAGAAAGAGGAAGTGAAGATACAAATCGCCCAACTGAAAGCTACTACCCATATCGCGTCCGATCTTGCTCCTGATCTCAATGAGGACTTGATAAAGTGCATGATGAAGAATAGTGATGTGTTCGCCTAGACACCTAAGGAGGTGAAAGGTGTACCACCAACGGTTATGGAACACGCTCTTCATGTATATCCAGATGTCCGGTCGGTCAAACAAAATAAAAGGGATTTCGGAGATGATCAGAATAAAATTATCAAGGAAGAAGTGGATAAATTGTTGGAGGCTTGATATATTTGGGAAGTACAATTTCCAACCTGGCTGGACAACGTTGTCTTGGTTTCTAAGTCAAGTAATAAGTGACGAGTATGTATTGATTTCAAGGATCTCAACAAGGCTTGCCCAAAGGATTATTATCCTCTGCCTCATATAGATCAAATGGTGGATTATACGGTTGGATGTAAATGTGTTATTATGTTGGATGTCTATCAGGGATATCACCAAGTTTCACTCACTAAGACAGATCAGGAAAAGGTTAGCTTGATAACTGCTGAAGGTACTTATTATTACAGTATCATACCTTTTGGTCTAAAGAATACAGAAGCTGTTTATCAGAGACTCATGAACAATGTTTTTTCAAAAACAAATTGGAAGAAACATGAAAGTTTATGTGGATGACATATTAAATCTATACGGGCTTCTAGCTTATGTGCTGACATAGAAGAAACTTGTAGGACCCTGAGGAGATACGAACTCAAGCTCAATCCTAGCAAATATTTATTTGGAGTCAAGAGTGAAAAATTCCTGGGATACATGGTGACCGAGCGGGGAATAAAAGCCAATACCATCAAAGTAAAAGCACTACAAGACATGACTCCTCCATGAAACCTAAAGGAAGCACAAAGAATGACAAGGAGGATTACCGCCTTGTCCCACTTCATCTCTCGATCGGCTAATCGGAATCTCCCCTTCTTCAAAATAATCCGACGAGCAACCAAATTTTAATGGGATGACGACTGCAGCAAGGTGTTTGAGGAGCTGAAAGAATATTTGTCTACTCTCCCTGTACTAGCTAAACCAGTAGTAGGAGAGACCTTGTGGATATAGTTATCAGCCAATGAACATGTTGTTGGTTCTGTATTAGTGAGGTAGGAAGAAAAAGAATAGTTACCTGTGTATCTTTTGAGTCATTTATTAAAAGGAGTAGAGTGTCGATATACGACACTCAAGAAATTAGCTTATGGATTGGTTTTAGCGGCTCGGAGATTACGTTCTTATTTTCTGTCATACCCAATTATAGTATTAACTAATATCACTCTGGGTCGGGTACTCATTAAACTAGAAGTATCCGGGAGGTTGATCAAGTGGATGACCAAGCTTAGTAAATATGATATACAATATCAGTCTCGAACGACCATCAAGGATCAAGCTTTGGCGGATTTCATAACAAAAATACCAAGTCCAGAAACAGAGGACACCTGGATCATCTATGTGAATGAATCTTCTACTTGACAGGGTAGTGGAATAGAGATTCTTCTTATATCTCCTAGAGAAGATCAAATACAGCTATCTGTTAGACTGAATTATAGAGCCACCAACAATGAGACTGAATATAAAGCATTGATAGCAAGCTGCTAAACATGTGGGAGCTGCTCATGTGGTAATTCATTCTGATTCTCAATTTGCAGCACAACAATTAATAGGTAACTTTAGAATTAGCAATGAATGCCTCCAGCTATATGTAGAGGCATTTGACAAATTAAAAGTTACATTTCATGAAGTATAATGAAAATCCCCTGAGTATACAATCAAGTAGCAGATGAATTTGCTAAATTAGCTTCTGCTATTATACCTTGGAATTTGGATAGACCAGTGGAGCAAACATTATTAGTATCTTATGTTCAACAATATTGGATCAGCCTCATTTAATCCAATTAACACCATCATTTAATCTATCTATCATCTACTAACATCAAGAATCAATCCTACCTAGTTCATCCACCTTAATTAATACAACCACAATAATTCATCCAATTCACATCATGTCATTCATAAATCTAAGCAAGCACAAAACCCTACAACCAATTAGAAAACCTAATTTAGCAGCATACTAATAAAAATGACAGAGGTATCTCACTGGAAGTCACTTACCTTGAGGTTTGGCAGCAATTCAGCAGCTCACCACACAACAATCCACTCTTCGAAAGCTACAAAAAAACACCACCACCAAATTCCTTCCAAGAATAAATCCAGAATACCAATTATACAGCAAAAGGGTTTGCTGAAACCCTAATCAACAGTCCAAAACTTACCTCAACAGACTCTTACCACCTCACCCGTGACCTCCACAACTTCAAGAAGTGAAGAAGGCAGTGATTGACTCAAGAGAACTCCACCTCTACGCTGATCTAATGCATCCTCTAATCAAAAACAGGAAGAATATCATGAAAAGAAACCCATCACATAAAATTCTTGAATCCACCGAATTTCCCAACAAGGCCTTACCTCAATCGATCACCTACAGTGGGTGTTGCGTGATCCACCTCAGCTGGTGATAATCTGCGATGCCCTCCAGTGAATAGATCAAGGAGAAGAACCGAAATGGCCTCGATCAGTCGGGGATGATGCGAATCAACTCCTCCCCGCTATGCCCTAGCTCTGCCAAGTGGCTGCCACGCGCGCAAGCACAGCCTAAGAGAGGATCGCTTCGTCGGAGATGGTCGGAGCTATCGAGATCCAGCGACGTTTTCCCCTCGGTGACGTGGCGAAGACGAGATCGCCAATGAAGAGCACTGCTCCATCGGTGACGAGTTATCCGCGCACGAGAGAAAAAGAGGAGAAAAGAATTGAAGGTTAAGGAGAAAGAATTGGAAATTTTAAGGATTAAAAACTTAGGTTAGGTTAATTAAACTCTAAGTTAATTCCTCAATTAACTCCTACTTAGGGGTATTCCAAACAGGCTCCGCTTAGCCCCACTAATTCATCCCCTCAAAACGAGTCATACAGACTCCGTTTAAATTCTGAAAAATCTCTAAAAATTCACAAAAATTCCAATAAGATTATTTCTCAAATAACCCTATTATTTATTTTGCGATATCTTACATTCTCCCCCACTAATAAAAATTTTATCCTCAAATTTACTGCTCAACTTAGGGATCCTAATCCAAAGGAAACAACCAAGCAACATACTCATATACCACTCCATCCAAGTATAATAAACAAATCTCCAACCGTAAGAAAATGACTCTATGGGTTATGAGCTTACCCTACTTCTGCTACTCCCATAATGTTACCTAACTAACCGTAGATAAATCAACTACCTCTGAAATCCAAAATCTACTATCATCAGATCCTCCAACATCTGTATAGGTCGCTCAAACTATCCATCAGTCTGCTATACTAAAGCGAAACTCTTAATCCAAAGTCTACTGTAACCATAGTCAAAACTATGATGTGAAATCACTGACCTCCATCCAATACTACACTCAGAGATATACCATAAGATCTAGTAATCTCTCTACAATATAATCTTATTACTCGATCCAAAAGAATCTATCCTACAAATCGATAGCTAAGGAGCAAATTCATCAACCCAACAATGATTACCCAACATATCATATCTTCTCCGTGTCCTAAGTAATCACACCATAAAGTCCATCATAACATGCTCCCAACTCCACTCTAGTATTTGAATCAACAGAGACATTCCGGCTAGTCTCTGATATTCAGCCTTCTCTTGTTGACATACTAGACATCAGGCTACAAAATCTGCGATGTCTTTCTTCATGTCGTACAAATAATAAGAACACTTCAAATCTCCATACATCAGGTGTCACCCGAATGTATCGCAAATCCATATCGATGTGTTTCCTATAGAAACTCCTCCCGGATAAGAAGTGACTCGGAAACACACATAATCTCCCAAAACCCTAAACCCCAGGAACAATACATTTGTGTAGAGTACAAACCCATCTACTCTAGAAAGTAACACTAAGACGGGTGCAGTTATCAGCTTTTCATTTCAACTCCCGAAATCGATCTCATAAGTATTCATCTAGGGAAAGTTCCATACCCTTCCTAAACAGTCCAGTCAACAACATAACAATGCTAGAGACTCAACCAATCTCCAGTAATATCCAATCAGACCTAGGAAGCTGTGAGTCTCCTGTATAGACTATGACTACTCCCAACTGGTAACAGCCTCTATTACACTTAGGTTGGTCGGCGGTCGGTGTTAGTGAGAGCCCTAGAGCCGATCATGTGATGATTATTGTATGGACTAGATGTATCATATTCTTATATATATTTATAAGGCATTTGTTTATCGTTATTATACTTACTTACATTGGTGTCAAATAACTAAGTATAATAGCGTCCTTGAGTAGAAGGTTCTTATTTATATTAATCAATTGGTTGAATTGATAGTGAGATGATATAGAGAACACTACTCTTAATCATTCCTACTTAAGTATTAACATTCAGGGACAATGTTAATGCGATAAGACTAGCATAAAGGTCAACTCGATGACTTGATCTCACAAGTCATGGATATTAGATATCAAGTTGACACATGGGTATGCATTGGAGAATGTATACTGAATGACCCGCTATGAGAAAGTATCATGGATCATTATATGAGTGTCATATACTTTCTCATGTGACTATTAGTATGACTATCAGTCCTTGGACCTGAAGTCACCATGGTTCCCTACATAAGGAGTTGAATACTTTGGCTTTGTCAAACGTCACCCGTAAATGGGTGGACTATAAAGGTGATTACTCGGTATTTAACAAATTATGCGGAGGGATGTGAGTGATGTAGATGGGATCTATCCCTCCTATATGATGGGAGTGACATCATGATTCTTGATAGAGTGAGACCACTAAGTGCATGGTCATGCCCAAATAAGTCAATATGAGATATTGAGCTCATTTGATTAGAGTGAGCTTACTTGGAGTTCAAGACATAGATTGATTAGAGGATGACATGGTCTATGCCTCAATTGATCAATTTAGATGTCAAGGATAGAAGGACATTGTCACATATTGTGAAAGTCACAATTAGTAGTCACAATGGTGATGTTGGATCTCAATATTCTTGTAACTTGGGTAATAATGATGTGTTGCTAGATACCGCTCATTGCTTATGTTTCTAAATGGGTTTACAAGAACCTATAGGGTCAAACACAAAGGGAAGTTAGATGGAGATTAGGTTCATATGATGGACCAAGAGGATTAGGTTCATGTGATGAACCAAATTGGATTAAGAGTAATCCAAATTAGACTAATTGAGTTGGACTCAATTTGATTCATGTGTCGAATGAGTCTAATTTAGATTATGATTCATTGAATCAATTTAAACCAATGAATAGAGATTCATCAAATTAAATTGATTTGAATCAAAGGTTAGATTTGATCAACCATAAGAGATAAGAGGTCAAGTTTGACTTGACTTGAGAGAGAGATGAAGGGTCAAGTTTGACTTGACCAAATGCCACTTAATTGTGACTTGGCATGGGCCGGCCAATGATGATGCTCCACATCATCAAGGCTACATCATTGTGTGCTGCCAAATGAGGGAGACCAAGAGCCATGACTCTTGGTATTACATGGAGGTTTAAAACCTCTCAAGAGTGGTCGGCCACATTAAGTGAATTCAAGGGGTGTGAATTCTAGGCTTCATCTTCTTCCTCTCTTCTTCTTCTCTCCCTCTCCTCCATTGCCGAAACCATACAAGGGTGTTAGCACACTCTAAGTGGTTTTTTCTCCACCTTTTGTCCGTGTGGATGCGTGTAGAGGAGTGTACACACTCTATGAGATCCGGCAACCATTTGGACGAGCGGGATAAGCGAAGGGCATCACTACAAGGGTAACACTTCTTTTATGTAGATCTAAGGTAGATCTAGTGTAGACAAACATGTACATGAATTTTTATTTATCTTCGCACAGATCCATGGCTAGCTTCGGGGTTTCCGCAACACAAAAAGTGATTTTTGCGGCTCGAATTGCTAACAGTGGTATCAGAGCCACGTGCGAAGCTTGTACATGTTTGTTTTTTGTTTTTATGAAAAGGTTTCAGATCTGTAAGTTTTTGTAATTTTTCTACTTTTATGGATTTTGTGAGTATTTTTCTTGTAGAGGCGAAGCAACAAGTGCTTGGACACTTGTAGGCTTCAAATATCGAGAAAAACTTTCCGAAACGGCAAGGTCTCGCCCAAAAAAAATTTTTTTGTTTTGGGACAGTGACTTAAGACGCTATTAGATCATTTTGGGGCACTCACGATATTCATTTCGTAAGAAGGGGTGCTGCCCATAATCCCGCAAGGGGCATTGTCTCGCGATCGCGCTCGAAAATCGCTAAACGGGACCGCTGCTGAGTTGTGACTCATAAAATTGATAAAAATAGTAGTAAAATTATAGAAATTTATGTAAAATACATAATTTAGAATTATGTATGATATTGTGATGGTCATGGCCCAAAAACCACAATATGCTTGGTTAAAATTGTGTTGTAATTCATAATATGGCCTGCGCGCCATTTTAGTGTTGTGCGTGTTGTATATGATATGCGACCTGCGCGTCGTGCCTGCTTTATTTATGTTCCTGTTGTAAATAGACTTTAGACTTGAATGTAACTCGAGTTTCATATTTGTAATGTAAAAAATGAAGCGGTGGAAGGTCCACTCAAGAAGGAGTTACGAGGAGGATGTTGTCAGCACATGGCGGTCAAAAGGAAGCGCTTGAAGAAGTCGTTGACCCTAGGTTGACCGTCCGATCTTTTCATTGGCTTGAGAAGATCGTAGTAGGGCCATGACCTCATCATAATTTATATATATATATATATATATATATATATATATATATATATATATATATATATATATATATATATGTATTTATCATTGCTTGTGTGTATGTGATGCATGCTAATGTAGGGTAATTAGTGCCTTAATGCGTATATGATACACATTCATGATTAGATTAGATCTTAATCACGTCAACTTGAAATGCCTAACAAGTTTTGATGCCCATCACTACCTCGATCATTTGTTGTTGTTGAATCTGCCAAAGCAGAGCAACGCATATTATCTTGGTAGGGTGCGGAGGGACAATCTTGGTCCCGCCTATCAAAGCTTGGGTAAAGACAAACTCAATTAGATTGAGTATAATTAGTTAACTCAATTGGATCGGGTAAACTATAGGCATTTTCCAACGGTTTGATAAACAAGAGTTGCATAAAGATGTAATTGGTAATTAGTTATCTACCGATCATACTATCTCTTGGGAGATTTAGCCAAAGCTAACTCAAGGCGTAGTATGATGTGGATCTTGTCCCACGAGAATTATAGCTAATTGGTATGAATCTAGTAGTGTGGCTTGACCACATCCATAACTTGATTCTACAAAAGCCCTATAATTCATTGGGAGCATCATTTAGTTAAAGGTCTAATTAAATGATCAGTGGAATATGATACATTTACTTTCTACTTTATTTATGTTGTAGATTGCCATGTCGACAAACACAAACACCTTCTCCCTGCGTTCTGTTTTTGACAAGGACAAGCTCAATGGAGCTAATTTCCTGTACTAGTACAGAAATCTGAGAATTGTTCTCACACAAGAAAGAAAACTGTACATCCTGGAGCAGCCCATTCTGGAGGCACCTCTTGCCACTGCCACGCAAGCTGACCGAGATGCTTATAAGAAGCATCAAGATGATGCATTAGATGTGTCATGCCTCATGCTCGCAACCATGAACTCTGAGCTTCATAAGCAACATGAGTTGATGACTGCTTATGATATGGTTGAACATCTTCGTCAACTATATCAAGGACAAGCAAGGCATGAGAGATTCGAGATCTCTAAGGCACTGTTTCAGTGCAAGATGCAAGATGGGACTCCCGTAGGTCCATATGTACTCAAGATGATTGGGTACATAGAGAACCTACAAAGGTTGGGATTCCCACTTGGCCAAGAATTGGCCACTGACTTGATCTTGCAATCCTTGCCAGAAAGTTACAGTCAATTTGTCATAAATTACAACATGAACGGAATTGATAAGCCACTGCCTGAGCTACTAAGCATGTTGCGAACTACTGAGCTCAACCTTAAGAAGGTAAAGTCCAACTCCATTTTGATGGTGCAAAAGCATAAAGGCAAGGGCAAGCCTAAAGGTAAGGGAAAGTCCCAAGCCAAGGGCAAAGGCAAGGTAAAGGAGGGGTTGCCAAGGATACTACCTGCTTCCACTGCGATCATACTGGGCACTGGAAGAGGAATTGCAAAGGATACCTGGAAGATCTTAAGAAGAAGAGAAATGTGATTTCTACTTCAGGTATATATGTTATAGAAGTCAATCATTCTATTTCTTCATCGTGGGTATTAGATACTGGATGTGCTTCTCACATTTGTACTAATATGCAAGCGCTGAGAAATAGCAGGGCATTGACGAAGGGCGAGGTGGACCTACGAGTAGGCAATGGAGCGCGGGTTGCTGCTGTTGCTGTAGGAACTTACTTTCTATCTCTACCCTCTGGGTTTGTACTAGAATTAGATAAATATTTTAATGTGCCTGCTCTCACAAAGAACATCATTTCAGTTTCTAGTTTAGACAAGAAAGGCTTTTCGTTTATAATAAAGAACAAATGTTGTTCCGTTTATTTAAACAATATGTTCTATTGTAGTGCACCTCTAATGAACAGACTCTACATTCTAGACTTAGAGAACCCCATCTATAACATAAGTATCAAAAGGTTCAAGTCAAATGAAATGAACCGACCCTATCTCTGGCATTGTCGCTTAGGTCATATAAATGAGAATCGTTTATCCCAGCTCCATAAAGATGGTTTGCTGGACTCATTTGATTTTGAATCATATGAGACATGTGAGTCATGCCTACTGGGCAAGATGACCAAGACTCCCTTTAGTGGACACAGCGAAAGAGCAACTGATTTGTTAGGACTTATACATAGTGATGTATGTGGCTCTTTCAATGTCACTGCCAAAGGTGGTTATAGGTCCTTTATTACATTTACTGATGACTTCAGTAAATATGGTTGTGTATCTGATGACACATAAGTCACAATCTTTTGAAAAGTTCAAAGAATTCAAGAATGAAGTAAAAAAACCAGCTAGGCAAGAGTATTAAAATAATTCGATCAGATCGAGGTGGTGAATACCTTAGCCATGAGTTTCATAACTATCTAGCTGAGTGTGGGATTCTATCCCAACTCACTCCTCCTGGAACACCACAGTGGAATGGTGTATCCGAAAGGAGGAATCGTACCCTATTAGATATGGTATGATCTATGATGAGTCACACAGATCTTCCTATATCTTTTTGGGGATATGCTCTAGACACAGCTGCCTTCACATTTAACCGTGTTCCATCCAAAGCTGTGATAAAGACACCATATAGAATATGGACTGGGAGAGATGTCCAGATATCTTTTATGAGGATTTGGGGTTGTGAGGCTTACGTTCGACGTCAAGTCTCGGACAAACTGGGACTCAAATCCGATAAGTGCTATTTCATAGGATATCCCAAGGAAATGAAGGGATATTACTTCTACATTCCCAGTCAACACAAAGTGGTTGTGGCTAAGACTGGGGTATTTCTAGAAAAAGACTTTGTTTCTAAAAATATTAGTGAGAGTACATTCGATCTTGAAGAAGTTCAAGATATGGACCATAGCACTAAAGCCTTGATGGAAGTTGAACTAGAACCGCAAAATATTGTGGGTGATGAGATTGTTGCACAAGGAGTTGAGCAACAACAACCAGTTCAAGTTGACCTACCTCTTCGCAGGTCTGACAGGATACATCGTCAGCCTGAGAGATACTCATATCTCTTGTTTGACCATGACGACGTTATGCTCATTGAGAATGAACCTATCTCCTATCAGGAAGCTGTGATGAGACCGGTTTCTGAGAAATGGCTAGAGGCCATGAGATTCGAGATGGAATCCATGTACACCAACCAAGTATGGACTTTGGTTGATCCACCTGAAGGTGTCAAACCCATTGGGTGTAAGTGGGTCTTTAAGAGAAAGACTGACATAGATGGACTTATTACCTATAAGGGTCGTTTGGTAGCTAAAGGTTTCAAGCAAATTCATGGTATTGACTATGATGAAACTTTTTCTCCAGTAGCGATGTTTAAGTCCATTCGGATCATGCTTGCTATTGCAGCGTACCACGATTATGAGATCTAACAGATGGATGTCAAAACTGCGTTTCTGAATGGAAACTTGCTCGAGGATGTGTACATGACACAACCTGAGGGTTTTATAGATCCACTACATATTGGCAGATATGCAAGCTGCATAAGTCCATTTATAGACTAAAGCAAGTTTCTCGGAGCTAGAATCTTCGATTTGATGATGCGATCAAACAGTTTGGTTTCATCAAGAATGAAGATGAACCCTGTGTCTACAAGAAGGTTGTTGGGAATACAGTTGTCTTCCTTGTATTGTATGTAGATGACATACTACTCATTGGAAATGACATCCCTTTGCTGCGGGTAGCACTAACGGTCTAACTTAGGTTTTGATGAATGACAAATCAGGTTAAGTTAGTTTGTTGTTGTCTAACACTTTGATCGAGTGTGCAGGAGAAGTCCAGATAGGTCGACGGGCTGACCGGATGTCTGGAACGAAGCCCAGCTAGGTCGACGGGCTGACCGGATAGCTGGCACGAAGTCCAAGCGGGTCGACGGGCTGACCGGACGCTTAGGCACAAAGTCCAGCTAGGTCGACGGGCTGACCGGATAGCTGGCACGAAGTCCAGACGGGTCGACGGGCTGACCGGACATCTGGCAGGTAAGTAAGGTAAGTCACTGGAGGGGAGTGACTGCGAGGACGCGTTCCCGGGAAGGGAACATTAGGCGTCGATTCGGCTTAGATCCATTTCGGATATCTAAGTCGAGATCGTGACTAGATTCCGGTCTCAGAAAGACGGAATCTAAGTCATACTCTTTTCTATTAAATCATATTACTTTGTTGAACTTTAATTGTGCTAACAATCTATTTTACAGGATATATATATTTGCCTCAGACTAACTCTATTTTGCAGGAGAAGGAGTTTCTGGAAATAGGAGGTCCGGGCGCCCGGAAGCAAATATTATCCATACCGAGTCGTCGCCACGTGGAGTTCACTGATTAGACTTGCCACGTCGCACCAGGGCGCCCGGAAGGGATCCAGGCGCCCGGAGCAGTATATAAAAGAAGCCCCAGGGGTGGAGCTTCAACATAAATTTAGAACTCTTAGATTGCTTGCTCTGCGCTCCAACGACGCTAACGAAGCTCCGACAACACGCTCTTGTCCTTGTAGTTTTCCTTCTGTCGGTATAGCTTTGTTTTACTTTTTATTAGCATCTCTTGTACTGTCTTTGTAATTATTATTTCGAATTGCTAGTAAATTACCCAACGAAAGTACACATGGAGTACGGGCCTTCGAGTAGGAGTCGTCATAGGCTCCGAACGAAGTAAAAACACCGTGTTCATTTGTCTATTGTTTTTAATTCCACCGCGCTTACACTCGTTATTTTTTGAATCGATATTCACCCCCCCCCCCTCTATCGAATTCTCACGATCCAACAAGTGGTATCAGAGCAGGTACCGCTCTGATTTGGTGCAACCACCAATCAGACAGGGGGTGAAATATTAACTTTTATTTTTCGGTTTTCAGTTTTTACGCTTAATTCCAATCTGGTATTATTACCTGTTTTGGAAAATTTTTTCCGTTGCAATTAAATCTAAATTGGTGCAACACCAATTTAGATACTTCTATTATTTTTTCCCGCACTTCTAATCCAAGACCAAGTCTTGGGATATTTTTTTTTTGTCGTTGTTTACTTGTGTGCAGGATGTCTCAACTAGAAGGCTTCAGTACAGTACGTCCTCCCCTATTCAACGGGGATGACTTCTCGTACTGGAAGAAAAGAATGGAGGTGTACCTAAAGGCGGACTACGATCAATGGTTCAGCGTCATAAAGGCCTACCGAGCTCCAGTCGACAACTCCGGAAATCCACTAGACCCGAAACAGTGGACTCCGGACATGAGGAAAAAGGCGTTGACGGAAAACAAAGCAATCAACACGCTACACTGCGGTCTAACACGAGAAGAGCTGAACCGGGTCAGACCGCATCAGAACGCTAAAGAATTATGGGACAAACTGATCGAGCTGCACGAAGGAACGAGCGACGCAAAGGTAACAAAAAGAGACTTACTTTTAAATAAAATATTTAATATAAAAATGCAAGAAGGGGAAACGGCAAGTCAACTGCACGCGAGGATCAAGGACATCCTCAACGGACTCCACGCGATAGGCCACCAGATGGAAAACAAAGACTTAATAAGGTACGCACTAAATGCTTTTCCACGTAATAGTTTGTGGGCATCGATCGTAGATGCCTACAAATTTTCCAAAAATTTATCTAAATTAAAGTTAGACGAGCTTTTTGTGAGTTAGAACTGCATGAACAAACTAATGCTGGAGCCGAGAAAGGTGTTGCTTTATTTGCAGGCTCCTCCAAAGAAAAGAAGAGCAAGTCTGAATCTGAAGAAGATTCCGAAGACAAAGAATACATGGTGAACTTAGTAAAAAAAATGTTCACCAGGAGAAAAAGGAGCTTCAGCAAGAAGGACCTTCAAAAGATCAGTTCTCCCGTGGAACAAAAGAACTTGACTTGCTTCGGATGCAACAAAAAGGGGCACTACAAGAACGAATGCCCAAGACTGAAGCTCGACAAACCGAAGTCAACCAAAAAGAAGGCCCTCAAAGCAACGTGGGACGACTCCTCCTCGGACGAATCGGAGGTAGAAGAGCAGAAGCACCAGAGCCACCTCGCGCTGATGGCCCGCAAAGCTGAAACGGAAGACGAATCGGGAGATGAATCGGAAGATGGGTCCGAACCCGAATCGAGCCACGAGTCCGTACTCATTTCCAAAGGCCCGGATGAGGTATATTTCAATTTAAACAAAAAATTTTTTAAAATTATTTCCTGCTTAAATAGTAAATTGGTTAAAATAGAAAATGAAAACAAATCACTCCTTGAGGAAAATCAAGACCTCAAGGAACAAATCAAAAATTCAAATCCAACTCAAGATCTAATACTTGAGGAGAATTCATCATTAAAATCAGAAATTAATAAGTTAAAAGAAATGCTAGAAAAATTCACTACAAGATCAAAAAATCTAGACTTAATCCTGAATAATCAAAAGGCGTGTTATAATAAAATCGGACTCGGATACAAGTCAAACTAAAATAAAACTTTTAAATCATTAATAACCCAATACAAATCAACTAATCAGGCTTGGGTTCCGAAAGCGTGTTTGACTACGCAAGTAGGACTTAATCAATATTATATACCCAAAGAAAAAATATATTATATAAACTCGAATAAACCAAATCAAAAACCAAAATATAAACCTAAATCAAAAAATTCAAAGTTTAAACATTTTACTCAACAAAATATAAATTATCACCAAGTTAATTATAACTATAAAAGAAATAGACACAAACCTAAAACTAAAATTTAAATAAAAAGCCAGTAATTCAGGGGGAGGCTCCAGAATAGCTGGCACCTCCAAAACTAACTTACCCGACAGGGTAACCCAAATAAACTAACCCGGCAGGGTAATTAGGATTAGTCAAAAAGGGACTCAGTATAACTTGAATCACGGTACTGGTGAAGTTTTTGGATGATAGTACGTTAGGGAAGCTTGGGCATCGCATGTCTAGAAAGATATGGCTTCGATCTGGTGCATTTGGCCAAGTGGAACTGACCGAAGCTACCCTTAAACAGATCCTAACTAGTTAGACCAAGGTTTAGTACTAAGCTCCGTGGATAGGACTATTCGGAAAACCTCGAAAGGTTGGTTACTTCTAATGACGTCCAAGTGACTCACCAAGCTTAGAAGTTTATCCGAAGAATGCCTATTTGTTGAGACCAAAGCTATACCTGAATCTAACACAAGTTAAACCAAACTCTATAATTAAATCTAATTCATCTCACAAAATTATAGGATTTCCTGATTGAAAACTTAGATCGGGTGAGATGACTAAGGATCAAAATTAAATTTCGAATTAAATTAATTAAATTAAATTTTGAATTAAGTTAATTAAATTAAATTTCAAATTAAATTAGTTAATTAAATTTTGAATTAATCAAATTTCGAATTAAATAACTAAAATGAATTACGATTAATTTATTTTTAACTTTAAAAATTAAATTAACTTTAAAAATTAACTTAACTTTAAAAATTATTTTAAAAATTATTAAATTAACTTTAAAAAAATATTTTAAAAATTAAATTAACTTTAGAAAATTATTTTTTAAATTAACTTTAAAAATTATTTTAAAAATTAACTTAAATTTAAAAATTATTTTAAAAATTATTAAATTAACTTTAAAAATTTATTTTAAAAATTATTAAATTAACTTTAAAAAATTATTTAAAAAAATTATTTCAAAAATTAAGTTAACTTTAAAAAATTATTTTAAAAATTAAATTAACTCTAGAAAATTATTTTTTAAATTAACTTTAAAAACTATTTTAAAAATTAAATTAACTTTAAAAAATTATTTTAAAACTTAAATTAACTTTAAAAAATTATTTTAAAATTAAATTAACTTTAAAAAAAATAAAAATTATTAAATTAACTTAATTTAAAAATTAACTTTAAAAAATTATTTTAAAAATTAAATTAACTTTAAAAAATTATTTTAACTTTAAAAATTATTTTAAAAATTAACTTAACTTTAAAAATTATTTTAAAAATTAAATTAACTTTAAAAATTATTTTAAATTTTAACTTAAAAAATTATTTTAAAATTTAACTTTAAAAGTTTATTTTAAAATTAAAATTTTAAAAATATAACTTTAAAAATTATTTTAAAATTTTAACTTTAAAAATTTATTTTAAAAAATTTAACTTCAAAAATTTTAACTTTAAAAATTATTTTAAAATGTAACTTTAAAAATTTATTTATTTTAACTTTAAAAATTATTTTAAAATTTAACTTTAAAATTTATTTCAAAAAATAATAATAATAAAAATAAATAAAAAATAAAAAATAATAATCCTAAAAGACTAATCTAAATTCCTACTCATTGTAGGAAACCAAGTGGATTTTGGACAGTGGTTGCTCCAAACACATGACTGGAGATCACACCAAGTTCACTAAACTCACTTACAAAAGCTTAGGAACAGTTGTCTTTGGAAACAACGACAAACTCAAGGTAATTGGTATAGGTAATATTGAATTAAAAATAGATTTCATAATTACAAATGTTCTACTTGTCGAGAATTTTAAATACAATCTCCTGAGTATAAGTCAATTGTGTGATACTAGGTATAAGGTTAAATTTCTATCCACAGAGTATTTAATCAAACATCTAGATAATCCTACTATAAGCCTAAAAGGTTTTAGAAAAGATAACATCTATGCTATTAACTTAACCACTTCTTCAATTAAGTGTTATTTAACACAAAAAGAAGAAACTTGGTTATGGCATAGGAGAATGTCTCACACCAACTTTAGAAATATAAGCAAATTAAATGGACTAGTGAGAGACTTACCAAAATTACCTAACCTAAATTCAACCATATGTAATGCTTGTCAACAAGGTAAACAAACAAAATCCACTCACAAACCAACCAATCAGCCACAAACCAACTCAATATTAGAACTTCTACATTTAGACCTTTTTGACTCCCATGGAGTCAAATCCATAAATGGAAACTTATATTGTTTAGTAATAATAGATTATTATTCTAGGTTTACTTGGGTAAAATTCTTAAAACATAAAGACGAAACTTTTGAAATCTTTACAAACTTTTGCAAACAAATTGAAAACAAAAAAAATCTTAAAATTAAAAGAATTAGGAGTGACAACGGGAGAGAATTTAAAAATCATAATTTTAACAAATTCTATCTTGAAAATGGCTACCATCACGAATTTTCGTGTCCTAAAACCCCCCAATAAAATGGAATTGTAGAAAGAAAAAATAGAACCTTACTGGAAGCCTCTAGAACTATATTAAATGAATATAACTTACCTAAATATTTTTGGGCTGAAGTTGTTAGTATAGCCTGCTATGTGCAAAATAGAACAACATTAAATAAAAGACATAATAAAACCTTCTTTGAAATATTTTATAACAAACAACCCAACATAAAATACTTTAAAGTATTTGGGTGTCCAGCCTTCATCTTAAATACTAGAGAACACTTAGGAAAATTTACCTCTAAAGTAGAAAATGAAATTTTTGTAGGATATTCTCTAAACAGTAGGGGTTACGAATATATAATAAAATTATGTTAAAAATCGAGGAAACCACAAATGTAAAATTTGAAGAAACCGAAGGACAAACTCAACTTCAACCTATTGAAAATAATAATTCTGAAGAAACCAATCAATCCCTAGACTATGAAGAAGATGAACACACTCAAGAAAATCAACCCCCTAAAACTATAAGAGTCAACCCTAACCATCCAACTGATCAAATAATTGGTGACCCAGACCTAAGGGTTCAGACAAGATCATCCTTTAGGAACCTAAGTCAAATTTCCCTGATTTCAAAAATTGAACCCAAAACTGTAGCTGAATCCCTACTTGATCCAGATTGGATCATCGCTATACAAGAAGAACTAGCTCAATTTGAGCGTAATGAAGTTTGGGATCTAGTACCACCACCTAAAGATAAGAAAATAATAGAAACAAAATGGGTATTTAGAAACAAATTAAGTGAAACTGGGGAAATTACTAGGAATAAGGCTAGGCTAGTTGCCAAAGGGTTCAGTCAAGTTGAAGGACTTGACTACGATGAGACCTATGCCCCAGTAGCCAGATTAGAATCCATTAGAATGTTACTAAGTTATGCAGCCCATAAGGGATTCAAACTATATCAAATGGATGTTAAGTCAGCTTTTCTCAATGGACTAATAAAAGAAGAAGTTTATGTAGGTCAGTCTCCTGGGTTTGAAAATCTAGAACACCCTGATTATGTATTTAAGTTAAAGAAAGCATTATATGGACTTAAACAAGCACCCATGGCATGGTATGAAAGTCTAACATCTTACTTAACATCCAAAGGATTCAACCAAGGTCAAATTGACCCAACCTTATTTGTTAAATTACTAAATAACGACATATTTATAGCACAAATATATGTAGATGATATAATATTTGGTTCAACTAACTCAGACTTTTTAGAAGAATTTATTAACCTAATGGAACAAGAATTTGAAATGAGCTTAGTAGGAAAATTGACCTATTTCCTAAGATTACAAATCAAACAAACAAATGAAGGAAATTACATTTATCAACACAAATACACTAAAGAATTACTTAAAAAATTCAGAATGGAAAATACAAAAGAAATAAAAACACCTATGGCAGTAAACACAATCTTAGACAATGACCCAAATGAAAAACCAGTGGATCTAAGGTATTATAGAAGTGCAATAGGCAGTCTACTTTACTTAACTGCAAGCCGACCTAATATTTTATTTGCAGTTAGTATGTGTGCTAGATACCAAACCTGTGCTAAAGAATCCCATTTGACTTAAGTCAAAAGAATTTTTAGATATCTTAAGGGAACAACAAATGTAGGAATTTGGTATCCTAGGACCAATAACTTTGAATTAATAGGGTATTCTGACTCAAATTATGCTGGGTGTAAATTAGACCGCAAAAGCACAAGTGGTGGATGCCAAATACTAGGCCCATCACTTGTTAGCTGGTTTAGTATAAAGAAACACTGTGTTGCACTATCTACAACTGAGTCAGAATACATAGTCATAGTAGAATGTGTAGCCCAATTATTATGGATGATGCACACCTTAAAAGATTTTAACTTAAAAATCACAAATGTAAAAGTTTTAATTGACAATATTAGCTCAATCAATTTAACAAAAAATCCAGTGCATCATTCAAGAACCAAACACATTGAAATCAGGCACCACTTTATCAGGGATCATATTACTAAGGGTGACATTGAGCTCAAATACATTGAGTCCAAGTCAAACTTAGCTGACATATTCACCAAACCACTCCCTGAAAGTGAATTTAGCAATTTGCGTAGAAAACTAGGAATGTGCCTAATAGACTAGGATTTTCAAAATTTCAAAAATATTTTCAAAAATGATTTTTCTCAAATTATAGGTTAAACATGTTTCATTTTCAAAACTTTCCTATTTTTAGATTTTTAAAAATACTTTTAGCCTTAGACTAGTTCAAAATCCTTAGAAAGCATGTACCCATAGGACTAGTTTTTGAGCATCTCACCAAAATCCTAGGCTTACCTTGCTTGTGTTTGACAAACATAGAAAGGGGTGAGATGCATAGGCCACTTGCCTAAGACTTACGATGCTTATTTCACTGCATCGATATAAGTCTGGGTGTTAAATACAAAATATACATTAATCAAGTTAAGTTTGAACTTAACTTGACTAACCAAGTGAAAGCTGCTATCTTTTGATAGTCAGTCAGTAACTAACTGGTTAGACATTTGATTTAATGTCAGGTTCAGGGGGAGAAATAAAACTAATTCAGTTTTTCAAATTGAATTTTAAACTTAATTTTGAAAATCAAAGTTTAAAAATCAATCTTCAAAATCAACTTGTTTAAAATTGTGAAAAAAATTTTAAAAATCAACTCAAAATTGTTTGTTTTAAATCACAAACTTTTTATCCTTTTTACTTAGTCTTTGAAAACTGAACTTTTCAAGTATTTTAAACCATGGTTTTGAAACTAGTACTTTTGAACTTTGAAAATTTGATTTTGGAAAAAGAATTTTACAAAATTATTTTGAAAACTCCTTCATTTTAAAAATTATTTTAAAAATGTGATCTTACTTTACCAAAATTAGTTTTACCAAACTCCTTTGAAAACTAAAAGTAAAGTTCAAAATCATTTTTCTTAATGTTTAACTTCACTTTGAAAATTATCCTGAATCTAGTTCTGAAAAATTAGGTTTAACTTAATTTTGATAATTTGATTTGCAAAAACTTAGTGTTGAAAATTTTTCTTAAAAGTGATGTTTGCAAACTTAAAAATTTTTCAAAGTTACTAAGTTATAAATCAGCTATTTTTCAAGACTTGGTTTTTTTCAAGGATTTAAGAAATAAAGGTAAAACTATCTTTTAATTCTAAACTCCCCTAGGTTAACTTGACATTATTTTCTACTTTGTCTGAAGTCTGTATTTATGCTTGCTTGACATTAGTTCTTTTGTTGAATGATAAAGAGGGAGGGGTTAGGTGATTAAGTTAGCTAAACCAATTTGAAAAAAAAACAAAACTTAACTTAAAAACCATTTACACGTTTTTACTTGTTTGTTCTTGCATCTGTTTCACTAACTTAACCAGGTTGTCATTCCTTCAAAAAGGGGGAGATTGTTGGTGTGGGTAGCACTAACGGTCTAACTCAAGTTTTGATGAATGATAAATCAGGTTAAGTTAGTTTGTTGTTGTCTAACACTTTGATCGAGTGTGCAGGAGAAGTTCAGACAGGTCGACGGGTTGACCGGATGTCTGGCACGAAGCCCATCTAGGTCGACGGGCTGACCGGATAGCTGGCACGAAGTCCAAGCGGGTCGACGGGCTGACCGGACGCTTAGGCACGAAGTCCAGCTAGGTCGACGGGCTAACCGGATAGCTGGCATGAAGTTCAGACGGGTCAACGGGCTGACCGGACGTCTGGCAGGTAAGTAAGGTAAGTCACTGGAGGGGAGTGACTGTGAGGACGCGTTCCCGAGAAGGGAACATTAGGCGTCGATCCGGCTTAAATCCATTTCGGATATCTAAGTCGAGATCGTGACTAGATTCCGGTCTCGGAAAGACGGAATCTAAGTCATACTCTTTTCTATTAAATCATATTACTTTGTTGAACTTTAATTGTGCTAACAATCTGTTTTACAGGATATATATATTTGCCTCAGACTAACTCTATTTTGCAGGAGAAGGAGTTTCTAGAAATAGGAGGTCCGGGCGCCCGGATGGGATCCGGGCGCCCGGAAGCAAATATTATCCATACCGAGTCGTCGCCACGTGGAGTTCGCTGATTAGACTTGCCACGTCGCACCAGGGCGCCCGGAAGGGATCCAGGCGCCCGGAGCAGCATATAAAAGAAGCCCTAGGGGTGGAGCTTCAACATCAATTTAGAACTCTTAGATTGCTTGCTCTGCTGCTCTGCACTCCAACGACGCTAACGAAGCTCCGACAACGCGCTCTTATCCTTGTAGTTTTCCTTTTGTCGGTATAGCTTTGTTTTACTTTTTATTAGCATCTCTTGTACTGTCTTTGTAATTATTATTTCGAATTGCTAGTAAATTGCCCAACGAAAGTACTCACGAAGTACGGGCCTTCGAGTAGGAGTCGTCACAGGCTCCGAACGAAGTAAAAACACCGTGTTCATTTGTCTATTGTTTTTAATTCCGCCGCGCTTACACTCGTTATTTTTCGAATCGATATTCACCCCCCCCCCCTCTATCGAATTCTCACGATCCAATGTAGGATCGAAAAGAGTTTAGATATCTCCACAATGGCATGATATTGTCCACTTTGGGCCTAGGCCCTCATAACTTTGCTCTTGGGCTCTCCCCAAAAGGCCTCAAGCCAATGGAGATATCTTTTCTCTTTATAAACTCATGATCTTTCCTATGTGTTTTCAATGTGGGACTATTTTTGCAACCTTGCAACCCCAACAATCCCCTCCTCAAACAAAGGACCACGGGCTTCCCATGTCCGATCCTCGACCCACCAGGTCTTCCTGCCCCTCGGTCCACCCGACCTACTAGGACTTCCTGTCTGGTGTCTGGTCCTCTTGATCTGAATATAGGAGCCCTCACTTTCTTTGTTCGAGGTCAATATTGTACCCACATGGCTCAATCAGACCATAGCTTTTGTGCACATTCGGCGGTTAAACCTTCTGATAGTCCGGGATCTGATACCAATTGTAGGATCGAAAAGAGTTTAGATATCTCCACAATGGCATGATATTGTCCACTTAGGGCCTAGGCCCTCATAGCTTTGCTCTTGGGCTCTCCCCAAATGGCCTCAAGCCAATGGAGATATCTTTTCTCTTTATAAACTCATGATCTTTCCTATGTGTTTTCAATGTGGGACTATGTTTGCAACCTTGCAACCCCAACAATATGTACTTGTCCTGATGTTTCGTATGATTTGAGCATGACGAGCAGATACCAGTCAAATCCAGGTGAACGTCACTGGATTGCGGTCAAGAATATTTTTAAGTACTTGAGAAGGACTAAAGAATATTTCTTGATATATGGAAGCGATGGCGAACTAGCTGTAAATGGTTACAGTGATGCCAGTTTCCAAACTGACCAGGATGATTATAGATCGCAGTCTGGGTTCGTGTTTTGCTTGAATGGCGGTGTTGTGAGCTGGAAGAGTTCGAAGCAGGACACAGTTGTTGATTCTATAATAGAGGCCGAGTATATTGCTGCATCAGAAGCAGCAAAGGAGACAGTTTGGATCTGCAAGTTCATTATTGAGCTTGGGGTGGTTCCTAGCATAGTAGATCATATAGAGCTCTATTGTGACAACAATGGAGCAATTGCGTAGGCTAAGGAACCTTGCTCACACCAGCCGACCAAACACATACTACGGCACTTCCATCTCATTCGAGAGATCATCGATAGAGGAGATGTGAAGATTTGCAGAGTACCCACAGAGGCTAACGTCGCTGATCCCTTGACCAAGGCTTTGGTACAGAGAAAATATTATGGTCACACTAGGTCATTGGGTGTTATAGCCTACCCTGATTAGCACTAGTGCTAGTGGGAGATTGTTAGTAGAGCCCTAGAGCCGATCATGTGATGATTGTTGTATGGACTCGATTTATCATATTTCTATATATATTTATAAGGTATTTGTTTATGATTATTATACTTACTTGTATTGGTGCCAAATAACTAAGTATAATAGCATCCTTGAGTAGAAGGTTCTTATTTATATCAATCGATTTGTTGAATTGATAGTGAGATGATATAGAGAACACTACTCTTAATCATTCCTACTCAAGTATTAACATTCAGGGACAATGTTAATACGATGAGACTAGAATATAGGTCAACTCGATGACTTGATCTCACAAGTCATGGATATTAGATATCAAGTTGACACATGGGTATGCATTGGAGAATTTATACTGAATGACCCGTTATGAGAAAGTATCATGGATCGTTATATGAGTGTCATATACTTTCTCATGTGACTATTAGTATGACTATCAGTCCTTGGACCTGAAGTCACCATGGTTCCCTACATAAGGAGTTACATACTTTGACTTCGTCAAACGTCACCCGTAAATGGGTGGAGTATAAAGGCGATTACTGGGTATGTGACAAATTATACGGAGGGATATGAGTGATGTTGATGGGATTTATCCCTCCTATATGACGGGAGTGACATCATGATTTTTCATAGAGTGAGACCACTAAGTGCATGGTCATGCCCAAATAAGTCAATATGAGATATTGAGCTCATTCGATTAGAATGTGCCAACTTGGAGTTCAAGACATAGATTGATTAGAGGATGACACGGTCTATGCCTCAATTGATCAATTTAGATGTCAAGGATAGAAGGACATTGTCACATATTATGAGTTACAATTAGTAGTCACAATGGTGATGTTGGATCTCAACATTCTTGTAACTTAGGTAGTAATGATGTGTTGCTAGATACCGCTCATTGCTTATTTTTTTAATTGGGTTTAGGAGCATTGTCAATGTTACAAGAAGTTATAGGGTCACACACAAAGGGAAGTTAGATAGAGATTAGGTTCATATGATGGACCAAGAGGATTAGGTTCATGTGATGAACCAAATTGGATTAAGAGTAATCCAAATTAGACTAATTGAGTTGGACTCAATTTGATTCATGTGTCGAATGAGTTTAATTTAGATTATGATTCATTGAATCAATTTAAAATAATGAATAGAGATTCATTTAATTAAATTGATTTGAATCAAAGGTTAGATTTGATCAACCATGGGAGATAAGAGGTCAAGTTTGACTTGATTTGAGAGGGAGATGAAGGGTCAAGTTTGACTTGACCAAATGCCACTTCATTGTGACTTGGCATGGGCCGGCCAATGATGATGTTCCACATCATCAAGGTTACATCATTGTGTGCTGCCTCATGAGGGAGACCAAGAGCCATGACTCTTGGTATTACATGGAGGTTTAAAACCTCTCAAGAGTGGTCGGCCACATTAAGTGAATTCAAGGGGTGTGAATTCAAGGCTTCATCTTCTTCCTTTCTTCTTCTTCTCTCCCTCTCCTCCATTGCCGAAACCATACAATGGTGTTAGCACACTCTAAGTGGTTTTTTCTCCACCTTTTGTCTGTGTGGATACGTGTAGAGGAGTGTACATTTGACACTCTACGAGATCCGACAACCATTTGGACGAGCGGGATAAGCAAAGGGCATCACTACAAGGGTAACACTTCTTTCATGTAGATCTAAGGTAGATCTAGTGTAGACAAACATGTACATGAATTTTTATTTATCTTCGCACGGATCCGTGACTAGCTTCGGGGTTTCTGCAACGCAAAAAATAGTTTTTGCGGCTCAAATTGCTAACAGTCAGATGCGGATCGGACTTAGGCCGAAGATGTACAAAATGCCCTCCAGTAGCAGCTTGTGGATGTCGTACTTCTGACCGACTAGCATGGAGGTTGCGTTCAAAGAGTCCGACCAGCTCTTATATGCCTTTAGTGGGGGTTGAGGCACCACTTCGAGTTGCCAGTGGGTTGAATAATCTAGCCGCTCGGGAAGACACATGAAGAAGAAATATTCCTTCTTATATTTTTTGAAAGTTGGCATTTTATCAAAAAACACTAAGCCGACTCGGGACTGGAATAGGAAGGAAGGTCCTCGGTTCGGATTGCTTCGGATAATAAAAATAATGAAAGACCCGAGGGATATGAGGGATGTCGTGCAGCTGGAACAAGACAACGACGCCGCACAACAAACGAAAAGAGTTCGGCACAAGTAGGGGAAGGCAAATGCAGAAGTATTTACAGACAGCGGGAATGAAGGGGTAAATGGGGAATCGTAGACCGGTGATGAAATGGTCCCTGCATAGACAGATGTATCCGGTCGGTAGGGTTTTTGGCCGATCAGACGAGGAAGGCAGAATGATTTCATGGTCAGACGGAATTTCAAAAGTGTTCCTAAGGCCTTCAGTGTCACCCTCATTGAACCTGGATTCCATGGTGGTGTACCAGAGCCCAGGGATGGAGGCTGATGGTTGTGAGGAGTTAGCTATTATAAAAACAAGCGGAAAAGGGGACTAGAAGGAAGAAATACGAATTGAACGAGGAAAAGCGACCACCAGGAGGTCGCCAGAACAGGGGAAGGCAGAAAGCTCGAAAGAAAAAGTGATGGGAAGGAGAGCTTACTGGAAAAAGATCGATGGGAAAGAAGCGCAAGGAACCGGCGAAGCAAATCGCGCGGAAGCACAGAAGGGTCATCGTAACACACCAACGGAAGCACAGAGAAGGCAACGATGCGACGGGTTTATAAACTCTAGGCTCGGCCAACCGGAGCCATCCGATTTAGGTCGCGGAAACCCAGACCAAGATCTCACCGTTGAATTCAAATCACCAAACATCACATCACGCCTGTCACGTCAGGCATGCGGTGGCTGCGAGTGTGACACATGGCACACCATCACAGGTCTGCAATTAATGGAGGTATGGGAACGTGTTCAGCCTTAATGAGTGGGGATTTACATGATTCCCAATAAATCTGGCTGACGTCAGCCCAGCCCGCGCTCGCCCGAGACAGCGCAAGGGAAAAATTCTACAAGTGCACTCCTTCGTCCCTCCGGTCGGATCGAGGGAGCGCACTCATGCTCGAACGACAAGCTGCAATAGGCTAATCTGTGAGAAGTGACACACAGGGTCGAAAGTCGATCGGGAGGGAGTTGGCTCCCACTCATCTAGTCAGTCGGACTGAAGCCTCCTTCGACAAGACTTAGAGGGAAGGCTTGTGATGCGGTGATTAGGAGAGGCCCCACCCTGTTACCAAGGTGGAGGTCAAAGTCAGGATAGTCAACGAGCGCCCGGTGTTGATTGTTGGATCGAGAAGCGCTAGAGGGGGATGAATAGCGCTCATGGCTTTCACTCATTTCAGAATCGTAAGACTAATCGAGATAACGCAGCGGAAAATAGTAAAGAGAATATCACACACAAAGACACGAGGAGTTTACTTGGTTCAGAGCCTTGAGCGACTCCTACTCCAAGGTCCACGCTCGTTAAGCGTTTACGTTGGGCAACACTTATAATCTCAAAAATATATTACAAGCTAAGTACAAAGAAAAATAGTAATTAACTTAATACCGACAACAAAGAAGTGAAAGCTGAAGCTCCGGGTCGTCGGGATGATGTTGCAGCACTTCGGGATCGTTTCGTTAGCCGCTTGTAGCGTAAGGATTGCTCGGAAGTTATTGTGTTGAGCTGCTGGTTGAAACTCCCTTATAAAGGGTGTTCAAGGCACCTCCATCAAGCTCCAAGGCGCCTTAGAACCTAAGTTTTATCCCGCTTCGATCACTGTCGATCAAACTTTGACCGCTGCTCATTATCCACCTGAAGGCACCTTCAAGCAGTGATCCAAGGCACCTTCAGTCCCCATGAAGGCGCCTCAGGCTCCTCTGCACAGCTGGCTTCGGCTTGCACCCGAGGCACCTCCAAGCTCCATGGAGGCGCCTCGGACACTGTTCATCCGAGGTGAAGGTTGCTCCTTTGTTCCTGCAAAATGTGTTAGTCCTAAACACATACCCTCCCAAACAAAGTTAGCACACAATAGATAAAATATTGATAGTCTCCTGACTATCCTGGGTCTAACTTCGGATTTCCAACCGGAAATTCTAGGTCGACCCGACGGCTACTGTTTCCTCTGCGGGGAACGCATCCTCACCTACTCCTCTCAGGAGAGTTACCTGTTGCCAGTGCAATCCTCCAGATCAACTGGACTTTTGCTCAATGCTCGATGCTTCCGGACCTTCTGCTGGACGCCCGCTCCCCGACCCGTCCAATCTTCCACCTGGTTCGTGACACCAGAACTTTTCGCCTAGGGTTACCACCCCCTAGGACTTTTGCCTGAAGCCCTCGACCCACCAAGAATTTCCACATATGGTTACCACCCCCTAAGACCTAGGGTTACCACCCCCTAAGGTTTTCCACCTGCTTAACCTCAGTTAGGACTTTTGCCTAAGTACTCTTAGGACTTTCCTGCAAGCTCATTCAAACTGTTAGATCACAACATAACCTTAACTTTGAATCCTTTGTCATTATCAAAATACTGGTTCGATCATCGGATGCTTCCCACACCAACAATCTCCCCCTTTTGATTATGGCAACTTAAATTCAAAGTTAAGTAAAACAAGCATAAGTAGACGAATGTATCAATAAACATAAGCAAGCTTTTTAAGTAAAAAGTTCAAGTAAGAACGTAAGCAAGCTAAATGTATAAGGCTCCCCCTTAATAAGAGCTCTCTTTCTCTTATCCTTAATTTGAATTTTGAATAATTTGAATTTATCTTACTCTCCCCCTTTGTCATATATCAAAAAACTTTTGTATGGAGAATAATAGTAAAAAGACAACATAAAAGGACTAAGTTTTTAACAACTTACATTTTCAGCTTAAAAAGTTATATTTTAAAACATTTTAAAGCAATATTTCTTGTAAGTGAAAATTTATCTTTGAAAGAAACAAATTAAAGCCTAAGAAATATTTTAAGCATAAGTTGGTTTTGAGAAAACTAAGTTTAGTAACTAATTTAGCTAAAAAGATTTTTCTTTGAACCGAACATAGCTAAATTAAGATTACTGTTTTGGAAAACTCCTTTTACTTAGCCATTTTTTGTGCGAATTTAGGAAAAATTAAAACAAATGATTTTCGAAAGGCAAGTTTTGAAAATAGTAATCTTAAAAAATGACTTAGCTAGTTTCGTAAGGCTTTGTTGAAAAATATTTCGTTAAAAAATTTTTAAAGCCTTTTAAAAGACATTACTTTTGAAAAGCTTTTCGACTAATTTTTTAAAAACTTAAAAAAAAATAAACTGAAACTTTTTATAAAATGCTTGAATAGAACATTTTAGAAATAGTTAGCTAAGTTGAAAGGAATTTTTTTTTGAAACTTAAATCTTTTGATTTGACTTAGTTAATTTTGAAAACGACTATAAAAGTCATAAAATATTTAAAAGAATTTTACATTGACGACAAAAGAGGAGCAATTTTTTAAGAACCTAAAGTCCAAGCATGAGTTAAGTTAAATGGATTTTAAATTAATCAATTTCCTTTAGTGAGGTATCAGAGCCCTAAAGTGCAAGTATGAGTTAAGTTAAATAGATTTCAAATTAACCAATTTCCTTTAGTGAGGTATCAGAGCCCTAAAGTGCAAGTATGAGTTAACTTGAAATTTTAATATCCTTAACCAGCTGTCTAACCTTTAGCTACTGGCTGAATACCTAGAGGGCAACAGTTTTCACTTGTTTAGTCAAGTTAAGTTAGTAATCCAGTTAAATTTGACTAAGGCTGGATCATTTAACTTGATTAATGTAAAGTTAGTTTTTAACGCCCAGACTCACTATGATGCACAGAAATAAGCATTCTGGAGTCCAGGCTGTACCCTATGCATCTCATGTCGTTCTAAGTTTCTTTCAAACACAAACAAGGTATGCCTAGTATGTTTGTGAGATGCTCTGGCTGAAACTAGGGGAACATGATTTCTAGGGGGAAGTGCCTAGGCTATGTCCAATTGTGAAAGACTAATAAGATTGGGATTTTGAAAACATTATTTTTTCTAGAATTTTAAAAGATAATTTTAAGAGTAAGTAAAAAGTTTGAAAACCAGGAGCTATTCTACCCAACACATTCCTATGTATGCAGAATTAAGCAAATAAGAACGGGTCGGCAGGAATAAACAGAGTAACTGAATTCTACTAAGAACAAGTTCAACAAGATTAGGAAATGAAAGTGTTTGTGTCCAAAATCCAAGGTACAATGCGAGAAAAGACAGCATCACTCAGTAGGATCATCAGCTGGAGGGTCGTCAGCTGGAGGTGGTGCAGGGGGCTGCTCGAGTGCAGGTTGTCCCTGCCAACGTATCTCATCCCGGAGAGAGGCAAATCCGGCAGCTATCTCGGATCGGAGGGATCGGAGGGAGAGATGGCTATCTAGAACAGCCCGTCACGTCTGAATGGACTGAACCTCGAGACGAGCGAGTCTGTCCTCAATGGAGGTGGTGCTGAAGTCGAAGGCCCAGCTGACGTGGAAGGCTCGGCGGAGGTGGAAGGTAATGGATCTCCGAATAACTCCTCGGCTAAGAGGTCGGGCCACTCCTCTCCCTCGCCCGGGACAATGTCGGGAGGTGCATCCTCGGCCTCTGGATCAATCGGAGCAGCGGCTGGCTGTGGTCGATCCCTCCAAGCTAGAATCCCCTCAACGGTGACGTGAACACGGGCTAATTTAAGGTTGCGCTGCCCAAACTCGTCATATAGGGTAAGAGGGATAACTACCCCTCTGGTCGTGTCTATCCTAAGGGTCAAAATGATGTACGTCAAAACATGGCAGTAGGGCATATGGACTACATGGGATGTGACTGTACTAGATGCATAAATAATGTTCTGGAACATATGTAATGCTATGTCTATGTCTAAACGGTGGCTCAAGGAATACAAAAGGAATGAATGCCAGGGTCGCATCTTCGGGACGTCCCGAGATGATATCGGCAAGATACAGGCTGTCAGGACTCTATACATAACATAGTCCTGAACCCTAAGAGAGATTAACTTGAACTCAGTCAAGCCAACTGGTCTCTCCTCCCCAAAAAAGTATATATATATATATATATATATATAGTATCTAATGTAATATGGGAATAGGGATTGCCAAATGGCAGATCCCTACTAGGGAAGCATAGAAAGGGACATGTAGATGCCCTAAGCTCTAAACTAGTGCGGATGAGTGAGGGGGTAAACTGGATGTCCGTCCCACCAACTCTGGTAGAATAGCTACTATCATCAACCTGCTCGAGGTTGTGATAGAATTGTGCACATAAATCATGATTTACTGCATTACTGTCGTAAACCAGTCTACCCAGTTGGTAGTACTCTATCATCTAGACTGATGGGTGACAGAACTGATCAAAGAATGACCTTCTTAGATACCAAGGTTTGATGGTTTCAAATGTGTATCTAGCAAAGTTAATCCTATGTTATTCTGAGGGGAATCTGAGATCCGTGGATGAGGTTCTAGCCGGAGTAGGATCAACATTGCGACGTTTCCTATTTTTGACAATATACAAGAAAAATAACAAAACTAGCACTAAAATCATGTAGGAGATGATTAAGAGTAGTTTAGAGTATACCTAGGAGACATTGCTAGGTGTAGAAAGGGAAGAGTTGGGTTGAAGGCGCCTTAGATGAGGGAAATCGCCGAGAAATCGCCTCGGTAGCGCGTGAAAAACTCGAGCAGAAACGAGCAGAGAAAGCTTCTGTTCGTTGTTAATTTAGGTGTTGAAGGCGCCTTAAACGTGCTTTAAGGCGGCTTGAGTGGTTTGTCGGAGGCGCCTTGGAGATGATTCGAGGCGCCTTAACTCGAAGCGGTGGGAATTTTCCCGCCGCGCTTGAGGGCGCCTCCCTCGTGTGGGAGGCGCTTCCATTAGGTGCTTACGTGTCTAAATTTTTTTTTTTTTGATAAGTTAAAAGAGTTTTAAAAGAATTTTTGAGTAAATTTTCAATAAATTTTAAAAGAATTTTAAAGTGAATTTATTTATTTATTTCAACTTAGTGATTATTTAATTGAATTATGTGAGTTGACAGATTGGTTAAGTTAATTAGTTTTGAAAATTTTAAGTTAATTAATTAGTTTTGAAAAATTTTAAGTTGATTAATTTAAAAAACTTTAAGTTAATTTTGAAAAATTTTAAGTTATTTGAAAAAACTTTAAGTTTAATTAATTAATTTAAAAAAAACTTTAAGTTGATTAATTTAAAAAAAAACTTTAAGTTAATTAATTTAAAAAACTTTATGTTAATTAATTAATCTTGAAAAAACTTTAAGTTGATTAATTTTAGAGAAAACGTTAAGTTAATTAATCAATTTTGAGAAATTTTAAGTAAATAATTTGAAAAAACTTTAAGTTAATTAATTTTAAAAAAACTTTAAGTTCATTAATTTAAAAAATCTTTAAGTTAATTAATTAATTTTGAAATAATATTAAGTTAATTAAATTTTTAAAAGTATTAAGTTAATTGAATTTGAAAAATATTAAGTTAATTAAATTTTGAAAAATATGAAGTTAATTAAATTTGAAAGATATTAAGTTAATTAAATTTTTAAAAAATATTAAGTTAATTAAATTAAGTTAATTAAATTTTAAAAAATATTAAGTTAATTAAATTTTGAAAAATATTAAGTTAATTAAATTTGAAAAATATTAAGTTAATTATTTTCAATTTAATTTAATTTAATCAAATTTCAATTTAATTGAATTGAATTAATTTAATTTCAATTTAATTTTAATTTAATTGAATTGAATTAATTTGTTTTCAATTTAATTTTAATTTAATCGAATTTAAATTTAATTGAATTGAATTGATTTGTTTTCAATTTAATTTATTCGAATTTCAATTTAATTTTAATTTTAATTTTAATTTTTAATCATCTCACCCGATCTAAGTTTTTCAATCAGGGGATCCTATAATTTTGTGAAATGAATTAGGTTCAATCATAGGATTTAGTTTAACTTTATGTTAGATTCAGGTTTAGTTTTGGGCTCAACAAATAGGCATTCTTTAGATAAACTTCTGGGCTATGGTGAGTCACTTGGACATTATTAAAGTAATCATGCCTTCGAGGTTTTCCAAATAGTCTTATCCACTGAACTTAGTACAAAACCTTGGTCTAACTAGTTAGGATCCATAAATGGTAGCTTTCGTCAGTTCCACTTAACCAAATATACCAGGTCGAAGTCATATCTTCCTAGACATGCATAGACTAAGCTTCCCTAACGTACTATCATCCAATACTTCACCAGTACTGTGGGTCAAGTTAAACTTAGCCTTTTTTATTATGGCCCTAATTACCCTGCCGGGTAGGTTGCGTTTGGTTACCCTGTCGGGTAGATTCCTTTTGGAGGTGTCAGCTATTCCGGAGCCTCCATTATTGATTTTCCTTTTATTTGTTTTATTTATTTGTTGAGATGAATTTAATTAATTTGTTAATATGATTTTAATTAATTATTTATTTGTTAAGATGAATTTAATTTATTTATTTGTTAAGATGAATTTAATTAATTTGTTAAGATAATTTCTATTTATTTATTTGTTAATTAAAATAATTTTTCTTTTTCTCCCCTGGATCATAGCCTCGATAAGGTTTATCGAGGTAATGTACTTGATCCTTGGGAACCCAATATTAACCAAGTCCAACTTGATTGATCAAGTTGGACTTGGGTACCCATGCTTGGACTAGTTTACTATTTGGTTTGTTGACTAAGGATATATAAGATCGATATTTCCTTTTGGATTTAAAACCTAATCCAGTTCTATTGTAAACCGCTCTTTGAGTCCCAAGAATTAGGTCAATGTTCTTGGACCCCAAAGAAAACCGTTCTAAGGTCTTCTCCAAATCCTTGACCTGAGTTTTTAGACTAGAATTTTCTTCCTCAAGTTTTTGGGCTTGAGTTGAATTTCCAGTCTGAACTGGGTCAGGCAAGGTTTTGGAGTTAGTTACTTCTTTAAGGACTGCTACTTCCTTTAGAAGTGACTTGACCCGAATGTTTGATTTTGCTACTTTGCGTAATAAATAATTAACTAAATTATTTAACCGAGGAATACTTACAGAGGGATCGGGCCCTTCGGAAATGGATACGGATCTGTGGCTTCTGTCCGAGTCTGCTTCCGATTCGCTCTCGCTCTCGGACATGTTGATTTGGTCCCGGGCCATTAGTGCTAGGAGGCTCGTTTGTTCAAGCTCGTCGTTGGTATCTTCTTCTGAGGATTCTTCAAAGGTTGCTTTCAGCACCTTCTTCTTTCTCTGCTTCTTTGCTTCCTTTTGATTTGGGCAGTTGGCCTTGATGTGCCCCTTCTGGTTACACCCATAGCAGATCACCTTGAACTTGACTTTTAAACTAGGTTGAACCTCTTTGGATTGTACTGCCTTCTTTAGGTCTCTCTTGTTGAAGCCCTTCTTCTTCTTGTAGAGCTTCTTCACGAGGTTCACGAGTTCGGTTGTCAGTTTGTCGTCTTCATCGTCTGAGTCGGGTTCTTCTTCAGATTCGGGTTCAGTTCTTCGCCGTGTTCTTGGTTCACGTGTTCTGCTTGCACCTGCAATCAAAGCAATGTCTTTCTCAGTTGGTTGTGCATTAGTCTGCTCATGTAGTTCGAATTCAGAAAACAATTCATCTAGTCTAATGGAAGATAAGTCCTTGGAGACTTTGTAAGCATTTACCATTGATGCCCACAATGTACTCCTCAGAAATACGTTGAGAGCGTACCTTATGATGTCTCTGTTCTCGACCTTTTGCCCGATCACGTGGAGGGAGTTGAGAATGTCATGAATCCGTGTGTGGAGTTGACTTGTTGTCTCTCCTTCCTACATTTTAGATTATATAATTTATTAAATAACAGATCTCTTTTGCTTACCTTGGTGTCGGAGGTGCCCTCGTGGAGTTCGATCAACTTCTCCTATAGCTCTTTTACCCTGGAGAACAGTCCAACTCTGTTGAGCTCCTCCTTGGTCAGACCACACTGGAGTATGCAGGTTGCCTTTGCGTTCGCCTCTACTTTCTTTATTAAGGATGTGTCATAGTTTTGGAATGACACTAATTTGCCTGAGCCGTCAAGTGGGAGATCAAGGCCTGTCTTGGTGATCATCCAGACTTCGAACTGGGTTTGCAAGTACGCCTCCATCCGGCCCTTCCAATACCCGAAATCGTCTCCGGTGAAGAGCGGTGGTCGAGCGGTGCTATAACCTTCTTGAAGTGCCATAAAAAAAACCTGCACACACAAATAAATCTGTTCCAAGACTGGGTCTTGGATTAGTAGTGCGGGATGTATATAAAAAAAATGAACTCGAGTGGTGTTGCACCAACTTCGAGCAGAAATCGATTCGAGCGAGAAATAGATCGGAATTTAGTAATTATACTAATTCCGGTCGACTCCGAAAAAACTGAAAATGCCACGAAAAAATTGCTTGATTAGTGGTTGCACCAAATCGAAGCGACCCAGCTCTGATACCAATTGTTGGATCGAGAAGCGCTAGAGGGGGGTGAATAGCGCTCGTGGCTTTCACTCATTTCGGAATCGTAAGACTAATCGAGATAACGTAGCGGAAAATAGTAAAGAGAATATCACACACAAAGACACGAAGAGTTTACTTGGTTCGGAGCCTTGAGCGACTCCTACTCCAAGGCCCATGCTCGTTGAGCGTTTACGTTGGGCAACACTTATAATCTCGAAAATATATTACAAGCTAAGTACAGAGAAAAATAATAATTAACTTAATACCGACAACAAAGAAGTGAAAGTTGAAGCTCCGAGTCGTCGGGATGATGTTGCAGCACTTCGGGATCATCTCGTTAGCAGCTTGTAGCGTAAGGATTGCTCGGAAGTTGTTGTGTTGAGCTGCTGGTCGAGACTCCCATATAAAGGGTGCTCAAGGCGCCTCCATCAAGCTCCAAGGCGCCTTAGAACCTAAGTTTTATCCCGCTTCGATCGCTGTCGATCAAGCTTTGACCGCTGCTCATTATCCACCAGAAGGCGCCTTCAATGCCGCTCCAAGGCACCTTCGAGCAGTGATCCAAGGCACTTTCAGTCCCCATGAAGGCGCCTCCAGCTCCTCTACACAGCTGGCTTCGGCTTGCACCCGAGGCGCCTCCAATCTCCATGGAAGCGCCTCGAACACTATTCATCCGAGGTGAATGTTGCTCCTTTGTTTCTGCAAAATGTGTTAGTCCCAAACACATACCCTACCAAACAAAGTTAGCACACAATAGATAAAATATTGATAGTCTCCGGACTATCCTGGGTCTGACTTCGGATTTCCAACCGGAAACCCTAGGTCGACCCGACGCCTACTGTTCCCTCTGCGGGGAACGCGCCCTCACCTACTCCTCTCAGGAGAGTTACATGTTGCCAGTGCGATCCTCCAGATCTACTGGGCTTTTGCTCAGTGCTCGATGCTTCTAGACCTTCTGCTGGACGCCCGCTCCCCGACCCGTCCAGTCTTCCACCTGGTTCGCAACACCATGACTTTCCACCTAGGGTTACCACCCCCTAGGACTTTTGCCTGAAGTCCTCGACCCACCAAGACTTTCCGCATAGGGTTACCACCCCCTATAACCTAGGGTTACTACCCCTAGGATTTTCCACCTGTCTAACCTCAATTAGGACTTTTGCCTAAGTACTCTTAGGACTTTCCTACAAGCTCATTCAAACTGTTAGATCACAACATAACCTTAACTTTGAATCTTTTGCCATTATCAAAACACTGGTTCGATCGTCGGATGCTTCCCGCACCAACAGACCGGTCGAGCGAGGCATATCCTGACCATGGGTATGGAGTAATCAAATCAATGATCAAGGGACGTGCGAAAGCCAAGCCGAGCGGCTCCTCCGCTCGGCCTAGCAGCAGATTCGACATCAGCTGAGTATGCAGACAGTGAACTACCCACCGAGCGGCTATCGCGCTCGGCCCCTCAATCGAGCATATGGACAGTGGGCTTTCGGCCGAGCGGTCATCCCGCTCGGCCCGGCAACGGGCGACACTTGGACAGCGGACTTTCAGCCGAGCGACCATCCTGCTCGGCAGGACAACAAACCGTGCAAGGACAACAGAATTTCGGCCGAGCGACCATTCCGCTCGGCCAAGCAACAGGCGTAGCAAGGTATCCTTCGACATCCTCTTGGGAGCTAGTGTCATTAGCAGACGGCATGGTCAGACAAAGGATTGTACGGCGGAAGCTTCCACTGTCACTTCAGAGATATGCTCAGCTCGTTAAGGTACTGTGTTAGGAACACTTTACTGACACGTCCTTTCAGGAAAATTTTTGAGATGTGCGTTCACCTTGGGAAGCGTGCACCCGCGCTCTCAGGACTCTATATAAAGGGGGTCCAAGCATCGGTGGAGGTATGTTTTTCTCGCGATTTCTACTATTGCGCTACAGTTCTCTTTGCTCCTTCTTGCTTCGTCGGATACTGACTTGAGCGTCGGAGGGTCATCACCGGTGACCCCTTCCCTGGCTCGGCACTGTCGCTGCTTGTGTTGTAGGCGGAGCGGAGTCCATCGGAGGTCAGCAGGTGCGTCACGTCCTCAGTATTCGTCTCTTCGACTTTCAGACGGGATTACCAATATATATATATATATATATATATATATATATATATATATATATATATATATATATTGGTGGCCCTAATATAATAGGGGACTTAAGCATAGACCTTAATGGTTTATGTCTTGAGCCGGCCCTGATTGGAAGAGAGTAAATTAAGAAATCGAAATTAACTATTATATGGGAGAGTAATTCCAATTCCTCAATCTTTATTGAGATTCGATCTTGACTTAATTTTATAAATCTACCATATAATAATTAATTCGACTAGGGCCTAAGCACCTTATCATTTCACTGTGATCAGGAGGGTGAACACTTCCCGTCGATCCTCTGTAAATAATCTTGACGATATGATTGTGTAACTAATGAACAATAGCTAACTCATTTTCTCTAGTAGGCATTGGATATTGTCATCGATCTTCAAGCATCTATATATAATTTTTTTCTTCACTGCAGTCTGCATATAAATTAATTATATATCTTTTTATTTTAATGATCAAGAATCAACAGACACTTCAACAATGGGTCTCACCCGACGACGAGGAAATTAATTGTACATGCCATTTCCACATGCAATTTATTGGCTGAGAGCACTCAACTAGCAAAACTCGGGAATTAACATCCTAAAAATTGGATAAAATTTAAGTGAAGAGGTCTTTCATTCACAATTAAGGGATGGATCGATGTTCTCACTATGTTACATAAATCTTGATAGTATATTAATTTCAAAATATTTTTAATTGATTTTTCAAGTGAGGTTGATGTTTATTATAGTATGTCTTTTCGTCTAGTTCTAATTAATATGTGTTTTCATTTGTGTTCTTGTCTAAATATGCTAGATGTCTTTATTTTGACAATATAAAAAGATAAATCAGGATTCATATTTTATCCCTAGAAACTCATCCATTAAAACAGTTTACTGATAATTAAGATAATCTAACGAAAAAGAAAATAAAAATGGTGTAGTAATAAATTTAAAAATTAAAGGATTTAAACTGGAAAATAAATGATTGCGGTCATAATAAAAAAAATTTTGAGGGTGAAATATGGAGTACAAAACAAGTTTGTTGAAGTCAAATATATATATGAGATTTTAAATTTAAAGAAAAAAATGTAAAATGTCAACAAAAAAAAAAGAATTGTAAAGTGAAAGGAAATGAATTTTAATTTTGTAACTTTAAGGGGTACAAATTGACTCCTTTTGATAATGAAGAGAAAAAGGGATGATACTAATAGATAAGAATATTTGTGACCTAGTATTTATCTTAATAAAATTTATTTATGTTCATTCAACATATATTAGATCAATTTAATGAATAAATTAGAATACATATGTTTAACTTATTAATATTCATAAATAAATTTTTTAAAATTATTTTTGAATAATATTCAACTAATAAATCTTGATCAATATAGCTCCTATTAAATTTATAAATAAAACAAATAAATAAGCTTATACTATTAATCTCATTCACAAATCAAGTAAATTTAAAAATATAAAAGTATCAAATAAGCTCCAATTTAGAGTTTAATAACTTTTAAATGAATGAAATTCAAAAATAAAAAATAAAAACAAACTTAAATATTTTTTTATAAATTAGTTAATTTTAAATTCCACTTATATAATATCAAATAATCTTGACAAATACAAAAATTGATTAAGAATGTTACGTTATGGATTTAAAATTTGTAAACTTAAGGGGAAAGCTGCATGCATGCGTTAGAGGAATTTAAGGTTTAATAATTTAAGCAGATAAATTGAATGGTGGGTAAAAGGCCGGTGAGTATTTACTTAAATTTGATAGAGTACTAAAAATTAATTGCGGTGAGCGTGGATCGAACACGCGACCTTCAGATCTTCAGTCTGACGCTCTCCCAACTGAGCTATCCCCGCTGTTATTTTAAATGACAAACAAATATTAAATATTTTAATAGCAATATAATGAACTAGACAGAAGGGAAACAGCAAGGACATCCTCAGGCTATATCGATTCATCAGGGAAGACCTACCATCATCGCTCCCTCCCAACTTTTTTTTCGTAGTTTGCTCTCCCTTTCCAGTCGCCGGAGTGGACGCTCACTCACCTCTCGACGACGAGTTCGTCAGCATGGACCTTTGCTTCCTCCGTCAGAGGTATGATTTTTCTAGTACACGTGCATGCATCTCTTCTGATCTAATTACATTATGATTGTATCTATAAGCATAAACATTTTCCATTTTTCATGTTCAAGAATGAATTCAACACTTTAACTGAATAGTGGATCAGGAAAAGAACTATAAATATTTTCATTAAAAACAACTTAGTAACATGTTGTGCATCTCATTTGACACACAAAGGTAGCAACACACATCAAACAACAGAAAACACTACGACCGACAATTATAATGGTGGGTAGACCATTCCTTTGTCCAAGTTCTCCTGTCTCATCTGCTGGACTAAAAACTTCCGCTGTCCGATAGAAGTTACCACAATTATATTACTTTCCAAGGTTTTGTAGAAAAATATGGAAATGCAGCTGAATCAAAAATTCACAAGCAAACCAAGTTTCTTATTGGTTTATGTAACATCCTACATCAAATATGCAAACACAACAAGAGAAATATGACAATGATCAATTCAACTCATGAACTTACAGGCTGCAAACAACATGTCATAATATACACGGGTTGCTCTAGAGATCACCAACCCAAGGCCAAATCCCGGGAAATTGTAGGCATTATTTGACTAAAAGAATATAAAGTGACAAATACCAATTCCTAATATTAAAAGTCCGTATGCATCTATCAATATAGGTTGTTACAGGGCCGTCTCAAAGTTTCATGAGGCCCTAGGCCAAAAAAAATTTAGATCTTTAATACTTTTTTTAAAAAAATTTTCCTCACCCTTTTTCATTCGGACTTGGGACCAACAATGGCGGGTTTAAAATTTTTTTTAAAAAATAAAATATTAATTTAAAAATAGATTTTATATAAAATTTAATTTTCTAATTTTTTGAGATGCAAAATTATTAATTAAAATTTTATATTCAAATTTTGATAATATTTTTTTTTCAATCGATAAAATTGTTAGATTATTTAATCTTTCTTGAGACATTGTTGAACGTAAATAAGACTTTATTAATTTTAATTTTGAAAAACTTCTTTCTGCTGAAGCGACACTAACAGGTGTAGTTAATAATATTCTATAAACTATCCATGCATTAGAAAAAGAATTTAATTTTTTTATAAGGTTTAATACCTCAAGTGCAGTTTTTAATTCTGGATTTATTATTTCTTTTAAAACTTGTAACTCTAAAAAAAAAAATCTAAACCATCAATATCAGATAACTTGTGTGTTAAAAAGTTTTCTAGATTTAAACATTTTATTTTAAAAAATTCATCATCAAACAATTTTAACTTGTCTATGTCATATAAAAAATTAAAATTATCTTTGTTAGAAAGTTCTTATCAATTTCTTTTTGTCCTAAAGTATTATCTTCTGGTAGAAATTCAATTAGTTTTTCATTTAAATTTTCAATTGTATTATTTTCTGAGTTTTGATTTTGATTATTAATAATAAATCTATCAAGTGCACCATTTTGAGATTGAATAAATTCTTCTATTTTTCTTTTTTTCATACGTTTTATATATCCAAAATCATATTTTTTTCACAGACATATTTATATTAAACTAATAATAAAAAAAATATAAGTTTCTACTATTTTATCAAAATAAAATTACATAGATTTACACCATGTAGTTTTAATTTGATGATATTTCAAACTTTGACTATTCCTTACACAAATATAATAAGAAAATATTAAATATTAAATTTTGATTAATTTAAGTAGTTAATAATGAACTGCACAAAACAAGTATATAATAAATCAGATAAGTGCACATAAAGAGTATTAAAAATCTATAAATCATATTTTATGATTTTTTAAATGCATAAATCAGATTTGTGATTGTAGTAATTTGCTTGCAATAAAAAAGAAAAAATGGGAAGACAAAATTTCATATAATTACAAATAATCTATTTTTCCAGCGATATTTGAGTCCATTTCATCTATAATTTATTATTTATGTAGAACAATAAAATCATTTCAAGAAAAGAAAAAGATCGAAAAAAAATATTACCGAACGATTGAAGAAGGCGAAGGACGTCTTCTGAAATTGAGAGAACTACTGACGAGGTGACGAGGAACAAAAAATATATTGGATGAGACTTGAGAATATGAATGAGAATATGAGAAGAAGAATGTGATGTAAAAAATTAAAATCCGGTAGAGCGGTATATAGGATTATAAGAGAAGATATAATAGGAATTATAATGAATGTATACATTGGAATTAATTGTTGTGGACTCTTGTACACGGATAACCAAGAGTCAAAACTTTAACAGCTGTTATTAGCTGTTATGGCAGAAAAAATTTGCTGTTATGGTAGAGAATTAAATTTTCTGTATTAAATCTATCAAAAAAAAATTTTATATTAGTGGGCCCCAATAAAATTGGGGCCCTAGGCATAGGCCTTAATGGCCTATGCCTTAAGCCGGGCCTGGGTTGTTGAAGTTGAAAAGCATTGCCATAATAGAAACAATCATCAGCGAAGTAGACCAAACAAGTTGTATACCTGAAACAAGTACAAACAAGGTCCAAGATTCTCTTCCTAACCTTAGAATCCACCATTCATTTCCTCTTGCAAGTCTCTTCCACGGGTGCTTTTGTCTACAACACCCATAAGAATGTCATAACCAATGAGCTAGTACGTTAAATCGACAGAACAGTCATACCAATGAGCCAGTATGTAAAATCCACATAACAGCCCCAAAATCACTCACACAGACATAATAAAAAAAGACTACCATAGGATTGTCCCAGACACCCTATGTGGATTGTAATAACAACTACTCCTATATGAATACACCCCTATAAAATCAATAACTGTTAATATCTTGCCCAGACACCATAGGTGAATGTAAGTGTCATCAATAGCTCCAATACAATCCTACAACAACAATAACATAACCACCACCATCATCAATAATAATAATAATAATAATAAAAGAATTTCATACTTACTTTAAAGTAAGGGTAAAATCTTGTACTCTCTCTTATTTTTTCTGGCACTGCAGATCCAGGTTTGACCATCATATCTACCGCAATGCTCTTCAATGCTTTCAACACCTTGTTGAAGTTTTGGCTAGTATTGTAATGTGATCGGTCAAATGTTTTACGAATCAAGCAATACCGAGTATTATGACCAACAACAAGTAAAAACATGGCAAGCATTTCTTCGACGCAGATGTGTCTTGTATCTTGTAAGGAGGTTCTTTCTCTAAGGATCTTGCATAATTTTAAAAATATGTCTGGGTATTGTTGGATCGAAAGCGCTAGAGGGGGGGGTGAATAGCGCTCATGGCTTTCACAATTTTCGTATTCGGAAATCGTTCGAGTAAATGCAGCAGAAATAGTAAAATGCAAAACATAGAGGACACCAAGATTTTACTTGGTTCGGAGTCTTGAGCGACTCCTACTCCAAGGTCCGCGATCGTAGATCGCTTTCGGTGGGCAACAACTATAATATCGCAAAGTTTACAAGTGATTATTACAATAAGTGCACTAATGAAAATATACCGACAGTACAAGAGATGTAGACGTAGTCGCTGAATGTCGGAGTAGCAGAGCGTCGCAGAAGCGTTTGGAGCAGCACACGGAAGAGCGCAGGTTCTTCTGTTTGAATTGTTGTTTTAAGCTGCACTCCGAGGCCTTCTTTTATAGCTCTGCAAAGTCTGATCCAGATTCCCAAGGTTCGGGATCAAGTTTGACCTGAGGCGGATCGGTCGACCGATCCCCTGTTCGGTCGACCGATCAGGCGATCTCCTTCTATCTGATCCGCCCGATCCTCTCGCTCCGCTTTGTTCTGGTCAAACTCCATCCGAGGTTCAGTCGACCGATAAACAGGTACGGTCGACCGATAATATGTTCTGACTCAGCCCATTCAGCCTGATCCAGTCGACACCCAACCCAGGTTCAGTCGACCGATCCCCTGGTCGAGCTCGGTCCAATCTCTGGAGATCTGATCTGCTGGCTTGTGGGTTCAGTCGACTGATACCAAGGTTCGGTCGATCGATCCTGGTCACTTCTAACTCTACAAAAAAAGCATTAGTCTCCTGCAAAACAGAGTTAGAACATAATAGATAATATATAAGCAAATAAACTGACAGCCTTCGGACTGTCCGTGTCTGACTTCGGGCTTCTGACCGAAAACCCTAGGTCGACCCGACACCTACTGTTCCCTCTACGAGGAATGTGTCCTCACCTACTCCACTAAGGAGATTTACCTGTTACCAGTGTGATCCTTCAGATCGACTGGACTTTTGCTCGGCACTCGATGCTTCCGGACTTTCTGCTGGACTTCCGCTTCCCGGCTGGTCCAGTCTTCCACCTGGTTCGCGACACCAGGACTTTCCACCTAGGGTTACCACCCCCTAGGACTTTTGCCTGAAGCACTCGACCCGCCAAGACTTTCCGCATAGGGTTACCACCCCCTATGACCTAGGGTTACCGTCCCCTAGGGTTTTCAACCTGCCTAACCGCAGTTAGGTATTTCTTGAAACACTCAATCAAACTGTTAGATCACAAGTAAGCTTAACTCTAAATTCCTTTGTCATTATCAAAACAACGGTTTGATCGTCGGATGCTTTCCGCACCAACAATCTCTCCCTTTTTTATTATGACAACTGAAATTCAAAGTTAAGTAATATAGATGCATAAAGTTTAAGTAAATACGCTTAAATAAATTGTAAATGCAAGCATAATTAAGCTAAAACTTAAACTTTGTGAGGCTCCCCCTTAATGAAGGCTCGCTTTTGTTTTTTTTGAATTTTTGAATTTTCCTACTCTCCCCCTTTGCCATTTATCAAAAACATGTTTGAGAAAATACCAACTTTTCAAAAAGATTTGATAATCAGAGAGATAGAGAATCAGATAAATATTAGGTTTTAGAACATTACTAAAGTTTCGAACACCACCCTTAGTAGAGGTTACTATGGGTCTATCAAAGTTTTGAAAAAATTTGATAGAGTTTATTATATTTGAAATAAAATTTTCTCAAAAATTGACTAAGTTTGAAAATATTGAATTTTATCAAAAATTGACTAAGTTTGAAAAAAAATAGTTTAGTTGAAAATATTGAATTTTGAAGGATCCTAAAAGGATATTATAAATTTGACAAGATGTTTTAGCATAAATTTAAAAATATAGCTAAAGTTGAAAAGTACTTAGCTTGATAACAACATTTTCAATTTTGAAAGATATTTAGTTTTAACAAAAACTTAGTTATCTTTTAGTTTCAAAGAGGGAGTAGCTAGACTTATAAAAATTTAAGTAAGGTTATTCATTCAAATTCAGTTAGTCCTTAAATCCAAGCATGAGTCAAGTTAAATATATTTCAAATTATCCAATTTACTTTAGAGAGGTATCAGAGCCCTACAGTTCAAGCATGTTTAGTCTTAAAATCTTAACATTGTTTATCAACTGTCTAACCTTTAGCTACTGGCTGATTGCCTGGAGGGCAGCAGCTTTCACTTGGTTAGTCAAGTTAAGTCATTTGGTCTAGTTAGATTTGACTAAGGCTGGAAGACTTGACTTGATTACTGTAAATAACGTATTTAACGCCTAGACTCATATTGATGCACAATCATAAGCATTCTTGAGTCCAGGCTATACCCTATGCATCTCACGCCGTTCTAAGTTTTTTCAAACACAAATATGGTAAGCCTAGGTATTTGTGAGATGCTCTGGCTGAAACTAGGAGAACATGATTTCTAGGATTAGAGCCTAGACTAAGTCCTAAATTTTGAAAAACTAAGAAGTTGGGATTTTGAAAATTATTTTTCCTATTAGCTTAAAAACAACAAGTAAATTTTGAACATCAAGTTAAAAACATTTGAAACACAGATCTATTCTACCCAACACATTCCTATTTGTCGTCTAAGTGTACTGAACTCTAGTTCAGGTAAGGGTTTTGTGAAGATGTCAGCTAGGTTTGATTTGGACTCAACATGGTTAAGTACAATTTCACCTTTAGCTACATGATCCCTTACAAAATGGTGTCTTACCTCTATATGTTTGGTTCTAGAGTGGTGAATTAGATTTTTGGTGAGATTGATTGAGCTTATGTTATCAATTAAAATTTTTGTTTTATTATATTCCAGTTGGTAATCTTTTAGAGTATGCATCATCCATAAAAGTTGAGAAGCACACTCACCTAGGGCTATGTATTCAGCTTCAGTAGTGGATAAAGCAATACATTGTTGCTTTCTGCTTGACCAACTTACTAGGCACTGATCTAGAATCTGGCAGCTACCACTTGTGCTTTTTCTGTCTAGTTTGCACTCGGCATAATCTGAATCAGAGTAGCCAAATAGGTCAAAGGTGCAAGTTCTTGGGTACCAAAGTCCTACATTTATGGTGCCCTTAATGTACCTAAGTATCCTTTTGACATAGGTTAGGTGTGATTCTTTTGCACAGGATTGGTATCTTGCGCACATACCTACTGCAAATAATATGTCGGGTCGGCTTGCAGTTAGGTAGAGTAAGTTACCTATTGCACTTCTATAGTACTTTGGGTCTACTAATTTTCCATCTGGGTCAGAATCAATATTAATGTTAGTGGCCATTGGGGTATTTATAATTTTTAAATTTTCCATTCCAAATTTTTTAATTAGTTCTTTAGCATATTTGGTTTGATAAATATAAATACCATCTTTGGTTTGTTTAATATGTAAGCCCAAGAAAAAGTTGAGTTCCCCAACCAAACTCATTTCGAATTCATTTTTCATTAATTTAACAAATTCTTTTAAAAGTTTGGAATTTGTTGACCCGAAAATTATATCGTCAACATATATTTGGGCTATAAAAATATCTTTTTCTAAGGTTTTTACAAATAAGGTCTGATCTATCTGTCCTTGGTTAAAGTCCTTGGATATTAGGTAATTAGATAATCATTCATACCATGCCATAGGGGCTTGTTTTAGTCCATATAAGGCCTTTTTCAATTTAAATACATGGTTTGGGTAGTCTAAGTTTTCAAATCCGGGGGGTTGGCTTACATAAACCTCTTCCTTAATAAACCCATTAAGGAATACAGATTTTACATCCATTTGGTATAACTTAAACCCTTTATGTGTTGCATAGGCGAACAACATCCTAATTGATTCGAGTCTAGCTACTGGTGCATAGGTTTCATCATAGTCTAAGCCCTCAACTTGACTAAACCCTTTGGCTACTAGTCTAGCCTTATTTCTTATTATCTCACCCTGATCATCCAACTTGTTTCTGAATACCCATTTGGTGTCTATTACTGATTTATCTATGGGTTTAGGTACAAGTTCTCAGACTTGGTTTCTATCAAATTGGGCTAACTCTTCCTGCATAGCAATGATCCAGTCTGGGTCAGGTAGGGCTTCTTCTATAGTCTTAGGCTCAATCTTTGAAATAAGGGCAATCTGACTCAGGTTTCTATACAAGGATCTAGTTCTAACTCCTAGGTTTGGGTCATCCAAAATTTGGTCAGGTGGGTGAGAAGTACCTATTCTTGTTGGTCTTATATTTGTGTTAGGAATTTATTCCTCTGGTTTACTAGTGTTAAGTTGAATTTCATAGTCTTCTATAATTCTTGGGTTAATGTAAACACTTTGATCTATATTTGGTAGATTATTTTCTTCATCAAATATTACATTAGTTGTTTCTTCAACTTTTAGGGTATTTTGATTATAGACTCTATAGGCCTTACTGGTTGTAGAGTACCCTAAAAAGATTCTTTGGTTTGATTTGGGTGTAAATTTTCCTAAGTAGTCTTTAGTGTTTAAAATATGAACTTTACATCCAAATACTTTTAAATAGTTTAAGTTGGGAATTTTATTATAATATATTTCATAAAGTGTTTTATGATGGAGTTTGTTAATCGGAATTTGATTTTGAATATAGTTTGTCGTATTTATTGCTTCAGCCCAGAATTGATGATTTAAATTATATTCGTTTAGCATGGTTCTAGCGGCTTCTTATAGGGTTCTATTTTTCCGTTCCACTAGACCATTCTGTTGAGGGGTTCTAGGGCATGAAAATTCGTGTTTGTATCCGTTGATTTCACAAAATTGGATAAACCTATGATTTTCAAATCCCCCCTCCCCCCATGATCACTTCTTATCCTTTTAATTTTAGTATCTTTTTTATTTTCTGTTAATTTACAAACATTACAAAAGACTTTAAAGGTTTCATCTTTTGTTTTTAGAAATTTTACCCAGGTGAACCTGGAGTAGTCATCAATTATAACTAAGCAATACTGGTTCTTGCTTAGTGACTTGGCTCCATGTGAATCAAATAGGTCTAGGTGAAGGAGCTCAAGTAAAGAGTTAGTTCTATCTAGATTGGTTGACTTGTGGGTTGACTTGGTTTGTTTTCCTTGTTGACAAGGATGGCAAATTGTATTTTCTAGGTTTCTTAATTTGGGCAATCCTCTAACTAAGTCATTTTGACTCATTTTCGAAATGAGTCTAATATGAGTGTGACCCAGTCTTCTGTGCCACAAGTTGGTTTCTTCTTGTCGTGTCAAGAGACACTTTATTGAGGGTAGGTCAATTGTATAGATGTTATTTTTTTTAAGTCCTTTAAGCCTGATTTTTCGGGGTTATTGATGTTTTTAATTAAGCACCCAGAATTATCAAAGGTAACTAAGTATCCACTATCACATAATTGGCTAATACTTAATAGATTAAAATTAAAATTTTCAACTAATAGAACTTTTTGAATGACAAAATTGGAGTTAAGTTCGATATTACCTCTTCCGATTACCTTAAGTTTACTGTCATTGTCGAACGCAACTGACCCTAAGTTCTTCAGTTTGAGCTTAGTAAACTTCAATCTGTCTCCAGTCATATGTCTGGAGCATCCACTATCTATCATCCATTGATCCAATTCCTACACATAAAGTAGTTGATTTGGATTCTTTTAATGGATTAAAAGATAGTTTGATTGAATTAAGCTCTCTATTTTTCCATCTTACCCGTACTAGGTTTTCAATCAGTTATTCCTATGGGTGATTGTGAGATGGATGAATTAGGCTAACTAATTTGAAAAATAATTTAAGCTAATTAAATTTTAAAAAATAATTTAAGCTATTAATTTTTGAAAATAATTTAAATTAATTAAATTTTAAAAATGAAAAATAATTTAAGTTAATTAAATTTTGAAAAATAATTTAAGATAATTAATTTTTGAAAAAATAATTTAAGCTAATTAAATTTTGAAAAATAATTTAAGTTAATTAAATTTTGAAAAAATAATTTAAACTAATTAAATTTTGAAAAATAATTTAAGCTAATTAAATTTTGAAAAATAATTTAAGTTAATTAATTTTAAATTTGAATTAGTTTTAATTACGAATTTAATTATAAATTGAATTAATTTTAATTACAAATTTTAAATTGAATTAATTTTAATTACGAATTTAATTTGAAATTTGAATTAATTTTAATTACGAATTTAATTTTAAATTGAGTTAATTTTAATTACGAATTTAATTTTAAATTGAATTAGTTTTAATTACGAATTTCAAATTAATTAATTTTAATTATGAATTTAATTTTAAATTTGAATTAATTTTAATTACGAATTTAATTTTAAATTTGAATTAGTTTTAATTACAAATTTAATTTGAAATTGAGTTAATTTTAATTACGAATTTAATTTTAAATTTGAATTAGTTTTAATTACGAATTTAATTTGAAATTTAAATTAATTTTAATTATGAATTTAATTTTAAATTGAGTTAATTTTAATTATGAATTAAATTTTAAATTGAATTAGTTTTAATTATGAATTTAATTTTAAATTTTAATTACGAATTTAATTTTAAATTTGAGTTAATTTTAATTACGAATTTAGTTTTAAATTTGAATTAGTTTTAATCACAAATTTAATTTGAAATTTGAATTAATTTTAATTACGAATTTAATTTTAAATTGAATTAATTTTAATTATGAATTAATTTAATTATGAATTTAATTTTAAATTTAAATTAATTTTAATTACTAATTTAATTTTAAATTGAATTAATTTTAATTATGAATTTAATTTTAAATTGTAAATTTGAATTAATTTCTATTCCTTAGTCATTTCACCTGATCTAAATTTTCAATCAGGGAATCTTATAATTTTTGTGAGATGAATTATGGTTCAATTTTAGGGTTTGGTTTAACTTTGTGTTAGATTCAGGTTTAGCTTTGGGTTCAACAAGTAGGTATTTTTTGGATAAACTTCTGGGCTATGGTTAGTCACAAAGACATCATTAAAGTAACCATGCCTTCGAGGTTTTTCAAATAGTCCTACCCAATGAACTTAGTACAAAACCTTGGTCTAACTAGTTAGGATCTATAGAGGGTAGCTTCGGTTAGTTCCACTTAGCCAAACGCACCAGGTCGAAGTCATATCTTCCTAGACATGCAATGACTAAGCTTCCCCAACGTAGTATCATCCAATACTTCACCAGTACCGTGAGTCAAGTTAAACCTAGCCCACTATAATCTAACCTTAAATACCCTGCCGGATAGTCTACTCTTGGTTACCCTTATCGGGTGGATTAAATTCGGAGGTGCCAGCTATTCTAGAGCCTTCCCTTGGAGTTTAACTTTAATTTGGAATTTAATTTAATTTAATTTTAATTTTAATTTTAATTTTATTTAATTTGAGTTTTAAATTTGAATTTATCTTTTAATTTTAATGGTTTTGTGTTTACTCCCCCTGGATCATAGTCTCGATATGGTCTATCGAGATAATGTATTTGATCCTTGGGAACCCAATATTGTCCAAGTCCAACTTGATTGACCATGTTGGACTCGGGGACTCATTTTTCTATTTGTTCTTTGTATAAGTGATAAATATGATTTATATTTCTTTTTCGATTTGAATCCTAGTCCATTTCTATTGTAGATTGTCCTTTGTGTTCCAAGAATTAGGTCAAGATTCTTGGAACCCAAAGAGAATCGTTCTAATGTTTTCTCCAGATCCTTGACCTGAGTTTTCAGGCTGGAATTCTCTTCCTCAAGTTTTCGGACTTGAGTTGAGTTTCCAGTCTAAACTGGTTCAGTCAAAGATTCAGAGTTATTTACTTCTTTAAGGACAGCTACTTCCTTTAGAAGTGACTTAATTCTGAGATTAGACTTAGCTAGTTTTCGTAACAAGTAATTGACTAGATTGTTTAATCGAGGGATACTTACAGAGGGATCGGGCCCTTCGAAAATGAATACGGATCCGTGGCTTCTTTCCGATTCTGCTTCCAACTCGCTCTCACTCTCAAACACATCGATTTGGTCTCGGGCCATCAGGGCAAGAAGGCTTGACTGTTCGAGCTCGTCGTCGGTATCCTCTTCTGAAGATTCTTCAAAAGTTGCTTTCATCACCTTCTTCTTCCTCTGCTTCTTTGCATTCTGATTGGGGTAGTTTGCCTTGATGTGCCCTTTCTGGTTACACCCGTAGTAGATCACCTCAAACTTGGCCTTTGAGCTCGGTTGACCCTCCTTGGATTGGACTGCCTTCTTTAGGTCTTTCTTGTTGAAGCCCTTCTTCTTCTTGTAGAGCTTCTTTACCAAGTTCACGATTTCGGTTGTTAGTTCATCGTCTTCATCGTCTGAGTCTGGTTCTGGTTCTAACTCTGGCTCGGTTCTTCGTCGTGATCTTGGTTCGCGTGTTCTACTGGTACCTGCAAGCAAAGCTACACCTTTCTTGGGTGGCTGTGTATTAGTCTGCTCATGAAGTTCAAATTCAGAAAATAACTCATCTAATCTAATGAAAGATAAATCCTTGGAGACTTTGTAGACATCTACCATTGATGCCCACAATGTACTCCTCGGAAAAGCATTAAGTGCGTACCTTATGATGTCCCTGTTCTCGACCTTTTGCCCGATCACATGGAGGGAGTTTAGGATGTCTTGTATACGAGCGTGAAGTTGGCTGGCCGTCTCGTCTTCCTGCATTTTTAGATTATACAGTTTATTAAACAATAGATCACGCTTACTTACTTTGGTTTTGGAGGAGCCCTCGTGCAGTTCAATTAATTTCTCCCACAGCTCCTTTACAGTTGAGAACGGACCAACTCTATTGAGCTCCTCCTTGGTCAGTCCACACTGGAGGGTGCAGGTAGCTCTTGCATTAGCTTCCACCTTCTTGATTAGGGTCAGTTCCCATTTTTCACAGGGTGTTGGCTTGCCATCTTCATCGGTAGTTGAAGTCCGGTCTTGACGATCATCCAAGTTTCGAATTGGATTTTCAAAAATTTCTCCATCCGTCCCTTCCAGTATTTAAAATCCTCTCTGGTGAAAAGTGGGGGACGAATGGTGCTATAACCCTCTTGTTGGGCCATTGAAACCTTGCGTGGCAAAAACAAAGAAAATCTGTTCCAAGACTAAGTCTTGGATTAGTAGTGCGGGAGAAAAAAAAGAAAAAAATATTACGAACTCGATTGGTGTTGCACCAATTTGAGCAAAACCGATTCGTAAAAAGAATTAGAATGTAGCTACAAAGCTAATTCTAATGACTCCGAAAAGATTAAAAAGACCATGTAAAATTGCTTTGAATGGTGCTTGCACCAATTCAAAACAACCCCGCTCTCATACCAATTGTTGGATCGAAAGCGCTAGAGGGGGGTGAATAGCGCTCGTGGCTTTCACAATTTTCGTATTCGGAAATCGTTCGAGTAAATGCAGCAGAAATAGTAAAATGCAAAACACAGAGGACACCAAGATTTTACTTGGTTCGGAGCCTTGAGCGACTCCTACTCCAAGGCCCGCGATCGTAGATCGCTTTCGGTGGGCAACAACTATAATATCGCAAAGTTTACAAGTGATTATTACAATAAGTGCACTAATGAAAATATACCGACAGTACAAGAGATGTATACGTAGTCGCTGAATGTCGGAGTAGCAGAGCGTCACAGAAGCGTTTGGAGCAGCACACGGAAGAGCGAAGGTTCTTTTGTTCGAATTGTTGTTTTAAGTTGCACTCCGAGGCCTTCTTTTATAGCTCTGCAAAGTCTGATCTAGATCCCCAAGGTTCGGGATCAAGTTTGACCCGAGGTGGATCGGTCGATCGATCCCCTGTTCGGTCGACCGATCAGGCGATCTCCTTCTATCTGATCCGCCCGATCCTCTCGCTCCGCTTTGTTCTAGTCAAACTCCATCCGAGGTTCGGTCGACCGATAAACAGGTACGATCGATCGATAATCTGTTCTGACTCAGCCCAGTCAGCCTGATCCAATCAACACCCAACCCAGGTTCGGTCGACCGATCCCCTGGTCGAGTCCGGTCCAACCTCTGGAGATCTGATCTGCTAGCTTGTGGGTTCGGTCGACTAATACCAAGGTTCGGTCGACCGATCCTGGTCACTTCTAACTCTACAAAAAAAGCATTAGTCTCCTGCAAAACAGAGTTAGAACATAATAGATAATATATAAGCAAATAAACTGACAGCCTTCGGACTGTCCGGGTCTGACTTCGGATTTTCGATCGGAAACCATAGGTCGACCCGACGCCTACTGTTCCCTCTACGGGGAACGCGTCCTCACCTACTCCACTTAGGAGATTTACCTGTTGCCAGTGCGATCCACCAGATCGACTGGACTTTTGCTCGGCGCTCGATGTTTCCGGACTTTCTGCTGGACTTCCGCTCCCCAACTGGTCCAGTCTTCCACCTGGTTCGCGACACCAAGACTTTCCACCTAGGGTTACCACCCCCTAGGACTTTTGCCTGAAGCACTCGACCCGCCAAGACTTTCCGCATAGGGTTACCGCCCCCTATGACCTAGGGTTACCGTCCCCTAGGGTTTTCAACCTGCCTAACCGCAGCTAGGTCTTTCCTGAAACACTCAATCAAACTATTAGATCACAAGTAAGTTTAACTCTGAATTCCTTTGCCATTATCAAAATAACAGTTTGATCGTCGGATGCTTTCCACACCAACAGGTACATTCTATAAATTTCTCGAAAGTTTAGTGGATTCTCTTTTAATATTCTATGAATATAATTATATCCACTTGTACTTATTGGTTGTCTATTTAAGGGATGATGAACACATTCGTCTTGTATGTTTGCTATATAATGATATAGCACATAGAGGGTCTTGGAAATTTCTATCAACAAATACTCAATAGTTTCATGCAACTCTTCTTGCAATTCTTCTTCCATTTGTTCATCTACTTCATGCATATTGATATTTTCCATTTAAATGCCTACATTAAACAAGCAATTACAATGAAAGAATATCAACAAATTCATGAAAAAGCATACTATGCATAACCAAAATAAAGATGTATTCAATAAACAATCCAAAACTTGTAGAACTAGAAAGAATTCAAGAGATAATAATTTACTACTAGTTCAATAATTAGAAAATAATTCAGAATACTATAAATAAAAATTCTAACATTAATTACTAATTTATGCCTCCAAAAACTACTCATTCACTCATTTTAAAATCTATCCACTCCAAACGCTTTTCAATTATCATTTTCAAGAAAGTCACCTTCTTTGCTCTAGTATTGAGCCGGTCAAGCACTTTGTAACGAGTACGATTATCCAAGTTTGGGACTTCTTTTATAGCATCCCAACAATTATCATCTGCAACGCCAACTAATTCAATCTTAGAAGATGCTTTCTCAATGGTGTAAGAGAGCCTATTTAAAACATCTAGGTCTATATTCTTTGAAGTGCTTGATTTTGCTTCAAATTCGGTCCTATCTCGTTTTTTAGTTGCTTGTGGAACCTCGGAACTCATAGGTTGAGATGGTAATGGTGAACAAGGTCCTCAGAAAATAGAGGTTGATATGAAGATTCTTGTCTATTGCTTTGTATGAATTCACCACTGTTGTCATCAAACACGTAATCATCTAATAAGTTAGTACCCCCATTTTCTTCTGTCTCAAAGGTTCTCACATCAGTGTCATCTCCAAGTCCAATTGCATATTTTCCTGTAGCAGTTCCATTCCCAACTACAAGTCTTAAGTCTCCACAATCCTCAAAAGTATCAATCCGATAATGTTCATGCTTAGGATGAGACTACCAAAGAACAAAAATCATATGTGCAATTCAAATTCTAATTATAAATATACAGTTTGTAAATATACATTTTATTATTCTAACCTTAAAATAATCCTCCCATACTTCATCACTAGCTGTGAATTTCTTTGTCATAGAATCCCATCCAAACCCAGAACTATAATGTATAAGCTTACAGTAGTTGTTATATCGTTGTTTGAACCACTTCAAATGGCTTTGATACTGTGCAAAAGTCTTTTCACACCCAATTTTTGCATTAAGAGTGGAAAGTATTTTTATTTCCACTGTTCTTTTGTTCAACACACCATTCCTATCACACCATCCTCGCATTGCAGCATCAACCATAAGTCATAATAATTCATTGCTCTCCTCCGTAGTCCATATATTATATTTTGCTTGTGAATCTCCCATTGATAGTACTTCTTTAGCATGCATAAGATAGAAAAATTGTGGATGAGCACATATATAACAATATTCTTTGTTGTTTTATAATAAAAGTTTGCCTTATGCAACCAATTAAACCGAAAAAGAAAACTTCAACAATCAAATGCTTCTTAATTTATTAATTTTACTATTAAATTATATGAGGTTTTCATTGACTCCTTTAATGAAAATAAAATACTATGTTATTTATATGCTCTCCCTAATGTCTCAAAGTTCATACATTCTCGGTTACATATTTGCATATGTTTATAAAAGCAAGCCATCATTTATAAAAATGCATGATCATGTGTTGACTTCTACCTTCATAGTATAATTAAAAATTGACAAATAATTGATATCTTCTTTGATCCTTTGTTCTTTGCTAAAATGAATATGGGAAATTGCATAACATAGAGCAGCTGCTCCATTTTTCCCAAATTATATAAATCCAAAACCAACAACATTTCAAAGTCGATTTTGAGTTAGAATGATGCAAAAAGAACCACCTATGAACCACAAAAGAAAAATAGTTTACACGAAGTTTCTACGATTAATTTTTCATACACAAATTGTGCTCCATAAAATAAAAAATAAAAAATTCTGCTCCACTATTCATATAATAGTAATCGTTAGAGGTATAATAAATTCTACGATTAATTTTTCATATACAAATTGTGCTCCGTAAAATAAAAAATGAAATCGAACACTTACTACAAAATGAAATCAAACAAAAAATTTTGCTCCACTATTCATATAATAATTCAATATCTACTTACGTTGACCCATAGAGTTGAAAAAATGTATATATTAATCGTTAGAGATGGTGTCAGAGGTTGTAGATAGATATATTTACGGTACCAATCGGGATGGGAAAAATTGTAGATATATAGACGAACAATTGAAACAGTACCAATCGTTATGAAATAAGGGGAAAATTGTAGATGAACAATTGAAACAATAACAATCATACCTTTGAAGGAGAATTTTTTGGTCGAGAGGAGGATTTTTTTTATCGTGAGAGGAGACAATCCTAGAGACGTCTTGAGAGAGTTTAGTGCGATTAAAATCTATCAAAATCTCTAGGTAAAATATAATACAATTTTTTACTTTTTATGGTAATACCTAAGGTATTGAAATTTATACTAAAGAATTTTCTAAGAATCCTTGTAAATCTATTACAATTTTGGATACCCAAATGATTTTTTATAACTCTTTGAAAATCTATTCTGAATACCATTAAATTTGTAAAGAGTTTATAAAAGTCTAATTTCAATACCTTTATATTTTTAAATTTTAGAAGTCATTAAAAGTCTAGTTTTAATACACCCCCTAAGTTAAAAACCTGTTTCGACATCTCAAGAGCTATGAGTCCTGTGATTCCAGTACCAGCCTGCAAAGTTGATATGATGAAGCCTCTAATAATTGATATAAAACACAATGAGAATGAGGAAAAGATTGAAAGTATTAATAGCATAAACAGAAGAAATACAACTGAGATACGTTCAGCTAATACATTCTTGAAACATGTGCTCGGCATAGTGCATAATTAAAGTAACTTAGGCGGCATGTGTATTAAAAAACTAAGTAGCAAAGGCAGAAAATTTCACCTCAATTATGGCAAGCGCTACATTTCAATCTATATCACAAAACTGAAAAGTTCTGTTTTTCCCTCTCTTTCAAAAAGTAGAAGCCCCACTATCATTCTAACAAATAAAATCCTAATTGGCATTCATCCTCATACTTATTTGTCATATAATTATTTGCAATGCTGAAATTGTAATAAGGAATCCAAGGACAAGGCATAAATCAATTTATAATTCATACCGACAGTATGAGGCACTAAGATAAAAAGACAAATATGAAGGTTAACAAAATCAAAGTCCAACACATTCAATAGACCAAAATGATCCAATTTAGAACAAGGATACATCCCTAGCACCAAGGAATAAGAAACTGTGCTCTGCCAATGTTCCGCTAATTATTTCCAAAGCACCAAAACGACCAGTAAACACAACAGAAGATGTGCCCTGAAATGAGAATAAACATATTGAATGGTTCATAAACATGTGGAGTAGCATAATATGTGAGAATCAAGTTAAACAATTAGAACTAAAAAAGGAGGAGGTTCCTAAGTGTAAAATAGTAAGGCTAAAATCAATTACCTGTATATCATCATTAAAGATAAGATGTGCTTTATGATATTTGGCAAGAAGTTCAAATGCATTATGGTTGGTAAAATCTTCAATCTGAAAAAAGAAAATATAATACAAAATTGAGATTGAAATAGCATAGAATAGGAGAAAATGTAGGATCGTACTCGTGACTAATTCGTTCATTTCGAAAAACTCAGAATAACACAACGGAATAAAGAAAAACAAACACAATCGCTAACAGGTTTCTTCATTCCTGGGACATGATAGACATCTTGAAGTGACACCTTGCTAGAATTATATCGAAGCGTAATTATTGTCTTACCAATGTGAGCTATTGGTAACCTTGAGTTGTTGGCTGTCACCATCGCACGAGCTCCCTTGTATTCGGACAGGTTTTGTAATTTTTCTTTGTCACCCTTCATGTGATTTTAGCAGCCTGAATCTACGATCCAGTCATCTTTGTAGTTAATCTTGTCTGGTATTGTTGTGAAAGCTACTTCATTTTCCTCTACAGTGAACAAGGCTTTGGCATCCCAGTCATCTTCATTATTCTCCTTAGAATTAGAGGTAGCAGTATTACTCTGAAAAAACTTTTTCTTAGTTCAATAATCTTTTGCCATGTGGCCCACCTTCCCACAGGTGTAACACTCGCCAATAAACTTTTTATTATTGACATGATTATTTGGGGCTCTCCTTAGATAATGGACTCCATTTCCTTGATAACTCTTCACTTTGTCATCATCCTTTGTAGACCCATCGCCAGTGTGCAGCTTGAAGCTGCCCTTACTTTTATTGGTGTAGAATGCTTCCTCCTCACCCTTTAGAGAGACTTCTCCCATTTGCTTAGCCATAGCTTCTTGGCCTGCAAGTAAATTTTCAAACTCAAGAAGCGATGGTTGTGTTGGCCATCCTTGTATAGTAGCAACAAATCCTCGATATTCTGGTTGTAAACCATGGATAATTATTCTCTTTATCCTGGTTTCCCCAATAGGAGTTGTTGGATCTAATTTTAAAATTTCGCGACATATCGACTTTATATTGTGGAAGTATTAGGCAATTGTTTTGTCACGTTGTCCTATTGCTAGTAGCTCATTCTCCAGGAGTGGCAATCTTGCATCATTCTTCTTTGAAAATAGTGTAACAAAGGTATCACATACTTCTTTTGGTGTTTTGGCATCTTGGATGTTCTCCAATATTTCTTCTTCAATTGTGATTTTTAAAGCAAACATTACTTTACCTGCTTTGATCCTCCATTTTCGCAAGGTGTCATTGACATCTTCTGTCGGTTGCATGGCTTCACTACCACCAACAAACTCCCAAAGATACTGACCTTGTAGGTAGGACTCCTTATATGTTGTCCACGTGTTGTAGTTTTTGTTGTTGAGCTTCTTGACTCCTCCTACTACTTGAAGGTCGCCCATTGTGTTGGAAAGATTTTGATTATACCGAACAAGTTTGATTAACAAATTAACTTGTACAATATAAACCTCCTCACGATTCAAGATAACTCCACCAAGAACAATCTCTGATCGTTCTGCTCTGATACCAATTGTTGAAAAAATGAACTATAAACAAGTAAATAAATTACTTGTATTATATTCATACTTCAAAGACACTACAACACTTTTGAGGATCACTCACAATTTTAGAGAGAAAAAGAAAAGGAAGATGAAGAACAACTTTCAATTTGAAGACTACACTTTTATTTTTTGTTGGATGATTAAACATGAATGCAGGAGAGAGTATTTATAGTACTCACCATGCAAGATACATAGTTATCAGAAAATCAAATTCTATCCATAAAGAAATTTTATCCCTATCTATTGGATGAGAGAAATACTCTCAATCATACATTTTAATTTCTATCTATTAAATTTTATCCTTTGAATGAAAAAATTACTCTCATCCATATTTTTATTCTTATCCATTAACGGATTGGTATTGATCTTCAACAAATTCTTCATAAAAAAAATTGTTGGACTTGTAAGTGAAAAAAATAATCTATGTCAAAAAGGATAGGTAGAATATATGTATAGTCATACTGACAATAGACTCTCAACAAACAAAATTAATCCATGATCATAAAATAATATAACAAAGTAATAAAAGCACACCAACTGTTGGCAACTCAGTCAAGTGGCAGCCAAGCACCTGCTCCCAACAATAAAAGGAGGGCATACTCTCAACTATGGATGGAACAACATCCCACACTATTCATAGTGGGAAGACAACTTACTTAACAATGAATGGAGACCAACCTGGACATCAAAATGGCCTGCTTATCCTCTGAAGGGAATAGCCATAATCAAACCTAATAAATATGAATACAGATTTGTCTTTGCCTGCATTTATAGATCTGGTTTAATAAAAAAAAAAAAAAAGGAATAAAATTGAAGATTTCCATTTTATATGTCAGCATGACCACTATTCATGGATGTCTAAAATGCCAGAAGAGATATTATGCATACGAATGTAAACAAGGTGAAGTGAAACAGGCAATGAAGATACAACAGATGCCATCGCTTAAAAAGGATTAAGTTTGTCATATGGCACATATGCTTGGAAGAAGAATACAGGGCTGCTGATTTCACTCATTTACAAAAACCCAGTCATGCAGAGAGTTGTGAATAAATCAACAGATCATCCTGCTACTGATGTATGACTATATATATAATATGCAACCACCATGTTATTAAATATATTAGTTAAGCTCTAGGTAGTTCAAGTCAAATTCAGAAGGATTGGATCAGCTTCTGTGAAATTTTTACACTTTCTAGGTCCTAAAAGTTATTGTTAAACATCGATATTGTCCTATCTTTAACGTTCAAGATACACAAAAATTGACCGTTTATCCATCTATCGGGAGAGAGAATTCAATATTTTTAACAACCCTACTTTCTCCTAGATTGATTATAGTTGGGTTGCAATAATTTTCGCTTAACCAACTGTTTATTTTTTATTGAAGGTTTTAATGAATAATCTTATTTAATATTTTACTATATTACACTTAGTTACAAAATTAATCATATATATTATTATTATTATTATTATTATTATTTAAATTCTACGTTTTTTTAATTTTTTTCTTTTTCATGTTTTTTTTTATTTTCTTAATTTTTTAAACTTTTTAAAATTTTTTATGTTTTTTATTTTTTTACATTTTTTATTTTTTATGTTTTTTTTATTTTTTATATAATTTTTTATGTTTTTTATTTTTTAAATTTTTTTAACGTTTTTTTTCCATTTTTAAATTTTTAAATGTTTTTTTATATTTAAAAAAAAATTATTTCTTTACATTTCGTTTAAAAAACACCGATACATGATCAAATAAAACAAAAATAAGTTAAGGCGAAAAAAAAAAAAGTAAATTCCAAACACAAAAAGCAGTTGGATCTTGTAGACTGCTTTTAACAAAGCAGCATGAAAAGGTGTTAACGACCGTCTCCGATATCATCAACTGATGTTCGAACCTCACAAAAATGGAAACATTCCAACATGATCAAGCAAAAAACAAGAAAAAAAATGTTGAAAAAACCACGGGATCAAATCCAAGAACAAAAACCTAGCGACGGAGACTGTCTATGCATGGTAACTATCAGATATCCATGCACCCTAATTTCCTCGTTCTCCTTAGGGATGTAAACGAGTCGATTCGAGCTGAGTCAAATTTTATAATATTCAAGCTTATTTGATAAAATAATCGAGTCAAGTCAAGCCGAATTTAAAATGAACTAAGTTTTTGAAATGATTGTTACTTAGTGTATTTTTTTATGAACTTGAGTTTATTTGACATTTGTCTTAAGCTTAGTTCGTTTAAATGTTAGCGAACTCTCAATTCAAGCTTGGTTCTAGCTAATCGATTTGTTTAGATGCTATCGAGCTCTCAATTCAAGGTTATTTGATTGTTTAAAACTTATAGTTGTTTAATTGGTTACTGAGTTTAATCATTCAAAGCTATTTGTTTATTTTATTTTATGTTATTGTTTATTTAGCATATTAATAAGAATTTTTATTAATGAATATGATTTGTAACCTTGTTCAAGGACATTTCACGAACATTGTTTAATAACGTCAGGCCCGGCTCAAGGCATAGGCCATTAAGGCCTATGCCTAGGGCCCCAATTTTATTGGGACTCATTGATTAATTAATTAAAGATATTGAAAAAATTAAATTAGCATCATTAATATTAATTAATTATAAATGTCTTGCTAATTCATTAATGATACCTTGTCAATTAATTCATTATCGATTCCACTTCCTATTTATACCTGTACTTATCTTTATTTCCTCATTAATTGTCTACCATAATTTTATCCTCATTAATTGTACCATAATTTTATATGAGATTTTGCTTTAAATATAATTCATTTTTAAATTGACATATTTCTTTCTTATTTATTATTACTCCAATTCTCATTTTATTTTGTAATTAGTAATACTATTCTTATAAAACCTAATAAATTCTTTTATCCTCAATATTTCTTAAAAATCCTAATAGTTCTCTCATCAATGCATTGTGCCCTTTTTTTTTCATCAACGATTTTGTATATTTCTCCTTCCTCACCGATGATACTCGCATAGAACGTCCTTCTCTTCCTTTGCTGATAATATTATTTCCTCGCTCTTTCTTTTTATTTCTCGATAATAATATGAATTAGAGATTTTTTTATCATAAAATACAAAGTAAAATACATTAGGAAAAATAAATTCTTTAAAATCAAAATTAATAAAGTGTATTTGACATTCTAACTAAAAAAATTAAATAATTTAATATTTTTATTAATAAAAACTAAAATTATTATCAAAATACCCGTGAGAAAACTAAATTTTATATCAAAAATTAATTTTTTTTAAAAAATAATATTTAATTATTTTTAATAACTAATTTTAAAAATATTTTTTAAATTATTATTTTCGGTCCCAAATCTAAATGAAAAATGTTAAAGAAAATTAAATTTTTTTTTTTTTTTTTTGCCTAGGGCCTCAAGGAATCTTGAGACGGCCCTGAATAACGTTGTTCACTAACGTTAACGTACATATGTGTTTAAGCTTGTTTATTTAGTTTAACGAGCTGCTCAAGTTTGTTTGTTTAATTAATCTTGTATATATTAAACGAACATAAACAAGCACTTATCAAGTCGAACACCAAATTTATTCACAAACGCATAGTTCATTTACCGTCCTAATGATATTTATTTAGTCAGATAACATATGAATTATTAAAAAAACAAAAAAAAAACAACCTCCCACATTTTTAAAATTTATTTTTATTTATTTTTTTAGTTGACATCGAGTATCCAGCTTATGTCGACTAATCCTAGATGATTGATTCGGTCCCACTAAAGTTTTCTCCCGCCAGCAACCTCCTCTCAATTAAAGATTAAATTAGTAGATTAGCCCTCTGATACGGTTGGCAATGGGGGAGCCCAAGAGGAAAGGGTGAGAAATGTCAAGGTCATATAGCGGTTAAGAGTCAAGAGGACGTGGCGGTCAATAGCCAGGGTGATTCGGCAGTCAATAGTCAAGCTGACTAGGCAGTCAGAGGCAAGCATGTGGGGTAGTCAGAGGTCAGGCAGACTTGTTGATCAAGGGGGCAAAGTAGTTGAAAGACAAGGGGAGACGACAGGTGGAACACCGGGCATAGGTCGGGATCGACAGAGCTGGGTAAGGCAGCCCGATATACAGGCCTGCGATTCGAAGGCCCGGAAGTGCAAGTCACAAATCATAGATCGGAAGCGTCAGAACTGTGTAAAGACAGCCCGATTTACAGGCCTGCGATTCGAAGGCCCGGAAGTGCATGTCACAAATCATAGATCGGAAGCGTCAGAGCTGTGTAAAGACAGCCCGATCTACGGGCTTACGGTCGAGGGCCAGCAAGTACTCATGGGTCAGGAGCGGCAGAGCTGGGTAGAGGCACCCCGATTTACAGGCCTGTGATTCGAAGGCCCGGAAGTGCAAGTCACGACTCACAGGTCGGAAGTAGCAGAGCTGGTCGGAGTCAGCCCGACTGACAAGTAACGCTTAGAGGCGGGATCTGGTCGAGGGGTGTGAGGTAGATGCAGACCGTGATAAATAGGATGAGCTAAGTTGTGCAGGAGTCGGAGGATCACAACTGTCCGTCAAGGGTAATCATTACATACCAGTGAGATGTGCGAAGGCGGAGGTTCTTAAGCGAAAAGATGCTCTCATAACCAATAGCAGCCTGACAGATGTCCTTCACTACAAGACAAAACCCCTGTGTAAAGGCGGAGGTTCCTAAACAAGAAGATGCCTTCACGACCAATAGCAGCACGACAGGTGTCGGGGATATACGACAAAGCCCAACGTCTAACGTTTTCTGACAGGGTTGCAGGTTCTGGAAGCAAGGCGGGTGCATAAAAAGGAGGAGATTCCTCGTACGCGGGTACGCTCTCTCGTCACTTTTTCCACAACTTTTCACTTTCAGTCAGTTTTTTTTCCTTCTCTTTGCGTTTTCTGGGGAAGAAGTACCTGACTTGAGCTTCGGAGAGTCTGACCCGGGGACTTTTTCCCTGGGGCTCTGGTCTCTAACGTGAGGAGGGAGATCGTCTGAGTGTGTGCAGGATCCTGCAGCATCGTCAGCCGCCCGTGGGAGCCGAATCACCCACGACTTTCCGTCAACAACCAGGCCACCACGACCAGCCTCCGTCCGACTCAGCTTTCGGACAGGATCAAATTTGGCGCTGTCTGTGGGAAACACAACAGCCTGATCTGAGACGTGAAGATGGAGGACTCTGGTCGAAGCTCCAGCAGGAGGATTAACGTTACCATGACCGCGGGGGAGTATGAGCTCTTCAAGGAGGTCAGAAAGCGAGCCGCCTCTGAAAAACAAGGCACGGTTTCACGACCTCGCTTAGCACCTGAAGCGTCAAAAGAACCAGCTCCTGTTTCTGACAGGAGCTCAAAGAGAAAGCAACCGGAAGAACTCCCTCGTACTTCATTCCAAGAGCCTCGCCGCAACTATCATTGATCTGGACCTCGAGAGCGTAGTCCGAAGAAAGAAGAGCCGCCAGCATCGGTGGCGGAGATCTCTTTACATCCGCCCCGGGATTCAGGAAAGGGGAAGGCTATAATCTCTGCCAGAGATCTGCCTGAAGACCCGGATGATAAGGTACCCTTCTCGGCTCAGATCTTGAGGGAAAACCTGCCAAGGGGTTATCGAGCCCCAAACATCGGAGAATATGATGGGAGCAAGGACCCGGAAGAACACCTGCAGAAGTTCAAGAACGCGGCTATCTTGTATCAATACAGCGATGCTGTCAAATGCCGAGTATTCCTACACACCCTGTCCGGGTCGGCGCAGAAGTGGTTCGATGGATTGCCCCCAGAGTCCATCAATCGCTTCATGGATTTCAAAACGGCCTTCCTACGCCGTTTCGCCAGTAGTCGTAAGTATCAAAAAACCGACCACTGTCTTTTTGCTCTCAAGCAGGATCCGACCGAGCCCCTGCGAAGCTACATCAACCGGTTCAGTCAGGTGGCTAATGACGTTCCCTCCGCCACCTCAGAAATATTGATGAGCGCCTTCTCCCACAGATTGTGAGAAGGGGAATTCTTCAGGGACCTCATCAAAAACCCCGCCCGAAACTTTGACGATATGGTGGAAAAAGCTTCTTGCTACATCAAGGTGGAGGAAGCTCAGGCCGCTAGAAGAAAGGCCGAAAAAACGGTGGCTCCTGGCAACCGACCTGAAAGGAGAGCACCACAGTCAGCCCAGCCCTTCCAGCGCGTTCAACCTAGGCCTGCCCCTCAGCTCGCTCAGGGAGTCAGACCAGCCCCACGAGTTGCTGCCATACACGCGCCCAGGCCTGGACCAAGGGGAGCACCATATTGCACATATCATCGATCCAAGACGCATAATCTCAGTAACTGCTTCCAATTCGCTCGTGATTCCAGGCGAGCTGCCGAGCAGGGTCTGCCCCCCCCCCTCCGGAGTTAGCGCCCCAAATACAGAGAATGGAGGAAGAACGGGCCGCGGCTGGACGTGCTCGTCAGACCCGACCCGATCTAGCCGGTCCTTCTAACCAAGCCGGTCCCGGGGAAGATCGAAGAGATGCCGGGGAGCTGGAAAACTGGGGTAACGCTGTTGTATGAGAGATCGGCATGATTTCAGGAGGGCCCACTAACGGGGACTCAGGCCGAGCCCGTAAGTCGCACGTTCTGCGGTTGTATGTGGGAGCTGTGGGGTGCAGCCACGAGCAGGCGTCTGGCCCTGTCATTAGCTTTGGGCCACAAGATTTGGAGGGTCTGGAACTACCCCACGACGATACTCTCATAATCAAGGCCGTTATCGCTAACAGCCGAGTGGCCCGGGTATTTGTGGATACCGGGAGCTCGGTCAATATTTTGTTTAGAGCTGCGTTCGAGGAGATGCAGATTGATGCCGCTGAGCTCCAACCCGTAATCACTTCTTTGTACGGGTTCACAGGCAACAAAGTCAAGCCCATGGGTCAGATCAAGCTGGCCATCTCCATGGGCACTGAGCCACTGGTGCGCACCCGGAGGAGCACCTTTATAGTGGTGGATTCGTCTTCCTCCTACAACGTCATCCTGGGAAGGCCAGCTCTGCATGAGTTCCGGGCTGCTGTCTCTACTTTCCACCAGAAGATTAAGTTCCCGGTCGGTGACCAGGTCGGAGAAGTCAAGGGAGAACAGAAGGTGTCCCGGAGTTGCTATATTGATATGGTCCGGGTGGAGGCACGTAAGAGCAGGAAGACTCAGGATGGTGGCGTGCACGCTATCCAAGAGGAGCCTCTGCCTATTGCCGAGGAGCCTATCCCTTGGGAAGAGATTCGGTTGCACGCTGACAAAGCAAAAAGCATCACTCGCATTGCCAGTGACTTACCACCGGAGCTTAAGTCGGAGCTGATACAATGTCAGACCCGCAATAGGGACATTTTTGCTTGGTCCCCGGAAGAACTGCCCGGGATCAGACCAGAGATAGCCGAGCACAAGCTGCATCTGATACCTGAAGCCAAGCCAGTCAAGCAGAAGAAGAGAAATTTCTCCGCTGACCAGAATAAAATTATCCGAGTTGAAGTGGATCAGCTCAGGAAGGCAGGACATGTTCGAGAGGTGCAGTTCCCATCCTGGCTTTCTAACGTTGTATTGGTAAAAAAGCCTAACAACAAGTGGAGGGTGTGCATAGACTTTTGCGACCTCAACAAAGCCACCCCGAAAGACTGTTATCCTCTCCCGCGGATCGATCAGGTGGTAGATTCAACTGCTGGCTGTGAGAGGATATGCATGATGGACGCTTATCAAGGATATCATCAGATACCCTTGGCTAGGGAGGATCAGGAGAAAGTTAGCTTCATAACGGTCGACGGTACTTTTTGCTATACGGTCATGCCATTTGGACTCAGGAATGCTGGGGCTACCTACCAAAGGATGATGGACAAAATTTTTCGGAATCAGATCGGGCGGAACGTGGAGGTCTATGTTGATGACATCTTAATCAAGTCCCCCCTGGCGTCCAGTCTAATAAAAGATGTAGAAGAAACCTGTGGGACTCTGAGGTAATATGGTGTAAAGTTGAATCCCCTGAAATGTCTATTCGGGGCCAAAGGAGGGAAGTTTCTGGGCCATCTGGTGACTGAACGAGGGATAGAAGCCAATCCTGATAAGGTTCAAGCACTTCGGAACATGCAGATCCCTCAGAATCTGAAGGAAACGCAGAAGCTAGTCGGCAGGATAACAGCGCTGTCCCGATTCATCTCCAGATCTGCAGATCGAGCCGCGCCCTTCTTCAAAGTGCTCAGGAAAGTGGCCAAGTTTCAGTGGACGGAAGAATGCACACAGGCCTTTGAGGAGCTAAAGCAATACCTGGAGTCTTTGCCATCGCTGTTTAAGCCTGTTGTGGGAGAGCCCCTTTGGGTCTACTTGTCAGCCACCCCCGAGGCCGTGGGGGCCGCGCTAGTTAAGCGGCCAGTGTATTTTTTCAGCCATCTATTGAAGGGGGCTGAGTCTCGGTACACGGCCCTGGAAAAGTTGGTTTACGGACTTGTTCTCATGGCTCGGCGCCTCCGACCGTATTTTTTGGCGCATCCCATCACCGTCCTGACAAACAGTACAATGGGTCGAGCTCTCACCAAGGTGGAGGTAGCAGGTCGGCTTATCAAATGGGCAACCCAGCTAGGGGAATATGATATACAGTATCAGCCCCGAACCGCGATCAAGGCGCAGGCTCTGGCGGATTTCTTGACAGAGGTTTATCAAGCGGATTCGGAGGAGGTTTGGAAAGTTTACGTAGACGGGTCGGCTACCCATCGTGGAAGTGGTGTAGGTGCACTTCTAATATCTCCGCTGGGAGACATTATGCAGCTGGCTGTACGGCTAAATTTCAGAGCCACCAACAATGAGACAGAGTATGAAGCCCTATTAGCAGGTCTGCAAGCAGCTCGGCATGTGGAGGCAAGCCGAGTCATAATATATTCAGATTCCCAGCTAGTAACTCAGCAGGTGACCGGGCATTTCGAGGTAAACAATGAAAAGATGCGAGTTTACAAGGAAGCCTATGAAAAGATAAGGGAAGAGTTTAAAGAAGTCACAGTCACTAAGATTCCCATGGCTGAAAATGAAAGAGCGGACGAACTAGCTAAAATGGCCAGCTCCCTGACCACTTGGGCGCTTGACAGATCTATAGCACAGACCTTCCTTATAGCTCAGATAGATCTACAAAATAACCTGGGAGAAGTAATTGATTGGAGGGCGCCCATAATAAGCTTCCTCCAACAAGGAATTGTACCCACCAACTTAGAAGAGGCACGTATGCTCAGGAGACAGGCACATTCTTATGTTATGATCGGAGATCAATTATACAAAAGATCTTTCTCCAGACCTATGCTCAAGTGCTTGAATACAGAAGAAGCAGATCAGGCCTTGCGGGAGATACATTTGGGGTGCTGTGGCAATCACGCAGGTGGAAGAACGCTGGCCCGGAAAGTACTATTGGCCGGGTATTTCTGGCCTACCCTGCAGAAGGACGCACAGAAGCTGGTGAATACTTGTTTGTCATGCCAGAGGTATCAGAACCTGACGCATCGACCCACAGAGCTACTGAGAACTTCTATAGTGTCTTGTCCGTTTGACCAATGGGGTATGGATATCGTAGGACCTTTCCTAATGGCTACAGGGCAAAGACGTTTCTTGTTGGTAGCAGTAGACTACTTTTCCAAGTGGGTAGAGGCGGAAGCTCTGGCCAGAATTACTGAAGATGTGGTGATCCAGTTCTTGTGGAAGAATATCTTTTGCAGATTCGGCTTACCTCATAAGTTAGTGTCGGACAACGGCAGACAATTTCAAGGACGCAAGATACAGAATTGGTGCAAGGGGTTCGGCATAACTCAGGCCTTTATTTCGGTGGCGCATCCTCAGAGCAATGGTCAGACAGAGGTGGTCAATCGAGAAATAGTGCGAGGGCTCAAGGTCAAGCTAGATCACACGGGAGGCAGTTGGGTGGACGAGCTGCCGAGCATTTTATGGGCCTATCGTACGACACCCCGAGAAAGTACAGGTCTGACACCCTTCCATTTAGTGTATGGTAATGAAGCAGTAGTACCTCTGGAGGTCGGGATACCGTCCGTGAGAAGAATGATGTATGACCAAGGGAACACAGAGCGACGACTGGCCGAACTGGATTTCATTAGCGAAATTCGCGAGCAAACAGCTGCCAGGCTGGAAGCCTATAGACAGAGGATGAGACAGAACTATAACAGAAGGGTGATCCCTCGTTTCTTCGGAGAAGGAGACCTAGTCTGGAAGCAGGTGAAACCCTTAGGGGAAGTGACAAAGCTGGCGCCACAATGGGATGGACCATACAAAGTCATCAAAAAACTAGCATCAGGGACCTATTATTTGCAGGATGCTCAAGGAAGGAATCTAGACCGACCTTGGAGTGCTAACTACCTACGGCCTTATCGGGTTTAAGGGGGCTGACTCTGTTGGTGTAAGCCGGGTCAGGCGAGGGGCCTGGAGATAGTAGGATAATCAAGTAAAAATCCGAAGATGCATACATACATGTAAAAATCCGTCAGTTTAATCAGTTGGTACAAATCATTTAAAAGGGGCAAAGATCTCATCCGGAAAGTCTTGAATGATCTTGTCTTGATCCAAGAAGTTTGTGGGAGGGATAGAGCTCAGGAAGTTCTGTGCGTGAATTTGCCGAATAACTCTAGCCGTCGTGTAGGGCACGGTGGCAGAAAAGCGTGCCCCGGCCTGGGATAAAAATTCAAGAGAGCTCAGATACAACATTCGACTTTGAAGGCAACGATCACTCTCTCCTTCCTGATAGACCGTCAGGGCGGTGGATACTCCCGTCAAAGCCGCTCGGGACTGGGATAGTTCTGCTTTCAGAGCCCTCAGTTCAGCTGCTTGAGTTTCCAGTTGAGCTGCCTGAACCTCCAATTTCTTGTTCCTCTCCTGCAGAAGGGTATCCTTGGACTGTATTTCCTGAGCCTGATGGGCTAGTTGTTGCTGATACCCCGCCTCAGAGACAGCTCTTTCCTCCCTCATAGCTCGGAGTTCATCTTTGACCTGCACCAGGGAACTTTTCTGCCGGTTGGTCTGATTGGTCAGGGCTTGGATATCTGCCCACAATGCATAACTAGCTTGGGCGGGGTCATTCAGTTGCAGCTCTAATTCAGAGACTCTCTCTCGGAGTTCTTTGCTTTCGTGATGGAGGGCGTGGAAGGATTGGTTCAGCACCAAAGATTCTGCATGAGTCTGGATGAAAGATATAACCCTCAGTTAAAACAAACTAATACCAAGTGTAGGGTGAAGAGTACTTACTTTAGCCCAGGACTTCGAGAACCTATCCATCTGGACTAATGGCGGCGCGCTATCCATTTGACTCATGCTCTCTGCCCACAAGCTGCCAAGATAGCCTTTCATCATCAGAAGGCTCGTGGGGACGTCATGTCGCCGAGCTAGAGCAGCTTCAGAGGGGATAGTGGTCCTGTAATGATGGCGGGCGGAGGAGGAAGGTTGAGAAGGGCCTGTTGGGATCTTAGATGGCTAGAGGGGGGGCGAATAGCCTCTTAAAAACTTAAACACAAATTTCTACAAAGAAACTTGTTAGCACAGCGGAATTAGGAAACTTAAAACAGAGAGGAAACAAGCACACTAACACACGGATTTACGAGGTTCAGGGATAACTTGCCCTTACTCCTCGGCGTGTCCGTAAGGTGGACGACCCCTTGATCTTCGGTAGATCGCACCCCGGATAAATTCCGGCTAAATATCCTCCTTCTCGGTGGAGTAACCTCTCCACAAAGTCTCAAGAAATATATATGTTAAAGCACAAGACTTACAGAGCTCGGTGGCAAAGAAGAATGAACTAACGCTTACAACCACGCGAGGATTAGTGGAAACAGAGAACTCACAGATAGCAGTTTCTCACCCGAGAGCTCAAGAACTTAGCACACCTCAACGATCAACAGAACGTTTTATTTTCTTTCTTCTTTTACTTTCTTGCTTTCTTGTTGTTTTTTCCTCTCGCTTTTTACTGCTTCTTAAGCCCCTGTTCTCTGCTGTCACAGATCGTGGTCAAACTGCACAGAATCATCGCTGCAGTCAATCCCTCTTCCTCCTTACCTGGTTCTCTGAACTCACACCAATGAAATCACAGTCTTCACTGGTGTCTTCTGAGCTCGAACCAATCACCAGGAGTCAAGCGGATCGCAGCCAGATCACACCAGTAGTCGTTGATGCTTCAAATGCACCATGCACCGCGAATCACAGCAGAAAGGCCATTTGTCGTATTCCTCTTATGGACTTAATTTGAAATTAGGCTTGGAATGATACCTGTGATCCTGCAAACTCAAAAGCTAACAGCACAGAGGGTTATATCACATGAATCAGGCAGATCAAATGCAGTGGAGGAATCACAGAAACAGCGAACAAATCTGATTGTGTGTGGATCGGTCACGAGACGATCCATGGACGATCGGGACATATCTGATCGGTCTGCGTCTCCGATCGGTCGTGGAGACCGATCAGGCTGCAGGATCGGTCTCCACGACCGATCCCCCGCCTTCTTCTCTTCGCAATACCCTCTCGATCGGTCTCCAGACCGATCAGATTACCTCGATGTGCTCGGTGTTTCTGATCGGTCTGAGCCGATCAGATTACTCGATGTGCTCTGAGTGTTTCTGATCGGTCACGGGACCGATCCATGGAAAGTTTCACTAGATCGGTGCCGACCGATCCAGCATCTTATGTATCCTTTGGATCGGTGCCGACCGATCCAATGTACCATGGAATGTCCACTTAGGTCCCTCTGACCTAATCAGGAGAACAAACACCGAGCCCTCTCGCTTGTGGGTCCGGAGAGCGAGCTGCAAGAGCCCTCTCGCCTAGTCCGAGAACGAGCTACCGAGCCCTCTCCGTCGGGGTCCGGAGAGCGAGCTACCGGGCCCTCTCGACCTACTCCGGAACGAGCTACAGAGCCCTCTCCGACTTTGTCAAGTCCAGAGGCGAGCTATCGAGCCCTCTCGACCTGAGTCCGGAGGCAGCTACCGAGCCCTCTCGACCGTCGGGGTCCAGGAGAACGAGCTACGAGGCCCTCTCGACCTAGTCAGGAGAACGAGCTATCGAGCCCTCTCGACCCGCGTGCCAAGTTTCCAACTTGGACTTTTCCCTTCCACTTGATCAACCTTGATCATTAATCAAACCGAGTTTAATTAACATCTGATACAAACTTAAATCCGTGTCAACATCAAAACAACAGCCAGGTCAGACTGTATCAACAATCTCCCCCTTTTTGTTGTTTGACAACACGATTTAAGTTTAGATCAGAAATGTTCTTATTTTCATAATTTTAGGGGAATCAAGATCCTCCCCCTAAGATGGATACACCACTAAGTCAATAACGGGAATCAAGATCCTTCCCGTTATCTTCTCCCTAAAATCAAGCCTTCATACATCTCTAAACTTAGGTGTCCTCTCCCCCTTTGTCAAACACCGAAAAGGTGCAAATGAGGTGACAAAACTCAAAAGGCTCCCCCTTAACCCATACTGTCTTTTTCTTAATGCACCTAGAGTTCCCTCTAAGTGTATTATATGACAGTAAGAAAGAGATAAGATACAATCAAGTCATGGCATAGGAACAGCATATTAATATGAACTGAAGCATAAGGAAAAGCAAGAAATAGACAAATGAATAGCAAAAATATATGAGTAGCATAAGTATCCAGGTCAGACAAAGATATCCAACAAATAGCATCCAAAACACAGACAGGCAAAGTGACACACAGAATGTATCAATCAATATCCTCAACAGGAGGAACCTCATCATCATCTGCGGGAGGCACGTAACCCTGAGGCGGCATGCTGGAGCTCGAAGGTGGATGACCCGAGAAATGCTGCGGAGGTGGGTAGTTGGCCATCCAGCCCAGAAGCAGCTGCTGCGTCACCAACTGCTGACTGCGTAAGTCATCGTAGCGCTGGTCGATCCGAACACGCAGTCCATGGAGCTCAGCAGACAGCAGCTCATCGTGCTGATCGAAGCGGCTCTCTAGCTCAGCGATCTGCCATCGCAGATCAGGAGGAGCAACAACCTGTTGAGGAAGTGCCTGTGGTAACTCTCCCAGACCTCTCCCATCCTTCCACCGAACAGCCCCATTCTGTCCCAAGATACCGGACTTGGAAAATGCCCGTTTCCCAAGTCTGCAATCCTGTCTGACCATCTTCACTATCCTACCCTTAGACACATCTATCAGAAGGGTCTCGAGCCAATCTGTGATTATATGCCCATAAGGTATATAAATAGTGGAGCTGCTAGGCTGAGTATATGAGATGATCGAAGAATAGATGTTGGACATAATGTCAAAGTCGAGACGCCGACGCAACCCATAAAGCATCAAACAATGATAGGGTCGGATCTCTGCTAGAGGTTTGGATGTGATTGGAAGAAGACAGTTTGTGACTACCTTAAAAAGAATATAGTCAGGAGGAGATAGTCTCAGAGCCGCAAAAGTAGGAAACTCGACATCCAACTCATCCAGTCCATCTGGTCTAGGATGACCGAAGAAGTACTCATAGATGGAATCAGGTGAGACATCAAATGGAGGAGGTAAAGGATGGGGTAAATCAGGATAAATGGGAAAAGGATCTCCTGAACACATTCGGCAACCTAGATACCCAAAGAATTCTACGACGGAGAAATCGATAGTTCTCTTAGCGACTCTGGTTCTATAAGCACCATCACTGGCCTGATGAAGATTGTTGTAGAATTCAGATACTAGGTCATAGTTGATGTCCCTTTCTAGGTAGACTAACGAGTCAAGTTTATAATAAGCCAGGGTTTCGGATACAAAGGGACAAAACTCATCCATGTACTTTCGATCCACAGAACGACATGGGAGTAGCTTGAATGTCCTCTGTTGAAATGCTTGTTCAAACTGTCGGTTCGGGAATCTCGAAGAAGAAGAAGGTTGAGGTCGGGAGGGTGCCTGGGACTTGGATTTCTCAGCAGATGACTTAGAAGTACCCTCACCGGCTGATTTCTTCCTAAATAAGTCAAAAATGGGACATGGTCGGGGCAAATGGGAGTCCACGGGAGCCACAGAGTCGAGAACCGAGACAACACACAGAGATACACTGTGAAAAGAAGCTAAAATGCCAAAAATGAACAGATTTCGGGGAGAAAGGAAGTTACCTGGGCACCATTTGAGGCTTTCGGAGAAGATGGAGAGAAGAGTCGGGATTGAGGAGTGGTTCAGCTAGGGTTTTCGGCGTGAAATGAGAGGACGAAGAATTGGGGGAAGTTAAAGAGGGTGATCAGATCATAAGATCGGACGGCTGTCCGAACAGGAGAAATCCTGACCGATCAGAGAACGTCCTGATCGGTCAGGGAGTGTCATGATCGGTCGTGGAGACTGATCAGGAAACCTCCTGATCGGTCCCCGGACCGATCAGAGGTCTTCAGTAAGTGATACGTGCCAGAACCCCTGATCGGTCTGCAGACCGATCAGATATCGAACAGAGAGGTGGAACTCTCCTGATCGGTCCCTGGACCGATCAGTGTCTGATAATCAGTGATTTCAGTCTCTGAAATTCGTATCGAAGGCTCTGAAACTTGGTTCAACAACTTCCAAGTTCAGAACCTAGGATCTGAAGAGCCCACAGATTATATTCAGTGATACCAATGAATATTTCCTAATGATGAGCTCTAATGATTTGGAATTATTTAGGGCTTGAAAGTTTCAGACACTTCATAACAAATGTGTTGAATCTCAAAGTTTCAAAACCAGAGAAGTTTGTTTTGTTTGTTTGCTGAAACTATGATCTATAGTAAACCAAGGTAATAAATCTGACTCAGGCTATCGGTTCAAAATATATCCTTGCTATGAGTAGTTACAAGTTTGTCAAAATATATCAAAATTTCTTCACCAACTTGTCCTATTTTCAATCAAAATCAGGAATGTATCAATCAAGGGTATCAATCAACACATCAACAAGGTTAGATGATTTCTAGACACAGGTCCAACCAAGATTCCTTGGTTGGAATATATGAGTAAGATCTAGGAGCCAAATACACATGAATTATGTAATGGCCTTCCCCATACTCAATTTATGTCTCTTCAACCTAATTATTCAAGGGATATATGATACATTTTGAATAATTTGGTTGATCCTAACATCTCACCCCATATTTAGCAAACAAAAACAATTTGTTAAACCTTATAGTTTGTGTGAGATGTCCCCAAGTTGCCCAAATTAATTTCTCAATTTCTCTTGTAGTTTTAGTTGTCCTTATTGATCATGATGAAATCCTAATGGCCTATTGAGCCAAACACATCCCCAATTCTCTCCTTAAATGACTAAATTCATTTTCCGGAAGGGGTTTGGTGAAAATGTCGGCTAAGTTTGACTTTGACTCAACATATGTGAGTGCAATGTCTCCCCAGCTACGTGATCTCTAATGAAGTGATGACGCACTTCAATGTGTTTGGTCCTTGAATGATGGACTGGATTTTTTGTTAGGTTTATTGTGCTAATGTTGTCACACAACACTTGCACTCCTTTATATGAAAGTCCATAATCTTCTAGAGTGTGAATCATCCACAACAATTGTGATACACTCTCTCCCATGGCAATGTATTCAGCCTCGGTCGTGGAGAGAGCAACACAATGTTGCTTCCGACTTGACCAACTAATCAACGATGAACCTAAAAATTGGCAACCCCCACTAGTGCTTTTCCGATCCAATTTGCATCCAGCATAATCGGAATCGGTATAGCCTATCAAATCAAAAGACTCCGTATGAGGGTACCACAATCCTATTCTAATTGTGCCCTTGAGATATCTTAGAATTCTCTTAACTGCAGTTAAATGAGATTCCTTGGCACAAACTTGATATCTAGCGCACATGCCCACAGCAAAAAGTATGTCCGGTCGACTAGCTGTGAGATATAGAAGACTACCGATCATGCTTCTATATTGCGTTAGATCAACTGGTTTCCCACTCTCATCATTGTCAAGACGAGTGTTTGTCGCCATTGGAGTGGATACTTCCTTAGAGTCACTCATTTTGAATTTTTTGAGCATCTCTTGAGTGTATTTCGTCTGATGGACATAAATTTCATCTCGAGTTTGTTTGATTTCAAGTCCAAGGAAGAATGTCAGTTCTCCTACTAGACTCATCTCAAACTCACTTTCCATGTGAGAAATAAATTCATTCAAATAACCCTTGTTATTTGAGCCACAAATTATGTCATCGACATACACTTGGGCTACAAAAATGTTTTCACCATCTCTACGCAGAAATAGTGTTGGGTCTATTTGGCCTCTTACAAAACCCTTTTCTAGTAAATATGTTGACAACCTTTCGTACCAAACTCGTGGTGCTTGTTTAAGCCCATAAAGTGCTTTCTTGAGCTTGTACACGTGGTTTGGAGCTTCGGTATTCACAAACCCCGGTGGTTGTTCAATATAGACTTCTTCTTTAATAAAGTCATTTAAGAAGGCAGATTTAACATCCATTTGATAGAGCTTGAAACCTCTATGTGCAGCAAAAGCTAGCATCAAACGAATGGACTCTAATCGGGCCACGGGAGCATAAGTCTTATCATAATCGAGACCTTCGACTTGACTATAGCCCTTGGCTACAAGTCTTGCCTTGTTTCTTACAACTTCTCCCTTTTGATTTAACTTATTTTTGAAGACCCATTTAGTTCCAATAATGGTGGTCTTCTTAGGTCTAGGAACTAAGTCCCACACTTGGCTCCTTTCAAATTGACCTAACTCATCTTGCATAGCTATGATCCAATCAGGATCGCGCAATGCCTCATCAACTAATTTTGGTTCAATCTCTGAAATCAATGCGACTTCATTAGACTCATTTCTAAAGAATGACCTAGTCCTAACCCCTTGTTGGATGTCTCCCACAATTTGGTCTTGGGGATGACTAGTGGCTATCCTAGATTGTCTTGGTGTTGGTGGTGCCTCATGAATGGTCTCACTAGGCACAGGCAAGGACTCAATATCAGGCAAAGGATCAGATTGAGTTCTTTGTTGCCTTTGCTCATCAACATCAGAGTCAACTTCGACTCTTTCTATGTTTCGATCATTCAAACTTAGCCTTCTAAGTTCAAATTGAATTTCTCCTACATCCCTTGATTGATCATTTAAGTTAGGGATTTCTTCAAAAGCTACATCAGAGGACTCTTCAATCAATTTAGTCCTATTGTTGTAGACTCGATAGGCTTTGCTGGTGAGCGAGTACCCGACCAGTATCCCTTCATCAGCCTTGGCCGAAAATTTTCCAAGATGGTCCTTGGTGTTCAAAATAAACACCTTACAACCAAACACCCTAAGATGTTTAATTGTAGGGGGTTTTCCAAACCAAAGTTCATGGGGAGTCTTTCCTAAAAACCTATGTATCAGGATTCGATTTTGCACATAGCAAGCTGTATTTACAGCTTCAGCCCATAAGTAACTCGGTAGTGAGTACTCATTGAGCATACTTCGTGCAACCTCTTGTAAGACTCGGTTCTTTCTCTCCACAACCCCATTTTGCTGTGGGGTCCTTGGAGTAGAGAACTCATGCCTATATCCCTTTTCCTGACAGAATTCTAAAAACCTATGATTTTGAAATTCCCCACCATGATCACTTCTAATGGTTTTAATTGTTGTTGATTTTTCATTTTCAGTTCTTCTACAAAAGGAAATAAAAATATTTATGGTTTGATCCTTAGTTTTCAAAAAGAAGGTCCATGTATACCTAGTAAAGTCATCAATAATCACTAAATAGTATCTACTTCCATTTAATAAAATAATACTACTGCAATCAAACAAATCCATATGTAATAAGTCTAAGGCAGTAGTTGTACTTACAGCGCTTTTACCTTTATGAGGCGCTTTAGTTTGCTTACCCTTCTGACATGCATCACACAATTTGGTCTTTTGGTACTTGATGCTTGGTAAGCCTCGCACTAACCCTTTGTTGACCAGCTTCCGGATATTCTTCATGTTCACATGAGCCAACCTCCTATGCCAAAGCCACGATTCTTCTTCTTTTGACATGAAACACTTAGCAAGAGCATTAGTAGCACTTTTAAAAGAAACTTGATAAATGTTATCTACCCTTGTGCCTACTAGTACCGTGTCAAGTGTGTCAATGTTTTTGACTAGACATTGACTCGAATGAAACTCAATTGTGTAACCCGTATCACACAATTGACTGACACTTAGGAGATTAAAAGTCATCCCCTTGACTAGAAGGACATTCTTGATTTGGAGATATTCGGATATATGAATGTCTCCAACCCCTATAATCTTAAGGCTACCATTATTACCAAAGGACACATTACCTCTATTTTTGTTTTGAATGGTAGAAAATAGTGACTTGTCCCCGGTCATGTGCTTGGAGCATCCACTATCAACAAACCAAGTTGATAGACGCTCCCCCTTTACCAATGCCTACAAGACACGAAAGATAGATGTTTTAGGTACCCAAATCTTGGGACCTAATGCATCTACAATGAAAGACTTAAACACCCATGCCTTTGTTACTTTCTTCCTAGTCTCATGAACCCTAGAAACATGCGATCTATGAAATTGGGTTCTTGACACTAAAGAAATAAAGCTAGACTCCTTAGGTTGGTATCCTAATCCAGCCTTGTTGTAGACCGCCCTTTGGGCATTTAGAATCATGTCTAGGGTCTTAGAGCTAGTTGAGAATTTTCAAGCATTTTCTTGAGTTTCTCAACCTCACCCTTCAAGGCCTTGTTCTCATCCTCAAGGACCTCTAGATGTAGGTCATCAACCTCATCTTCCCTAAGGGCCCTCAAGTTTTCTACTTCTTCTTTTAATGATTTATTTTCTGTTTTTGATTTTTTAAGCAAGGTAGACAAATGTGTAATAGTCTTATAGCATTTTTCTAAGTGAGAAGAGGTTACCTCTTCATCATCCGAAGATGATGAAGCCGCGGCTGAAGTGCTTGAGTCATCACTCTCGGACTCGGACTCCTCCCTTGCCATGAGTGCCAATTGCCGAGTACTCTTCTCCTTCTTCTCTTCCTCCTCCGATGAGCTTGAGGAAGATTCATCCCAAGTGGCCTTGAGAGCTTTCTTCTTCTTGGCTCTTTCCTCCTTCTTTTTGGCCCGTTCCTCCTTCTTGAGTTTTGGACACTCACTCCGGTAGTGGCCTTTCTTGCTACACTCATAACATGTAACATTAGTCTTATCGATATTTTGATCATTAGGTTTACCTTTTCCTTTGTATCTTCGGCTTCTTCTCATAATTCTCCTCACGAAGTTGGCCATCTCGCTTGATGATGATCCGCCTTCATCATCAGACTCGGAGGAGGATGTAGATGAAGAAATCTCTTTCTCCTTCTTCTTTTCCCTCTTTCTTCTTCCATCCTTGTTCTTTGGTCCTGCAACTAAGGCAATACTTTTCTCTCTTTGACCTTTGTTAGCAAGTTCATGAAGTTCCATTTCACAAAAGAATTCGTCTAATTTAACAATGGAAAGATCCTTGGAAACCTTGTAGGCATCTACCATAGATGACCACAAGGCATTCCTTGGAAAGGTTTTAAGAGCGTACCTTACTAGATCGCTATTCTCCACGCGTTCATCTACGGAATGTAGACCATTGATGATTTCCTTGAACCTCCCATGTAGTTCACTTACCGTTTCGTTTTCCTTCATGGTGAGATTTTGTAGTTGATTCAAGAATAGGTCCCTCTTGGCTATCCGAGAATCTCGAGTTCCTTCTTGGAGCTCGATAAGCTTGTTCCATAAATCTTTTGCACTCGAGAATGGACCTACCTTGACGAGTTGGTCCTTGGCAATCCCACATTGTAAGGTGACTACCGCCTTGGCATTGGCTTGCCCTTTACGAGTTTGTTCGGTAGACCACCTTGATGAATCGAGTTCCTTACCTTCTTCGTCCTTCGATGGTGTGAATCCTTCCTTGACCGAGAACCACATGGAGATATCAGTCTTGAGGTAATACTCCATGCGGCTCTTCCAATATTGGAAATCTGCTCCATCGAAGAAGGGTGGTCTGTTGGTGCTGAATCCTTCCTTCATGGCCATCTTCTTGCTCCTTAGGATGTTAGTCCAGATGAAGAGCACCAGGCTCTGATACCACTTGTTGGGATCTTAGATGGTTAGAAGGGGGGGGGGGGTGAATAGCCTCTTAAAAACTTAAACACAAATTTCTACAAAGAAACTTGTTAGCACAGCGGAATTAGGAAACTTAAAACAGAGAGGAAACAAGCACACTAACACACGGATTTACGAGGTTCGGGGATAACTTGCCCCTACTCCTCGGCGTGTCCGTAAGGTGGACGACCCCTTGATCTTCGGTAGATCGCACCCCGGATAAATTCCGGCTAAATATCCTCCTTCTCGGTGGAGTAACCTCTCCACAAAGTCTCAAGAAATATATATGTTAAAGAACAAGACTTACAGAGCTCGGTGGCAAAGAAGAATGAACTAACGCTTACAACCACGCGAGGATCAGTGGAAACAGAGAACTCACAGATAGCAGTTTCTCACCCGAGAGCTCAAGAACTTAGCACACCTCAACGATCAACAGAACGTTTTGTTTTCTTTCTTCTTTTACTTTCTTGCTTTCTTGTTGTTTTTTCCTCTCGCTTTTTACTGCTTCTTAAGCCCCTGTTCTCTGCTGTCACGGATCGTGGTCAAACTGCACAGAATCATCGCTGCAGCCAATCCCTCTTCCTCCTTACCTGGTTCTCTGAACTCACACCAATGAAATCACAGTCTTCACTGGTGTCTTCTGAGCTCGAACCAATCACCAGGAGTCAAGCGGATCGCAGCCAGATCACACCAGTAGTCGTTGATGCTTCAAATGCACCATGCGCCGCGAATCACAGCAGAAAGGCCATTTGTCATATTCCTCTTATGGACTTAATTTGAAATTAGGCTTGGAATGATACCTGTGATCCTACAAACTCAAAAGCTAACAGCACAGAGGGTTATATCACATGAATCAGGCAGATCAAATGCAGTGGAGGAATCGCAGAAACAACGAACAAATCTGATTGTGTGTGGATCGGTCACCAGACCGATCCATGGACCGATCAGGACATATCCTGATCGGTCCACAGCTTGTCTGATCGGTCGTGGAGACCGATCGGGCAGGTGGATCGATCTCCACGACCGATCCCCGCCTTCTTCTCTTCACAATACCTCTCCGATCGGTCTCAAGACCGATCAGATTACTCGATGTGCATCGGTGTTTCTGATCGATCTACAAACCGATCGTTACACTCGATGTGCTCGGTGTTTCTGATCGATCACCGACCGATCCATGGAAACTTAGTTTCCTTTGGATCGATCCGCCGACCGATCCAACGTCTTATGTATCTTTGGATCGGTCGCGGACCGATCAATGTACCATGGAATGTCCACTTAGGTCCCTCTCGACCTAATCAGGAGAACAAACTACGAGCCCTCTCCGGGCTTCGTCGGGTCCGGAGAGCGAGCACCGAGCCCTCTCGACCTTATCCGGAGAATGAGCTACCGAGCCCTCTCGGCCTGGTCAGGAGAGCAGCTCTGAGCCCTCTCCACTTCGCGGTCTAGAGAACGCAGCCAGAGCCCTCTCCGAGGCTTCGTGGTCCGGAGAGCGGCTCACAGGGCCCTCTCGGCCTAGTCAGGAGACGAGCTCTGAGCCCTCTCCGACCGTCGGGTCCGGAGCGAGGCTCACGAGCCTCTCGACCTAGTGCGGAGAGGCTCGAGCCCTCTCGCCTGGTCCAGGGACGAGCTACCGAGCCCTCTCCGACTTCGTCAAGTCCAGAGAACGAGCTACCGAGCCCTCTCTGACCTAGTCCGGAGAACGAGCTACCGAGCCCTCTCCGACTTCGTCAGGTCCAGAGAACGAGCTACCGAGCCCTCTCTGACCTAGTCCGGAGAACGAGCTATCGAGCCCTCTCTGACTTCGCATGCCAAGTTTCCAACTTGGACTTTTCCCTTCCACTTGATCAACCTTGATCATTAATCAAACCGAGTTTAATTAACATCTGATACAAACTTAAATCCGTGTCAACATCAAAACAACAGCCAGGTCAGACTGTATCAACAGGGCCGGTGTCAGCACCAGGAGGAGCAGGAGGTGGCTTGGGAATGGGCTCAGTTGGCACGGGGTCATGACGACCGCCTGGGCTGTCTTCCTCAGCAGGAGTGGGGGCAGAGTGGAATGTAGCTGGTCTTCCCCTGTAAGGGTTGGGGGAGGCTACCAGATAGACAAAGCAAGAATGACGAGGGGAATGGTGTCACAGCCAGCCACGGTGGCAGCGGGGGGCAATTGGGTAGCAAGAGGAATAGGATTAAGCATTTGTGAAGTCAGACCTGGTCTCCGACGCCGTCTGTGAAGCAGGGGCTGGTTGTCAGAATCAGAATTGTCAGAGCAAGGCTGACCCTGTGAAGAGGCTGCAGCACCCCCGTTTGTGGCGCCCCGACCGGATGAGCCTCGACCTGCGCGATGGAGCGCCGCGTGACCACGTCTAGAGGCCCGGGAGGCTCCTCGGAACACGCATCTGGCCAGACGGTCGGCTTGATCGAGACCCCGACCTCGGCTCGGGGCAGCAGGTGAAGGAGAAGTGTTGTGTAAAGCGGGGCTGGAAGTAGGCTGAGTCGTTGCCCCAAATGAGGTGGATCCAAGATGAGGGAGTAGCCTCCTCTCCAAGATTGTCCGACCACGCCGCAGTATTTCCAGATCACTGAGGGGCAAAGGCAGGACCTCTGATGCGCTATGCAAAACCTCAGCTGTAGGCGCCAATACGAAAAGTTATTCTAGCAAAGAAAATGATCGAAATGGGGGGGGAAGGCTCAGCGCGAACTTACCTAAGGAGTGCGGTGTTTCAAGAGAAGGGGGGCTCAGCCTGAAATAAGAAAGCAGGGCGTCGGACAACAGGCTTGTTAGATTCATGCGTCAATCCTCCATGCGGGTCGCTACCACAGTATAAGGAAGGTCCATATGGAAGTCTTCCAGCGCCGGAGTCAGAGGCAGCGCAGATTGCCATCGCAGAGGCCAGTCCACTTCTTCGGGAAATCGGAGAAAAATTTTTTTTTTCCTTCAGTTAGCACTGGGAGGAGGAAGAGGAGAGAAGAAAGCAGTATGACTGCGAGCTTGGAAGTAAAAAAGACCATCGACGTGCCGAGCAAGAGCAAAGAAGCAGTGAAAGAGGGGAGCGGACCAAGAAACCTCGCAAACTTCGCAGAGTATTACAAAGCCACATAAATCTTTATGGAGTTGGGAGTTAGCTGACCTAAGGGGATCTTAAAGTAGCGGCACACTCCAGACAGAAAAGGATGCGGGGGTAGACGAAGGCCAGATACAAATTGCTCAGTGAAGAAAGTGCAAGAACCAGGCGGAGGATCGAAGTACAAGTTCACACCAGTAGGGATGATGGGGCGAAAGCTAGTAGGGATTTCGTAAGTATACCGTAGGTCATCCCAATCCAACTCGACAAAAGTCGAAGCGCCTGGGAAATGCTCCGCCAACAAGGAGATCCAAGAAGGAGAGGCCATTGCAAGAGAGATTATCTCAGGAGGAAGAAAGAACAAACGAAAAGAGGAGGCTTGGAAAAAAGGAAGGAGCGCGGCGCAGTCTCGGAAAAAGTCAGTCGGAGGCGGCAGCGTTTGAGTGGTCTGTGGTGATGGCGAATCATAACAGAAGGGAGAGAGGAAGAAGATACTTATAGGTATGGCGGAGGAAGGATATTTTCGTAAGTTAACAACGGATGGTTGATACAGGGGCGGAGATAGACAGGGAGCGCTCTGTGATGATCCTCGAGAATATAACCAGAGGGCATTATAGGAAAGGCAAGGGCTCGAGATACGAAGCGCCTCCTAAGGTGATTGCTCCAAGCAGGACAAAAGTGTACGGAGGGGCCATTAGAAAGGTGGATAGATCAAAACAGCGGGCTTCATGGACATGCAAGGGAAAATCTATCTCTCGCCGGGCTCGGTCTAAAAGCAATCATAGAAGGAAGAGCGACGTAGCAAAGCAAAGTAAACGAGGGCAAGCTGATCAGCAGAGATCAGCCAAGGCCCACGGACGACCTACTAAGAAAAGAAACAAGCTAAGGATGCATGAAGGGGAAGCGATACAATTATCCGGATATAAAGGAAGATAAGTACAGGCATCCAAAGTTCAATACGACCATACGAATAAGTACAATCAGGGAAGGTTCAGTATCAATACATAAAAGGTAAACATTACAACATGGTTCCGACTACACAACATCTGAAGAAGAGGGCGCAGGATCAATAGAGGCCAACGGAAGGAGCATGGGATCAGCCAGCACTATGGCGGAAGACGCAGGATCAGCGGACGCTTCAGGAGCAGCAGCAGGAAGGGCCTGGGCAGAAATATCCATGGGAGCCGGATCGGCCGTAGGGGGAGGAGCCTCCAAGAGGAAAAGTCCATCATCCGCTTCGAAGGAAGGGAAAGTTTCCTGCGGCAATTCCCTGGATAGGCGAGCTGTGTCCAAAAAGGTGGCAGGAGGTGCCGAACGTAGAAAACCTTGCTCGAAGGCCTATCTGACCCCACCAGCGGCCCCCTGACACAGCAACAAGACCATCCAGCGTCCCAGCTTTCGGAGGAAGAAGGAAGAGCGGACATAGGCCAGTCTGTACGCCTTCAGCCGCTCTGATTCGCCAGCTCGATACGCTTCCAAACTGTTCTTGTTCTCGGCAACCTCGGCGCGGGCCACGGATAAATCGCTCTGGCCCTGAGACACTGCTTCCTGGGCCTTCGATAACTCCGCTTGCAAGGATTGGAGAGTGGTTTGGCAGGCTTCCCACTGAGTCCGCATGGTTGCCTCCCGGCTAGCGGCAGCACTAGCCAGGGCCTGGGCATCGGCCAACCCCATTTGCAGGAGCTCCTGACTTTGCCGTAGCAAACTCAACTCCGTCGATCGGGAGAGCAGCTGTGCCTCCTTGTCTTTCAGCTCAGAAACTGCCGCTTGATAACGATCCGCTTCAGAAGCCAAGGAAGACTCACTTGTCTTTAAAGTCGCCACCAACTTTTGAAGTTTATCGAAGGCGGCATGGGAAATGGCTCCAGCAGAGGCCGCAGATTCCCCGGCGGCACGCAGATAAGCATCCAAGCTTCCAAGAGAAGGCTCAGGAGGAGCTGAGGAAGCCACAGGGGGCTCTAGTTCCTGAAGACGTGCCTTGAGCACCACGTTCTCTCGCTGAAGCTCGGCCGCTCGCTGAACGACACTCAAACTCGTGGAACAGGTCTGCAGGTGGCCATAGGAAGGGAAGGGGGGTTATAGAAGCATATGAATACCCAGAAGAGGAAGAAGAGGAGCTTACCGCTACCAAGGAACTAGCGATTTGATCAAACCCCTCCAAAGGGGAACCCCTCTCCCAGAATTGGCGGTTGGCTGATTACCAGGTGGTGGCCAAATCCCCATAGAAATCGACCCTACCAAAGATAGAAGATAGGTCGGCAGCGGGCGCGTAAGCCGGGTCGATCTCTGAAGGAAGTCTCCAGGAAGCCTCGAAAGCTAGGTCTGCGGAAGGCAGGTCTAGAGTCGGCATGGCTGAGCTCATAGGCGCAAGAAGAGGAGAGGCTGGGGGAGTCAGCGAGTCCAGGGGCTGATCGCCAGAGGACGAAGGCGGGGCAGGTAATACACTCTGGATTGGTACCGGAGCTGTCAGGGCCAATGACGGGTCTGCCACTTCCAGATCAGAGGCCTTCTCCTGGGCCAAGCCTGTCTCCTGGACCGAGCTCGTATCCGAGGACCTGGAGGGGGAAGAAATAATCGCCACACGTTGACGGCGAGGAGGTGGAGGAGAAGTCGCGGTGACCGGGGCCGCTCTTTTGCCCTTGCGTGTCAGGCGCAGCTTCATAGTAGGAGGGAGAGAAGGCACTTGTCCTGCGGGCGAGGGCTCAGCCGCAGGTTGGTCAGAGATGCGGGGTAGGGCTGAGTCTGCAGGGCTGGGGGCAGGTGGCTCAATAAGCGCCGAGGCGGCTACCGTCTCTGAGGTTCGGGGTCCCGAAGGCTGTGGACCGACGGAAGCAGCGGGGTCAGAAAATAGGCCTTGTGTTAGCTCCTCATTCAGAGCTTGCAGAACGGCCACCGAGGGTGTCTCCTGATTGGCAAAAGAGTGGAGGATGGTAGCCACTACAAGAATAAGAGGGAAAAGCACCTCAGTTAGCGAAGAGCGGCATATAAAAAGTAACAACTTACCAAAAGGAGCTCCGATTTCTGTGGAGACAGGACTAAGACCAAAAGCGTACAGAATGCCTTCTAGCATCAATACAGACAAGTGAACAACAACACCGCTCAGCTTGTCCGCAGCTGCGGAGCAGGCAGGTTCATGAGCGTGCGAAGGGAAGTCTGAAGCAAGAATGGGACGCCATTGGGAAGGCCCGGCTAAGGGGACGGGGGGCTTGAGGAAGAAAAAGCTAGATCTCCAGCCTTTATTGGAAGAAGGTAAGTCATCAAAAAACTTATGGCCCGGCCTGGCCTGAACGTTGAATACCCCCGCCTCGGCCCGCCGGAAGGAATAGAAATGATGGAATAATCGAGCGGTCAAGGGAATGTGATAAATGCGGCACAAGATGACGGTTCCGCAGACGGCTCGGAATACATTGGGGGCAAACTGAGAGATACCAATACCGCAATACTGACTCAACTAGGAGAAAAAAGGATGTAAAGGAAAGCGAAGACCGCCTAAGATTTGATCCCTAAAGACAGTGATAAACCCTTCGGGAGGAGTAGAGGGATGTTCATCGGGCGAGGGAAGTCGAAACTCATATGCGGCGCCTAGCCCCAAGTTGGATTGCAGTGAAGACAGGTCGTGATGGTCTAAATCAGAGATGTAGCGTGAATACCAGAAGAGTTCCTTACCATCCATGACTACGAGGAGTAAGCAAGTGAGGAGGTTGAAGACAAGAGGGGGCATAGGTCAGGCGCAAACAGGAAGGCGAGAAGCTTCGGGCGCAAGCAGGAGGACGAGAAGCTGCACTACCAGAGACGGTCACGAGCGAGAGGAAGAGGATAGCGAAGCGTCAAAGTGAAGACGGCGGACTGCCCTTAGGGTTTATAAAGCCCATTCATTCCTAGGAAACATCGAGAGTCGAGCCAAGTATCTTTTTAGGTAACACGCCCCAGCGCCGTCTGATAGGAAGTAAGCGCCGAAGGGTGCAAAAAAGGGTCAGAAGCTGGCGTCAGGAGGCGTGAGCAATAAAGGCATCAGACAGGTGTCATCTCGAGAAGAAGTGCATTAAGGATTGACATGGCAAGACAATCATGAAGGGGCGTGGCCTACAAAAGATGCATTCTCCTCGAAAGGCCCGAGACTAAGCGGGAAGTTTCATAAAGCTGCGGAATCCAGGCAATTCAAAAGGGTCGAAAAGGAGACATGTCAGGTCAGCAGGAGTCAGAGTTAGATCAGAGAAGTAGCGAGCAGGCCTGTGGGGATATTGCTTACTCGTATCACCCGAGTAAGTAGGTCCACATAGGCATCCCCTGATCCGAGCAGCTAACCAAGCACATCGCGAGAACTGCGGGGTCATCATAAGCTGCAAGGGCACTGTGGCCCAAGGGTTGAGTAAGGTTTTTACGCTCCCTTCTCTATTCTTAATTCTATACCATACATAATGCAATTGCAGGGAGAAACGTGACGCGAATGAGTAAGCCCAAAGCTAGCAATAACGACCAGATCAACCAAAGCAATGAGGTCGGTATAGGCGAGATGGATGAAGGCGGAGAAGAGCAATGCCTCTATGCCTTCGCCGTTTGGAGTATCATTACTGGTCTCAGACCAGCGCCATCGCCACCGATCTTGGACCGGAGTATTATTACTGGTCTCGGACCAGCGCCATCACCACCGGTCTCGGACCAGAGTATCCCAGACTCTCGCCCCAGTGCGAGTTATAAGTGAGCTCTGTTCTCACGCTCAACGACCTTTCAGGTCAGCTCCCATGCGAGAATTATAAGTGAGTCCTGTGCTCACGCCCAACGACCTTTTAGGTCGGTAGTCCCAGACTCTCGCCCCAGTGCGAGTTATAAGTGAGCTCTGTTCTCACGCCCAACGACCTTTCAGGTCGGCTCCCATGCGAGAATTATAAGTGAGCCCTGTGCTCACGCCCAACGACCTTTTAGGTCGGTAGTCCCAGACTCTCGCCCCAGTGCGAGTTATAAGTGAGCTCTGTTCTCACGCTACCTTTCAAGTCGGCCCCCATGCGAGAATTATAAGTGAGCCCTGCTCACGCCCAACCACCTTTTAGGTCGGTAGTCCTGTACTCGCCCGGTCGAGTTATAAGTGAGCTTTGTTCTCACGCCCAACGACCTTTTTCGGTCGGCTCCCATGCGAGAATCAAAAGTGAGCCCTGTGCTCACGCCCAACGACCTTTTAGGTCGGTTGTCCCAGACTCTCGCCCCAGTGCGAGTTATAAGTGAGCTCTGTTCTCACGCCCAACGACCTTTCAGGTCGGCTCCCATGCGAGAATTATAAGTGAGCCCTGTGCTCACGCCCAACGACCTTTTAGGTCGGTAGTCCCAGACTCTCGCCCCAGTGCGAGTTATAAATGAGCTCTGTTCTCACGCCCAACGACCTTTCAGGTCGGCTCCCATGCGAGAATTATAAGTGAGCCCTGTGCTCACGCCCAACGACCTTTTAGGTCGGTAGTCCCAGACTCTCGCCCCAGTGCGAGTTATAAGTGAGCTCTATTCTCACGCCCAACGACCTTTTAGGTCGGCTCCCATGCGAGAATTATAAGTGAGCTCTGTTCTCATGCCCAACGACCTTTCAGGTCGGCTCCCATGCGAGAATCAAAAGTGAGCTCTGTCCTCACGCCTAATGACCTTTCAGGTCGGCCCCCATGCGGGAATCAAAAATCAACTCCCCTGCGAAAATCATAAGTGAACTCGGCGCCCATGCCTAACTACCTTTCAGAGGGATATGCCTCACATTGAGCGGAGCGTTTTCAAATAATCAGGTTAACTACATCTTGCTTTATTTTAGCTCCTTTATGCAAATTGCAAATATGCAGCAAATATGCAAGGCATGGAATGCGGGAGGTCATCTACCCTACCCCTAAAGCATCAATATTAACTGCGAAATCAGGTTTTGTACATTCATTGCAGCTTTAATTCTCAAGCACTATGTTGGTTTTATTGTCCAAAATTCATACATGAAAAGGAATCATGATGCAACTCTTGGCTCTTACATACGAGCCAGTTTCTAAAATTGCTTGCTAGATGAAATTTGAGCAGGAAAGACTACGCCGGAAAATGACAGATATACAAGTACAGCAGCACAGTTCAATAAGCAGGCGATACAGCTAAGGCTACAAGAGGGAACGTTTTGCGGCGAAGGAGCCACTGAGACAACTATGGCCTGAACTAGTTTTAACTCGGGGAAAGGATTGTTCATGGAGAATGAGCACTGCAGTGTGAAGAAATGTCTGGGGACTCAGGAGCCTCTGGGGCGTTCAAGGCTCGAGCCAGCTGCGCATGTAAGGAGCTGATGACTGTTTGCTGCTGAGCGATCGTGTGTTGCTTATCGTCGAGACACGCACGGAGGAGAGATAGCTCCGCTTCATGCTCTTGCTGCAAACGTTCCTGAAGGCTAAGTTGGCGCTGCAAGCTAGCCTGGCGTTCCTCTTTCCTCGCCTTCTCCGTATGCACACAATACTTTACAAGACGATACTGAGCTTCCATGGAATGCAGGGTGGCCGTCTGGCGAGCACGATCCTGGGACACGTGCTCCAGTTCGCATTCTCTCGCGGCAAGTAGCGAGGTGAGTTGATTTATCATCACTTGGGAGGGTGGTTGATCAACCTCCTCAGAAGGAGGAGAATGCATCGCGTGGGAAAGAAGCTGGTGGAACACGGGTTAGCAAAAGAAAGTGGGAAGGCGTGACAGAAGAAGGATAGAATAAAGAAGTGATCGTAAGGCTCTTTATAAAGAGGATGGGTAGCCAAGTCAAAGCAACTACGTGGGCACGGTACCCCAAGCGACTGGCGAAGCAATTAAGGAGGCATGGTATCCCAGGCGACGCGACACAAAGGTTGATGCGTGAGGCAGGAAGCAGAGCGCGCAGAGATATGCTGAGGTAGAGGCACAGAGATATGCTGAGATCTTAGAGATGTGCTGAGGTCTAGTCAGTCAGACTTTCGTCCTCCTTCGACTAGACTTGTGAGGGAGGCTTGTGATACGGTTGGCAATGGGGGGGCCCAAGAGGAAAGGGTGAGAAAGGTCAAGGCCATATAGCGGTCAAGAGTCAAGAGGACATGGCGGTCAATAGCCAGGGTGATTCGGCAGTCAATAGTCAAGCTGACTAGGCAGTCAGAGGCAAGCATGTGGGGTAGTCAGAGGTCAGGCAGACTTGTTGATCAAGGGGGCAAAGTAGTTGAAAGACAAGGGGAGACGACAGGCGGAACACCGGGCATAGGTCGGGATCGGCAGAGCTGGGTAGAGGCAGCCCGATTTACAGGCCTGCGATTCGAAGACCCGGAAGTGCAAGTCACAAAACATAGATGGAAAGCGTCAGAACTGTGTAAAGACAGCCCGATTTACAGGCCTGCGATTCGAAGGCCCGGAAGTGCAGGTCACAAATCATAGATCGGAAGCGTCAGAGCTGTGTAAAGACAGCCCGAGCTACAGGCTTACAGTCGAGGGCCAGCAAATACAGGGTACAGGGTACAGACCGTGATCGACAGGGCTGTTCAAGGTTAGCCCGACTGACAAGTAACGCTTAGAGGCGGGATCTGGTCGAGGGGTGTGAGGTAGATGCAGACCGCGATAAATAGGATGAGCTAAGCTGTGCAGGAGTCGGAGGATCACAACTGTCCGTCAAGGGTAATCATTACATACCAGTGAGATGTGCGAAGGCGGAGGTTCCTAAGCGAAAAGATGCTCTCATAACCAATAGCAGCCTGACAGATGTCCTTCACTACAAGACAAAACCCCTGTGTAAAGGCGGAGGTTCCTAAACAAGAAAATGCCTTCACGACCAATAGCAGCACGACAGGTGTCGGGGATATACGACAAAGTCCAGCGTCTAAGGTTTTCTGACAGGGTTGCAGGTTCTGGAAGCAAGGCGGGTGCATAAAAAGGAGGAGATTCCTCGTACGCGGGTACACTCTCTTGTCACTTTTTTCACAACTTTTCACTTTTAGTCAGTTTTTTTTCCTTCTCTTTGCGTTTTCTGGGAAGAAGTACCTGACTTGAGCGTCGGAGGGCTTGACCCGGAGACTTTTTCCCTGGGGCTCTGGTCTCTAACGTGAGGAGGGAGATCGTCTGAGTGCGTGCAGGATCCTGCAGCATCGTCAGCCGCCCGTGGGAGCCGAATCACCCACGACTTTCCGTCAACAACCAGGCCACCACGACCAGCCTCCATCCGACTCATGTTTCGGACAGGATCACCCTCTAACTAAATAATTATTTATTTATATAATTCAATAATAATTTTATAGCATTAAACTAATTCATACATTTAATTAATGTTCCACGAGTTGGTATGGTAGATTTGCATCGTATACATAGCACGCGCGACCAACTCCAAAAATTTAAATGCCTTTTAAAATTCCTATGCAACTATCGACGCTCAGAATTCTCCGTGTTAATTGCAGTCAAAGCACGCGCGGCAACTCCAAAAAAAATTTAAAGTCCCATAAATTTCTTTGCTTAGCTCCTTAATTATAATCCCCATGGCACGTTACTATAAATATTCCACAGTATTTGCAAAAAATCCAGACAAGTTCTCTGCTCTGTCTCCTCCTCTGACGTTGCCGGAGCTAATTAGACATGGCCACCCTCAAAGTCTTTGTCAACAAGACCAAGAACTGCGTAGCTTTTGTCGAATCGGACTTGGATTTCGTGGATGTTCTCCTCAGCTTCCTCACGCTGCCTGTAGGCACCGTCGTCCGTCTTCTCAACAAGCAGTCGTCCTTGGGTTGCGTTGATAAGCTCTACCAAGGCGTCGAGCGGCTCGATGAGAAATACCTTGCGACGGCAGCCTGCAAATCGATGTTGACGAAGCCGGTGAATTCATCTGGATTTAAATGCCAGAAGCTAAAGATTAATATTTATGGAAAGGGAGAGTTATACACATGCACATCCGAAGTTTGTTCTTATCGTGCGCTCAGCTACTATTCGAACCTCGAATGCCATTGTGGTAGTGCCATGCACAGGGCAATTAGCTACGATCTGAATCAAGATTGCGATAACTATGAAGAACTTCATGGTGTATTCATCAAGGGGGTTAAATTTGCTGTCACAGATGATCTATCTGTTTCTTTGATCGGGCACGCCATGTCGTCTCTTAACGACTGTTGCAATGGTGATTGGCGCAACATGGAAGAGAGATTGGTGAAGATTGATAAATCACAGGTAAGTTTTCATTTTTCTATTGGTGCCATGGCTGATCAAAATGATCAAGAAATTACGTATTGTTGCTATAAATTCAATGCATGCAGGTTTTGCATATTCTTAAAAGATCCCTCGTTTCCGACACTCCGCTAACTGACGTTTTATTGCACAACGGAAAAGATATCTGCCCCAAGTTTTCCGTTCCTTCTTCTGTAGAAAAAACAGTTGCAATCGAGGCGTTTGACAAGGAGAAGAAAATATACAGAATCAAGCTGGCCCTTGCGGGGAACAAGGTGCTGTATGCCGAAGCTGGTCAGGACTTTGTCGATGTGATTTTCAGTATCCTCACGTTCCCGTTGGGTGCTTTGAAAAAGCACATGGGCAGTCGATTCAAGATTGCATGCCTTAATAACTTGTACGGTAGTGTTGAGCGATTGGCTTCCTCAGGTTACGTGGTTGAAGGCTGTGAAGAGACCCTGCTTAATCCTAAGCTCCCACCGTATTTCAACTGCAAGCATCAAGTAATTGGGGTGGCAGTGGAGAAGGAAAAATTCTACTACGCATGTGACTACCGCTGCAAACTAAGTTCAACGAGGTACCACTGCTCCTCGCCTGGCCATTCGGGTAGAAAGGCAAAACGGGCACTGCTTATAGATCCCAAGACATCATCCGAGGGATTAGATTTTCCTGAGGGAAGCTTCTGCAAGGAATTAACGTACATGGTTAGCGACGAACTCGTAGTCACCCCGTTCTCCTTCACCTCAGTCATTTCACTTCACAGGCAAATCTCTGATCCAATCAAGATCGCAGAGTTGGTCATAGATAAAGAAGAGGTCTGTCTGTCTATCTTCTGTTACAAGTTGCTACAATTGCATTACATCTAACTACGAGATTGATGCTGCTTTCGTTGTTCGTGTTTCAGGCTCTCGATCTGCTTGATGCTGCATTGTCTTCCAGTACAGCGCTGACTGATGCATTTTTTGCTAGAGCTAATGCTGCACTTGGTTTGATCGATGAGAAGGATGAATGACGTGGCAAGAAGAGGGTCGGAAGCAGATGAATAAAGAATTAATCGATAACTGATTTACTTGTTACTCTTTAATTGTGAACAAAGTTGTTAAGTCTGCCAGATCATTTAATCTAGTTTTATAATGAAGTGAACCATACAAAACTTGTGCCACTCTGTTTTGTTTAATTTCTTGTCAGTAATGTTGCCACTCCAGTTAATCTATTTGTTTTTATTTTCGATAATATTTAATTAATTTCATTTGATTAGCATAATCTTAATTGTAAGCGAAACAAGTTGATTGTGTTTGGCGAATTAGTTAATTTGAACCAGAAAGACTGTGTGGGCAGGTTTTGATGAGCAGTGTTAGCCTTGAATTGTCTAATGGGTGGATAGTTTAGGTTCAACCGAGTAGCTTCGTTTGTGATATAATTTGATTGAGGCTGTTGAACTTCATTATTCGTCGAGTCAGGTGAGCTTACAAAGTTAATAAGGCCCTATGAGCTTGGTGAGCTATTCAATTTGACCGTTTTGTTGCGGCTTAACAGGTTCAACCAATCGGTAGTGCCAAGCGAGCTAAGGAGTAAGGTGTTTGGGTTGGATAAATCAAGTGGCAAAGTTTGATAAGTGTAACAATTCTATTAAATTGGTTGAAAAACAAGGTTAGATGAGTTAAACATACAGATTGTTTAATAAAGTGAATCAAATAAATTTATCCCATTTATAGTTTTTGACCTACAATATATATAGTGATGCACCTCAGGATCCTCAGGGCTCTGACTGCAAGCGGATGTGACCTGAACATGTCCTTATAGTCTAATTCCTTGCGGATCCAAAGGAAGAGAATTGGGAATAGCCCCATTAAGTATATCCCTGACATGGCTAAGTCATCATAGACTCCAATGATAGGGAATTGGGAACAACTCCATTAGCTACATCCCCAAACAAGCTGGCGACACGGTGACCTTGTGACTGAAAAAGCATTCCCACTAGGGAGCATTCATAGTCCTTCACCCAGGGTAGCGAGAACATCCTTCATGAGAATATCTCTTCTGGCTTTCACCCATTCGACTACCTTTTTTTACCATCTCCAATAGGACTTTGCTCACTAGCCGTCCCTTGGGAGACTCTTATCAATATAGCCACAGGAGTAGTTTAGGGAGATGCCTGTTATATTTGAGAGGTGTTCTAAAGAATTATAGGATCGAAAACGCAAGAGAGGGTGAGTAGCGCTCATGACTTTCACATTCATTTAAAACCTCATCGAGTAAAACGTAGCGGAATAAAGATAGAAGAGACAAACAAACGCTAACACAACCAAGTTTTACTTGTTTCTGAGCCTGTGACGACTCTTACTCCAAGGCTCGTGATCGTTGATCGCTTTCGTTGGACAATCACTAATAGCTCGAACAAAATTATAAATTTGAAGTACAATGGCTATAAAATTAAGTTACAGACAACAAAGTGAATTAGCAAAGATTCGTTCGTCGATTGTTGGAGCAGCATTTGGGCATCGTTGAGTCATTTCTGGAGCAGAGCGTAAGAGCGAAAAATGTTTAAAATGATGTGTTAAAGGTATTGATCAAACTCTCCTTTTATAGCCTCGTCTGAGCACCTGGATCCCCTTCCAAGCACTTGGACTGTGCTGGCGTGGTGAACTCTCTTCGAGACTTCATCCTTGAAGTTTATCTACATCCGGGCGCGCCCGGACTCCCACCAGGCGCCTAGACCGCTGATGTGGGTCGACTAGTCATTGCACTCCAACTAAGTGTGAAAATGAAATTCCCTTGTCCGGCCACCTAGAGCAACTTCGGGCACTAGGACTGCCCAGGTGCGCTCCCTTTGCGAAGCTTGCCTAGGCACCTGGAGTAACTCCGAGCGTCGGGACCATCTTTTTTCCAGCTCTATCTTTCTTGTAAAAAAGAGTTAGTCAGGATAATAATATATATAAAGAATAAGTTTTGACAGTCTTCATATTGTCTTATCATAACTTATGGGTGTTGCAGACAAAAGCACTAGTGGAAGAGACTCGCAAGAGGAAATGACTGGTGGATTCTAAGGTTAGGAAGAAATCTTGGACCTTGTTTGTACTTGTTTAAGATATACAACTTGTTTGGTCTACTTCGCTCATCATTTTTTCTATTATGGCAATGCTTTTCAACTTCAACAACCTATATTGAAAGATGCATACGAACTTTTAATATTAGGAACTGTTATTTGTCACTTTATATTCTTTTAGTCAAATAATGCCTACAGCTTCCCGGGATTTGGCCTGGGTTGATGATCTTTGGAGCAACCCGTGTATATGATGACATGTTGTTTGCAGCCTGTAAGTTTATGAGTTGAATTGATCATTGTCATATTTCTCTTTTTGTGTTTGCATATTTGATGTAGGATGTTACATAAACCAATAGGAAACTTGGTTTGCCTGTGAATTTTTTATTCAGCTGCATTTCCATATTAGAGACGGAATATTCCGTCGATATTCCGTTGCTAAACTAGATTAGCGACGGAATCATCACGTCAGTACGAGTTTTGTCGTTGTCTGTATTTAGAGACGAAATTTAATATTCCGTCGCTAATTAGAGACAATAAATATTCCGCCTCTAAAGTTAAAGACGAAATATTGTAGTTGTCGCTAAACACATTAACAGTGTTAATTTGATTGTAGCGACGGGAATTTAATTATCAGTCGCTAACCATGGAGTTTTTTTTTCTTTTCGATCGGATTAATATTTAAACCCTTTTGTGACAAAATTTTAATATTCCATCTCCAATTATAGACGGAATATTAAATTTCATCTCTAAATGGTGATGGAATATTAAAATTCCGTCGCAAATAGAGACGGAATTTTAATATTCCGTCTCTAATTATCGTAATACCAGCAATTTTCTGAACCAAATTAGCGACGAACGCTTATTATTCAGTCACAAATTAGAGACGGAATATTAAAATTTCGTATCTAATACCTAGAAATTCCAGCAGCCAAAATTACATCAGCAGCCCCCTAGAGCCAGTCCCACGGATATGGAGGGAGGTAAATGCAGGTACATAGGTAGAAAGTGCATAGCAGAGACGTTAACCCCAGGCAGTGACACCCCGGGGATCGACCTCTAGACCTTTCAGCCACAGAACCATGCACTCCCCATCTGTGCTACGCCCTGGGGACAACATTTCATATCAATTTAAACCATCACATACGATGGTTTTCAAACAAGACAATACATTCGCAATTAGACAAACACAATACAAAATAACATATGAATGTAAATATCGATCCAACCATAAACATAATACTACAACATCTCCAACAACAATAATCCAAGCGCAAATTAAAACTAAAACTAAATATCCACTCAAAAACAAAGATAAATATCCAAACATATCTAACCATAAATACCTGAATATATAGTACTACAACATTTGAAATTTAAAAACATAATACAACACCTTCGATCAAAGAAAATCCAATTCTAAGCTAGCGAGTAGTAATCAATCATGCAAAAATTTTAATACAATAGATTATTAATAAAACTTTGGTACTAACTAATACACAATTATGTGTAACATATTAAATTTAATATTATGAATTTATTTTTACATACCTAAATGTCAGTTTGGATATATGATGTTGGTGTTGTATAGATATCAAAGTTCTTGAAAAGATATAATATAGTGTTAGAAATAGTTTCATTAGTGAACAAGAAAAATAAAAAAGATAGACGTCAAGATGCCTATGGCAATCTACTAATTAGGGTCTTGAGTCTCCTAAGAGGTAAAATGATGCGGCGTTGCACTCATCTGACCCAAGAAGGCCTGCATATCCCGCCCAATTTTTTCAAGATCCAATCGGGATTGCCGCTCCGCTCGAAATTCTGCCTCCAGGGTCAAGAGTCGGATCTTCAAATCTGTGTTTTCTTGGCCTAAGGCATCTACTCTAGCAGATGATCCGGATGCACTCGATGATGTGCTGGGACGACCCTTGGCCCTAGGAGCCATTGCCTTATCATATACAACTCTTGCCTGGGCCCCAAGACCATAGAGGGTGGAGGTCTTTTTTCCTTCCACCTACCACATCATAATAAATATCATTTATCTGGTCAGTGGATAAAGTCTGCTCCTCACCTCCCTCTAAACTAGGCTGAGACGCCTGTGCAACCCTAGCAACAATTTGTTCCTATTTACATTAAAATAAAATATTATAAGATATTTACTAAAATGATAGATAATCAATGTTAATAATTAAATATATTCAAGTGTAGATTCTTACGTCTAATGCCGATGATCGACAATCTATAAAGTTGTCATCTTTTGACTTATGTGTCTTGGTAAATATCTCCCAACAGTAGAATGACGCTATAGATCATATTCCTGAATATTAAATAATGTAAATATTTCCAAATATTAGAAATCATTTATAATCTAGGTACAAAATTCTTATAAAATTTTTAAATTGAAAACTCACCAAGTCTATGACATGCTTGACGATCGATCGGGATCTAGCAGTATGTTTTGTCGCTCCAGTACTAGGGCCAGTCAGCTCACTCTTTCTATTGGCTCGAGCTATCAGTGCATTTTCCTGCCATCTGTTTGTAGCCCAGATGGCTCTCCATGCATCCCAAATGTCCTCAGGTATATAGGATGGTTTTATTCCCTTTTGTCTTGCTTTGTATAGCATGTCTTTGTATAGTTTGGCACAAGATGTGTTCCACGTAGCATAAAATTTCGCCTCATGCCCGGTCTCCCAAGTATATCTTTTCTGCAATAATATGTTCACAAATTATTATAAAAAAACATAACAAATTCATGATAATTAAAATGGCTTACCAAAAACTCATTGTAATAAAATTGCTTCATATCCTGGTCTACCGCTTCCATATAGTACCAGTAGGGCTAAATCACTCTTTAAATTTCGATGTGATGTATGCAGCTACTCTATGACCATCTGGGGTAAAACTGCATTTAACAAATAAAAATATTAGAAATATGTTTAAAAAAATAGATGTAGTGAATAATACTAATAACACCAATATTTACCAACCCCCGATAATCCGTAGAACAGTCTGGCCACCAGCGTCAAATATGTCTATATATGCACAATTACATTATAATACATATGCATGCATACTAGTTTTAATCAAAAAAATAATAATGACTAATAGAGTAAGACAAGTGATATAACCAGGAACATTTAGATCTAAAATAGAAATTTAGTTTAACAATACATAATTTGAATATATAATAATTTAATCATTAACAATAACATTTTGTAGATCCTCCTCATTAGATTCTATTAGTTCAATAAGCTCCTCACTGCTGGATATTTCTCCATCATCTATCTCCTCATAAGTTACATTAACATCTTCAAGTAATTGAGATATTGATTGAATATGAGAATTTACTGAATGTATCTCCACTGTATCATTTTGAAATGCATCATGGTTTTTGGTCGCAATAGAGTTAGGCATTTCTATGATAGAGCATGACTTTGTTCAGCAAACTGCTAACCATTCACTAGCTCTTCTCTTCGTGGGATATTCAAGATAGAAAACTCGTCCTACTTGTATCGCGAAAATGAAAGGTTCATACTTATTAAAGTTTTTGTTTGCATTTACCTCAACTAAGTTATAGTTTGGATGTATTTTGGTACATGTTCTTGGAGTCGGATCATACCAAGAACATTTAAATAACATACATCTTTTGATGGGTAAAGTAGGATATTCAACCTCTATGATTTTTTCAAGTCTCCCATAATAATCAAACTCAGAATTATTGTTGTTGATAGATTCTTTCACACAAACACCCGAATTGAAACTGAGTCTGCGTGAATCCCATTATGCCACATGAAATTTAAATCCATTAACATAGTAGCCAGAGTACACTATTATCTTACGAAGAGGTCCAGATGCAAGATTGATTATCCTGGAATCTTGCACATTAGATATTCTCCGATCAGACACCTATAACAATAGTTATAATATAAAATAAGCCTATGATAATTTTGTTAGGATCGATGGATTGCGGCTAGAGAGGGGGGGGTGTGAATAGCCGCCCCCAAAACGTTCGTTTCGTTCTACAAGTCAAGGTTAGCGCAGCAGAAATAAAAATAATAGAAACAAAAATGGAGAAATCAAACCTCAACACGCGTCGATGTAACGAGGTTCGGAGATATACTCCTACTCCTCGGCGTGTCCGTAAGGTGGACGAAGCCTATCAATCCGTCAGTGGATGAGACCCCGGAAACCCGGCTAATAATCACTCCTTCTGGGTGGAGAAACCTCGCCACAATGTCTTGCAACAGCAAGATAAACAGGAGTACAAGAATACAGCAGGAAACTAAGTATAATACAAAAATGTAATAACCCTAGCTTGCCTTCTTGTCGACTGGATGAAGCAGCAACTTCACGGGAATCCAACCACAGCACCAACTGTCCAGTTGAAGTCCCAGCCGAGGGAAGCTCACGCAAAGCTTCAGCGAAGAAGAGCTCAACAAAGCTCAAGCAGAAAATACTTCAGCAGTCAGTAGGAAGAAGAGAAAAGAATGTTGGTGCAACTTTAGGTCAAGGTTGACCTGGTTGACCCGACTCGAGTTGACCTGACTCGAGTTGTATTTTGATGTTTGACGAGAACAGAAGAGAGTTGTACTTTGATGGGAGATTGTTGGTGCAACATTAGGTCAAGGTTGACCTGGTTGACCTGACTCAAGTTGTATCGTGATGTTTGACAAGAACAGAAACTTGGGAGGTTGTGGGTGCAACCCTTGGTCAAGGTTGACCTGGGTGCAACCCTTGGTCAAGGTTGACCTGGTTGACCCGACTTGAGTTGATCTATTTCAAGAAGTCCAAGCAGGGAGCTTGGCACGGGAAAAGTCCAAGTATGGAGATTTGGCACGGAAAAGTCCAAGCAGGGAGCTTGGCACGGGAAAAGTCCAAGTATGGAGACTTGGCACGGAAAAGTCCAAGCAGGGAGCTTGGCACGGGAAAAGTCCAAGTATGGAGACTTGGCACGGAGAAGTCCAAGTATGGAAGCTTGGCATGTGGAAGTCGGAGAGCGCTCGGCAGCTCGTTCTCCGGACTAGGTCAGAGAGGGCTCGGTAGCTCATTCTCTAGACCAGGAAGGCAGATAGAAAGTCCTGGTGAGTGAAGCCAGGCAGTTGGAGAAAGACCTGGTGAGTGAAGCCAGGCAGGGGAAAGACCTAGTGAGTGAAGCTAGGCAGTTTGGAAGTCCTGGTGAGTGAAGCCGGGCAGATGGAAAACCCTGGTGAGTGAAGCCAGGTAAAAGTTCTGGTGAGAAAAGCCGGGCAAGGGAAAAATCCAGATGGATCAAGGATGATCGGACATCTGGTGTTGGAAAGACCAAGTGGGTAAAAGGGATTGACCGGACACTTGGTAGGGAGTCTTAGCAGGTCAAGGGAGTGACCAGATGCTAAGCATGAGATACCAATAGGTCAAGGTTGACCGGATATTGGTTTGGAAGGCTTGGGACTTGGTTTGGGCAAAAACCAAGCTCTGGATCGATCAGTGGATCGATCCAGTGATACACTGGGTATCTGGATCGATCTGGTGACCGATCAGTAACCAAACAGTAGCCTACTGAGTGTTATCTGATCGGTCTGCAGACCGATCAGGAAACAACGATCAGAAGGCAAGAAGCTCGGGAGAAAAGGAAGGGGATCGGTCCCTGGACCGATCAGAGAAAGATCTGATCAGTCCCCAGGACCGATCAGGATGAAGCTGGACCGATCAGGAGCATGCCTGATCGGTCCAGACCTTAAGCACAGAAAGGTCAGGGCTTAGCCTGATCGGTCCCCATGACCGATCAGGAGCTCTGTGGACCGATCAGGATGGAGCCTGATCGGTCCACATCCTAGCCGTTGTGGAGCAACGGCTAGTTTCTTCTGTGTCTTCTTCGCAGGTTATAAAAGAGATTGAGGAGCTACTGTTCGAAGGACTTCTTCCTCTCCTTTCTACTGAGCTGCTGGTGTGCTCTTGAGCTTTTCTAAGTTCCGAAGCTTCGTGTGAGCTTCTTCGACTGGGTTCCTGCTGTTGTCGGCGTCTCGTGAAGTTGCTGCTTCAACCAGTCGACAAGAAGGCAAGCTAGGGTTATTACATTTGTGTATTGTACTTAGTTTCTTGCTATATTCTTGTACTCCTGTTCATCTTGCTGTTGCAAGACATTGTGGCGAGGTTTCTCCACCCAGAAGGAGTGATTGTTAGCCGGGTTTCCGGGGACTCATCCACCGACGGATTGATAGGCTTCGTCCACCTTACGGACACGCCGAGGAGTAGGAGTTTCATCTCCGAACCTCGTTACGTCGACGCGTATTGAGGTTTGATTTCTTATCTTTGTTTCGTTGTTTTATTTCCGCTGCGCTAACCTTGATTTGTAGAACGAAACGAACGAGATTTGGGGTCGGCTATTCACACCCCCCCCTCTAGCCGCGACCATCGATCCTAACAAGTGGTATCAAAGCGAGGTCGCTCTTCGTTGGATCAACACCCGGGGGAGCACGAGCTAGAGATGGATCTATTTGGAGAAGATGTCACGATTCCACCCTTCTACGATCGCGACGACTTCGCGTTTTGGAAGGTAAGAATGAAGTACTTTCTTATGACTAACCTTGAAAATTGGAGTTGTGTTCAATTAGGTTTCAAGCCTCCGATGGACAAGAAAGGAGAAACCCTAGAGAAGAAGGAGTGGACCAAGGAACAAGTCCACCAATCCCTAGTCAACGATGAGGTATTGAAAATTTTTGAATTCTCATTACCTAACGATATCTTGTGTAAGATAGGTAGTTACAACAATGCCAAGGAGTTGTGGAACAACTTGGCGAAGTTCCATGAGGAGAGCTCCAATTCAAGCCATGAAGAGGAGTCAAGTGAGCTAAGTAGCTCACATCATGGAAGTGTCGAATTAGAAGTTGAGGGCCACTCAACATCTAAGGATGAAGTGGAGGAGAGTTCTTCTTCAAGTTCGGAGCAAGAAGAAGAAGCTTCTACCTCCGGAAGGGATGAAGAAGAGAGCGTTCATCCATCCTCAAACCTAGGTAACTCAAGCATTTTAATTTCTATCAAATTACACATAATGTGCTTTGAGTGTAGGGAATTTGGGCACTACAAGAGTAAGTGTCTAAGGAGGATTAGGCAGACTCCACCGGCGCCAAAGGTCAAGGAAGCCGGAGTCCCGATACGCAAGGGCAAGGAGCACGTGGTGTGCTTCCAATGCAAGCGAAAGGGACACTATAGGAGCCAATGTCCGAGGGGGAGACAATCTCACAAGGACAAGAGATCGAGCACATCAATAGGGGGAGCTAAGGCAAACCCTAAGGTACCCTCTAAGGCTCATTTTTGCAATTATAATAAGACACATGCTAGTAGCCTTATTGCAATTGCCAATAATGATAAACATGTTAACCTTAGAAATCAATACATGAGCTTAGGTGCCAAACATGTCAGCCTAGATAAGGATAACACTAGGAAAGTCAACCCTAGGATCAACTCATCTAAGGTTAAGGGAAACCTAGATAGAAATCCCAAAACTTCTAGACATATGCCTAGGAATACCTCAAAGAAAAATGATAAATTAAAGCTTGAGGTATTAGAGAAAGAAAATCAAGTCTTGAGGTCAAGACTTGACTCTCTAGAAAAGGCTCTTGAGGATTTAACTCTAAGGTCTAGGGGACAAAAACCCAAGTCCAAGGACAAGAAAGGTTTGGGTCACAAACCTAAGTCTCAAGTGGTCAAGCCCACTTATCATAATGTTCCATTCGATTATGGAACAAAATCTAGGGCTAGGAAGAACAACACCAAGGTCACAAGGGGAGTCACCCCTAGAGTGGATCTTGATGAGTCCCAAATGACCAAGGCTTTAAAGCCTAGGAGGGTCATTAGAAGGGTTGCTAGGGAAGTCATCCCTAGTGAATACTTAGTGAACCCAATGAGCTCCAATAGGTATTGGGTTCCTAGGAGCGTGATTTCATCACGCTAGATGAGTTAGGGTGTGCCAACCTTACTTGAATAGGTAGTTAACCTAATCATTGCAAAAAGTGGCACTTTAGGAATTTTCAAGGTGCAATCAAGCCTTGAAAATGAAATTGAAAATTATTCCTAAGGTGATTAGAATGTGCCAATCAAATTTGAGGAGTTTTCTAGAGTCAATCTAATTGGCACATAGTGATCTAAAAATCTTTGGTATATGATTTTAGATCTATTACACTTAGGAATATAGAACCTATGGCAAAATGATCAAACTTATCAAAAATGGCAACTAAGGCTAGAATTAGGTATTTTCTATACCTTTACATGTTATTTGCCATATATTGCTTGTCATATGCCATGTCATGACATCATATTTATTTTATGATCATTTAAAATGTCATGATAATGCTTAGGTTAGTTAAATGTCATGCTTTATTTAAGTTTCATACTTTATGCCATGACATCATGACATTGGCACATGTTTCCATTTATGATACAATTATATGCCATGTCATCATCTTGTGCATTAATGATCAATTAACTTGATTTAAGGATAAGAAACACAATTTGATATGGAGATCAAATTGTTGTTTAGAAAAATGCATGAGAACTTAGCCTAAGATGACCTAAACCCATATCTCACATCAAAATTGACTTGGATGTGTTTGATACACCTTAGATGTGTGTGAGATATTAGGATGATGAGTTAGGATCAAGGTGCATAGTTCTTGTACCTAGATGAGCCTAATTCTAAATTGGAGGATCATAGGGAAAGCTTGTGTACAAGTCATGTACATTTAGCCCTAAGATTATGATCCTAAATTGAAGGGTTTTTAAAATCATTTCAAAATTGACTTGAAAAACCTTGATGAAGCTTTTCTAGTGATAGCATTCATCATTGAACAAGGTGATACAAAGATGAGTTAACTTTGAGCTATTTCAAAGACTTTTGAACTTTGTATCAAGATTTGAAAATGAAAGTTATTTTCATAGAAAACTATTTTTCCATGATAGTATATGTTATGAGGAATGTATCCTCAAAGTTTTATAATTTCTGGAATTTTCTGGAATTTTGTAGGGGTTTCTGAATTTCGGAAGGAAATTCAGAAACTGATATCAGAGGTTGTGGACCGATCAGAAGGGAGTCTGATCGGTCCAGGCAGTTGTGGATCGGTCACTGTGACCGATCTAGGGAAGACCTGATCGGTCTGGTGACCGATCAGGGTGTGCCTGCTGATTCGAGTTTGTCTGAAATTTCAGCAATGAAGTTGGTGTTTTGGATTTCTAAAGGGTTGAAACTCTCCAAGACATTGTTGGTGCAATGGTCAAGGGGGAGTTGACCTTTAGGGGGAATTTTACCTATTAGTCAAGGGGAGTTGACTTTTAGGGGGAGTTTTTACTCCTAAAGACTTGAGTGATATGGGATTATCACTAAGTTAATTGTTGACCTTAGTATCAAGGGGGAAATTAAGGGTTTCAATGAAAGGTATGAGACTTTCATTAGGAAGAAACTCTTGACCTTGATTCACTCTTTTTGATGTGTGTCAAAAAGGGGGAGAGTATAGGTTTGGGGAGAATGTTCAAGGAAGAACATTAGAAAACCTAAGTTGGGTTATGGTTTTGTCAAACATCAAAAAGGGGGAGATTGTTGGTGTAACTTTAGGTCAAGGTTGACTTGGTTGACCCGACTCGAGTTGACCTGACTCGAGTTGTATTTTGATGTTTGACGAGAACAGAAGAGAGTTGTACTTTGATGGGAGATTGTTGGTGCAACATTAGGTCAAGGTTGACCTGGTTGACCTGACTCAAGTTGTATCTTGATGTTTGACAAGAACAGAAACTTGGGAGGTTGTGGGTGCAACCCTTGGTCAAGGTTGACCTGGTTGACCCGACTTGAGTTGATCTATTTCAAGAAGTCCAAGCAGGGAGCTTGGCACGGGAAAAGTCCAAGTATGGAGACTTGGCACGGAAAAGTCCAAGCAGGGAGCTTGGCACGGGAAAAGTCCAAGTATGGAGACTTGGCACGGAGAAGTCCAAGTATGGAAGCTTGGCATGTGGAAGTCGGAGAGGGCTCGGCAGCTCGTTCTCCGGACTAGGTCAGAGAGGGCTCGGTAGCTCGTTCTCTAGACCAGGAAGGCAGATAGAAAGTCCTGGTGAGTGAAGCCAGGCAGTTGGAGAAAGACCTGGTGAGTGAAGCCAGGCAGGGGAAAGACCTAGTGAGTGAAGCTAGGCAGTTTGGAAGTCCTGGTGAGTGAAGCCGGGCAGATGGAAAACCCTAGTGAGTGAAGCCAGGTAAAAGTCCTGGTGAGTAAAGCCGGGCAAGGGAAAAATCCAGATGGATCAAGGATGATCGGACATCTGGTGTTGGAAAGACCATGTGGGTAAAAGGGATTGACCGGACACTTGGTAGGGAGTCTTAGCAGGTCAAGGGAGTGACCAGATGCTAAGCATGAGATACCAATAGGTCAAGGTTGACCGGATATTGGTTTGGAAGGCTTGGGACTTGGTTTGGGAAAAAACCAAGCTCTGGATCGATCAGTGGATCGATCTAGTGATACACTGGGTATCTGGATCGGTCTGGTGACCGATCAGTAACCAAACAGTAGCCTACTGAGTGTTATCTGATCGGTCTGCAGACCGATCAGGAAACAACGATCAGAAGGCAAGAAGCTCGGGAGAAAAGGAAGGGGATCGGTCCCTGGACCGATCAGGATGAAGCTGGACCGATCAGGAGCATGCCTGATCGGTCCAGACCTTAAGCACAGAAAGGTCAGGGCTTAGCCTGATCGGCCCCCATGACCGATCAGGAGCTCTGTGGACCGATCAGGATGGAGCCTGATCGGTCCACATCCTAGCCGTTGCGGAGCAACGGCTAGTTTCTTCTGTGTCTTCTTCGCAGGTTATAAAAGAGATTGAGGAGCTACTGTTCGAAGGACTTCTTCCTCTCCTTTCTACTGAGCTGCTGGTGTGCTCTTGAGCTTTTCTGAGTTCCGAAGCTTCGTGTGAGCTTCTTCGACTGGGTTCCTGCTGTTGTAGGCGTCTCGTGAAGTTGCTGCTTCAACCAGTCGACAAGAAGGCAAGCTAGGGTTATTACATTTGTGTATTGTACTTAGTTTCTTGCTATATTCTTGTACTCCTGTTCATCTTGCTGTTGCAAGACATTGTGGCGAGGTTTCTCCACCCAGAAGGAGTGATTGTTAGCCGGGTTTCCGAGGACTCATCCACCGACGGATTGATAGGCTTCGTCCACCTTACGGACACGCCGAGGAGTAGGAGTTTCATCTCCGAACCTCGTTACGTCGACGCGTATTGAGGTTTGATTTCTTGTCTTTGTTTCGTTGTTTTATTTCCGCTACGCTAACCTTGATTTGTAGAACGAAACGAACGAGATTTGGGGTCGGCTATTCACACCCCCCCTCTCTAGCCGCGACCATCGATCCTAACAAAGAAGACCCTCTGTAGAAGCCCTCAACCTCTTTTATACCTGCATCCACCTGCGAAGAAGAAGCCAGAAGACAGCAGAAGACAGAAGACCGTTGTGAGCCAACGGATAGTTCTGGACCGATCAGGCTAAGCCTGGACCGATCAGGCTATGTCCTGATCGGTCCAGGAAGACCCTGATCGGTCCTGGGGACCGATCAGCATGCATGTCCCTTCCTTTTTCTCCCGAACTTCTTGCCTTCTGATCGTTGTTTCCTGATCGGTCTGCAGACCGATCAGATAACACTCAGTAGGCTACTGTTTGGTTATTGATCGGTCACCAGACCGATCCAGATACCCAATGTATCACTGGATCGATCACCAGACCGATCTAGGTTTAGATCTCCCAGCCCTAAACCCTACCTGGTCCTGAGAACGAGCTATCGAGCCCTCTCTGACCTAGTCAGAGCTACCGAGCTACCGAGCTACCGGGCTACCGAGCTCTCTCCGACTTCGTCCGGAGAACGAGCTACCGAGCCTTCTCCGACTCCATCCGGTCCAGAGAACGAGCTACCGAGCCCTCTCTGACCTAGTCCGGAGAGCGAGCTGCCGAGCTACCGAGCTACCGAGCTACCGAGCTACCGAGTTCTCTCCGACTTCGTCCGGAGAACGAGCTACCGAGCCCTCTCCGACTCCATCCAGTCTAGAGAACGAGCTACCGAGCCCTCTCTAACCTAGTCCGGAGAGCGAGTTGCCGAGCTACCGAGCTACCGAGCTACCGAGCCCTCTCTGACTTCCCATGCCAAGCTTCCATACTTGGACTTCTCCCGTGCCAAGTCTCCATACTTGGACTTTTCCGTGCCAAGCTCCCTGCTTGGACTTTTCACCAGATGTCTGGTCAACCTTGACCCATCTGGATTTCCCTTGCCTGGCTTCACTCACCAGGACTTCCAAACTGCCTAGCTTCACTCACTAGATCTTTCCCCTGCCTGGCTTCACTCACCAGGTCTTCCCAACTGCCTAGCTTCACTCACCAGGACTTTCTCCAACTGCCTGGCTTCACTCACCAGGACTTTCACTTTCACCTAGCTTCACTCACTAGGATTTTCACCTGGCTTCACTCACCAGGACTTTCCGAACTGCCTGGCTTCACTCACCAGGACTTTCCGAACTGCCTGGTTTCACTCACCAGGACTTTCCGAACTGCCTAACATCCCAGTTAGGACTCCCCAGTCAAGTATCCGGTCAACCTTGACCTACTTGACTCTTCTTCATCCAACCTGATCAGACCTTGATCAGTATCTCTCCGCATGGACAACTACACCTGCATTGTCCATGTGTACATGTCTTTCTGTATTGTCAAACATCGAAACCATGACCAAGGTTTACGCTTGGTCAACTAGGTCAACCTTGACCTACTGGAAATTGCACCAACAAATTTAACATGGATATAAGAAATTAAAATTACCCTCTAACTTGTATAGATTTGAAACCATAATGCAAATTCCATCTCTAACTTTTAAGCTATCTCACTTGCACGAATTGATGGATTTTGTACTTGTAGTTGTTGTTCATACAAGCTGGAGAATAAGGTAATTTTAAGAAAATTGAGGTATCGGGAAACAATTTAGTTTTAGATAAATGTTTGATTCAAGAAGTCAACTTACTTTATGTAGGGTTTGACTGTGTGTCCTTATAGCATGGTATTCTTGTGGAGTTAACCATCTAGAAACAGATGCTCCCATTGGCTTGCTAAGAAACTTGAAAATAGAAAGCATAGATTGATCTATCGGTTGAGCATCATCTAAATTTCTAGGACACTTGTGATGTCTGATTCTCACATTATTGGCAAAATAATAGGAGCAAAATGAGGATGCTTCTTCAACCAGATAAGCATTACAGATTCACCCCTCAACTCTATCTTTGTTATGAATATTATTCTTTAATTTCCTTAAAAATTGTTCGAATGGATACATTCATCTGTACTGCACAAGACTAGCTATTCGTGCCTCATATGCTAAATGTACTGGTAGATGTTCCATTGAATCAAAAAAACTAAGTGGAAAAATACGTTCAAGCTTATATAGTTTGAAAGGAATGTCTGTTTCTAGCCGAAGCATATCATCCATCATAATGCACCTCGCAGTCAAATCTCTAAAATATAGACACAATCCTATGAGTGCTTGCCAAACATTTTGAGGAAGTAAATCCTGAAAAGCTACTGGAATAAGTGAATACATGACAGTCATGACTCTTCATTCCAAACATCTTTAACATGTTCATATTCACGCATCGAGCCATATTCGAGGCACACTCATCTGGAAATTTGATTTCTTTCAACCAATTACATAAAACTTGTTTACTATCTTTGTCCAATGTATAATAAGCCTTTGGGAATTTATTGGTTGTTTCATCCTGATGCAACTCTGGTCTGTTGACTAGTTCTTTTAATTTCTCACGTGATTTTGTAGTGTCTTTAGTTTTTCCATGCACATTCATCACAGTGTTGAAAATATTATCAAAGAAATTTTTCTCAACGTGCATTACATCTAAATTATGGCAAATGAGTAGATACTTCCAATATAGTAGCTCCCCAAAAATACTCCTTTTCTTCCAACCACACTTGCACTGTCTAACGATGTATTTATTTATCTCATCAGAATTAGTCTCAGCTACTCATAGAAAATCATAGCTATCAATTTGGTCATGGATTTCTTCACCTGATTTGATTGTTGGAGGAAGTTTTCTGACAACAATATTCCTAATGAAAATTTTCTTATTTCACCTGAAAGGGTGATCAACTGGTAAAAGTTTACGATAATTATTAAACCAAGATACCTTCCCACTATAGGGTAATGAAAATGCATCAAACTCTGTCATGCAGTGTGGGCATGCTAATTTATCAGTCGTGCTCCATCCGGACAACATTGAGTATGATGAAAAATCACTAATTATCCATAATAATACAACATGCAATCTAAAATTAGTTTTACTTGCAACATCATAAGTCACTGACCTTACATTCCATAATTTATTCAACTCGACAATCAGGGGTTGCAAGAAAATATCAATATTCTCTTTTGGATTAGTTGGCCCTGGAAAATATCAGGGGTTACGTGGTTCCATTGCAAATGAGGAAAATGTTGTATCAAGATATTTCCATGTAGGCGAGTCACAAGGATGACACATTATACCTTCTTCATGCACATGCTCATGAATATGGAGAACAACCTACTAAGCTGAGGGACTATGGAGAACAGCCTTAAACGATCGAGAGGGGAGTCCCGACCAAGTGACTCATCCGCTCGGCCAAACAGTGGGACCCCTCCCATATCTCGTCATATCCTTCTGGGAGATAGTGTCGCTGATAACATGGCATGATCAACAGTACGATGGAAGCTTCTACTGCCATGTCAGAGATTTGCACACCCTGTTAAGGTATGATGCCAAAGATATTTTCTTGACATGTCTTTTCATAGGACGGTTGGGAAAATGTGCTCGCGCCTTAAGAAGTGTGCACATCACCTACTGAAGCACTATATAAAGGGGGTTCATATATCTATGGAAATATGTATTACATGTTATTTGTGCTTGTGCTTAGGGATGACAATGAGACGGGGCGGGGGCGGGGGCGGGTTTGTCATTCCCATCCCCGCCCCGTTCTCATTTGCTCGGGTTCGGGGATTCCCCGAACTCGAATCCATGGATTCGGGAATTCTCCATCCCCGTCCCATTTCTAAATTTAATTTATATTATTATTATTATTATTTAATAATAATTATTAATGATAATATTAATATTAATATCAATATCAAGAATATTATTATTAATAATATTTTCAAAAATTTTAATATTAATATTAACACTATTATTAATATTTTTTTTAAAAAAAATCATATTATTATTTATTAATATTAATAATAATAATATTCGGCGCGGGTTCGGAAATGGAGATAGTAGTCTCATACCCGCCCCAAACCCGCCCTATCCCCGAAAAATCGGGGATCCCCATCCCCATTTCGGATTTTCCCCGCGGGGCCCCAAACCCGCGGGGAAAATTGTCATCCCTACTTGTGCTTTCGTTGTTGTTATATTGCTCTGCTGTCTTTCTATTACTCCGGTGATTGATTTAAGTATCAGAGGATCAACACTGGAGACTCCTTCTCTGACCTGATATTAATATTTTTTGTGTGTTGTAAAGTAAAGTAGAGTTTTCATGCATTTAATCGAGAAGTCACATTCCTAATTAGTCATCTTTGTTATTTTTAAATAGGATCATTAGCTATCTACACTGGTCAATGCATGCAAGAAGGTACGTTTGTGTATTCTTCGTATTGTTCGATCAGGTTGGTTGTGTACTCCGAGCTATAGATAATTAATGTGCCAAACATATATAGTAGAATTTTGACTTAGCTGAAATCAATCAAATCTTATCATGTTGGTTAGAGGAAATTGATTGTGCATGCCATTTCTACATAGAATTTATTGGTTGGGAGCACTCAACTAGCAAAATTCGGGAATTAACATCCTAAAAATTGGATAAAATTTAAGTGAAGAAGTCTTTCATGCACAATTAAGGGATGGATCGATGTTCTCATGTTACATAAATCTTGATAGTATATTAATTTCAAAATATTTTAATTGATTTTTCAAGTGAGGTTGATGTTTATTATAATATGTCTTTTCGTCTAGTTCAAATTAATATGTGTTTTTATTTGTGTTTTTGTTTAAGTATGTTAGATGTCTTTATTTTGACAATATAAAAAGATAAATCAGGATTCATATTTTATCCCTAGAAAGTAGAAACTCATCCGTTAAAACAGTTTGCTGATAATTAAGATAATCTAACGAAAAGGAAAAATAAAAATGGTGTAGTAATAAATTTAAAAATTAAAGGATTTAAACTGGAAAAAGGTGATTGCGGTCATAATAAAAAGTTTTTTGAGGGTGAAATATGGAGTACAAAATAAGTTTGTTGAAGTCAAAAATATATATATATATATATATATATATATATATATATATATATATATATAAAAGTTTAAAATAAGTTTGTTGAAGTCAAAATAAATAAATAAATAAATATATATATATATAAAGTTACAAAATTAAAATTTATTTCCTTTCACTTTACAATTCATTTTTTTTTTTTTTGGACATTTTACATCTTCTTTTCCTTTAAATTTAAAATCTCATATATATATATATATATATATATATATATATATATGAGATTTTAAATTTAAAGGAAAAGAAGATGTAAAATGTCCAAAAAAAAAAAATGAATTGTAAAGTGAAAGGAAATAAATTTTAATTTTGTAACTTTAAGGGGTACAAATTGATTTCTTTTGATAACGAAGAGAAAAAGGGATGATACCAATACGATAAGAATATTTGTGAGCTAGTATTTATCTTAGTAACATTTATTTATATTCATTCAACCTATATTAGATCAATTTAATGAATAAATTAGAATACATATGTTTAATTTATTAATACTCATAAATAAAAAATTTTAAAATTATTTTTAAATAATATTTATAAATAATATTCAACTAATAAATCATGTTAATCATATAGCTCCTATTAAATTTATAAATAAAACAAATAAATAAATAAGCTTATACTGTTAATCTCATGAGATTAAGTATCAAATAAGCTCCAATTTAGAGTTTAATAACTTTTAAATGAATGAAATTCAAAAATAAAAAATAAAAATAAACTTAAATATGTTTTTTATAAATTAGCTAAATTTAAATTTCATTTATATAATATCACATAATCTTGAACAAATACAAAAGTTGATTAAGAATGTTAGGTTATGGATTTAAAATTTGTAAACTTAAGGGGTAAGCTGCATTCGGGTGGACTTATATTTTGTAAATTTAATGGGTAAATGCGTTAGAAGGAATTTAAGGTTTGATAATTTAAGCGGGTAAATTGAATCCTAGGTAAAAGGCCGGTGAGTATTTGCTTAAATTTGGTAAAGTAAATGGGAAAAATTGCTGTGAGCGTGGATCGAACACGCGACCTTCAGATCTTCAGTCTGACGCTCTCCCAACTGAGCTATCCCCGCTGTTATTTTGAATGCCAAACAAATATTAAATATTAAAATATAAATATAATGAACTAGACAAGGACATCCTCAGGCTAGATCGATTCATCAGGGAAGACGTACCATCATCGCTCCCTCCCAACTTTTTTTTCGTATTTTTCTTTCCCTTTCCAGTCGGAGTGGACGCTCACTCGTCTCTCGACGACGAGTTCGCTAGCATGGACCTTTGCTTCCTCCGTCAGAGGTATGATTTTTCTAGTGCACGTGCATGCATCTCTTCTGATCTAATTACATTATGATTTTATCTGTAAGCATGAAACATGTTTGATGTTCAAGAATGAATTCAACGCTTTAACTAAATAGTGGATCAGAAAAAAAAACCATAAATATTTTCATTAAAAACAACTTAGTAACATGTTGTGCATCTCATTTGACACACAAAGGTAGCAACACACACATCAAACAACAGAAAACACTACGACCGACAATTATAATGGTGGATAGACCATTCCTTTGTCCAAGTTCTCCTGTCTTATCTGCTGGGCTAAAAGCTTCCGCTGTCCGATAGAAATTACCACAATTATACTATTTTCCAAGATTTTGTAGAAAAACATCACTAAAAAAATACAGTATCATAGAAGGAATTATAATTCCGTTTCTATTTTGGGTGTTTATAATCTATATATATATATATATATATATATATATATCCGTCTCTAATTAGAGACGGACATTTAAATTTCATTTCTAATTAGAGACGGAAGTAATATCCCGTCGCTAATTAGAGACGTGGAAAAAGGGTGAGAAGATGCACTGTGTACAAAAATTGGCTAATTAGAGACGGAATTAAATGTTCCGTCTCTAACTAGCGACGGAAATATTATTTCCGTCACTAGGATCAGGATTTAGGGCACAGAACCCGTCTTCGGCCTCTCCACTTCAGCGTTCTCTCCGTCTCCGGCATTTATCTTTATCTCCTCCGGTGTGCTCTCTGTTAGGACCGATGATCGCGGCTAGAGAGGGGGGGTGTGAATAGCCGCCCCAAATTCTTCGTTTCTCAAACTCGTCGATGTAACGAGGTTCGGAGATGAAACTCCTACTCCTCGGCGTGTCCGTAAGGTGGACGAATCCGATCAATCCGTCGGTGGATGAGATCCCGGAGAACCGGCTAATGTAACACTCCTTCTGGGTGGAGAAACCTCGCCACAATGTTTTGCAAAAGCAATACAGGAGTAGAAAGCAGCAAGAAGCAAAATACAATACAAATGTATGAAACACCTTCGCTTACTTGCCTTCTCTTCGACTGGATGAAGCAGCAACTTCTTGGATCCAACCACAACAGCAACAGCAACTGATCAGTTGGTCACAAAAAGCTTCAGGAACGAAGAGCTCAGCAAAGCTCGCAGAAGAACTTGCAGCAGCAAGAAGAAGAGGCAGGAACAAGAAGAATCAGAAGCTTCGGACAAGAAGAAGAAGAAAGTCTGTAGCAGCCCTCGATCTCCTTTATATGGCCTGAACCTGCAACTGCACCTGCAAAGCAGACAGCGAAGAAGACGGAGATAGCCGTTGAATCTCAACGGATATACCTGGACCGATCAGGACATATCCTGATCGGTCCAGGAAGACCCTGATCGGTCCTGGGGACCGATCAGAGCTTCCTCTGATCGGTCCAGGGACCGATCAGCATGCATGTCCCTTCCTTTTTCTCCCGAACTTCTTGCCTTCTGATCGTTGTTTCCTGATCGGTCTGCAGACCGATCAGATAACACTCAGTAGGCTACTGTTTGGTTACTGATCGATCGATCCAGAGCTTGGTTTTTGCCCAAACCAAGTCCCACGCCTTCCAAACCAATATTCGGTCAACCTTGACCTATTGGTATCTCATGCTTAGCATCCGGTCACTCCCTTGACCTGCTAAGACTCCCCACCAAGTGCCCGGTCAATCCCTTTGACCCACTTGGACTTTTCTCTTCGTGTCAAGTATCCGGTCACTTCCTTGACCTACTTGACCTTCTCAACACCAGATGTCCGATCACCCTTGATCCATCTGGATTTTCCCTTGCCTGACTTCACTCACCAGGACTTTCACTAGCTTCACTCACTAGGGTTTCACCGGCTTCACTATTTTCTAACTGCCGGCTTCACTCACCGGGACTTTCCAACCTGCAGCTTCACTCACGGGACTTTCACCGCTTGGCTTCACTCACGGGACTTTCACCTAGCTTCACTCACTAGGGTTTTCTCCTGGCTTCACTGGACTTCCCAATGCCTGGCTTCACTCACTAGGACTTTCCTGTCAAGTATCCGGTCAACCGACCTACGAACGAGCTACCGAGCCCTCTCCGACTTCCCATGTGCCAAGTTTCCATACTTGGACTTCTCCGTGCCAAGTCTCCATACTTGGACTTTTCCCGTGCCAAGCTCCCTGCTTGGACTTTTCCCATGCCAAGCTCCCTGCTTGGACTTTTCACCATGCCAAGCTCCCTGCTTGGACTTTTCCCGTGCCAAGCTCCCTGCTTGGACTTTTCCGAGACTTTTCCCGTGCCAAGCTACCTGTTTGGACTTTTCCGAGTCAGGTCAACTCACCTCGGGTCAACCAGGTCAACCTTGACCACGGGTTGCACCCACAATCTCCCAAGCTTGTATCCTTGTAAAACATCAAGGTACAACTTTTCTGTTCACATCAAACATTGTCAAACATAACTCGTCAAACATCAAAACACAAATCGAGTCAAGTCAACTCGAGTCTGGTCAACCAGGTCAACCTTGACCTAAGGTTGCACCAACAATCTCCCCCTTTTTGATGTTTGACAAAACTCATAATCAAGTTAGGTTAACCCAATAACCTAACTTAGGTTTTCCAATGTTCTTCCCTGAACATCCTCTAGACATTCTCCATTCTCCTCAAACCTACACTCTCCCCCTTTTTGACACACATCAAAAAGAGTGAATCAAGGTCAAGAGTTTCTCTCTAATGAAGGTCTCATACCTTTCATTGAAACCCTTAATTTCCCCCTTGATACTAAGGTCAACAATTAACTTAGTGATAATCTCATATCACTCAAGTCTTTAGGAGTAAAAACTCCCCTTAAAAGTCAACTCCCCCTAAAAGTCAACTTCCGCTTGACTAATAGGTAAAACTCCCCCTAAAGGTCAACTCCCCCTTGACCATTGCACCAACAATGTCTTGGAGAGTTTCAAGCCTTTAGAAATCCAAAAACACCACTTCCCGAGCTGAAATTTCAGACAACCAGCCGAATTTCAGCAAGTTGGCACGCCCTGATCGGTCACCAGACCGATCAGGCTTCCTCTGGATCGGTCTAGTGATCGATCAGGAAAGCCCTGGATCGGTCCAGTGACCGATCCAGACACTGATGGACAGATTTCTGAATTTTTCCTTCCCGAAATTCAGAAACCTCTAGAAAATCACAGAAAATTCGAAAAAATGTGAAATTTTGAGGATACATTCCTCATAACATATACTATCAAGAAAAAAATAGTTTTCTATGAAAATAACTTCTATTTTCAAATTTTGATACAAAGTTCAAAAGATTTTGAAATAACTCAAAGTTAATCAATCTTTGTATCACTTTGCTCAATGATGAGAGCTATCACTAGAAAAGCTTCATCAAGGTTTTTCAAATCAATTTTAAAATGATTTTAAACCCTTTAATTTGGGACCACAATCTTAGGGCTAAATGTACATGACTTGTACACAAGCTTTCCCTATGATCCCCAATTTCGAATTAGGCTCATCTAGGTACAAGAACTATGCACCTTGATCCTAACTCATCATCCTAATATCTCACACACATCTAAGGTGTATCAAACACATCCAAGTCAATTTTGATGTGAGATATGGATTTAGGTCATCTTAACTAGGTTCTCATGCATTTTCTAAACAACAATTTGATCTCCATATCAAATTGTGTTTTAGTCCTTAAATCAATTTCATTGATTATAAATGCAAGAGATGATGACATGGCATAAAATAGTATCATAAATGGAACATGTGCCAATGTCATGATGTCATGGCATAAGGTGTGAAACTCTAACTAAGGCATGACATATAAATAACCTAAGCATTATCATGACATTTCAAATGATACTAAATTAAATATGATGTCATGACATGACATATGACAAACAATATATGACAAATAGCACATAAAGGTATAGAAAATACCTAATCCTAGCCTTAGTTGCCATTTTTGATAATTTTGATCATTTTACCATAGGTTCTATATTCCTAAGTGTAATAGACCTAGCATCTTATACCAAAGATTTTTAGATCACTATGTGCCAATTAGATTGACTCTAGAAAACTCCTCAAATTTGATTGGCACATTCTAATCACCTTAGGAATAATTTTTCATTTCATTTCCAAGGCTTGATTACACCTTGAAAATTCCTAAGGTGCCACCTTTTGCCATGATTAGGTTAACTACCTATTCAAGTAAGGTTGGCACACCCTAACTAATCTAGCGTGATGAAATCACGCTCCTAAGAACCCAATACCTATTGGAGCTCATTGGGTTCACTAAATATTCACTAGGGATGACTTCCCTAGCAACCCTCCTAATGACCCTCCTAGGCTTTGAAGCCTTGATCATTTGGGACTCATCAAGATCAACTCTAGGGGTGACTCCCCTTGTGACCTTGGTGATGGTCTTCCTTGCCCTAGATTTTGTTCCATAATCTAATGGAACATTGTGATAAGTGGGCTTGACCACTTGGGACTTAGGTTTGTGACCCAAACCTTTCATGTCCTTGGGCTTTGGTTTTTGCCCCTTAGACCCTATATTTGACTTTTCCAAATTTTTAAGGGTCTTTTCCAAAGTATCAAGTCTTGACCTCAAGACTTGATTCTCCTTCTCTAATACCTCAATTTTTAATTTTTCATTTTTCTTTGAGGTATTCCTAGGCATGTGTCTAGTTGTCTTGGGGTTTCTACCTAGATTTTCCTTAGCCTTAGATGGGTTAATTCTAGGGTTGGATTTCCTAGTGTTATCCTTATCTAGGCTCACATGTTTGGCACCTAAGCATGTGTATCGATTTCTAATGTTATCATGCTTACCATTATTAACAATAGCAATAAGGCTACTAGCATGTGTCTTATTATTATTGCAATAATGTGCCTTAGAGATTACCTTAGGGTTTGCCTTAGCTCCCCCTATCGATGTGCTCGGTCTCTTGTCCTTGTGAGGTTGCCTCCCCCTCGGACATTGACTTCTATAGTGTCCCCTTCGCTTGCATTGGAAGCACACCACGTGCTCCTTGCCCTTGCGTGTTGGGACTCCGGCTTCCTTGACCTTTGGCGCCGGTAGAGTCTTTCTATCCCTCTTTGGACATTTACTCTTGTAATGTCCAAATTCCCTACACTCAAAGCACATTATGTGTAATTTTCTAGAAACTAAATGGCTTGAGTTACCTAGAGTTGAGGATGGATGAACGCTCTCTCCTTCATCCCTTCCGGAGGTAGAAACTTCTTCTTCTTGCTCCGAACTTGAAGAAGAACTCTCCTCCTCTTCTTCTTTAGATGTTGAGTGACCCTCAACTTTTAAATCCATTCCTCCATGAAGTGAGCTACTTGGTTCACTTGACTCCTCTTCATGACTTGAAGTGGAGTTCTCCTCATGGAACTTTGCCAAGTTGTTCCACAACTCCTTGGCATCGTTATATCCACCTATCCTACACAAAACATCATTAGGTAAAGAAAATTCAAAAATTTTCAATACCTCATCGTTGACCAGGGATTGGTGGACTTGTTCCTTGGTCCACTCCTTCTTCTCTAGGGTTTCTCCTTTCTTGTCCATCGGAGGCTTGAAACCTAATTGAACACAACTCCAATTTTCAAGGTTAGTCATAAGAAAGTACTTCATCCTTACCTTCCAAAACGCGAAGTCATCGCGATCGTAGAAGGGTGGAATCGTGACGTCTTCTCCAAGTTGATCCATTCTCTAGCTTGTGATCCCCCGGGTGTTAATCCGACGAAGAGCAACCTTGCTCTGATACCACTTGTTACGACCGATGATCGCGGCTAGAGAGGGGGGGGGGGGGTGTGAATAGCCTCCCCAAATTCTTCGTTTCTCAAACTCGTCGATGTAACGAGGTTCGGAGATGAAACTCCTACTCTTCGGCGTGTCCGTAAGGTGGACGAATCCGATCAATCCGTCGGTGGATGAGACCCCGGAGAACCGGCTAATGTAACACTCCTTCTGGGTGGAAAAACCTCGCCACAATGTTTTGCAAAAGCAATACAGGAGTAGAAAGCAGCAAGAAGCAAAATACAATACAAATGTATGAAACACCTTCGCTTACTTTCCTTCTCTTCGACTGGATGAAGCAGCAGCTTCTCGGATCCAACCACAACAGCAACTGATCGTTCCAGCCGAGTGGAAGCTCACAAAAGCTTGAACGAAGAGCTCAAGATCAGAAGAACTTCAAGAAGAAAAGCGAGAACAAGAAGAATCGGAAGCTTCGGACAAGAAGAAGAAGAAATAGCCTCGATCTCCTTTATATGGCACGCATCCCATGCCCCAGCAGCGAAGAAGCGGAGATGGCGTTGAATCTCACGGATATACGGACCGATCGATATATCCGATCGGTCGAGAATCGGTCCCGGGACCGATGGGCGTCTGATCGGTCGAGGACCGATCGAGCTTCTGATCGGTCCGGATCGATCGAGCTTCCGATCGGTCCGAGGACCGATCAGCATCATCTCCTTCCTTTTCTCCGAACTTCTTGCCTTCGATCGTTGTTTCGGACGATCGATAACACTCGATGAGCTCTTGTTTAATTCTTGATCGGTCACCGATCCGATCAGATCCATGTATCAGATCGAGCCACTGATCGATCCAGCTCTTGATTTTTGCCCAAACCAAGTCCCACACATTCCAAACCAATATCCGGTCAACCTTGACCTATTGGTATCTCATGCTTAGCATCCGGTCACTCCCTTGACCTGCTAAGACTCCCCACCAAGTGTCCGGTCAATCCCTTTGACCCACTTGGACTTTTCTCTTCGTGTCAAGTATCCGGTCACTCCCTTGACCTACTTGACCTTCTCAACACCAGATGTCCGATCACCCTTGATCCATCTGGATTTTTTCCTGGCTTCACTCACGGGACTTTCACCTAGCTTCACTCACTAGGGTTTTCACAGCTTCACTCACCAAGATTTCTAATCTTCCTGGCTTCAAGCCTTGGCTTCACTCACGGACTTTCCCTCGCTTGGCTTCACTAACTGGGACTTTCACCTAGCTTCACTCACTAGGGTTTTTCAGCTGCCTGGCCTGATCTCTCCGTGCTGGCTTCACTCACCAGGACTTTCCACATCCAGTCCAGAGAACGAGCTACCGAGCCCTCTCTGACCACAGTTCAGAGAACGAGCTACCGAACCCTCTCCGACTTCCCATGTGCCAAGCTTCCATACTTGGACTTCTCTGTGCCAAGTCTCCATACTTGGACTTTTCCCGTGCCAAGCTCCCTGCTTGGACTTTTCCTATGCCAAGCTCCCTGCTTGGACTTTTCATCATGCCAAACTCCCTGCTTGGACTTTTCCCATGCCAAGCTCCCTGCTTGGACTTTTCCGAGACTTTTCCCGTGCCAAGCTCCCTGCTTGGACTTTTCCGAGTCAGGCCAACTCACCTCGGGTCAACCAGGTCAACCTTGACCACGGGTTGCACCCACAATCTCCCAAGCTTGTATCCTTGTAAAACATCAAGGTACAACTTTTCTGTTCACATCAAACATTGTCAAACATAACTCGTCAAACATCAAAACACAACTCGAGTCAAGTCAACTCGAGTCTGGTCAACCAGGTCAACCTTGACCTAAGGTTGCACCAACACTCTCCTCCGGCGTTCTCTCCTCCGGCGTACTCTCCTCTGGTGACCTTCCACTACAAAAAAACATAAATTTGGGGACAAATATTTGGAACGAAAATTATTCGTCCCAAAATTGCGACAAATTTAGGGTCGAAAATAAATTTTGACCCAAATAACCAACGAAAATTGCAACAAAAAAAATTTGTTTCAAATTTGCAACAAGAAAAAATTTCGTTGCTAAATTCGTCGCCAAATCTGGAACGAATTCCTGGGACGAATCCAGGATTCATCCCAAAATTTGGGACGAATCCAGGATTCGTCCCAAAATCTGGGACGAATCCAGGATTCGTCCCAAAATCTGGGACGAATCCAGGATTTGTTCCAAAAATGGTATTATTTTTAAAAAAAGACAATCAAATATCGAAAGCTTATATCTTGACCTATAGACATCAGAATTTGATGAAACAAGTTTCTATGCGTTCGTATCGTTGCCTTGATCATAAATATGTCACTAAACATATTTTTTAAATAATATTTTAAGTGATTCAAATTTTTAATACCAAATTAGGTCAAATTGGAATTAAAAAATTCCAAAAATAAATATATTTGGTAAAAAATATTTTTATGGATATATTTACGATCAGGACAATGATACGAATGCATAGAAATTTGTTTCATCAAATTTTGATGTCTCTAGGTCAAGATATAAGCTTTCGATTTTTTTTTTTAATTATTTTAAGTTTTGGGACGAATCCTGGATTATTTGGGACGAATCCAGAATTTGTCCCAAAGTTTGGGACGAATCTGGATTCGTCCCAAAAATTTAAATATCTTAAAAAAAATTAAAAATTATGGATGGACATCGAATTTGATGAAATAAATTTCTATATCATTGTCCTTATCGTAAATATATCCATAAAAAATAATTGGAATTTTTTAATTCCAATTTAACCTAATTTGGTATTAAAAATTTGAATCACTTAAAATATTATTTAAAAAATATGTTTAGTGACATATTTACGATCAAGGCAACGATACGAACGCATAGAAACTTGTTTCATCAAATTCCGATGTCTATAGGTCAAGATATAAGCTTTCAGACACTAATTTACAACCGTTCACTGCACAACACCTTTTTAGCTAATAGCAACCTATATATGTATTAAAAAATATCTACCTAGAGACATCAGAATTTGATGAAACAAATTTCTATGCGTTCGTATCATTGTCCTGATCGTAAATATATCCATAAAAATATTTTTTACCAAATATTTTTATTTCTAGAATTTTTTAATTCCAATTTGACCTAATTTGGTATTAAAAATTTGAATCACTTAAAATATTATTTAAAAAATATGTTTTGTGACATATTTACGATCAGGGCAACGATACGAACGCATAGAAACTTGTTTCATCAAATTCCGATGTCTCTATGTCAAGATATAAGCTTTCGGTCTTTGATTTAATTTTTTTTTAATTATATTAAGTTTTGGGATGAATCCAGGAATTCGTCCCCAAATTTAAAAAAAAAAAACAAAATAGGCCGCCTTATATACGGACCAAAAAACATCGGAATTTGATGAAATAAATTTATATGCATTCGTATAATTGTCCTGATCGTAAATATATCCATAAAAATAATTTTTACCAAATATTTTTATTTTTGGAATTTTTTAATTCCAATTTGACCTAATTTGGTATTAAAAATTTGAATCACATAAAATATTATTTAAAAATATGTTTGGTGACATATTTACGATCAGGGCAACGATAAGAACTTGTTTCATCAAATTCATATCCATAGGTCAAGATATAAGCTTTCACACTAATTTACAACTGTTCACTACACAACACCTTATATGTAAATATTTACCTAGAGACATCGAATTTGATGAAACAAATTCCTATGCGTTCATATCATTGTCCTGATCGTAAATATATCCATAAAAATATTTTTACCAAATATTTTTATTTTGGAATTTTTAATTCTAATTTGACCTAATTTGGTATTAAAATTTGAATCACTTAAAATATTATTTAAAAATATGTTTTGTGACATATTTACGATCAGGACAACGATACAAATTCATCAAATTCCGATGTCTCTAGGTCAAGATATAAGCTTTTGGTGATTTAATTTTTTTAATTATTTTATGTTTTGGGACTCGTGGATTCGTCCCAAAATTTGGGACGAATCCAGAATTCGTCCCAAAGTTTGGGAAGAATCTATGGATTCGTCTCAAAATTTGGGACGTTGAAAATTTTTAAATATCTTTAAAAAAAAAAAATGGGACGCCTTATATACGGACCTAGAGACATCGGAATTTGATGAAATAAATTTCTATGCATTCGTATAATTGTCCTGATCATAAATATATCCATAAAAATAATTTTTACCAAATATTTTTATTTTTGGAATTTTTTAATTCTAATTTGACCTAATTTGGTATTAAAAATTTGAATCAATTAAAATATTATTTAAAAAATATGTTTTGTGATATATTTACGTTCAGGGAAACGATACGAACGCATAGAAACTTGTTTCATCAAATTCCAATGTCTCTAGGTCAAGATATAAGCTTTCAGACACTAATTTACAACCGTTCACTGCACAACACCTTTTTAGTTAATAGCAACCTATATATGTATTAAAAAATATCTACCTAGAGACATCAGAATTTGATGAAACAAATTTCTATGCGTTCGTATCATTTTCCTGATCGTAAATATATCCATAAAAATATTTTTAACCAAATATTTTTATTTTTGGAATTTTTTAATTCCAATTTGACCTAATTTGGTATTAAAAATTTGAATCACTTAAAATATTATTTAAAAAATATGTTTTGTGACATATTTAAGATCAGGGCAATGATACGAACATATAGAAACTTATTTAATCAAATTCCGATGTCTCTAGATCAAGATATAAGCTTTCGGTCTTTGATTTAATTTTTTTAAAATTATTTTAAGTGTTGGGACGAATCCTGGATTCGTCCCAAAATTTGGGACGAATCCAGGTATTCGTCCCAAAGTTGGGACGAATCTCTAGATTTGTCCCAAAATTTGGGACGAATCCAGAGATTCGTCCCAAAAATTTAAATATCTTAACAAAAAAAATAAAATGGGACTCCTTATATACGGACTTAGAGACATCGGAATTTGATGAAATAAATTTCTATGCGTTCGTATAATTGTCCTGATCATAAATATATCCATAAAAATATTTTTTACCAAATATTTTTATTTTTGGAATTTTTTATTTCTAATTTTACCTAATTTGGTATTAAAAATTTGAATCACTTAAAATATTATTTAAAAAATATGTTTTGTGACATATTTACGATCAGGGCAACGATACGAACGCATAGAAACTTGTTTCATCAAATTCCGAAGTCTCTAGGTGAAGATATAAGCTTTCGGTCTTTGATTTAATTTTTTTTTTAATTATTTTAAGTTTTGGGACGAATCCTGGATTCGTCCCAAAATTTGGGACGAATCCAGGAATTCGTCCCAAAGTTTGGGACGAATCTCTGGATTCGTCCCAAAATTTGGAACGAATCCAGAGATTCGTCCCAAAAATTTAAATATCTTAAAAAAAAAAACAAAATGGGACGCCTTATATACGGACCTAGAGACATCAAAATTTGATGAAATAAATTTATATGTGTTCGTATAATTGTCCTGATCGTAAATATATCCATAAAAATAATTTTTTACCAAATATTTTAATTTTTGGAATTTTTTAATTCCAATTTGACCTAATTTGGTATTAAAAATTTGAATCACTTAAAATATTATTTAAAAAATATGTTTGGTGACATATTTACGAACAGGGCAACGATACGAACGCATAGAAACTTGTTTCATCAAATTTCGATGTCTCTAGGTCAAGATATAAGCTTTCAGACACTAATTTACAACCGTTCACTGCACAACACCTTTTTAGTTAATAGCAACCTATATATGTATTAAAAAATATCTACCTAGAGACATCAGAATTTGATGAAACAAATTTCTATGCGTTTGTATCATTGTCCTGATCATAAATATATCCATAAAAATATTTTTTACCAAATATTTTTATTTTTGGAATTTTTTAATTCCAATTTGACCTAATTTGGTATTAAAAATTTGAATCACTTAAAATATTATTTAAAAAATATGTTTGTGACATATTTACGATCATGGCAATGATATGAACGCATAGAAATTTGTTTCATCAAATTCCGATGTCTCTAGGTAAAGATATAAGCTTTCGATTATTTTAAGTTTTGGGACGAATCCTGGATTTGTCCCAAAATTTGGAACGAATCCAGGAATTCGTCCCAAAGTTTGGGACGAATCTCTGGCTTCGTCCCAAAATTTGGGACGAATCCAAAGATTCGTCCCAAAAATTTAAATATCTTAAAAAAAAAAACAAAATGGGACGCTTTATATACGGACCTAGAGACATCGAAATTTGATGAAATAAATTTCTATGCGTTCGTATAATTGTCCTGATCGTAAATATATCCATAAAAATAATTTTTACTAAATATTTTTATTTTTGGAATTTTTTAATTCTAATTTGACCTAATTTGGTATTAAAAATTTGAATCACTTTAAATATTATGTAAAAAATATGTTTGGTGACATATTTACGATCAGGGCAACGAAACGAACGTATAGAAACTTGTTTCATCAAATTCTGATGTCTGTAGGTCAAGATATAAGCTTTCGGTCTTTGATTTAATTTTTTTTAATTATTTTAAGTTTTGGGACGAATCCTGGATTCGTCCCAAAAATTTAAATATCTTTAAAAAAAAACAAAATGGGACGCCTTATATACGGATCTAGAGACTTCAGAATTTGATGAAATAAATTTCTATGCATTCGTATAATTGTCCTGATCGTAAATATATCCATAAAAATAATTTTTACCAAATATTTTTATTTTTGGAATTTTTTAATTCCAATTTGACCTAATTTGGTATTAAAAATTTGAATCACTTAAAATATTATTTAAAAAATATGTTTTGTGACATATTTACGATCAGAGCAACGATACGAACGCATAGAAACTTGTTTCATCAAATTCCGATGTCTCTAGGTCAAGATATAAGCTTTCGCTCTTTGATTTAATTTTTTTAAAATTATTTTAAGTTTTGGGACGAATCCAGAGATTCGTCCCAAAAATTTAAATATCTTTAAAAAAAAACAAAATGGGACGCCTTATATACAGACCTAGAGACATCAGAATTTGATGAAATAAATTTCTATGCATTCGTATAGTTGTCCTGATCGTAAATATATCCATAAAAATATTTTTTACCAAATATTTTTATTTTTGGAATTTTTTAATTCCAATTTGACCTATTTTGGTATTAAAAATTTGAATCACTTAAAATATTATTTAAAAAATATGTTTTATTACATATTTACGATCAGGGTAACAATACAAACACATAGAAACTTGTTTCATCAAATTCCGATGTCTCTAGGTCAAGATATAAGCTTTCAGACACTAATTTACAACCGTTCACTGCACAACACCTTTTTAGTTAATAGCAACCTATATATGTATTAAAAAATATCTACCTAGAGACATCAGAATTTGATGAAACAAATTTCTATGCGTTCGTATCATTGTCCTGATCGTAAATATATCCATAAAAATATTTTTTACTAAATATTTTTATTTTTGGAATTTTTTAATTCCAATTTGACCTAATTTGGAATTAAAAATTTGAATCACTTAAAATATTATTTAAAAAATATGTTTTGTGATATATTTGTTTCATCAAATTCTGATGTCTCTAGGTCAAGATATAAGCTTTCAGACACTAATTTACAACCGTTCACTGCACAACACCTTTTTAGCTAATAGCAACCTATATATGTATTTAAAAATATCTTCCTAGAGACATTAAAATTTGATGAAACAAATTTTTATGCGTTCGTATCATTGTCTTGATCGTAAATATATCCATAAAAATATTTTTACCAAATATTTTTATTTTTGGAATTTGGTATTAAAAATTTGAATCACTTAAAATATTATTTAAAAATATGTTTTGTAGCATATTTATGATCAAGGCAACGATACAAACGCATAGAAACTTGTTTCATCAAATTCCGATGTCTCTAGGTCAAGATATAAGCTTTCGGTCTTTGATTTAATTTTTTTTTAAATTATTTTAAGTTTTGGGACGAAAATTAAATATCTTCAAAATTTAAATATCTTTAAAAAAAAACAAAATGGGACGCCTTATATACGGATCTAGAGACATCGAATTTGATGAAATAAATTTCTATGCATTCTAAGAAATAAATTTCTATGCATTCGTATAATTGTCCTGATCGTAAATATATCCATTAAAATATTTTTTACCAAATATTTTTATTTTTGGAATTTTTTAATTCCAATTTGACCTAATTTGGTATTAAAAATTTGAATCACTTAAAATATTATTTAAAAAATATGTTTTGTGACATATTTACGATCAGGGCAACGATACGAACGCATAGAAACTTGTTTCATCAAATTCCGATGTCTCTTGGTCAAGATATAAGCTTTCAGTCTTTGATTTAATTTTTTTAAATTATTTTAAGTTTTGGGACGAATCCAGAGATTCGTCCCAAAAATTTAAATATCTTTAAAAAAAAACAAAATGGGACGCCTTATATACGGACCTAGAGACATCAGAATTTTATGAAATAAATTTCTATGCGTTCGGATAATTGTCCTGATCATAAATATATCCATAAAAATAATTTTTACCAAATATTTTTATTTTTAGAATTTTTTAATTCCAATTTGACCTAATTTGGTATTAAAAATTTGAATCACTTAAAATATTATTTAAAAAATATGTTTTGTGACATATTTACGATCAGGCCAACGATACCAACGCAGAGAAACTTGTTTCATCAAATTCCGATGTCTCTAGGTCAAGATATAAGCTTTCAGACACTAATTTACAACCGGTCACTGCACAACACCTTTTTAGTTAATAGCAACCTATATATGTATTAAAAAATATCTACCTAGAGATATCAGAATTTGATGAAATAAATTTCTATGTGTTTGTATCATTGTCCTGATCGTAAATATATCCATAAAAATATTTTTTACTAAATATTTTTATTTTTGGAATTTTTTAATTCCAATTTAACCTAATTTGGTATTAAAAATTTGAATCACTTAAAATATTATTTAAAAAATATGTTTTGTGATATATTTACGTTCAGGGAAACAATATGAACGCATAGAAACTTGTTTCATCAAATTCCGATGTCTCTAGGTCAAGATATAAGCTTTCAGACACTAATTTACAACCGTTCACTGCACAACACCTTTTTAGTTAATAGCAACCTATATATGTATTAAAAAATATCTACCTAGAGACATCAGAATTTGATGAAACAAATTTCTATGCGTTCGTATCATTGTCCTGATCGTAAATATATCCATAAAAATATTTTTACCAAATATTTTTATTTTTGGAATTTTTAATTCCAATTTGACCTAATTTGGTATTAAAATTTGAATCACTTAAAATATTATTTAAAAAATATGTTTTGTGACATATTTATGATCAGGGCAATGATACGAACGCATAGAAACTTGTTTCATCAAATTCCGATGTCTCTAGGTCAAGATATAAGCTTTCGGTCTTTAATTTAATTTTTTAGTAAATATTTTTAGCTAATAGCAACTTATATACGTATTAAAAAATATCTACCTAGAGACATCAGAATTTGATGAAAAAATTTCGATGAATTCGTCCCAAAAATTTAAATATCTTAAAAAAAATAAAATGGGACGCCTTATATACGGACCTAGAGACATCGGAATTTGATGAAATAAATTTTTATGCATTCGTATAATTGTCCTGATCGTAAATATATCCATAAAAATATTTTTTACCAAATATTTTTATTTTTGGAATTTTTTAATTCCAATTTGACCTAATTTTGTATTAAAAATTTGAATCACTTAAAATATTATTTAAAAAATATGTTTTGTGACATATTTACGATCAGGGCAACGATATGAACACATAGAAACTTGTTTCATCAAAATCTGATGTCTCTAGGTCAAGATATAAGCTTTCGGTCTTTGATTTAATTTTTTTTAAATTATTTTAAGTTTTGGGACGAATCCTGGATTCGTCCCAAAATTTGGGACGAATCCAACAAAATGGGACGCCTTATATACGGACCTAGAGACATCGGAATTTGATGAAATAAATTTCTATGCGTTCGTATAATTGTCCTGATCGTAAATATATCCATAAAAATATTTTTTAACAAATATTTTTATTTTTGGAATTTTTTAATTCCAATTTGACCTAATTTGGTATTAAAAATTTGAATCACTTAAAATATTATTTAAAAAAATATGTTTTGTGATATATTTACGTTCAGGGAAATGATACGAATGCATAGAAAATTCTGATATCTAGGTCAAGATATAAGCTTTCGGTCTTTGATTTAATTTATTTTAAATTAATTTAAGTTTTGGGACGAATCCTGGATTCGTCCCAAAATTTGGGACGAATCCAGAGATTCGTCCCAAAAATTTAAATATCTTAAAAAAAAACAAAATGGGACGCCTTATATACAGACCTAGAGACATCAGAATTTGATGAAATAAATTTCTATGCATTCGTATAGTTGTCCTGATCGTAAATATATCCATAAAAATATTTTTTACCAAATATTTTTATTTTTGGAATTTTTTAATTCCAATTTGACCTATTTTGGTATTAAAAATTTGAATCACTTAAAATATTATTTAAAAAATATGTTTTATTACATATTTACGATCAGGGTAACAATACAAACACATAGAAACTTGTTTCATCAAATTCCGATGTCTCTAGGTCAAGATATAAGCTTTCAGACACTAATTTACAACCGTTCACTGCACAACACCTTTTTAGTTAATAGCAACCTATATATGTATTAAAAAATATCTACCTAGAGACATCAGAATTTGATGAAACAAATTTCTATGCGTTCGTATCATTGTCCTGATCGTAAATATATCCATAAAAATATTTTTTACTAAATATTTTTATTTTTGGAATTTTTTAATTCCAATTTGACCTAATTTGGAATTAAAAATTTGAATCACTTAAAATATTATTTAAAAAATATGTTTTGTGATATATTTACGTTTAGCGAAATGATACGAACGCATAGAAACTTGTTTCATCAAATTCTGATGTCTCTAGGTCAAGATATAAGCTTTCAGACACTAATTTACAACCGTTCACTGCACAACACCTTTTTAGCTAATAGCAACCTATATATGTATTTAAAAATATCTTCCTAGAGACATTAAAATTTGATGAAACAAATTTTTATGCGTTCGTATCATTGTCTTGATCGTAAATATATCCATAAAAATATTTTTTACCAAATATTTTTATTTTTGGAATTTTTTTATTCCAATTTGACCTAATTTGGTATTAAAAATTTGAATCACTTAAAATATTATTTAAAAAATATGTTTTGTAGCATATTTATGATCAAGGCAACGATACAAACGCATAGAAACTTGTTTCATCAAATTCCGATGTCTCTAGGTCAAGATATAAGCTTTCGGTCTTTGATTTAATTTTTTTTAAATTATTTTAAGTTTTGGGACGAATCCTGGATTCGTCCCAAAATTTGGGACGAATCCAGGAATTCATCCCAAAGTTTGGGACGAATCTCTGGATTCGTCCCAAAAATTTAAATATCTATAAAAAAAAAACAAAATGGGACGCCTTATATACGGATCTAGAGACATCGGAATTTGATGAAATAAATTTCTATTATAATTGTCCTGATCGTAAATATATCCATTAAAATATTTTTTACCAAATATTTTTATTTTTGGAATTTTTTAATTCCAATTTGACCTAATTTGGTATTAAAAATTTGAATCACTTAAAATATTATTTAAAAAATATGTTTTGTGACATATTTACGATCAGGGCAACGATACGAACGCATAGAAACTTGTTTCATCAAATTCCGATGTCTCTTGGTCAAGATATAAGCTTTCAGTCTTTGATTTAATTTTTTTAAATTATTTTAAGTTTTGGGACGAATCCTGGATTCGTCAAAAAACAAAATGGGACGCCTTATATATGGACCTAGAGACATCAGAATTTTATGAAATAAATTTCTATGCGTTCGATAATTGTCCTGATCATAAATATATCCATAAAAATAATTTTTACCAAATATTTTTATTTTTAGAATTTTTTAATTCCAATTTGACCTAATTTGGTATTAAAAATTTGAATCACTTAAAATATTATTTAAAAAATATGTTTTGTGACATATTTACGATCAGGCCAACGATACCAACGCAGAGAAACTTGTTTCATCAAATTCCGATGTCTCTAGGTCAAGATATAAGCTTTCAGACACTAATTTACAACCGGTCACTGCACAACACCTTTTTAGTTAATAGCAACCTATATATGTATTAAAAAATATCTACCTAGAGATATCAGAATTTGATGAAATAAATTTCTATGTGTTTGTATCATTGTCCTGATCGTAAATATATCCATAAAAATATTTTTTACTAAATATTTTTATTTTTGGAATTTTTTAATTCCAATTTAACCTAATTTGGTATTAAAAATTTGAATCACTTAAAATATTATTTAAAAAATATGTTTTGTGATATATTTACGTTCAGGGAAACAATATGAACGCATAGAAACTTGTTTCATCAAATTCCGATGTCTCTAGGTCAAGATATAAGCTTTCAGACACTAATTTACAACCGTTCACTGCACAACACCTTTTTAGTTAATAGCAACCTATATATGTATTAAAAAATATCTACCTAGAGACATCAGAATTTGATGAAACAAATTTCTATGCGTTCGTATCATTGTCCTGATCGTAAATATATCCATAAAAATATTTTTTACCAAATATTTTTATTTTTGGAATTTTTTAATTCCAATTTGACCTAATTTGGTATTAAAAATTTGAATCACTTAAAATATTATTTAAAAAAATATGTTTTGTGACATATTTATGATCAGGGCAATGATACGAACGCATAGAAACTTGTTTCATCAAATTCCGATGTCTCTAGGTCAAGATATAAGCTTTCGGTCTTTGATTTAATTTTTTTTTAATTATTTTAAGTTTTGGGACGAATCCTGGATTCGTCCCAAAATTTGGGACGAATCCAGGAATTCGTCCCAAAGTTTGGGACGAATCTCTGGATTCATCCCAAAATTTGGGATGAATCCAGAGATTCGTCCCAAAAATTTAAATATCTTAAAAAAAAAATAAAATGGGACGCCTTATATACGGACCTAGAGACATCGGAATTTGATGAAATAAATTTTTATGCATTCGTATAATTGTCCTGATCGTAAATATATCCATAAAAATATTTTTTACCAAATATTTTTATTTTTGGAATTTTTTAATTCCAATTTGACCTAATTTTGTATTAAAAATTTGAATCACTTAAAATATTATTTAAAAAATATGTTTTGTGACATATTTACGATCAGGGCAACGATATGAACACATAGAAACTTGTTTCATCAAAATCTGATGTCTCTAGGTCAAGATATAAGCTTTCGGTCTTTGATTTAATTTTTTTTAAATTATTTTAACTTTTGGGACGAATCCTGGATTCGTCCCGAAATTTGGGACGAATCCAGTAATTCGTCCCAAAAATTTAAATATCTTTAAAAAAAAACAAAATTGGACGCCTTATATACGGACCTAGAGACATCGGAATTTGATGAAATAAATTTCTATGTGTTCGTATTATTGTCCTGATCGTAAATATATCCATAAAAATAATTTTTACCAAATATTTTATTTTTGGAATTTTTTAATTCCAATTTGACCTAATTTGGTATTAAAAATTTGAATCACTTAAAATATTATTTAAAAAATATGTTTTGTGATATATTTACGTTCAGGGAAATGATACGAACGCATAGAAACTTGTTTCATCAAATTCCGATGTCTCTAGGTCAAGATATAAGCTTTCGGTCTTTGATTTAATTTATTTTAAATTAATTTAAGTTTTGGGACGAATCTTGGATTCGTCCCAAAATTTGGGACGAATCCAGAAATTCGTCCCAATTTTAGGGACGAAATTGGGAACAAAAAATATTTGTTCCTAAAAACCCTAGATCTAATTCCCAACCCGATTCTTTTTCCCTTCTCTCTTTTCTTTCCTCTCTCTCCCCCGTTCCCCCTTCTTCCCATCTGCGATTTCCAGGTTTCGGCCACATCTCCGACCGACGACGGCGTGATCTACGACGATCGGCGGTGGAAGGTTTTCGTTTGGTAAGCAAAACGCTCTCAGATCTCTCTCTCTCGGCGTCGCTGGACTCCCTGCCGGCGCGGGCTGGCCGCGTCCAGGCGCTGCCTGGCCGGCGCTGCCTGGCCGGCGCTGCCTGGCCGGCGCTGCATGGCCGGCGGCGGCAGCCGCTGCCTGGCCTTGTGCATGCCCGCTGCCAGGCGATGGCTGGACGGCGTATGGCTACTGCTGTGCACCATTTTGGCAGTTGGCTGGACTGTTTATGGCTGCCGCCGTGCACCATTTTATCAGTTGTTTAAGTTAATATTCAAATATTACTGTCTGAATTGATAATGTTCTTTTGTGCAGGTCTCATTTTGGCGTGATCTCAGTGTAGTTGAAGACATATTTGTTGACTTCTTTTCGGTATTCTTAAGTTCTTTATTATGCATTTACTTTATATATAAAGTTAGCTTTAAATAATTTTATTATAGTTGATTAATTGCGTTCCGTCTTTTTGATTAGATGTTGTTTTTTGTTTTGTCCTCAATGATAAGATTTATTTATAGTAACTTTTAATAATGTTTAACTAAACAGTTGAATTCAGGTAAAATGCACAATGAGCGAAGTTGGATGTATAAAAAAAATTTGCCTAATCGTCAGAGGTTAACTCCTGAGTTTATCACTGGACTGAGGCAATTTTTAAATTTTGCATCTACTCAAGTTATGTATATGGATGGCAAGAAGATACGGTGCGCGTGTAGAAAATGTCACAATGGGAAATTTTTACCCACCGATATAGTTGAAGAACATCTTTGTAGATTTGGTTTTACTCCGAATTATTATAATTGGACAAGTCATGGCGAACCGTTCATATCTGATGAGGATTATGGACGGAATTTTCAAGCCTCTGCTAGTTGGGATCAGAGTTATTATGAACAATTCAATCCATATCAGAGGATGGTAATTGATGCAAGTTGTCAGAATTATATTCCCGAGACGCTTGGTGCAAGTTCTAGTTTTCCTCCAACAAGTGAACAAATGTTTGCCACTAATACATTGCCGTTGGAGGAGCCTGATGTACCATGTCTGGATGAAATATATTACAAATTTCAAGAAGTATTGAGTGCTGCAAATGAACCATTATATTCCGGTTGTGACAGTCAGACTAAATTATCTCTCACATCCAGATTATTAAATATAAAGGCAGATCATAATATGTCGCAAGATTGTTTTAATGATGTTGTTCAAGCGTTTAACGATACATTGCCACGTGATCACAGTTTGCCTCTTGATTTTTACAGTATGAAAAAACTGGTGAAAGATTTAGGTCTTCCAGTTGAAAGAATTGATGTTTGCAGAGATGGTTGTATGTTATATTGGGAAGATGATGCAGAAGTAGAGGTTTGTAAATTCTGTAATCAAGATAGGTATAAGACAACCAGGAGTCAACAACGACGTAAAGCACACAGCCAGTTGTTTTATTTACCTTTAACTCCTAGGTTACAAAGATTGTATGCATCAAAGGCAACTGCGGAACACATGACTTGGCATGCAACTCATCAAACAGAAGAGGGTTTAATGTGTCATCCATCAGATGCAGATGCTTGGAAAAATTTTGATAGAACATATCCAGATTTTGCAAAGGAGACTAGAAATATTAGATTATGTCTTTGTGCTGATGGATTTGCTCCGTTTGGTAAATCAGGAAGAAATTATTCTTGTTGGCCAGTTATCTTAACGCCGTATAATCTTCCACCTGGGATGTGCATGAAAACACCTTATATGTTTTTAACATTGGTTGTACCAGGTCCGCAAAATCCAAAGAAGTTAATAGATATTTATATGCAACCTCTGATAGCAGAACTTAAACAACTATGGGATGAAGGTGTTCCTACATACGATGTTCATTCTAACCAGATGTTTATACTGAAGGCTGCTCTTCTTTGGACCTTAAATGACTTTCCAGCTTATGGTATGCTATCAGGTTAGAGTACTGCTAGGATCTTGGGATGCCCAATATGTATGGAGAGATCAAAGTCATTCAGATTGAAACACGGAAAGAAACCAAGTTATTTTGATTGTCATAGGCAATTCTTACCAACAAATCATAAGTTCAGAAAGAATAAAGATGAATTCACTAAAAATAGGATCGAAAGAACACTTCCGCCATTGAGATTGACTGGTCAAGATATTTGGTACAGAGTGCATCACTTTCCCTCTGTTATTGAACAACCATATGGTACAAATTATGAATATGGGAGTACACATAAATGGACTAAACGAAGTATATTTTGGGATTTACCGTATTGGTTTAGTCATTTGATACATCATAATCTCGATGTAATGCATATTGAGAAGAATGTTTTTGATAATATGATAAATACTGTGATGGATATCACCGGAAAAACAAAAGACAATCTCAATGCAAGAAAAGATATGCGACTCATATGTAAAAGACCCACTCTTGATGTCGATGAAAATAGTAGAGGACCAAAGCCAAAGGCAATTTATACATTAAATAAGGATCAAAGACGTGTCCTATGTGAATGGTTGAAATCTTTGAAATTTCCAGATGGGTATGTCTCTAATCTTGGAAGATGTGTTGATATGAAAGAATGGAAGTTAATTGGTATGAAAAGTCATGATTGTCATATCATAATGCAAAAACCGATTCCTATTGCTTTTAAGGAACTCTTACCACAATTTGTATGGGGAGCGATTACGGAGTTAAGTATTTTCCTACATGATATTTGCTCAACAGTTTTGAAACATTCACACATGGAGAAGTTAGAGAGAGATATTCCAATCATTTTGTGCAATTTGGAAAGAATATTTCCACCCTCTTTTTTTGACTCCATGGAGCATCTTTTGGTTCACTTGCCATATGAGGCCAAAGTTGGAGGACCCGTTCATTTTCGGTGGATGTATCCATTTGAAAGGTAGAGTGTCTTATTTGTATAATTAGAATGTTTGAATGAAAAAAAAATATTTCTACTCCTGGATTATTTATATATATATATATATATTTAATATAATTTTATATATCTTCAACAGATTCTTATATCATTTGAAGAAAAAGGTGAAAAATAAAGCACGAGTTGAAGCCTCTATTGTTAATGCATACATTGTGGAGGAAGTCACCACTTTTGCATCATATTATTTTGAACCTCATGTTCAATGCAAAAGGCGAAGAGCGGGCAGAAATGATGAGGGTCCTATTGATCCAAATGTTACCTCATTTTCAATTTTTAACTATCTTGGTCGACCAAGTGGACCATGTAAACAAAGATACTTAACTGGTAAAGAATGGCGAGCAGCCCAAACATATATTTTACTAAATTGTCCAGAAGTATCATCATATTACGAGTAAGTATATATTTTTATTTTTATTTCTTTATTTTTTCAATTATTTGTGTAACAATATGTTTTTTTGAGTAGGATATTTACCAACTTATATTCTGAATTATCGGCACAAGAGTTCGATCGATTTTGTGAAGAAGAATTTGCTGCATGGTTCAAATCATATGTAAGTAAAAAATCTATATTTGTGTGATACATATGCATACTTTTAACAATTTGTGTTTTGACCTTAGGTTCAAGCTAATCAATCTCACCTTGAACAAGAATGGCTAATCCATCTGTCATGGGGTCCAAATTCATGCGTACGCACTTGGCCAGCATATTTCATAAATGGATATAATTTTCATACTCAAGACTATGGAATGGGCAAGAATACCATGAATAGTGGGGTGTACGTATCGTCATCCAATGAAAGAGGTCCAAGTAATGATTTTTATGGTTTGTTGGATGAAATTATAGAAGTAGAATACCCAGGACCACAAATGCAAGTTATATTATTAATGTGTTGCTGGTTTGACCCTGTTAGAGGGATGAAAGTGCATCCACATTATAATTTAGTTGAAATAAATCATAAGAGATTTTATAAGAGATATGAACCATTTGTGTTGGCACAACAAGCAATTCAAGTATTCTATTCTTCATATCCGAGTTTGAAACGCGATAAGATTGATTGGTGGGCTGTTTGTAAAACTAAAGCACGAAAAAAAATTGAGGCACGTTGGGAAAACATTGCATATCAACAAGAGGAAGTTTCAAACACCTTTCAGACTGAGGAATATATTATTCCAACTTTACGAGATCCCAACGGTGTAGTAATCAACGTAGATAGAAGTGAAATTGATGATGATGATGATGATGATGATGAGGAGGAGGAGGAGGAGGAGGAGGAGGAAGAGGAAGAGGAAGAGGAGGAGGAAGAGGAAGAGGAGGATGAGGATGATAATGACAATGATGACTTTGATTTTTGATGATGGGTAAGTTTTGTTAGCTTATTTAAAGAAATTTCCCATATTTTATTGTATATACTATCTCTTTTATAATTTGATTTACTTTATCTGTTAACACATTGTATTTATTCCTACAGGTCATCAGAGGTCACATTTCATAAATTTCCCCTCCATCCTTTTCCATAATCTTTACATAAAAATGGTAAGTTTTTAATTATCCTTTGTTATGTATTAGATCTGTAATTAACTTTATTAAATTGTTGAAATTTCCAGCATATATTTCGACGTGGTGGACGTAGACGGCGACCACAGGACCAGACACATCCATCACCTGCCAGTGAACCTAATCCACCCCCTACTCAAGCAGGCCCATCCCATGTGTCTTCTCCACCGGCATCATATTCTCCTGCCAGTGTACCTATGCCACCCCTTCATCAGCCGGGCCCTTCTCATGTACCTTCTGCACCGGCAGAGTACTTACCTGTCCACTCAGATCCTCCTGACTCAGCAAGAAACTCATTTGCTGAGTTTAGGAATGATAGAGCCCCTTTAGTCCCCATCGGTGATTCGTAAGTACTATAAAATATTTTATTTGTTAGATCTATCTTAATTATATAATATCATTATTTTGTAATTTAATGCAGCTTTGAAAATTCGGTACAAGTTGTTCGAGAAATAAATAGGATCGTGAACAACCATTGGGGAGGAGATTCTTTGACATATTCAAGCACTCCACCAGCCACAAAACAACTTTGGTGGAGCGAGTTCAAAGTAAATTTTCTTAACTTTACTTCAATTTTACAGTGATTATATAATAAAATAAATTTCTATTTCAGCGCTTAAATAATTGGGACCCGAATGACGAAATGGAGATACGAAGAATATTTAAAAAGAAATGTGGCGATCACATTAGACATGTATTAAGTCACGCAAAGAGTCGGCGGAAAAAACCAAACTTCATCACTGAAGAAAATTGGGAGAGGATCACTCTATTTTGGGCAACGGAGGAAAGTAAACAAAGGAGTGACCTGAATAGAATGAATCAATCTCACAATTCTGGTGACTCAAGTGCTATATATGCGGGAGGCTCCATTAACATAGATGAGCATAGACGGAGAATGGTAATAGTTTCACTCTTTCACAAATTTTTAATATATATCAAATTATTTCGTTATTTGAAATAATGTTTTTTTAGACCAAGGAGACAGGGAAGGAGCCTTCTTTCATTGATGCTTTCACTCGCACTTTAAAAAAAAAAGATAACACATGGAGTGGGGCGAGAGCAAAAGCAGTCAAGGTTGGAATTAATTTTTATTTTACCTTAATATATGGTTTAAATTTAATTAGTTACCTACCATTATTGTCTTAATATTATATGTGTTTCTATTATATCTAATCAATATCGTATGTGTTTTACAAAACAGGAAAAATATGATCAACTTGAGCTAGCTCAAACATGCTCACAAGCTGATATCGATAGTCAGGGGTCTGAGGAGTCTGTTGGCAATAATTTGAGTTTATGGTTAGAGGCTAGTGGAGGACCAAAAGGGGGAAGGATATTGGGGATGAGTTCCTTGAGTAGAACCCAAAGATTAGTTGGAACTTCTTCCTCCACATCAGCACTTATGACCCAAGTAAATACCTTGACTGATGAGGTTAGCCATCTGAAGGAAATAATTTCGCAAAGAGACCAAGAAAGGGTGCAAAGAGACCTAGAACGGGCTAATTTGGAGAAAGATATTAGAGAAATGCGCCGACAACAAAAATTAATCATGCAACACCTTCAGTTGAGCTCCGCTCAAAGTCAGAATCCTCCCAATGATGACGATGATGATGCCTACGATGATAACGATGATGGCGGTGATGATTTTTGATAATTTTAATAATGTATGATGATTTTTTTTTTCTTATGTTTACTGCTTTACACATTAATCAATGGTTTTTTAACTTTTCAACTCTGCCATTTGTAGGTTAAGTCTGTTGTCTTCTTGCACTGTTCCACTGTCAATGTATGAGATGACTTATCTTTGACGTAGACTAATCTATATGATTCTTAGTTGTGTACCAGTAACAAAATTAAAGCATAATTAGGCAATATGAATGAAGTCTCTAATACTCTGACTTTATTTTTTTCCTGATTTGATAATGTTGTTTGTGCAGGTCTCAAGTTGGTCTGATCTCAGTGTAGTTGAAGACAGCTGTATTTGTTCACCTCTTTTCGGTATTCCTAAGTTCTTTAATATGCATTGACTGATCTATATATAAAGTTAGCTTTAAATAATTATGTTATAGTTGTTTAATTATATAAAGTTAACTTTAAATAATTATGTTAAAATTAGCTTTAAATAGTTGTTTAATTGTGTTCATTCTTTTTGATAAGTTGCTCTTTCTTGTTTTGTCTTCAATGATAATGATGCATAAAAGTTCTGAATTTGATCTATGTATAGTTTCAAAACTATATAGATACATAAAAGTTTTATATTTCATCTAGAATTACATTACACTATTCTAAAATTCTTTACTAGATAACGATGCATCCTCCTACCTTAATATTTTGTAAAGAGTTGTTAAAAATGTGCTAAAGTTATTCATATGAAATTGTCAACTAGTTAACACAATGAAATGAACAATTATTTTAAACATCCTTTAGTTTACATTAAATATCAACCAAAGACAAAACTATAAATTCAGCAAATTAAAATGAAAAATAAAGTTAACTAAGTGAGAAAATTTAAACCCTAATACCATACTTCACAATATCTCTCTCTCTTTCTCTCTATATGATGTGTCAATTATATTAGGTTGTATCGTAGTTACGATACATGTACTTAGCTTCAAAATAATTCTTATAATTTTATTTACCGTTGTTATGACATGGATGATTCATATCGTTGGTAAATATGACTTTTATTAGAATTAGGGCTTTTATTAGAATGTTTAAGGAATTTCACATTTATGTTTTGTTTCCAATTATTCTTTTTACATGGCCATATTGTATAATATTTACAATCTTTCTTGTTAGACATGATCTAGTTTATTTGTTTGTTGTTATGTAGGCAAAGGAGATTTGATGGGGATCAAAGATTTTGTGGCACATGAAGATGACTATATGTATTCTTAGTGTTGTTGGATGGATGATGGACTTATAAAACATTGGGTTGTTGAACTTTGTATCATATTTTCTAGTAGCTTGAACAAGATGGATATTGTAAACTTTGTTGCAAACTTTATACTTCTTGAATTATGAGTTGATCGATGTGTTGAATGTTAAATTTGTATGTGTTGAATGTTAAATTAGGATGTGTTGAATGCATATTATTTGTTATTTGAATTTGGTTTGTATGTATTTGGATTGTATTGTAGAAAGAAATTGAAGCTGGAAAAATTTATTTGAAATAGGGATGAATTTGGCAACGAAAATTATTTGTCCCAATTCTATCGTAATTTGGGACAAAATTATTTTCGTCCCAGAATTCGTCCCAGATTTTGGGACGAATCCACAAAATTCGTCCCAAAATCTGGGACGAATTGTGGATTCGTCCCAGAATCTGGGACGAATTGTGGATTCGTCCCAGATTCTGGGATGAATTTTGGGACGAATCCACAAATTTCGTCCCAAATTTCGTCCCAGAATTTGGGACGAATTCTAGGACGAAAATGTATCTTATGGGCAAGTTTTTGTTGCGAAATTCGTTGCCAGTTTTGCAACAAATTTATTATTCGTTGCAAAATTAGGAACAAAGATGGTAACAAAAATAATTTTGTCACCGAATTTGTCCCCAAATTCGTTGCAATATTAGGGACAAACTTGGCAACAAAATATAATTTGTCACCGAATTCGTCCCCAAATTTGTTGCAAAAATCAAGACAATTTTGGCAGAAAATTTATGTAAATTCGTCCCTAAATTTGTTCCTAGGTTTGCAACAAAAACAGTTTTCGTTGCAAATTTCTATACTTTTTTGCAACGAATTTGGGGACGAAAATTTTTTTCGTCGCCAAATTCGTCCCCAAATTTGCAACAATCCATAATTCGTTCCAAAAGTTGGAATCAACCATTTTGGGACGAAAAAATTTTCGTCCCAAATTTTGTCGCAAAAATTTTTGCAACGAATTTTTTTTTAAAATTCGTCCCCAATTTTGTCCCGAAATCCTTTATTTTTTGTAGTGTTCTACCTCTTCACTTCCAACGCTCTTGTGGCCAGGATTTTTTTCTTCTATTCCTAATGTGAACTCGGTTGATTTCTCTATGCGCAGACCGATATAGGCGCCGTTGTAGGGGTGTGTTTCATCAGACGTTGGTTCCATTTCCAAGTAAATCGAACACTAATCCCTTGCTTCACTTCACTTCTCGGCAAGTTTTTCTTCAAGTGAAATGGAGAAGAACTGCCGTTTGCGCATAAGATGGCTTCTTTTCTTAGGTTTCGCTAGATTTGCGATTAGGGTTTTGGGCGATCGATTCGTATTCTATGAAAAGGGAGGAGTCTCCTTTTTTGAATCTTCATTCCCAATAGATGTTGACGGATGTGCTTCGATCTGGTTGTTTCCAGATTAATGAAGATAGTATTGCATTGCTTCCTCATTCTCAAAAATATTTCAAGTTGTAGTGTTAGCTTAATCATGGTATTCTTAGAGGGTAATAGTTATCAATCGTCTTCCTATATGAATTGTGTGAATTAACTGTGGTTGCATGATAGTGTTTCCCTTTGGGAGGGGATTTGTTAGATTACTGTTGATTCAATTGCAAGTGGAGCTCTTTTTAATTATATCTCTGAAGTTCTTATAGTATTCGATGAATAGTCAAGTGAAGAACTGGTTAGGTTAAAGCCAATCTGGATAATGGTTAGAAAAATGGATTGGTTATTCAAATCATTTCGAATGATTATAAAGCACCCAAAGATAAATGGAAAAGAAGTATATTTCCCCAAAATTGACAATGTGATTGTGAATTTTGATCTACCTAAAATAATATACTTAGTATTTTGTATTCATGATATGATTTTTTAATACATTGAATCATATGTGTAGTACCTCTATTATATTAATTGCATACTTACTAAGTAATCAATCTTATATTTATTAGGATACAATATATATGAACAAAGATTGGATATACAATAGATTAGAAAATGGATTTATCTGAGATGAATATTTTGCTGGAGTTGAAGAGTTTGTGAACTTTGCGAAGAGTTGTCTAGAATGTATGGATAGTGTCATGTTACATTGTCTGTGCAATCATTCCAAATGTAGAAATAAAGTTTTCCATGATAAGGATACTGTGAAAGTATATCTATGTAAAAAAGGATTTGTTCCAAATTACTACAACTGGTACTGTTATGGAGAGCCTTATTTGTCTCATCGTATTGGAACTTCGGTTGCTTCTTCATCAGGCACAACTTCTTTAGGGGAATCATCATCTAATGAGAATGCAATGCAATCAATGATTTATGACGTTATGAATGTTGTTGATCATTCAAATATAGATGATATACCAACACATGAAGTTCAGCAAATGTATGACATGTTAAAGGCTAGTGAAAGAGAAGTGTGAGAAGGGATTCCATCTGGTTACGATGACATATGTTAATTAATGTCTGAGTTACTTCCTGCTGATAACATAATGCCTGATAGCTTCTATAATACAAAAAAATTAGTGAGAAGTTTAGATTTGTCTATAGAGAAGATTGATTATTACATTAATAACTGTATGATATTTTGGAAAGAAGACAGTGAACTGATTGAATGCAGAATCTGTACTCACCCTCGTTATAAGCATAGTAGTTGCATACTAGGGAAGAAAAATAAAAAGATTGCATGGAAAGTTATGTATTTTTCCCGTTAACAGCTAGACTCCAATGCTTGTACGCATCTACTGCAACAGTAAGCTACATGAGGTGGCATCATAGCATGTGCATGAAGAAGGTATAATGTGTCATCCTTGTGACTCGCCTACATGGAAACATCTTGATACAATATTTTCCTCATTTGCAATGGAACCACGTAACCCCTGATATTTTCAAAAGAGAATATTCCAAAACCAACCTGATCGAACAACACGAAGAATACAGAAACGTACCTTCTTGCATGCATTGACCAGTGTAGATAGCTAATGATCCTATTTAAAAATAACAAAGATGACTAATTAGGAATGTGACTTCTCGATTAAATGCATGAAAACTCTACTCTGCTTTACAACACAAAGAATATTAATATCGGGTCAGGGAAGGAGTCTCCAGCGTTGATCCTCTGACGCTCAAATCAATCACCGGAGTAATAGAAAGACAGCAGAGCAATGTAACAACAACGAGAGCACAAGCACAAATAACATGTAATACATACTTCCATAGATATATGAACCCCCCTTTATATAGTGCTTCAGTAGGTGATGTGCACGCTTCTTAAGGCGCGAGCACATTTTCCCAACCGTCCTATGAAAAGACTGTTGGTTGCTATTCGGAAAGTCTAACGGTTCCACTGCACAAAAATTTTGTACAAAGGTCTGAACCTTTTCCTAGCTACCATGTGTTCTTTTAAATTAAACTTGGATCGCCTGCGGAACTTTACACGTTTGATCCTAAGTTTAACTTATTTGTTCTTTTAGGTTTAGACTTGGATCTCCTGTGGAACTTAACACGTTTGATCCAAATCACATAGGATATCAAGACAATTAAATATCTATTTCCAAAATTGGCTTCCAGTACTGACGTGGTGAGGCACATGACCTTCTTGGATATGGGAACAACCACCACCGACTAGACAAAGCCTTTTAAGGAAAGCTAATATTTAATTTCCTTAAATAACTCTAGGTTAACCAAAAAGAACAATCGAAGCACAAGTTCGAAAAGAAAACAAAAGAACACAACATCGAAAACTAATTCAAAACTTAGAATCACATGCCTCTTGTATTTGGTATTTTTACAAAGAAATAAACTACTATGATGCGGAAATTAAATACTAGTATACCTTTTCTTTTGCAAACAAAAACCTCTAGGTCTTCTACCATATTCCTCTTCTAATCCCGGACGTTGCGTGGGCAACGATCTTCCGAAACGAGAACCACCAAGCACCTTCTTCTTCCTTGCAAGTTTCGGCCATCAAAACTTCTCCTAGGATGAAGAGGTTCGGCCACCACCACCATGCTCCAAGGGATGCTAGAAACAAAGCTTTCTTTCTCTCCTTCTTCTTCTTCTTCTCTAAACTTGATCCGGCCACCATATGAATCTCCACAAGAAGGATGAGGTTCGGCCATCAAAGAGAAGAGAGGAGGAGAGGATGGCCGGCCACACCAAGGAAGAAAAAGAGAGGAAAAATAGAATAGAGATGTTCACCATGAAGCCTCCTCTACCCCCTCTTTTATAATCCTTGGTCTTGGAAAATAAGGAAAATTTAATAAAAACTTCCTTAATTCTTTTGCCATTGAAAAAGAAAATTTATTTAATTAAAATAATTTTCTCTATTCAATTTACAATGGCCGGCCACTAATAAAATCTCCAAGCAAATAAAATTTTAAACACAAATTAAAACTTCCTTATTTGCTTCCGAAAATTTATAAAAAAAATTTCTCCAATAATTTTCCCTTCATGATTAGTTAATAAAAAGGAAATTTTATAAATTAAAATCTTTCTATTAAACATGTGGATAAAAAGAAAGTTATCTTGTAAAAATTAAAATCTCTTTTGATCTACAAATAAGGAAAGATATCAAATCTTTTCTTAATCTTTTGTAGAAACTTATAAAAGAGAATATTTAATTTTTTAAACTCTCTTTTAAATCATGAACATGGTTAAAAAGAAAAGTTTTCTTAAAATTTAAATCCACCTTTTAATCAACAAATAAGGAAAAATTTCAAATTTTAAACTCTCTTTTAAATATGTAGATGATTTACAAATAAAGAAAGTTTTTACCAAAAATTAAAACCATCCTTTTAATCTACAAATAAGGAAAGAGATTAATCTCTTCTCTTAATCTTTTGTAGAAAGCTATAAAAGAAAATTTTTAATTTTTAAACTCTCTTTTTAAAAACTTGATATCCACATAAGAAATAATTTTAATAAAAATCCTTTTTAATATTCTAGTGGCCGCCCACCTAAGCTTGGGACCCATGCTTTGGCCAGCCACCAACTTGGCTCATCCACTTGGTCTTGGCCGACCCTAGCTTGGGTTCCAAGCTAGCTTGGCCGGCCCCATTGGATGGGTAAGAAGGTGGGTATGTGGTGGATATAAAACTTTATATACAAGAGGCTACGATAGGGACTGAGAGGAGGAATTGATTTTGGTCTCCCGATGAAATTAAGCATCCCGTGTTCGCTCCGAACACACAACTTAATTTCATCAATAATAATTCATTCCACTAAAGAACTATTATTGAACTACCGCACCAATCCCAAATTACATTTTGGGCTCCTTCTTATTATGAGTGTGTCAGTCTCCCTGTGTTTAAGATAACAAATGTCCACTAATTAAGTAAGTTACTGACAACTCACTTAATTAATATCTAGCTCCAAGAGTAGTACCACTCAACTTCATCATTATGTCGGACTAAGTCCACCTGCAGGGTTTAACATGACAATCCTTATGAGCTCCTCTTGGGGACATTCTCAACCTAGATCAATAGGACACAGTTTCCTTCTATAATCAACAATACACACTATAAGTGATATCATTTCCCAACTTATCGGGCTTATTGATTTATCGAACTAAATCTCACCCATTGATAAATTAAAGAAATAAATATCAAATATATTTACTTGTCATTATATTAGGATTAAGAGAACACACTTCCATAATAACTGAGGTCTTTGTCCCTTTATAAAGTCAGTATAAAAGAGACGACCTCTAATGGTCCTACTCAATACACTCTAAGTGTACTAGTGTAATTATATAGTTAAGATAAACTAATACATAATTACACTACGACCTTCCAATGGTTTGTTCCTTTCCATCATGGTCGTGAGCTACTGTTTATAATTTATAAGGTACTGATAACATGATCCTCTGTGTGTGATACCACACACCATGTTATCTACAATATAAATTAATTGAACAACTACATTTATCATAAATGTAGACATTTGACCAATGTGATTCTTATTTCTAGATAAATATTTATACCAAAAGCTAGGCTTTTAGTATACATCTTAACAAAGACATGTCAAGAAAATGTCTTTGGCATCATACCTTAACAGGGCGTGCAAATCCCTGACATGGCAGTAGAAGCTTCCATCGTACTATTGATCATGCCCTGTTATCGGCGACACTACCTCCCAGAAGGATATGACGAGATATGGGAGGGGTCCCACTGTTTGGCCGAGCGGATGAGTCACTTGGTCGAGACTCCCCTCTCGATCGTTTAAGGCTGTTCTCCGTAGTCCCTCAGCTTAGTAGGTTGTTTCTATTAGAGTGTATACTAAAAGTCTAGCTTTTTGTATAAACATATGAGAATCACATTGGTCAAATGTGTATATTTATATGCTAAGTGTAGTTGTTCAATTAATTTATATTGTAGATAACATGGTATGTGGTGCCACACACAGAAGATCATGTTATCAGTTCCTTATAAATTATAAACAATAGCTCATGACTAAAATGGATAGGAACAAACCATTGGAATAGTCATAGTGTAATTTGATATTAGTTTATCTTGACTATAAAATTATACTAGTACACTATGAGTGTATTGAGCAGGACCATTTGAGGTAGTTTCTTTTTATACTGACTAAATAAAAGAGCAAGCCCTCTGTATTATGGAAGTGTGTGCTCTTAATCCTAATATAATAACAAGCACATATACTTAATATTTATTACTTTAATTTATCAATGGGTGCGATTTAGTTCTATAAATCAATAGGCCTGATAAGTTGGGAAATAATATTATTTATAGTGTGTGTTGTTGATTATAGAAGGAAACTGTGTCCTAGGAATCTAGGTTGATGATGTCCCTAAGAGGAGCTCATAAGGATTGTCATGTAAACCCTGCAGGTGGATTTAGCCCGACATGACGATAAGGTTAAGTGATACTACTCTTGGAGCTAGATATTAATTAAAGTGAGTTGTCAGTAACTCATTTAATTAGTGGGCATTCAATATCTTAAACACAGGGAGACTAACACCCTCATGATAAGAAGGAGCCCATATAGTAATATGAGATTGGTGCGATAGTTCAATAATAACTCTTTAGTGGAATGAGTTATTATTGATAAACTCGAGTTGGGTGTTCGGGGTGAACACGGGAAGCTCAAGTTCATTGGGAGACCAAAATCAATTCCTCCTCTCGGTCCCTATCGTAGCCTCTTATTTATAAAGTCTTATACCCACTTAAACCCACCTTCTTACCCACTTTAAGGTGGCTGGCTAAGCCTAGCTTGGAGCTCAAGCTAGGGCCGGCCAAACCAAGGTTAGATGGGTCAAGTAGGTGGCCGACCCTAGCTTGAACCCAACCTTAGGTGGCCGACCACAATTAAATTAAAAAGATTTTATTTTTTAAAATCTTTCCTTATGTGGAAGCCATGATTTAAAAGAGAGTTTTAAAATTAAATCTTTCCTTTTATAGTTTCTACAAAAGATTAAGAGAAAAGATTGATATCTTTCCTTATTTGTAAATTGAAAGGAAGATTTTAATTTTGGAGAAAACTTTCCTTATTGTAATCATCCACATGTTTTAATAGAGAGATTTTAATTTATAAAAGTTTCCTTTTATAACCAACCATGAAGGGAATTTTTTAAAGAGAAATTTTTATTTTAAAAATTTCTGGAAACAAATTAGGAAGTTTTAATTTTTGTTTAAAACTTTCCTTGTTTGGAGGACAATGAGATGGCTAGCCATTAAGGGTTTAAAAGGAAATTTTTAATTAAATTGTCCTTCTTAAACATTGGCAAGGAATATAAGGAAATTTTATTTATTAAACTTTCCTTATTTGCCAAGACCAAGGAATATAAAAGAGAGGGTAGAGGTGTCTCACCTCATAACAATTCATCTATTATTTTCTCTCCTCTCTTCCTTGGTGGTGGTCAGCCCTCATCCTCTCCTCCTTTTCTTCTTCTTTGGCCGGCGACATCAACTCTCTGGGAGACTCTTGGTGGCCGGATTTTGCTTGGAGAAGAAGTAGAGAAAGGAGGCTTTGTTTCTTTGCATCCGTTGGAACTTGGTTGGTGGCAGAAGACCTTCATCTCTAGGAGATTCTTGGTGGCCGAAACTTGCAAGGAGAAGAAGGAGGCTTGGGTGGATTCTCGTCTCGGTAGATCGTCGCCCACACGACGTCCGAGATAAGAAGAGGAATATGACAGAAGATCGTAAGGTCTATAAGCTATAAAAGGTATAACTAGTTCATCCTTTTATTTAGATCTTGAAATACCAAATACAAGAGGCTAATGAATCTAGGTTATCGAATTTATGTTTTCAATTTTGTGTTTCTTTTATTTTTCGAACTTGTGATTCAATTGTTCTTTTTGGTTAAACCTAGGGTTACTATAAGGAAATTAAATATTGAATTTCGTTGAAAGGCTTTTTCTAGGAGTACTGGATGCTCCCATACCCACGAAGGCCTAGTGCCTCTCCATGTTTAACCTGGAAGTCGATATTGGAAATTAATATTTAATTGAATTTGTAACATGGGTGGATTTGGATCAATAATGTTAAGCATCGTTTGCGATCCAAGTCTAAACCACTAAGAATAGATAAGTTGAATTTGGAATCAATAATATTAAGTTCTGTTTGTGATTCTAAATTTAATTTCTAAAGAACATAATAGGTTGTTAAGAATGGTTCAGGACTTATACAAAATTTTTGTACAGGGGAACTGATACGATATTCCGAGTAACAACCAACAGTTTCTTGCTCGACCGGACTGGGTACGATCGGCCTAGCATTCACTTGGTCAGTTATGAGCATTTGATGTTCTTTCTATAGTAATCTCGGTCAGACGAGCGATCTACTTAAGTGAGCCTCCTGGTCGATCGGACCCTAGCTTCAGGCCCGATCGGTAGTTGATGGCAACTCGGCCAACTTTGGTGAGCCTGTTGGTTCCTTGGTGTTGACCATCTTGACTTTGACTGCCTTGACTTTGACCTCCACGTCGGCCGTATTTCCCGCCTTTGACTCATCCTTCGTATGCCCTTTTTACCACCATATCATAAGTCTTCCCCTCAAGTCTAGACAAGAAGGTTTGTAAGTCCAACTGACTGAACGAGCAATATCTTCAGTGACCTTTCCATCTGATCAGACATTCTCTGTTCTAGAGCTGCCGATCGACTCACATCTTCTTTATAGTCATCGCTCAACTTTGAGTTCATCCGACCAAGGTTTTATAGTCGTCACTCGACTTTATCTTACCGACTTGAGTTTAGAGCCGCCACTTGGTTGTTTTCCATTGACCCAGGTTTAGAGCCGTTGCTCGGCTATGATGAGCGTTGAAACTGCTTTCTCCCATGGGTTTAGAGTCATCGCTCGGCTATCAATAACTGACCTGGATTTAGAGTCGCCGCTCGGCTACAATGAATTTGAAGTTACTCTATGTCATGGGTTAGAGCCGTCGCTCGGCAATCAATTACTGATTTGGGTTTAGAACTGCCGCTCGGCTATCAATAATAGGCCTGGGTTTAGAGCCGCTACTCGGCTATGATGAATGTTGACAATGTCTTCACTTGACCGCTTTTTAGTCGGAGATCGTTGCCAATCGAGATGGTTGGCGACGACACTTAGCGATTTTTCCACTTCTCGCCGCTTCCTAGGCCGAGTGCCTTTTAATGGTTGCCGACATCCGCCCAATTTCTTGAAGATTGTGCAAATCTCTGGTCATTATTGCCGAGCATGCCGCTCATGCCTTTTAATTAAGCCTCATTAATGTTTCCTTGTTGCCAGCTGCCACGTGTCCTGCTCTCTGCCACCACACGCTTGATGTGACAAGCAGATATCCACAGTTGATGTGACAAGCGTCACTTTGAATTCAACGACTAGATCTTGCCTTGTTTTGCGTAACCCTCGATCGGACGGCCTTGAGCGATCGTCCCTTCCTTATCGTCATTCTTCTTCTTCTTCACTGCATTTCTTCTTCCTCACGCATGCTCTGCGCTGCTCTTCTTCTTCGTCGCTCCTCACCAGTGATATTTCGCAGCAAGCTCTTTCTCCACCTATTCATCCCGTCCTTGATTTTTGTCGACCTTCCCGTTACTGTCTCTCGCTCTCTTCCATGGCCGCCTCTTCTCCTCCCCCTCCACCTATCGTCGGATTGTGGTATACATCCACCAAGTCCAACTTTAACAACGACAAGATACCGCAGATGCAAATATCCTACAGTATTCCCGATGACCATCAAATAATCATCCCCACTACATATGTCTACCCATACGTCGCTGGCCGGTTGCCTAACATTTTTTAAGGACTAGTTTTTGGTCGGTCTGTGCTTATCGATCCACCCCTTCTTCTCTGCTATATGTAGATACTTTCATATTCCTTTACCCTAGTTAGTGTCGAACTCCTTTACGCTTCTATGTGAGGTGGTAATCTTATTTCGCCTATACAATATCTCACTCGTCCCTCTCATCTTCCATTATTTTTATTATCCTAAGATTTTTGAGGTGGGGACCTTTCTGTCCTGAGTGGGCTCTGCATTCTTTGATAAGATGTCTTCTTCCAATAAGTACTAGAAGGATCATTACTTTTTTATTCGCCTTCCCGAGCGGTTATCATTCCCTATCGACTGGCAGATGGAGCTGATGAAGCCTTCCGCTCTATATAAGTATCGCTGGGAGCTAACCTACCTCAAGGCGGCCACTCATCTCACCAGTCAGAAATATCATATACATACTCTGCTGCATGAAGGTGTTCTCTATATTTTTGGATTGAGTCCCTTTCGCTTACGACTGTCTGGCTCATTAGGTACACTATATTTTCCTATGGCGCCTTAGAATATAACTAATTTCATTTTCGTTTTTGCAGTCGAAGTCATGTTAAAGTCCCTGTTGAGCGGCAAAAGCAAGCTCTTCACCATTGAGATCAACGCTCGCGGAGCTGCCGAGCTGGAGAACTGCAGGCTAGCGCCGATTGACAGGTCGGTAGGTCAAACTGGTGAGGCAAGCCGAGCGGCTATGAGTAGTGCTACCGCTACCGCTGGTGAGCTTCCATTTGAGTGACCAACCATGGTCCCAGTAGCCGTACCCTTTGAGTTGTAGTCGACCGACTCAACGGGTTCTGACGATCCGCTGATTCAATGACAACGGAGGAAATGACTCTGCTCGGAGGGGACCTCTCGCTCAGGGACTTAGGCACCACCGCCAAGAGAGATTCCTACTCCCCAACCTTCATCCGAGCGAGATGAGAGCTTGTCTTCCACAGTCCCTGACAGGATAGCCACCCTACCAACACCACCTTCATCCAATCGAACTCTATCGGTGCTGGAAATGCAGACTGGTGAAATCTTGGTACGACTAGTTTCCTTCTTTCCACCACCGACTAGTCAGGAGACTGTGATCTCCACCATCCGTCTCTCAAAGTCCTAGTCTACGGGTCAGGCGACTTCAGAGCTCTACGATTCAGTCGGCCATCGACACATCTTCGCTCTGATTCGCTTGTCCACTAACACCTAGCGTTCCTCCGACGACGACACGCCCCGGTCACTTGAGCACACTATCCATATTCAGGGTTCTCTGACTCAGACTTGGGTGGATGCCTAGCACAGAGCGTTGACCATCCCACTTGGGGTGTTGGTTGACAACTTCATACAGAAATCCACCATGGTATATTTTCTAAGGGTTGTTATTATTCTCCTTCGCTGCACCGCTCCAACTCATACCTTTTGTAGTATTGGGTAGAGAGCTTAGCACTGTGTCAGAGGCTAGCATTCCTCGAGCACGATAATAAGCAGTTGCGAGTCTCGATCGGTGAAACATGCGCATCTCGAGCTGTAGTCGAAACACTCATCGTTGAAGTTGCTTAGCTAAAGGAGGATTTGGAAAAATCTTCTGAACAGTTGGTGGGCTTTGAGCGGGCGTTATTGACCGAGAAGAAGAAGAGTTAGGAATAGATTCAACAACTTGAGTAGCTCAATAATCAACCCAAAGATTTTGACTCCAAGGTCAAATCAACGAACACCTGGAAACTTTGGATCATAGAGGATCTGGAGAAGAAAAATCTAGAGGGTCGAGCCTTGGAGAAGAAACTCAAGGAAACAAAAACAGCCATGGCCCAAGAACAATTGAGTTGATTAGCGAAGCAACTGAAAATTGCCAATCAAGCGGTCGAGTTGCAATCTCTGAAGGCTGAACTAGAAGCATCTATGGCCCAGATGGATAAGTTTCAGGAAGATGAGCTTGCTCGGCTTGAGGACTTCTGAGCCAAGTATCTCCGCTTGGAAAGCTTCAAATAGCTCGGATTCTATAGATTTTTGATCTCGGCATAGCAAGCACCATCTAGCAGCTGAAGGATGGCGGCCACCTACTTGCTGATGTCTCTGTTGAATCCGTTTGGAAGGATGAACTTGTGGCTTCGCTCCCCGAGGAAGTTGTCACCAATCTGGAGTAGTTTCTCTTTTCAAGTTTCTTTGTCAACTCTTTTGGTACTTCCTCCAGCTGTTTGTAAAAATTTTCTAAGTATCAATTAACGTTTCCTCGTTCTTCATGCTCCTCAATGTCCTCCCGTTCGACTCCTTATAGCGTTTCATTTGTGAAGTTATCAAGTACTAATCCTTGCACCTCTGCTTGGGCGATTTAACATAGTGTCTTCTTCTCTCGACGTTTTCATGAGGAGATTCCTCTCCGCACACTTAGCTTCGCCTGGTTGAGTTGGGAGTGTTCGACACTTACATTTTCATTCAAAAGCCTCAATAACGCCAGCTAGATTTTGTAGTGTCGTTCAATTATTGAATCAGGATTTATAGTCACCGCTCAACTGTCTATCCCTCCTGTACTCAAGTTTATAGTCATTGCTTGGCTGTTATTTAGTTGCAAACCTAGAGTTTATAGTCGTCGATCAACTTTGTGGTGTCGACTCTTGGGTTTATAGTCGCCACTCAACTTTGTCGTTGTTGACTCCCGGATTTATAGTTGTTGCTCGACTTTATCACTACAAGAAAAACCCTCATAGACATCGGTGGAACAACAATAGTTTTAAGTAAAAACCGATGTTTTTGAGTATTTTACACCGATTTTTCCAAAAATCGGTGTCTATAAGTGCAGATTTTCGCTCATAGACATCGGTTTTTTAAGCCGATGTCTATGAGCGCCCTTTTTTCGTTAATAGACAATGATTTTAACAGCGGTTTTTAAAACCCGATGTCTATGATAAAATAAAATAATTTAATTTTCCCACCAATACTTAGCTGAAATTTGCAACACTTCACTCTTACCTCCAAACCTAAACCTATATCGCGCCCCACCGTATACCGTCATAATGCCACCACCACTTTCCTCCTCGCCGCTAGCTGTCTGACCATCTCTCTCAACCTCATCTCCCTCTTCCCCTTCCTAAATCGACGCCCCTTCCTCTCCTGATCAGGATCAACACACGACGCCCATGCTTCTCCGTCCAACCACATAGCATCTCCTCCAACGCCCTTCTTCGCATTCCCAAGACCACCGCTCGATTCCTTCTTCGCATTCCTTTATCCATTCGTCGCTACTAACATCCTTCCTCATCTTCGATAGTTTCATCGTCGCTACTGAATGCCCCTCCGCCAGTGCAACTCCGAAGACCAAGAAGAGGGCGAGGGACAACGGTGATTTCAAGAGAGTCGCGGAGATCGTTATGGTTTTGTCGGCCTTGGGACAGATGCGAGGCGGCAAGGAGCCGGCGGCGGCTGAGAAGGCGCTGGTGACCAAGGCCAAGGAGAGGCTTGTGGTGATGTGCGAGGCCGTCAAACCGAAGGATCTCGTCTCCACGGAGGCAGTGAGGGTCGTGGCGGAGGATCTCAGGCTGAACAGGTCTAAGGATCCTGCTTTGGGATTCCAGCCGCCCAGGATGTCCATCGCAGAGAAGTTGATGTTGACCAAGAAAAAGGTCCGTCTTCCTGCCCCGTTTTGGTTCCTTTGCTTAGAGTCAAGGAATCCAATTGCCTTAACAATAGTTGCTCTTGATCTTAGTACGAGATAGCCCTAAACAGGGTGCAGTGGTGGGAGAACATGCATCTAGTGAGATCCAAGTGGTTGCATATTACGCCTTATTGTTTTCATTTAGTATGCCTGCTTACATTGCTTTTCAGTAGGTATTTACCTTTCATGTGTCTGTTGAATCCTGCAGTCTCGCATAATTACGTTGTTTCGAGTTGCTGTTTACCTAGAAAATTAATATTCTATGAAATGGCTGCTATTTGCTCCAATTTTTTGTTTGCGTTGTTGACCCAAGTCCTTGTACCATTTCTCTGTCGTATTAAAAAGTTAGGTCTATGAAAGATCCAGGTCATAATCTCCATTCACTCACTCTTCTTGTTGACTTGCTCTCTAGATTAAATCTAGTGAAGAAAATGCTTTAGTAGTAAATTATGCCTTTTATTTCATAATACTGCAACTTTATTAAAATGTAAAGATTGTCACTCTCGAATTGGTTGAAATGCTCTCTAGCATCTAGCAAAGGGCATATATTGGCTTAAGATTATGCTTTTTTTTTTAAAAAAATAATAATCATGATACTGCAACTTTATTGAAACGTAAAGATTGTCACTGTCAAATCAGCAAAATCATGTGGTTTCAACATGTTTGTTGTTTTATTGTTCTTTATGAAGGGAATGACAATGTCAAATCTCTGATTTCTTTCAATACCATAAGTAAATACAAAGAAATTTCTGAACATTGTAATGAGGTTTAGTTATATTTTGCTTACATATGGATAATTATGCATTGTTAATATGTTACTTGATATCCATGTTATTTTTTATCTTGTATTGAAAAGCACAACATTTGAAAATACCTAGCTTTCCAGTTTTCACGACAGAATTTGTTTGAATGTAAGATATCTGATATGACATTTTCCTTAAGTGTTTAGTCACTACAGAACTTATCTGATAACCTATGCTTGTGGTGTAATTCTACAGATGGAAGTGTCCAAGGAAACAAACGTGCATTCATCAATTCATTCCTCTCAACAGCTTCCTGTAAGTGTTGGTGCAAAATCTGAATCTCATGGTACCATTGCATCTAGTGCTTCTAGGATTTCATAGGACAAGAGTCCTATGCCAACATCCTCTGGAGGCTTTCATAATTCTTCAACTATATCTCATGTTCCTGTGCTAGCCTGGGCTGCCCCTAATTTGAAGCAGTCACTGATTAGTGATGCGCAAGCTGATGTCAATACCATTAAACATTCATCTAGTTCTCGTGATAAGGCTTTGCCTTCAGCACATAATGGATTAAATGCTAGACCTAGTGGACCATCTTATCTGACACAATATCAAGGTAAAATCTTTAGACCATATCTGTCCATATTATCTATCAATGCTGTGAAATTCTGACTTCCTTTGCTTTGTTATGGCTTGAATACTTGATTAATGCATTATCATTTTTCTTACTTCCTTTTTGCTTAATTTCTCAAATTTATCAAGTTCCTGAAAAGTATTAAAATATTTTGGCCTTCTTTACTGAAGTTTTATGTGAACTAGTATTAGTCATAGTTGCAGTTCAATAAAGAACAGATAATTGTATGAGTCAGAGATAGCATTGTGGTACTAATATCAGTAATTGTGTTTATTTCCTAATTATTTTTTATTTTGGTACCAAGCAGTGTGGCCTGGTATACTGGTAAGACATATCTGCTAAAGGCTCAATCCTTTTTTTAGCATAAATATAAAGGCTAGTTTTTCCTTTGTGAATCCTTTTCTCTATTGTTTGGAATTTGGTTTTTCCCTACGTGTAATATTGGACATGTCCTAATATTTTCATTCATACTTAACTTGTTTTCTATTGCAGCTGAAAATCCACCTCAGAAAATCCCAACCATCTCTTCCATGCAATCACCATCTGTTGCTGCTGTGCCAAGGTTTAGCCAACCAAACAAATTGTTGGATCATACTTCAATTAGGTCAGAGGGTATTGCCGGTGCAAATGCTAGCCAATCTTCTCATCAGATGAAAAAATCAGGAAATAAAGTCTTCTACAGTTCAAGCAGGACAAGGAGGCCTGCATATTACACATCAACCCACTCAAGGCTTGGCATTCTTTCATGCACCTTCTCTTTATACCAATCACAATGAGATTGGTAAGAGTGTGTAGAGGATATTGCAATCGAAGGTTCTGGATCACCCAAACTGGATTCCTCCATCAAGTGACTATATGAATGCTTCTTTAAATTGCCAGATATGCAAAAATGTGATTTCAGATACAGAAAGTTTGCTTGTCTGTGATGCTTTTGAGAAAGGAAACCATTTGAAATGTCTTCAATCTTATGGCAACAAAGACATTCCTAAAGCAGAATGGCATTGCCCAAGCTGCTTGGCATCAAGTAATGGAAAGACCTTGCCACCCAAATATGGAAGGGTCACAAGAGCTCCTGTTCCAGCACCAAGAGCTGCTCCAAATACAAGCATCAATGTTGCTTCTAAGAAAACAGAAGATTTGGATCCTAACACTAGTCGACGGAAAGCACTAGCCAACAACAATTCTTATATGTCTCAACATTCCAATTCTTTGAATTTGCGTGGCAACCATTATGATACAATGGTAATTGGTGCTGAAATGGATTCGAGGACAAATGGAGTTAAGAGAGACAATGAAAAATGTGATGCAGTAGGTGATCATTTGGAGGAAACAAATGGATCTGTATGTGCTAATTCTGATGCATCTTGTGGGTATCCCAACGATATTGAGAATGATAATGGCTTTAATGTTCTCATATATCTTTCAAATGGAAATATCCATCTATACCAAACTAGTCCACACAACTTGACCTCATGCACGAGAATGATAGTAACATTTGAAAGATATATGAGAACATTGAAGCCACTATCATGTTAACTGCGATGACATAATTCCCTTTTGTGAATTGAAGCCAATCACAGACACTTGCATAGTTGTGTATATGTGATAAGCTTTCAATCGAATTGGACTTTATTTATGTGTTTCATTAATTTAGATTTCATCATTTTTTGGGGATATTTTCCAATTGTAGGCATCTATATAGAAAGATGCAGGAAAAGATGTTGCTGCAGGATTTCAGATTGGTGGATCCAGTGCTTATGGAGTATGTACCATCAAGAAATCAGAATAAAAATTTTATCCAAGAACTAGTCAATTGGTTGTTGTGCCATGCAATGTTGGGTGAGTAAGAATAACATTATATATCACTCTCACTTGCATATTTTGAGAACTTGCAAGATGCATATATACACTAATTATATTTCTTTGTGTAGTTTTCACTGGATTTTGACTATCATCAATATTGAGAAGGAGATTAATTTTTTGTTGGATCCTCTTAGTCACCACATTCATGATCAAAATTGGAAATATGTTGTCAACATGTAAGTTTTTTTGCTTCTTTTCTTACCTTTATTGAAACATGGATGTATTTTGATGTGGCAATACAATTCCCATGGGTTATATGCATGAAGGGCCTTGAAAATGTATAATGTGAAGGCGGGAAGGAAAGGGAAAAAACAACCAACATGGGTAGTTGTCAAGGTATGTCCTTTTGATTAGCAACTGTTTCACTATCCTTGAAGGAGTTATTCTAATATTTCTTTTCTAACATAGGCTCCTCAACAACCGGATGCGGAGCAATGTGGTTTTTATATCATGCGATATATGAAAGATATAATTGAAAATTTTGGAGTTGACCACAAGAATTCACTTCCAGCAATGGTAATAATACAAACTCATATTTTTGATTTTATTGATTATGAACTTCTCTTAGCTTTTCCCTCATTATATCAGATCTTGCTACTGCTGTGCTTTTCCTGTTGTTCTTGATGTGTTTCTATGTAGTCTTTGAACTTCTCTTATGTGAGATGAACAAGTAGATAGATCCCTTTTAGATATTCGTTGCTCCAGTTGTCCTACTTGTGGGTGTATGATATGATCTTTCATTTGATTTCCTCTAGTTCTACAAAGTTTATGTCTAGTTGCAAGAACAATCTTGAATTTGTTGAGTTTGTTCTTAAAAATGATTTCATAAGCCTAGCTAGCTCGAAGAGGATAAAGTTTGAAATTCATGTTGACTAGTTAGCATTTTATGCCATGAGACCATGGAGAGATGTCTTGGGACTAACTATGTGCAACCATTATGCTTTAGAAAATGTCATTGTTTTACAGTGGAATGAGATAGTTATGCTGAGTACCCGTCATGGGAAATTCAAGATAACAAGCAGTATTTAATTATATTTTCTTATGTGATGCATTTTTTTCTTTTCTTTTATTATGTTTGTCTATTGCTTGTATGGAGGTGCTCAGAAAGGACCCCAGTTAAGAGAGTTGGATCGTGGAGCTGATATCATTGTTGCTACACCAGGACGTTTGAATGATATTCTAAATATGAAAAGATTGAACCTCCATCAAGTACTGATTAATTAAATTGCAACTATGAGAAAACTTTGTTGCAATAATTTCTAGTTTGGAATATATTAAGTTCCCAGGAATGATAGATCTATCACTATATGATGTGGTTGAGATAAATTATGAATGTGTCTCTTTTTAAGCATTCAAATTAGTCATCTTGTTACCTGGTGCTCTTACTACTTTTTCAACTATGATTTTTGGTCTTGGTTTACTAATATCTTATTTATGTGTTTTTTACAGTTTATAAATCTCAAGTACTCCAGAGTTGAAATTGATGAAGTGTGGTTCGAGTGGGTTGAATGCATGCTAGATTACATTTGAGTAGGAAAGGTATTTGATTTTTGAAAACTTTGGATGATGCATGCATTTGCATGGAATGTAAATTGCGTATATTGTCCCATATCAATTTCTTTCTGATGGTGATATTCTAGGACTTCTGCAGCATGTATAATTCTTCTGTTTTTGTTCTTTACTGTAGTTAAGTAGACCAAATGATACTTTTGTTTGACAGATTAGAACAGTGGATGTTTTAACTTAGAAAACTAGGCATTTGAAGGTGAAAAATGGTGAGATTAGGGAAATGAAAGGCGCAAGAAGAATGGAGCAGTATAGCAAGTTGAACAGATTCTGATTCTCATAATTTAATGTAGCCTCATCTTGATTTTTGACTCACGATGTGCTACCTTGATGTGTACAATATCTATTAGCTTTTGATGTAAAAAGAATATTTGTGTATTTTATGGATACTATTATAAGAAGAATATTTATGTAATTTGTGAATATTTGTGTATTTTATGGATACTATTGGAAGAAGAATATTTGTGTAATTTGTGAATATTTATGTATTTTCTTGGATACTGTCGGTTTTTCACTATTTCGGAAATCGAATTTGTGTCATTAAACAATACTGATATTACATCGGTTTTCCACCGCTGCAAAACCGGTGTCATTAACTAATATTACATCGATCGTATACCGCTGCCAAAATTGGTGTTATTAACATATAATATTACATCGGTTTACATCGTTGATGAAACAGTGTTGTTAAGTGATACTACACCGGTTAATAACCGATTCGAAAACCGGTGTCGTTAAGTGATACTACACCGGTTTTAACCCGATGTCTAAAATGACAGACCTTTTACATCGCCTTCATAGACATCGGTCGAAAATGTAATAGACATCGGTGGAAAACCGATGTCTATGAGGGGTTTTGTTGTAGTGGTAGTAGGCGTAGACTCTCGAATTTATAGTCATTGTTCGACTTTTGTTAACGTCAACTCCCGGCTTTATAGTCGCCGCTCGACTTTGTCATTGTCGACTCCTGGGTTTATAGTTGCCGCTCTACTTTAGTAGGCATAGACTCTCAGGTTTATAGTCGCCGCCCGATTTTGTGGTCATCGACTCCTGGATTTATAGTCATTGCTCGACTTTCTGATAATGACGCACAAGAGTTTATAATCGTCGCTTGACTTTTAACTTGGTCGATCCGCACAAGAGTCTAGAACACTTGGATTTTTCATTCATTATTCCCCTGTACATACAAAATAGATGTTTCTAGAAGTGTATACGAATCTAATCATGCACCTCTCACCTGGCTCTATAGAACTAGAGATGGTTTGTGTTGGACCCCGTGGTTGTTTTGATATGATCAACCAAGTTAGGTTAAGTTCTGTTTGTTATTGATCCTTGTGTCTAAGTGTGCAGGAGCTTAGGAGCGCAGGAAGTCGAGCGGAAGATGCAGCTAGCGACAAAGACGACACAGGAAGGGAGTCAGCGGGCTTGGTGCATCTGAAGGACAAAAGAGGTGCGGAAGAGTACACCAGTGAACGAGACGTACGCGACGTTCGAGGGATGAGAAGCCGCGGCAGAAGTCTGTTCAAGGAAAAGGTCAAAAATTGAGTTCGGGTGAGCCCTATTTTGGTTGGCCGCAATCACCCAAGTAATCGGGACTTTGGAAGCTAAGTGAAGATGAAGAAATGCTGGAAAAGCAACTCGAGGAGCCCTCAACAGTCGTTGGAGGCACCTCCGCCCTCATCAGATTGGGGGCACCCTCAACAGCTTTGAGGGCACCCTTAACAACAGTGAAGGCACCCTCAATGCCCTTGAGGGCGCCCTTGGAATGGTCAATTTGACCGTTGGCAAGCGGATAAAGTTTTATCCGCTTATCCCCTTGGAGGCACCCTCAACCCCTTTGAAGGCACCCTTAACACTCGAGATAGAATTTCCATGAGCTATATAATGGCCCCTGGAGCTAGAAAATAATCAATCAACTCTAGTAATTAATTCCTAGCAACGTTTGAGCTTTCTTAGTGTGTAAGACGCTTCTCCGCCTACTGTGAAGGAGACATTTCTAGTGGAGCTTTGCAACTGCCTTGGATTAACAATCACCTAGGTTGTAACCAAGTTAATTTTGTGTCTCTTCTTTAATTATGCTCTTTTAGTTTTTATTATTTTATTGTTATATTTTTTGAGTTGAAAGAATGAGGAGGGTATCTTTTTCTATTTCAGGCAATTCACCTCTCCCCTCTTGCAGGCCCGCTACACCAACAATTGATATCAGTGCCAATAGCTTCAAAAGGACTAACTGCCATCTGAAGCAGCAAAGATCAAGACAATAAAATACAAGTACCAATGGACTAAGAAGGAGCAAGACGACTTCGTGGCCAATGGAAAGGCAGAGTTCCATCTGCTCAGCGTTCTGCCGTCTCAGGAGGTAAGTCGGATCGGAAGCTACGACTTCGCTAAAGACCTCTGGGAAAAATTCTTGGAGCTCCACGAAGGCACCTCAGAAGCAAAGTTAGCAAGGCAGGACATCCTCCAGACTCAGCTTACAAATCTCCGGATGAACAATGGAGAGAAGGTAGCGCAACTCCAAGTAAGAATCAAAGAACTAATAACTCAACTAAACAACCTCGGAGAATCGGTAACAAACCGAGATTCAATCCGGTATGCGCTCAACACCTTCCCGAGAACGTCAGAATGGGAGTCCTTAGTAGATGCATACTACATCTCTAAGGACTTTGAGGTAAGTACGTTAGAAAACTTATTTTCTACTTTCGAATTTCACAAGTCTCAAATTGCAGAACCTAAACAAATAGAGAAGTCAAATCTCAACGTTGCCCTACAAGATGAGATGGACGATCCCGACTCCGAAGCATCGATCGATGAAACTGAAGTGGCACTATTGGTAAGAAAGTTCAATAAGTTTATTAAGACTAATAAATTTAGATCGCAATCAAAAAAGCATCAACTCAACAGAAGGACGGTCCGGTGCTATAATTGCAATGAAGAAGGGCACATTAAGGATGATTTCCCAAAAATAAAGAAAAAGAACAATGAAAAGCGAAAGGAAAGTACAAGCCAACATCCTCCAAGTACAATACCTTAAAGGGCACGTGGTCAGATTCATCATCCTCCAAATCTGAAGTCGAAGCCTTCTCGGGATTAGCACCGATGGCCAACCATCAAATTGAAGAAGAAATCAGCTCAAAGATGAGCATAGATGAAGGGGGAGAATCATCTGAAAAAAGCTGCGATGAAGGGGGAGCATCAGAAATAGAGGAAAGTGAGGTACGCACTCTAAACCCGAAATAGTCTTTTCATTTTATCAAAGTTCTTACAAAAGACTTAGTAAAATCAGAAAAAGAAATTGCTGATTTAAAAATATTGTTAGATAATTCACAAACAGAAAATGATAATTTGAAAATACAAATTCAAAATCTAAAAATTGATGCATGCTTAAAACCTAACAACTTTCAAAAATTAAAACTTAAGATTTATGGAAAATTAAACTGGTATATTAAAAAATATCAAGGACAACTTAGAAAGATTCCCAAAGGATATATTCCTCCTAAATTTTTAATTAATCGAGTAGGAAGGAACCTATATTGGGTTCCCAAGTCTTATTTAGATTAAAAATTTCTCTTATGTTTAGGATTTCAGAGAAATTAAATGTTTATGTTCCTTATAAGGCTTTGTCTAGAAGTGGTTGATGATCCAATACCCAAGAAGGTCTAGTGTCTCGCCACAGCCTGGAAGCCAATTATCCAATTGAATATTTAATTGACAAACTGATAAGCAAGATAATGTTGTTAAACTTTTGTCAATCATTTGAAAATTTGATGCTATAAATGTTTTTTTTCAAACTTAGAAATTTAATGCTATTATTTGAAACTTTCTTTGTTAACTTAGAATTTATTTTAAAAAAATTTTATCAACTAAAATTTTTACCTCGGTTTTTTCTGTGATTAAAGGGGGAGAAATAAGTACAAGTCTAGGGGGAGTTAATATTTTTTATTTTTTTTAAAAATTTTACTTAGTGTTACAAATTCTATTATTACAATCTTTATGTTTAAAATGTTAGTTTAGTAATTTCTTTAAATTACTAGTTGTTTGTTTTTACCCTAACTTAAACTTGGGTTGATGCACATCAAAAGGGGGAGATTGTTGGACCCCCGTGGTTATTTTAATGTGATCAACCAAGTTAGGTTAGGTCCTATTTGTTATTGATCCCTGTGTCTAAGTGTGTAGGAGCTTAGGAGTGCAGGAAGTCGAGCAGAAGACGTAGCTAGCGAGAAGGATGGCACGGGAAGGGAGCCAACAGTCTTGGTGCGTCCGAAGGCCGAAAGAGTTGCGGAAGACTACACCGATGGACGAAAAGAACATGCACGACGTTTGAAGGATGAGAAGCCAAGGCGGAAGCTTGCTCGAGGAGAAGGTCAGAAATTGGGTTCTGGTGAGTCCTATTTCGGTTAGCCGCAATCACCCAAGCAATCGGGACTTCGGAAGCTAAAGTGAAGATGAAGAAATGCTGGAAAAGCAGCAGGCGCCTCCGCCCTCATCAGATTGAGGGCGTCCTCAACAGCTTTGAGGGCACCCTCAACAATAGTGGTCAATTTGGCCATTGGCAAGTGGATAAAATTTTATCCACTTATCCCCTTAGAGGCACCCTCAACCCCTTTAAATGTGCCCTCAACACTCGAGATAGAATTTTCAGGAGCTATATAATGGCCCCTGGAGCTACGAAATAATTAATCAACTCTAGTAATAAATTCCTAACAACATTTGAGCTTTCTTAGTGTGTAAAAGGCTTCTCCGCCTATAGTGAAGGAGACATTTCTAGTAGAGCTTTGCAACTACCTTGGATTAACAACCACCTAAGTTGTAACCAAGTTAATTTCGTGTCTCTTCTTTAATTCTGCTCTTTTATTTTTTATTATTTTACTGTTATATTTTTTTGAGTTGAAAGAACTAGGAGGGTATCTTTTTCTGTTTCAAGCAATTCACCCCTCCCCTCTTGTCGGCCCGCTACACCAACAGTTTGCACTCCAAGGCCGCTCAAGATTTCTCCCATTCTCATCCTGTAGATAATAAACTCTTGAGCAGATCTTCTGAATGAATTTATACGGTCCTTCCCATAGGGCTTCCAGTTTGGTGACGTCGCCGACCTGCTTCACTCTCTTCCATACAAAGTCGTCGATTTGGAACAATCTCGGGATCACCCTCCGGTTGTAGCTCTGCTTCATGCATTGGTAGTACACCATGCGCCAAATAGTGGCCTTATCTCATACCTCGTCCACCAAGTCAAGCTCTATAAGCCTCTGATCAACGTTTCCTTCGTTGTAAAGCTGCACCCGGTCAGACTCTACTCCTACCTTGACCGGAACCATTGCCTCACTCCTGTACACCAGATGGAACAGATTATGTCGGTTGCCTCTCTTGGTGTGATACGATAAGCCCACAATACGCTTGGGAGTTCGTCGACTCAATTGCCTCCGGCATAGTCGAGTCAAACCAGAAGATGTTTCATCCCAACTATTATTCTGAGGTAGTTGTGATGCATCTAATCTTCGATATCTGATTCTTCTGAAGATGATTCATTCCACGTTGCCTTGAGTGCCTTCTTCCTTCTGGTTATTTTGGGTTTGTCTTCTTTCTTATCTTTGGACACTCATGCTTGTAGTGTCCTTTCTTTTTACACCCATAAGATGTGATCTTCACCTTCCTATCATTTGACTTGATTACCTTTTGTAGGTCCTATTAAGGATCTTGTATGGCTCGCTAGAAGGGGGTTGAATAGGCATTGCCCCTAATTCGATAACTCCTCCTACAATGTTAGTTGGCGTAGCGGAAATACAAATGAATATAAACAAGAAAGCTAAAGACAATAAGAGAAAGAAAAAAGCAAACTACTAACACGTTTCCGTTAACGTGGTTTGGAGATTAGCGTTCCTACTCCACGACTGTCCGTAAGGTGGATGATCCCTCAATCCTTCGGTGGATTAGCCCCCGACAAACTCTGGCTATCTCAAGTCTCCTTGTGGGTGGAGAAACCTTACCACAACTCCAATAAAGACCTCTTGGAACACAAAGAACTCTTGAGGATTTGTTGATTACTAATTAGGGCTAACCACCACTAATTTCGTCAACCTGAACCAAGCTCACAAGGCTTGGTTATATAGGCCACGGGTTGGAAAACTCCGTCTATCAATCTACTAGTGAAAGTGTTAGTCGACCACCCTCTGTGGAGATTCAACCGTTATATCCCAATGGCTCGATACCAGTCGACTGGTGAAAGTAACAGTCGACTGCTCCACACTGGCTGAGCGAACAGAGACATTCTGTTCATTCCCGAGTCGACTAGTGAAAGTATCAGTCGATTGGTATCCTGAGTACAATCTCACACACTCAAACCCTCACCCTTACGACTCACTTGACTCTTCGTTGCAGCCTTGACATCTTGCCTTCAAGCCTACTTCCTTTGGCTCTCATCCCTTGGATGCACCTAAGCCCGCGGCTCGTCCCAATGTCATCCTTCACGTATGCCTCGAAGTCGCTTCCCTCAGCCCTTGTCCTTGCTGCCTTGTCCATGGCCCCTCAGATGCGCCATACTTCACCGAACCCGAAGCCATAAAGCTGAGTCATATGTGTAACCTACAATCCTGCATAACTCAAATACATATATCAAATACAAGGATGAATCTAACTTAAACTCTTTGCCTAAACATCAAAACACATGGTCACATAGACCATTAGGATTACTCGAACAATCTCTCCCTTTTTGATGTTTGGCAATACATTTAAGTTAAGAAAAACATAATAGCAAATAAACATGCTAAAACAAATAGACTTACGTTGCCAAGGCTACACACTTGGACTTACATCGCCGAAAGGACTTACGTTGCCAAGGCTATACACTTGAACTTACATCGCCGAATGGACTTACGTTGCCAAGGATACACACTTAGACTTACACCGTCGAAAGGACTTACGTTGACAAGGCTACACACTTGGACTTATGCCGCCGAAAGGACTTACGTTGCAAAGACTACACATTTAGACTTACACCGCCAAATGGACTTATGTTGCCAAGGCTACACATTTGGACTTACACCGCCAGATGGACTTATGTTGCCAAGGTTACACAATTGGACTTACACCGCCGAAAGGACTTACGTTGCTAAGGCTACACACTTGGACTTACACCACCGAAAGGAAAATGCAAACATGCATTGGAACCTATCCCAAGGCTACCTCTACACCCAAGCTCTCCATTGAGTTAGGAATTTTACCACAGGGCAATTTAAGAACCTATCACAAGACTCCCCCTACACCTAAGCTCCTCATTGAGCTAGGATTTTCACCACCGCAAAGGTATTTCAGGTTTTCTCACTTAAACCTATTGGGATGTGTACTATAAGTCTAGCTTTTGTATGAACATCTGTTTTGAAATATTTTGAAATGAGAATCACTTTGGTCAAATGTTTGTATTTTATATTTATATACATGTCAATGTAGTTATCCATTTAATTTATATTTTAGATAACATGGTGTGTGGTGCCACACAGAAGATCATGTTATCGGTTCCTTATAAATTATAAATAGTGGCTCACAACCAAGATGGATTGGGACAAACCATTGGAATGGTTGTAGTGTAATTTGGTATTAGTCTATCTTGACTATAAAATTATAATAGTATACTATGTGTGTATTGAGCAGGACCATTTGAGGTTGTTCGATTATACAGACTACATAAAAGAACAGAACCTCTATTATTATGGATATGCGTCTTCTTAATTCCTATATAATAACAAGCACGTATACTTAGTATTTATCTCTTTAACTTATCAATGAGTGAGATTTATTCGTTAAATCAATAGGCCCGATGAGTTGGGAAATAGTACTATTTATATGGTGTGTTGTTGATTATAGAAGGAATCTGTGTCCTAATTATTTAGGTTGATGGTGTCCCCTTGAGGAGCTCATAAGGATTATCATGTAAACCCTGCAGGTAGACTTAGACTGACATGATAATAAAGTTGAGTGATACTACTCTTGGACTCAGATGTTAATTAACTGAGTTGTCAGTAACTCATTTAATTAACGGACATACGATATCTTAAACACGGGGAGATTAACACACTCATAATAAGAAGGAGCCCATATTGTAATATGGAATTGGTGCAGTAGTTCAATAATAACCCTTTAGTGGTATGAGTTATTATTGATGGACTTGAGTTAGGTGTTCGAGACGAACACAGGAAACCCAAGCCCATCAGGAGGCCTAAACTAATTCCTCCTCTATGTCCCTGTTGTAGCCTCTATATATAAAGTCTCACATCCATCTATCCATAACTGGATTTGGTTTAACTTGGTTTGGTCTAACTTAACTTGGTTTGGTTTAACTTAACTAGGTTTGGTTTAACTTAACTTGATTTGGTTTAACTTAACTTGGTTTAGTTTAACTTAACTTGGTTTGGTTTAACATAATTTGTTTAGATTTTTTCTAAACAAAATTTTGTTAATTTTTCTTTCCTTGTAACCGACAGCAAGTCTATAAAATGGAGTAGGATGTGTCCCCTAAAACCTAATTTTATAATTCTCCACAATCCTCTTCTCTCATTGTGGCCGGCACCCCTCTTCCCTTGCTAGGGCGGCGCCCCTCCTCACCTTGCTAGGGTCGCCCCTTCCTCACCTTGCAAGGGCCGCCCCCTCCTCTCCTAGCTAGGGCCGCCCCCTCCGCTCCTAGCTAGGGCCAGCACCCCTTCCTAGCAATCCATTGGTGGCCGGCGGCTTGAAGAAGAGGAAGAAGTTGAAGAAGAGGAAGAAGAGGAAGAAGATTAGAAGGTGCCCCATCCTAGAGCCTCCTTTTGTAGCCGACGGTTTGGAAACCGAGAAGAGAAGGAGGGTGGTATTGTCTTGGTAGATCATCGCCCACACGACGTCCAAGAAGAGGAGAGGAATATGGCAGAAGATCAAGAGGTCTTTAGCTACAAAGAAAATGTACAACTAGTTATTTAATTCCGCTGCGCAATTGGTTTTGTTTTCTTTGTATCGATTTTGAATACCAACACAAGAGGCCAACAATCTTGTACTTCGATCAAGGTGTGCTTTGATCATTCAAGAACTTGCTTGATTAATCAAACACATGTTTGATCGAACATGCGAGTTGCTAGTAAAAGTTCTGTTCTTGTATAATTTTTTGTATAGGGAAATTTAAACATAACGGAATTCCAGCGCCTTCAAAACCTTACTTCTTCCTCTTTGCCTAATATTAAAAAGCTCCAATAATATCCCAATTGTCTAAACTTATCATCCAAACTAACCCTAAACTCACGTATTTATCCCTCTAAGGATCTCATATACCAATGCGAGTTGACCCAGTCACAAATCAATGCTGAAAACAGTTTCAGACTTATATTAGTCGACTGCCAAAAGTACCAGTTGATTGCCCTTATCAAAATAAACTCACAAAACTATTTTTTGTTCGATGAACACTATTACCAGTTAACTGGTAACTGCATCAGTCGACTGACACACTATTTTCAACCCAAATAGTATTCTGAACCCAACTTCAGAAATGCGCCAAATATTCTACAGATATCAAAAAATCTCCAAATTTAATGGAGAGGTCTGTTTTACCCATGTCTACTTGGCAAAAATATATTCAAAAATATATCTATCACCGATCCCAAGATTGACACAAAATCCAAAACTATCTAAATGGTTTAATTGAACCTTGACCTAAAGTCTTAGTTTTGGCTTCCTCTTGATATATTTACCCATACTAAACCACAATGCATCCCTAGCATTGGTTTATATGGCATCTATATATTCAAACCAATTGTCATGCCATATACCCCCAATGTCATATTTCCAAGTATGAAACACAATCCAATTATGCTAAATCCCTATGTTTGAGACTCAAGTCCATCTCTAAATCCCCTTGGTATATTCCATGACCCATCTAGAATCCCAAGTAATAACTACTTGAGATTCATTAGCCATGGGTCCTAAATTGACTGTTTGAGCTCCCTCTAGAACTTTTAACTTTAGCCACCACCCTAGGTGACTCATCTATTGTGGCTAAACCACAATGATATCGCTTAGAAGATTTTCCTATCTTCTTGACCTTGGACATAACATCCTTGCCATAGTTATATGCAACCCTAGCATATTTCTTTTCCTTGGCCTTGGATGATTCTCCTTTTCCATTATCATTTGCCACCCTAGCATATGATTTCTCCTTGGCCTTGGAGGAACTAGATCGGTATCCCAAACCCGATTTATCATTGTTGGGTCTTTGATTACCCAACACCATACTTAACCTTCTAGATCTAACATTGAATCTATCTAGGGTTTTCTACAAATGATCAAGCTTTGTCTTCAAAGCTTGATTTTTCTTTTCTAGGTCCCTAACCCTAGAGTTGACTTGTCCACCTTGGATATTCCTAGACCTATCCTTCCTAGGCATGTCTCTCCCCTTCTTGGGATTAATGCCTAAGTTTTTCATTACCTTCTTCTTCTTCTTAGATAATGAGAATCTAACTTGTTTAGGTCTAACATGCATAGGTACCTTAGGGTTATGATCTACATTTACCCTATTCCTATCATGATATCTAAAGCCAAAATTTTACATGGGCAAATAATGAAAATTATTTCTAGCATGCATGGAGGAGTTTAAATTTGAATTAACCTTCAAGTTAGGATATACCTTCTTTACCCTTGAAGCTCCCCCTCGACTTGAGCTCCTCTTCTTCTCCCATTTCTTTAGATGCTCCAACTTCTTGAGCTCTCCTTTCCTTGGGCATCTTGTGTGGTAGTGTCCCATTTCACCACATGTGAAGCATCTAATGTGATTCTTCTCCTTCTTCTTCCTACAACACAAATTAGATTCTAAAGGAATTGAATTGAGTTTAGGAGTTACCTATTTCTTACCCAATGGACACCTACTCTTGTAGTGTCCCTTCTCATTGCACCCGAAGAAAATGATGTGGTTCTTTGACTTCACTTCGGTGGAGGTTCTCACTAGGTTGACTTCCAAGAATTCTTCTTCACTTGTCTTGGATTCTTCTTCAACCCTTGAGGATGTTTCCTCATCCACACTTGCGGATGGCATTTCTTCATCCTTCTCCTCTTTGGATGTTGAGCATGGCTCAACTTCCATTTGCTCCTCCTCAACTTGAGCAATTAACCCCATCTCCTTGCGTTCTTTTTCTTCTTGTGTAGGTTTAGGTTTTTCCCCTAGAACCATCTTCACTTTGCTCCACAAATCGTGGGCGTTCTCATATTCACCTACACCACTTATCACATTAGATGGAAATATATCTATTAAGATTGATATTACCTTTAAGTTTGTCTCCAATCGTGAGGTTTGCTCTTCTGTCCAATGTCGTGGTCGGAGTTTCTTCCCTTTCTTATCTTTTGGGACTTCGAACGGTTCCTTGGCCACCATCATGGTGTCCCAATCTGTATCGAAGAAGACCTCCATCTTCATCATTCAAAATGTGATGTCCCCTAGACTTCCTCCTTCATACTTTGGTGGTGCTATCAAGTCGGCATCTTCTTAAGCATTGCTCTTCTCGATGGTTAGTCCGGTGAAGTGCGACCTTAGCTCTGTACCACTTATTGGGGATATTGTATGACCATCTAGAAGGGGGTTGAATAGACGTTCTCCCCAATTTGATAACTTCTCCTACAATGTTAGTTTGTATAGTGGAAATACAAACTAATATAAACAAGAAAGCTAAAGACAGTAAGAGAAAGAACAAGCAAACCGCTAACACGTTTCCTTTAACATGGTTCGGAGATTAGGGCTTCTATTCCATGGCTATCCGTAAGGTGGACAATCCCTCAATACTTTGGTGGATTAGCCCCCGACAAACTCCGGCTATCTCAAATCTCTTTGTGGGTGGAGAAACCTCACCACAACTCCAACCAAGACCTCTTGGAACACAAAGAACTCTTGAGCACTTGTTGACTACTAATTAGGGTTAACCATCACTAATTTTGTCAACTTGAACCAAGCTCCTAAGGCTTGGTTATATAGGTAATGGGTTGGAAATCCCCGCTTATCAGTCAACTGGTGAAAGTGGCAATCGACTACCCTCTGTGGAGATTCGACTATTACATCCCAACGACTCGATACTAGTCGACTAGTGAAAGTACCAGTCGATTGCTCCACACTGCTGAGTGATCAGAGACATTCTGTTCGCTCCCCAGTCGACTGGTGAAAGTACCAGTCGATTGGTATCTCGAGTACAATCTCATGCACTCAGACCCTCACCCTTACAACTCACTTGACTCTTTGTTGTAGCCTTGACCTCTTGCTTTCAAACCTACTTCCTTTGGTTCTCATCCCTCGGATGGACCCAAACCCGCGGCTCGTCCCAATGTCATCCTTCGCATATACCTCGAAGTCATTTCCCTCGACCCTTGTCCTTGCTGTCTTATCCACGGTCCCTCGGATGCTTCATCCTTCACCGGACTCGGAGCCATCAAGCTGAGTCATATGTGTATCCTACAATCCTGCACAACTCAAATACACATATCAAATACAAGGATGAACCTAACTTAAACCCTTTACCCAAACATCAAAATACATGGTCGTACGGACCATTGGGATTACTCCAATAGGTCCTTCTTCAAGAAATTGTTCTTTTTTCTTGTGAACATTTTTCTGACCATGTTCACGAGTTGTTCTTCTTCGTTTTCTAAGCCAGATTCAGATTCGGGTTCCGGTTTGTTCTTGTGTTTGGTCTCTTTTGAGGGACCTGGAAAGAGTGCAATATCTTTCTCGACCTGCTTTGAGTTAGTATGTTCATGGAGTTCAAGTTCACAAAACAACTCATCTAGTTTTAATTTAGATAAATTCCTCAAAATTTTGTAGGAATCCATAATGGATGCCTATAGTGCATTTCGAGAAAATGCATTTAGAACATACCTTATCAAATCTCGGTTCTTCATTTGATGGCTAATTGTATGGAGCCCATTGAGGATATCCTTTATCCTCACATGTAATTGACTGGCAGATTCTTCTTCCTGAATTTTTATATTAAATAATTTATTTAAAAATAGGTCCCTTTTTGTTACCTTTGCGTCGTTGGTTCCCTCATATAGTTCTATGGATTTGTCCCATAACTCCTTTGCATTTTTGTGTGGGCCGACATGATTCAGTTCTTCCTTCATTAGCCTACACTGGATTGTGTTGAGGGCCTTGAAGTCAATCTAGGGTTTTTTCTTCATCTCTAGATTCTAATTTTCTGGGTTCATTGGAATTCCGGTGCTTTGGTCGACTAGAGCCTTGTACCCTTTGGTGACGCTAAACCATTGGCCAAAATCGATCTTTAGGTACACCTCCATCCATTTCTTCAAATATGGGAAATCATCACCGTTAAAGAGGGAAGGACGTACGAAACTGTATCCCTCGTTTTGGGCCATGAACCTTGCACGCAAAAGAGGAAAAAGAAAAGAAGTCCCAAGACTAGATCTTGGATTAGCAATGTGGAAGAAAAAAAAGAGTGTTAAGGCTCGATTGGTATTGCACCAAATCAAAGTAGTTTGTAACAAAAAATTTATCCAAAGAGGTCATTATACCAGTTTGGATTTTATCGAGAAAGCCAAAAAAACCAAAAGACAAGTATTAAAAGTAAGAAAAATCACCCCTTTGCCTGATTGGTGGTTGAACCAAATCAGAGCGGTATCTGCTCTGATAACACTTGTAGGACCGGAAAGATGCTAGAGGGGGAGGGGGTGGGGTAAATAGCGATCGTTAAAAATCGAGAGCGAATTGAAGTACACTGCGGAAGAAAAGAAAACAATACTAACAAACCAATTTTTACTTGGTTCAGAGCCTTCGACGACTCCTACTCCAAGGCCCGCACTCATCGAGTGCTTTCGTTGGGTAATCCACTATTAGTTCGTAAATGTATTACAGGAATTTGTTACAAGAACTAAAAAGAATAATGTTACCAACACAGAAAGGAAATCTGAAGGACTCTTCATTCTTTGAACTTCAGAGCAACCTTTCGGTGTCGTCAAAACTTTTTTGGAGCCGCACGCAAGAGAGAAAATTGTAGTAGTTGTTATTCTTCAGCTCTTGGTCGAAGACCTTTATATAGGTCCATTCCAGGCACCTGAACCCCTCCGAGCGCCTGGACCACGTGACTCGGCCAGTCAACGCGCTCCATCTCAACTTGTGGATGAATTTTATGATGCGGGCGCCTGGACCAACTCCGGGCGCTCGGATTGCCAAGGCACCCCAAGCACCCGCCCGGGCGAGACTAGTTCGGGAGCCCGGATTTCGGGTGTACGAACCCCCTTTTTTAGCTCCTCCTTTTCCTTAAAAAAAAGTTAGTCCTGGGCAACAAAAATATGTTCATCCTGTAAAACAGAGTTAGTACAACTCAACAGATAAGAGTAGTATTAGATCTTGTCTCCTCGAAACCAGAATCTAATCAAGGTTTCAATTTAGGTTTCCCAAATGAATTTAAGATGGAACAACACCTACAGTTCCCTCAACGGGGAATGCATCCTCATTGGATCTATCCTTCAGTTGCTTACCCCTACTTAACAACTGTAGTTGCTTGACTTGCCTTTGACCCACCAGGTCTTCCTGCCAATTGTCAGGTCCATATACCCAATTAGATTTCGACCAGTTGTCAGGTCCTGTGGGCCTAACCGGACCCACTAGATATCGGGTCCTGCGGACCTATCTGGACTTTCCACCAGCTATTAAGTCCCGTGGACCTAGTTGGATTTCATCATGATGGCAGGTCCTTCAGACCAGTCAACTCCTGCACACTTGATAGAAAGGTTAGACAAACAACACTTCTAACTTTAACCTATTTGTCATACATCAAAATCAGATTATTAGTGCAACCTGCACCAACATATCTCTCTTCTTCCCTTTGCCCATCTGATCGGTGTCGATGACGCTGATTAGGAGAGGGTAATCAACGATGGTATCCTAGAGGAACCGGTTGGCTTGAAACTGACCTCAAGTCATAGCAGTCCCATGTATTGTGCATCGTCGAGCGACGGTAGGAGCAGAACAATGGTGTCCATGGCCTGCCTTTCACAGCCTTCGACCGCTTTACCTCCACATACTGCACTACATGGGCTCGGGACTCCTGGTGAGGCTATGTTGCTCCTGATCGGAGGTCCTTTGGTGGTTGATGGTTATGACTCAGCTGCTGTTAAGGGGGAGCAATATATTTGGCAGGCACTTCCTTCCTTCGTATCGCTTGGGCATCTTCTACGTTGATGTATTCGGTGGCGCGCTTGAGTAGGTGATCGAAGTTTTTTTATGGCCTCCGAATGAGTTAACGAAAGAATTAACCTTCGATAAGCCCCTGTGAGAAGGCGCTTACCAATAGCTCCGGGGTGACCGATGGAATGTCTATGACCACTTGGTTGAACCTCTTGATCTAGGCTCTCAATGCCTCCTTGAGTCCTTTCTTTATAGCGAACAAGTTAATGTTTGTCTTCTAGTAACGGCGGCTACTGGAAAAATGATGTAGAAACGCTGCCCGGAAGTCCTTGAAGCTATGGATTGGTCCGATCGTCAGGCGTCAAAATCACCTTTGTGCTAATCCGGAAAGAGTTGTGAGGAAGAATCAATAATTCACTCCATCAGTGTACTGATGGAGCATGGCCGTATTGTCAAACCTGACTGGTGGTCCTCTGGGTCGGTAGTCCCATTATAGTGTCGGGGTAGTGGGTCATCCAGGATCCCCTGAGAGAACTACCGGTTGATCCGTTCGGGAGAATCATCGATCATTGGTGCCTTTCCCTTTCACCCATTCCGGATGGGTGCGTCGTCCGAGGAGGATCCTTGCTGCTTATCCGCTCGACCTTGTTCCTCTAAGGAGTGTGGAACAACGCCTAATGAAAGGGAATTGGCGCATTTGATGCATCTCCATATATGTTGGTCGGCTTCTTGTTTTGCCTCCGAACAGATATATTTTCCTCTCAATCTCAGTTACTGGCCTACTGACCCGCAGCTAACGCCGCGGGTTTATTTTCTTGGCGCTCAGCCATAGCCTGCTATTACTGCTCCAACATTTTAGCCACCCGGGCTTGTATCAATATATCCAACTCCTCCTTCATCAATGTCACAGTCGTGAGTCATCCAGCATCCTCCATCTTCAAGTCTTGGATGCAGGTTAAGTTTTACACAGATGGTGTCAATATGATCCTGTCTGAAAATAGCAAAGACGACTAGCTGGGGGTGTGGCTCTTCGGTTGACCGCATGAAGACTCCGCTCTACGACACAAGGAACGTCAATACCGGGCCAGGGAAGGGATCTCAGCGTTGTCCCTCCAATGCTTAAATCAGTCATCGGAGTAGTAGAAATATGACAGAGCAATGTAACAACAATGAGAGCATTGTTAGAATGTATACTAAAAGCTTAGCTTTTTGTATGAACATTTATATTTTGAAATGAGAATCACTTTGGTCAAATGTTGCATTTTATATTTATATGTTAATGCAGTTATCCATTTAATTTATATTGTAGATAACATGGTGTGTGGTGCCACACAGAAGATCATGTTATCAGTTCCTTATAAATTATAAATAGTAGCTCACGACCGAGATGGATAGGGACAAACCATTGGAACGGTTATAGTGTAATTTGGTATTAGTTTATCTTGACTATAAAATTACACTAGTACACTATGTGTGTATTGAGCAGGACCATTTGAGGTTGTTCGATTTATATTGACTGCATAAAAGAACATAACCTCTGTTATTATGGATGTGTATTCTCTTAATCCCGATATAATAACAAGCACGTATACTTAGTATTTATTTCTTAGACTTATCAATGGGTGAGATTTATTCGTTAAATCAATAGGCCCGGTGAGTTGGGAGACAGTGTTATTTATACGGTGTGTTGTTGATTATAAAAGGAAATTGTGTCCTATTTATTTAGGTTGATGATTTCCCCTTGAGGAGCTCATAAGGTTTATCATGTAAACCCTGCAGGTGGACTTAGTCCGACATGATAATAAGGTTGAGTGGTACTACTCTTGAAGCTAGATGTTAATTAATTGAGTTGTCAGCAACTCATTTAATTAACAGACATACGATATCTTAAACACAGGGAGATTAACACACTCATGATAAGAAGGAGCCCATATTGTAATATGGGATTGGTGCGGTAGTTCAATAATAACTCTTTAGTGGTATGAGTTATTATTAATGAACTTGAATTGAGTGTTCGGGTCGAACACAGGAATCTCAAGTCCATCAGGAAGCCAAAACCAATTCCTCCTCTCGGTCCCTGTTGTTGGATCGAGAAACGCTAGAGGGGGGGTGAATAGCACTCGTGACTTTCACGCGTTTCGAAAATTTATGAGTAACGCAGCGGAATAAAACAAAACACACAAACAGAGAAGAGCACACCAAGGTTTTACTTGGTTTGGAGCCTAGGGCGACTCCTACTCAAAGGTCCATGCTCGTTGAGCATTTACTTTGGGCAATACTATAATCGCGCAAAATGTACAAGATACTATTACAAAAATAATACCGAAAAAGTATACCGACAGCAAGAATTAGAAGAGTCGTAGCTTTAGGTCGTCGGAGTCTCCTTATAGCTCAACCAGAATGTCTCGTTAGTAGCAAGTTGATGAAAGATCGCTTTTCAGGTGATGATGCTAGCTGCTGGTAGAAGAAGCCTTAAATAGGCTGTTAGAGGCACCTCCAATGCCCCATGGAGGCGCCTCAAACACAAAAGTCTATCCCTCTTCCTACGCTATGATAAGCCTTCACTACCTGCTGCTTATCCAGCCTGGAGGCGCTTCAATCAACCATCTGAGGCACCTCAAAGGCAGTGTCCAAGGCACCTCAGACTCCTTTGAGGCGCCTCTAGCTCCACTTCGCAGTCTGCTTACCCTTTGCACCCGAAGCACCTCCAAGCTCTATGGAGGCGCCTCGGATACTATTCATCCGAGGGAAAACCTTATTCTTTTGTACCTGTAAGATATGTTAGCCCCAAAACACAAACATATCCTACAAAACAAAGTTAGCACATATAAATTTATTAAATGAATTGTTCGATAGTCTCCAAACTGTCCAGTTCTGACTTCGGATTTCCAACCGGAAACCCTAGGTCAAACCGACGCCTACTGTTCTCTCTTCCGGGAATGCGTCCTCACCTACTCCACTCAAGAGATCATACCTGATGCCAGTTCGATCCTCTAAACCGCCTGGACTTTTGCTCGATGCTCGAGTCTTCCGGTCTTCATGTTGGACGTCCGGTCCATGACCCGTCCAGTCTTCTACCCAGTTCGCGACACCAGGATTTTAACCTAGGGTTACCGCCCCCTAGGATTTTTGCACGAAGACCTCGACCCGCCAAGACTTTCTGCATAGGGTTACCACCTCCTATGACCTAGGGTTACTGCCCCCTAGGGTTTTCCACTTGCCTAACCGTAGCTAGGACTTTTGCCTAAGTACACTTAGGACTTTTCCTGCAATGCTCATTCAACATATTAGTAAACAAAACACCTTAACTTTGAACCTTTTGACATAATCAAAACATAGGTTCGATTATTGGATGCTTCCCACACCAACAATCTCCTCCTTTTTGATTATGGCAACACAGTTCAAAGTTAAGTAAAATATAATAGTAATTATGAAAATTTCTAACAAGAAAGCATAAGTAAGCAAAAGAGTTTTAAATTACAAACACTTACTCCAAAGCTCCCCCTAGATCAAATATGAGCATAAGTAAGCAAAAAAGTTTTAAATTACAAACATTTACTCCAAAGCTCCCCCTAGATCAAAGGTTATATACTTAAATATGTTTAAATTAGCTTTGACTTTCCTCTCCCCCTTTGACATAAATCAAAAAGAACTTAAGTAGAGAGAGGTTTGTTAAAAAAATATTAACTTTGTTTAGTTTTAAGCTCCCCCTGAAGGGTAGCTAAGGTTTGAACAAAAAATGTTTAAAATATGAAAAATATTTAGTTAAATTTGAAAACTTTTTAGCAAAATTTGAAAAAGACTTAGCGAAATTTTTTTTAAAAAAAAATTCTTTTTAGCAATAATTTTTCAAATAATTTTTAAAGGATTTTTAAAATAATTTTTCAAATAATTTTTAAAGAATTTTTAAATAATTTTACAAATAATTTTTAAAGAAATTTTTAATAATTTTTCAAATAATTTTTAAAGAATTTTTAAATAATTAATACATCTGATTATAGAGTTAATTCAGTAGATTTTAGTTTGATTAAATTGAATTAATTTGAATAAATTGAATTTATTTAATTAAATTGAATTAATTTATTTGATTAAATTGAATTAATTTATTTTAAATTGAATGTATTTGATTATTTTTAGACTAAGTTCAACTTAGATCCATCTCGTCCGATTCTACGTTATCAATCAAGGAATCTTAAGTAATTTTGTGAGATATGTAACACCCCACCCTCCTCACTACTGGTCTGTGAGGGCGGAGCGCTACTGAACTACTAACTTATCTTAACTAACCTTATTCACATGTTGATAGTAATTCCTATAACTCTCGGAGAACTCAAAACATACAATTAACTAGCAGCGGAAGATTAAATAACTCATCTAATACATTCTTAATAAATGACAATCTTAATAAATTCTTATGCTAAGTCCCAAGGCTTCTATAGTCCAGGCATCACACATCCATCTGTACCTCCTTGTCGCCTTCCTTTGCTATAACTTTTCCTTTCCTTTATCTGCAGTAAGAGGAAATGCAACTATAAGCAAAATTGCTTAGTAAACGCTATCTAACTCACAAAAACTCGAATATGCATGTAACTGGAAGAAATCTAAAACTAAATGCTCAGAAAGAAATACTACTCATACTCATCTAACAACAAAGGAAACAAAGCATACTGGAATGCTAAACATGTAAAGCAAATCTAAACAAACACGCTTGCATAAATGAAAACTGAACTTGCTGGATTTTAAACTTATGTGAAGCTTATTTCTTTGGTTTAAAAACTTATACTTTAATTCTTCAGAATAATAAGTTTAACTGAACAGTATTCACATAACTGATTTGTGAAGTTTTGAAAACTATTTTCATAATAGATAAAAATAATAATCAAACTGCTGATGGGCCCGACAACTGTACTTACTATGCACGCATTCCTAACTAGACCCGAGATAGCTGGTCCCGAATCTAGTAGGGTTTACTAGGTTATCTAAACCTAGGGACGACTATGGGAGCCCAACCCAAGGACAACTGAGAGTCCAGCATACTAGGTTATCAAACCTAGGGACGACTATGGGAGCCCAACCCAAGGACAACTGAGAGTCCAGCATAGTGCCACTGATAAAAGTAAAATACTGATTTATAAGCTGATTTATCTTAATTACTTCTTCTTTAAATGCCTTGGTATTTTAACGAGCACCTTGTGTGTCAAAATCCCTAAAGTCTTGACTTTGGGATCTACTTAAGGCCTTGACCTTTTTCTTTCTTTTCTTTATCTTTCTTATACTTGTTAATACCTCTAATAAAAGAATGCTTCTTTAAAAACTGAAATGTTTAAACAAATTCTAACTTTGAAATGCATAAACAAAAATCTGCATACTATGCTAATCAAAATTCTGCATACTATACTAATTAAGATTTTGCATTCTATGCTACACTATTTCTGCATACTATGCAAACATAAATTCTACACTATAATACTTAACCAAACTACACTATAATCTTTTTCTTTAAAAACTGCACTATAAATTCCACCAAAAATCTGCACTACAAGTTCCACCAAAAATCTGCACTATAAATTCCACCAAAAATCTGCACTACAAGTTCCACAAAAAATCTGTACTATAAACTTTAAAGAAATCTGTACCATAAGCTCTTAAGAAATCTGCACTACAAGCTCTAAAGAAATCTGCTCTAAAGAAATCTACATTTTAAGCTCTAAGAAATCTGCACTACAAGCTTAATTAAAATCTGCACTATAAGCTTACATAAAAATCTGCACTATAAGCTTAATTGAAATCTGCACTATAGGCTTAATTAAAATCTGCACTATAAGCTTAAATAAAAATTTGCACTATAAGCTTAATTAAAAATCTACACTATAAGCTTAATTAAAATCTGCACTATAGGCTTAATTAAAATCTGCACTATAAGCTTAATTAAAATCTGCACAATAAGCGCTTCTCATGCTTCGAATTCAAGAAGAACAAAGGTCCGAAACTACTCCTACTGCAGGTGAGAAGCACTTACCTTGCTTCTTGGACTCACAACCGAACAAGAAGGGCTTCTAGGACCTTGGCCGGCCGCTGGAGACGATGCCCTAACTCCCTTTTGTTTTCTGCCCGAGCTCCGCCGTCGCACGCAAAAGAGAAGGAGAGAATGGTTTAGATCACGGGAATAAAACCCTCTCCTAACTTATCCCTTTTATAACCTAGTATTTCTGTTAACTCCTTAAATAAATTTTTATTTTTTTTCTAAACAGAACTGTTGCTTGGATTCTTGGTTAGCCAAATCTTTGATCGGGTCAGAGGTCACGGGTTCGATTCCTCAGTCGAACCCTTTTTCTCCTATTTATTTCCTATTTATTAATTACTGCTTAAATAAATTTCGTTCCTTCTTTTAATCAGCATCGCTTGATAGAACACTTGGTCAGCTGTGCTTTTACTAAATCAGAGGTTGTGGGTTCGATTCCTCAGCTGAACCCTTTTTCTCCTATTTATTTCCTATTTATTAACTACTGCTTAAATAAAATTGTTCCTTCTTTTATTCAGCATTGCTCGCTGGAATTCTTGGTCAGTTGTGCTTTTGCTAAATCAGAGGTTGCGGGTTCGATTCCTCAGCCGCCCCTTTTATTCCCATTTATTTTCTGTTTCCTATTAACTATTACTTAAATAAATTTCATTACCCTTTTTAATCAGCAACCTTCGCTGGGACACTTGGTCAGCCATGCGTTGCTTAAGGTTTGGCTTGTGGGTTCAAATCTCGGTTGCAACCTTTTTCTTCCTATTATTTCCTGTTATCAACTTCTACTACTTAAATAAATTTCATGCTTCTTTTAATCAGCAACGACTGCTTGCACACTTGGTCATCTGGACTCGCTTAAAGCTTGGTTTGGCCAGAGGTCTTGGGTTCGAATCTTAGCTTGTATATTTTTTTGTCGAAACTTCTTTCGTTTAGTAAAAATACCAAACGAACTCCAAAAATTGCATAAAAATACTCTAAAATTTCTAAAAATATCTAGAATTTTTCTAAAGCATTTCTAAGTATTTTTACGTATTATCAGGACTCGTAATGAGGAATTTTGGGTCGTTACAAGATGGTTATCTTTAATTTTGGTTAGTTCTAAGGATTAATTTACATTTGAGTTGAACTTAGGTTTTCCAATTAGTCAATTAAATATGTATTTCAAAGATTAGTTCTCAGGTCGTGGCGAGACACTTGGCATTCTTGCGTATGGGATCATCCACCACTTCCTAGACAGAACCGCTCAAGGAAATTATATTTAATTTTCTTTTTGAAGCCCCTAGGTTTAACTAAACAAGTGTAAATTATGTCTAGGTCCTTAATCTATCCTAAAACTAAACATGTATAATAAAAAAAATCAGAAAATTCTATCTATTTATAAATATGGTCTTTCTATTGCCTCCCCCTGGATCATAGCCTCGATATGGTCTATCAAGGTAGTAGATCTGATCCTTGGGGACCCAATATAGTCCAAGTCCAACTTGATTAACCAAGTTCGACTTGGGGACCCATGCTTGGACTATGTTTCTATTTTTTCTATTAACTAAGTATAGATATGCTTTGTATTTTCTTTTAGTTTTAAATCCAAGTCCAGATTTGTTGAACACAGCTCGCTGTTTTCCAAGAATCAGATCAAGATTCTTGGAACCCCGGGTGAACTGTTCCAACGTTTCCTTGAGTTCTTTAATTTGAGTTTTCAAATTAGAATTTTCTTCCTCAAGTTGTTGGACTTGGGTTGAACTTCTAATTTGAAGTGGCTCAATTAAAGAACTCGAGTCAATCGCTTCCTTAAGGGTTGTTACCTCCTTTTGGAGTGACTTGACCCGGACGTTGGATTTAGCCAACTTTTTTATAAATAAGGAACTAAATTCTTTAAATCATCTAATTGAGTTTCGACGAGTAGAGAAATTACAGTGGGGTTCGGTCCTTCGAAAACGGATGCGGATTCGTGGCTTCGCTCGGACTCAATTTCTGACTAGCTTTCACTTTCAGACTCAAACTCGGACTCAGTTTTGACGATGTTTGTGTTAGAGTGTATACTAAAAGCCTAGCTTTTATAAACATTTATTTTAGAAATAAGAATCACATTGGTCAAATGTCTATATTTATATGCTAAGTGTAGTCCCTCAATTAATTTATATTGTAGATAACATGGTGTGTGGTGTCACACACAGAAGATAATGTTATCAATTCTTTATAAATTATAAATAGTAGCTCACGACTAAGATGGAAAGGAACAAACCATTGGAATAGTCGTAGTGTAATTAGGTATTGGTTTATCTTGACTAATAAATTACACTAGTACACTCTAAATGTATTGAGCAGGACCATTTAAGGTAAGTTCTTTTTATACTGACTTAATAAAAGAACAAGACCTTAGTTATTATGAAAGTGTGTGCTCTTAATCCTAATATAATAACAAGCACATATATTTGGTATTTATTTCTTTAATTTATCAAAGGGTGAGATTTAGCTCGATAAATCAAAAGGTCTTATAAGTTGGGAAATGATATTACTTATAGTGTGTGTTGTTGATTATAGAAGGAAACTGTGTCCTAGTAATCTAGGTTGATAATGTCCCCAAGAGGAGCTCATAAGAATTGTCATGTTAAACCTTGCAGGTGGACTTAGTATGACATGACGATAAGGTTGAGTGGTACTACTCTTGGACTAAGATATTAATTAAAGTGAGTTGTCAATAACTCAATTAATTAGTGGGCATTCACATCTTAAACATAGGGAGACTAACACACTCATAATAAGAAGGATCCCAAAATGTAATTTGGGATTGGTGCGGTAATTCAATAATAATTCTTTAGTGATATGAATTATTATTGATAAAATTAAGTTGGGTGTTCAGGGCGAACACGGGAAGCTTAATTTCATTGGGAGACCAAAACCAATTCCTCCTCTCGGTCCCTATTGTAGCCTCTTGTATATAGAGAATTATACCCACCTATACCCACCTTCCTACCCACCCTTAGGTGGCCGACCAAGTTAGCTTGGAGCCCAAGCTAGGGCCGGCCAAGACCAAAAGGTTGAGTCAAGTAGGTGGTCGGCCAATGCTTGGAGCCCAAGCATGGTGTGGCTGACCCTAATCAAATTAAAAGGATTTTTATTTTAAAATCTTTTCTTATGTGGAAGCATGGTTTTAAAAGAGAGTTTAAAATTTAAATCTTTCCTTTTATAGCTTTCTACAAAGGATTAAGTGAAAGATTTGATATCTTTCTTTATTTGTAGCTAAAAGAAAGATTTTAATTTTTGATAAAACATTTCTTTTTTGTAACCATGTTCATGATTTAAAAAGAGAGTTTTAAAATTAAATATTTCCTTTTATAAGTTTCTACAAAAGATTAAGAAAAGATTTGATATCTTTCCTTATTTGAAGATTGAAAGGATGATTTTAATTTTAGAGAAAACATTCCTTTTTGGAAATCATCCACATGTTTTAATAGAGAGATTTTAATTTATAAAATTTCCTTTTATAACCAACCATGAAAGGAAAAAATTATTTGAAAATTTTTTATTAAAAATTTCCGGAAACAAATTAGGAAGTTTTAATTCTTATGTTAAAAACTTTCCTTGTTTGGAGCTATGAGGTGGCCGACCATGTGGATTTAAGAAAAGGAAATTGGTTTTAATTAATTAAATTTTCCTTTTCATGGCAAATAAAATAAGGAAGTTTTTATTTAAATTTTCCTTATTTGTCAAGACTAAGGATTATAAAAAAGGGGTAGGGGTGCCTTCATGGGTAACATCTCTATTCTATTTTTCCTCCCTCTCTTCCTTGGTGGTGGCCGGCCCTAAACCTTGCTCCTCTCCTCTTCTCTTCTTCTTTAGTGGCCGGTTTCATCCCTCTCTTGGAGCTCTTGTTGGTGGCCGGTTCTAGCTTGGAGAAGAAGGAGAGAAAGGAGGCTTTGTTTCTAGCATCCCTTAGAGCTTGGTGGTGGTGGCCGAAACTCTTCATCTCAAGGAGTGCTTGGCCGAAACTTGCAAGGAGGAAGAAGAAGAGTTTGGGTAGTTCTCATCTCGGTAGATCGTTTCCCACACAACATCCGAAATAAGAAGCGGAATATGGTAGAAGATCAAGAGGTCATTGCATACAAAGAAAGGTATAACTAGTAATTGTTTTCCACATCATATTAGTTTTTCTTTGTATGAATTCCAAACACAAGAGGCATATAATTCTAGGTGTCGAATTTGTGATTCGAGTTTGTATTTTTTTTGTTTTTCAAATTTGTGATTCGATTGTTCCTTTTGGTTAAACCTAGGGTTATATAAGGAAATTAAATATTAGATTTCATTGAAAGGCTTTGTCTAGGAAGTAGTGGTTGCTCCCATATCCAAGAAGGCCTAGTGCCTCACCATGTTTAACCTGGAAGTCAATTTCTGAAATTAATATTTAATTAAATTTATAACATAGGTTGATTTGGATCAATAATGTTAAGTATCGTTTGCAATCCAAGTCTAACCCATTAAGAACAGATAAGTTAAATTTGAAATCAATAATGTTAAGTTCCATTTGCGATTCCGAATTTAATTTCTAAAGAACACAATAGGTTATTAGGATAGGTTTGACACTTGTACAAAATTTTTGTACAGTGGAACTAGTACGATCTTCCTAGGACTAACCAACCGTTTGCTTGCACTGGTAACATGAGGAAGCTTGCTGGTTCTGCTTCGTCTCACTCGGATTCATCTGATGACTCGGACCAAGTTGCCTTTAATGCTTTGTTTCTTTGTTGCTTCTTATTTGGACAGTCCGGCTTGTAGTGTCCCTTCTGATTACAGCTGTAGCATGTGACTCCAGTCTTGTCCTTCATGTTTGTTTGAGTCACCTTTTTCAACTTGCATATCTTCCGTACGAGCTTTACTAGTTTTGAAACAGCCTCATTGTTGTCTTCTGCGTCTAATTCGTCTTTGAACTCGAGTTTGGTTTTATGCTTTGGTTTAGTTCCCCGGGTTCTGCTTGTACCTGCAATTAAGGTAATACCCTTCTCGACTGGGCGTGCATTAGTCTGCTCATGTAATTCAAATTCAGAGAACAGTTCATCTAATTTAATTGAAGATAAGTCCTTGGATACTTTGTAAGCATCAACTATGGATTCCCACAAAGTGTTCCTCGGAAAAGCGTTAAGCGCATACCTTATGACGTCGCGATTTTCTATTCTCTGGCCAATTACGTGGAGGCCGTTAAGAAGGTCCTGGATGTGTGCATGGAGCTGGCTCACCGTCTCACTTTCTTGCATTTTTATGTTATATAATTTATTTAAAATGAAGTCGCGTTTGCTTACCTTAACATCGGGAGTGCCCTCGTGCAGCTCGATCAGCTTTTCCCATAGCTCTTTGGCGCTTGAGAAGGGTCCTACTCTGTTGAGTTCCTCCTTCGTCAGCCCACATTATAGCATGCAGGTTGCTTTGGCATTGGCTTCAACCTTCTTCTTTATGTTGGTGTCCCAGTTGATGCATGAAACTAGTTCTCTAGTGTCGTCACGTGGAAGCTCGAGACCAGTCTAGATAATGATCCACATCTCGACTTGCGTCTTGAGGTGGTATTCCATCTGGTTCTTCCAATAGCCAAAATCATCTCCGGTGAAGAGCGGGAGACGGGTTGTACTGTAGCCTTCTTGGAGATCCATGAACACAGAATCTCGCACACAAAGAAAAAATGGAAAGAATATCCCAGGACTTAATCCTGGATTAGTAGTGCAGAATGTATAATAAAGAAAAAGCGAACTCGAGTGGTGTTGCACCAACTTCGAGCAAATATCGATTTGAACAAAAAAAACAGATTGGAATGTAGCAATTGTGCTAATCCCAATCAACTCCGAAAAATTGAAAAGGCACCACGAAAAAAATTGCTTGATTAGTGGTTGCACCAAATCGAAGCTACCCCTCTCTAATACCAATTGTTGAATCGAGAAGCGCTAGAGGGGAGTGAATAGTTCTCGTGGCTTTCACGTGTTTCTGAAATTTACGAGTAACACAATGGAATAAAACAAAACACACAAACAGAGAAGAGCACACCAAGATTTTACTTGGTTTGGAGCCTAGGGCGACTCCTACTCCAAGACCCACGCTCGTTGAGCGTTTACTTTGGGCAATACTATAATCGCGCAAAATGTACAAGAGATTATTACAAAAATAATACCGAAAAAGTATACCGACAACAAGAATTAGAAGAGTCGCAGCTTTAGGTCGTCGGAGTCTCCTTGTAGCTCAACCGGAATGTCTCGTTAGCAGCAAGTTGATGGAAGATCGCTTTTCAGGTGATGATCCTAGCTACTGGTCGAAGAAGACTTGAATAGGCTGTTGGAGGCACCTCCAATGCCCCATGGAGGCGCCTCAAACACAAAAGTTTATCCCTCTTCCTGCACTACGATAAGCCTTCACTGCCTGCTGCTTATCCAGCCTAGAGGCGCCTCAATCAACCATCTGAGGCGCCTCAAAGCCAGTGTCCCCCTTGAGGCACCTCCAGCTCCACTTCGTAGCCTGCTTACCCTTTTCACCCGAGGCACCTACAAGCTCTATGGAGGTGCCTCGGATACTATTCATCCGAGGGAAAACCTTGTTCTTTTGTACCTGCAAGACATGTTAGCCCCAAAACACAAACATATCCTGCAAAACAAAGTTAGCACATATAAATTTATTAAATGAATTGTTCAACAGTCTCCAGACTGTCCGGTTCTGACTTCGAATTTCCAACCAAAAATCCTAGGTCGAACCGACGCCTACTGTTCCCTCTTTCGAGAAACGCATCCTCACTTACTCCACTCAGGAGATCATACCTGATGCCAGTTCAGTCCTCCAAACTGACTGGACTTTTGCTCGGCACTCGAGTCTTCCAGTCTTCATGCTGGGCGTCCGCTCCACGACCCATCCAGTCTTCTACCCGGTTCACGACACCAGGTTTTTAACCTAGGGTTACCGCCCCCTAGGATTTTTGCCCGAAGACCTCGACCCACCAAGGCTTTCCGCATAGGGTTACCACCCCCTATAACCTAGGGTTACTCCCCCCTAGGGTTTTCTACTTGCCTAACCGCAACTAGGACTTTTGCCTAAGTACACTTAGGACTTTTCTTGCAATGCTCATTCAACATATTAGTAAACAAAACACCTTAACTTTGAACCCTTTGACATAATCAAAATATAGGTTCGATCGTTGGATGCTTCCCGCACCAACACCTGTTGTAGCCTCTACATAGCCTCATATTCACCCGTTTGATTTTGTTTCCTACCCAAGAAAGGGGCCGACCAAGCCTTGCTTGGTGCCCAAGCAAGGGGCTGGCTAAACCAAAAGAAAAAGAAAAGAAAAGTAAGAGAAAAGAAAAGAAAGAAAGAAAGAAAAAGGGGAGATTTTTTCTCAACAGAATTAGAGATTTTTCTAAAAAGAATTATGTTGATTCTTTCTTAGAAATTTTCTAAAAAGAATTATATTAATTCTTTCCTAAGAAATTTTTCTAAAAAGAATTATGTTAATTCTTTCTTAGAGATTTTTGCTAAACAAAAATTTTGTTAATATTTCTCCTCTTTTATCTGGTACCAAAGGTTATAAAGAGGGAAGAGGTCATGCCACCATAACCTAATCTCTCTTGAGTTGTTTTCCCTTGCTTGTGGTCGGCACCTCATCTCTTCTTTTCTCTCTTTTCTTTTCCCCTAGAGCCGGTGCCCACCTCCTCTCTTCCTCCTAGGGCCGGCGCTCCACCTTCTCATCTCTTCCTCCCTTTCCTCCCTCTAGGGCCGATGCATATCTCCCTTGGTGACCAGAGCTTGGAGGAGAAGAAGAAGAAGAGAAGAACCACCCTAGGTGGGCGGCAGTTTGGAGGAGAAGAAGAAGAAGGAAGCACCCCTTTTCTTTGCTTCTTTTGGTGGTAGGCGGCTTGGAAACAAAAGAAGGTTCGGGTGGTTTGTCTTGGTAGATCGTTGCCCACACGACATCCAAGAAGAGGAGAGGAATACAGCAGAAAATCAAGAGGTCTTTGTCTATGAAGAAAGGTACAACTAGTTATTTATATCGCAGCGCAACTAGTTTTGTTTTCTTTGTATGGATCCTGAAATACCAACACAAGATGCTACGATCTTGTGCTTCGATCAAGGTGCGTTTTGATCAATCAAGAGCTTACTTGATTGATCAAACACATGTCTGATCAAGAAAATGGTTTGCTAGGAATAGTTCTGTCCTTGTACAAATTTTTGTACAGGGGATTTACACAGAACGGAATTCTGAGCGCCAACAATTGGTATCAGAGTAAGGTTTCTGCCTCTGTGTGTTTAGTTTCCGGTTAAATTATGCACTAGTCATATATAATTTAGGAAGGATAATAGTAGGATATGCAAAATAGATTAACTCTGTGGTTGCAGGTAGACCTGACCACGGTTCGGAACCGACGGTTCGACGGTTCGGAACCGACAGTTCAACGGTTCGGAACCGCCAGTTCGACGGTTCCAGGCAGGTCGACCCTTAACCTTAACCGCCCAAGACGGTTACAGTTCATGGTTCAGAACCGCCGGTTCACGGTTCGGTTCACGGTTCGTCACGGTTCGCCACGGTTCAAGATTAATATGTTAAGAAAAATTAAAAATTAAAAATTAAAAATTAAACATTAAACATTAAAAATTAGAAATTAAAATTTATTAAAAAAAAGGGCTTGTACTTATTTAAGTTGCCTACGTATCCCTTTAGGGGAATCAAAGCTCACGTAGTTCTTTTACATTTTTATCCTTTTACATTTTCATTCACTTCCATTTCCTGTTCCTGTCAAATTTGTTCCTTCAGTATCAAAATCTTCAACTTCGTCATCTGAAAGTTGCATTCCTTGGATTCTTTTCTTCGCACTGGTCCAATCGTCCAGTAATGCTTGGGCTTCCAATGAGTCGGAGACAAAGTTGATCGTCGTTCATCTAATATGTTGCCGCCGGCACTGAACGTCTGCTCCACAGCAACAGTTGACACTGGACAAGCTAAAATTTCTTTTGCGATCACGGAGAGAACAGGAAAGCTTTGAGCCTTCTGTGACCACCACTTTAAGATATCGAAGTTTTCGCTATCTGCTTCATTAAAATCAAAAGAAGTCGTAAAATAATTCTCAAGATCCTGTGTGGAACTTGAGGATCCTCGTGGACGTTTTGTCCGTTCTTTTAATAAGAGTTGTGCTTTTGTAAGTTTTAAATTACTACTAGTAGTTTGTTGAATTTTAGAAATATTAATTTGTGTTCCATATTTTGCATAATATTGATTATAAATATCATATAAATAAATTCTAACATTATATATAATATTAACTAGATCAGGGGAAGAAGAATCTTTAATTGGAATTAAAGGGTCATAATATAAAGTTAACATTTCTTGTAAAACTTCTAATTTAAATCTAGGATCTAAAGCAAATACAATTAAATAAATTTCAGAAATTAAATAAAAATATTTTTCTCATTTAGTTTTCATAGCTAAGATGCAAGGAGATAAAGATTCATTATTAATATGTTCATTTAAAACTAATAATACTATATTAGAAAATTTTTCTAAAACTAATTGAGCAGTGGGATAATAAACACCGGAAAGTTGTTCGGTTGCATCATTAAATACTTTTAAAATTTCACAAATACTACTACAAATATTCCATTGTTGTGAAAATAAATATATATTAGTATTAGTGTTTTGTGCAAAAAATGAACATAATAATTCTTTATATTGAAATGAATCTTGTAATAATTGGTATGTTGAAGAAAATCTTGATAATTGTGTTTGAGAACGGTCGAGTCCATATTCCGTCGGGTGCTTCGTTTCTACATGTCGTTTCAACGACCCATAGCCGCCGCCGGCTTGGAATTTGTAGGAAGCATTGCAGTGCTTACATTTTGCACGTATTTCTCTCGATGGAAGAGTGACCTTCTCAAAATGTTTAGTAAAAATAGAAGACTTTAGAGGAGGAAGTTCCCGAACCTTAGAAGTAATTGCATCGGTACTTCCTTGTGTTTCGGGTGTCGGATTCGGAAGATGCTCGATCTCATCATTGGTGGATTGAATGTTGGGGTCCTCCTCCCGCGGATTCATTATTTGCTTTCTCTTCTGAGCTCGAGATGATGCACCTCCGCGGCCTCCTTCCATTGTAATTGAAAATTGAAAACGAAAGCATGTAGAGATTAGAGAATACGAAAATGAGATTAAGAGTAGAGAAGATGTGTGTGAAAAATGATGAAATGAGCTCTCTATTTATAGAGTTTTAATAGTAACGGACACTAAATCATAGCCATTGATCAAAAAACGGTCAAATGATCCTAACCGTTGAAAAAATATATCCCAAAAACCCTCCCAACGGCTACGAACCGCCGGTTAACCGGCGGTTCAAGCCGTTTTAAAAAAATAAATAAATAATTTTTGCGGCTGAACCGCCGGTTAACTGACGGTTCACCGGGTTTACAACCAATGAACCGGAACCGGCCCGGCAAGTTGCCGGGCCGGTTCCGGTTCGACCCGGCGAACCGGATCAACGGGCAACTGGCCCGTTGACCCGGTTATGGGCCCGGGCCAGACCCGGCCAGGGGTCGGGTCTAGTTGCAGGCATCCTAGTTCCAACTATTATGGCCTATTGTGTTTGTATGTGATTTGGACCCTCAGGCATGTCGAGGGCATTTTGTGTGTGCATGATTGTAATTATTAAATACAGGATGAGCTATATTAGTTTATTTTACATTTTGATCTAGATTACATGTACATTCCTTTGTGGAACATAGGATCGATAAGTGTAAATTTTTATTTTTGTTCGATCTAGATTACATGTACATTCCTTCATGGAATATAGGATCGATAAATGTAAAATTTTATTTTGTTGCGGCTCGTCTCCTTGCTATGCATGGTGCTACCTTGAGGACCGGAGACGCGGCAGAAGAGGAAGCAAGAAGGATGCAATGACATAAACCCTAGGGCCGGTGGCCAGGGTTGGCGGCGGCTAGGGTTAGCGGCATACGGAGGACAGCTATGGATGAGGCCATAATAGTTGGAAAATTATTTTTTTCATATTTATTATCTTTATGTGCTGTGATGTGTATGCTTTTGTGTGCATGTGTGATATGTGTGCATCTTAAAATTCCTCGTTTAAATAACTAAGTGGGAGAGGGTTTATTTATTTAAATTTCACGGTCTCCATTACTAGTTTGTAAGTGATGCATTCAAACTTGCACGTTGGCTTTAAGTGTCTTCCTCCACATCGGATGAGTTTATTTGTAGATCACTAGATCAAACTTCCTCTATGGATGATTATAGAAAATTATTTAGTTTTGTGTGATCTTCTCCATCTGAAGGGGCACAATCCTAATTAATGGACTAAGTATCAAGTAATGGTATACACTTAGACGCATTTAGTATTATCCTCCCCATCAGAGTCATTGTTATTTTTTGTGTGACCGAAGACAAACCAACTATTAATTTTATTTGTCATAAAGTTAGGTTGATAAGATAATAAAATTAATGGATAAAACTTCCTCTTACAAATGTTTGAATTAGTATATGTCCACACTATCATGGCATACTAAATTCATGGTGTTTTGAAGTGTTGGTGAATTTAAATTATATTGTTTGAGGGATCAATATTATTTTAAATTCTAAAGTTTTTACCAAATATCTTATTTTGTGATTCTCAGGATTTCAAAATGGCTTTTAATCCTCTTGCTATTATTTTTAAAGAAAACAAACTTACTAGTCTCAATTATATTGATTGGAAATGAAACTTGGATATTGTCTTAACTGCTGAAGGGTACAAGTTCGTACTTTTTGAGGTCTGCCCTAATGTGCCTGATAGCAATTCTAGTGAAGAGGAGATTGACAGGCATAAGAAATGGGTCAAGGCAGATGAGATGGCGCGGTGTTACATTTTGACCTCTATGTCAAATGTGCTGCAACATCAGCATCAGGTCATTCTTACTGCCTATGACATGATGTACAATCTCAAAGAACTCTTCGAACACCAGAATCGGCTGCCAAGTAGGAGGCTATGAGAAACATGATGACAACCATCATGACTGAGGAGACACCCGTGAGGGATCATATCCTCAAAATGATGGCTCATTTGAACGAAATATAAATCCTTGGAGCTGAAATCGATGGGGAAACCCGGGTGGATATCATTCTCCAAATGCTACCCAAGAGTTTTGAGTAGTTTCGCCTGAACTATAATATGAATAAAAGGACATATTCATTGGCAGAACTTCTAACAGAACTCCAAGCAGTAGAAGGGTCATTTCATCAAAGTTCTCAAATTCACATTGCTGAAAACGTTTCTGCTTCTAAGCCGAAGGGCAGGAAGAAGAAAAAGAAACAAGTTGGTTCAGCAAAGAAAGTGATTCAACCTCAAGGGACTGGACCACGAGAAGGTGTGAAGAAGCCGAAGGGCAAGTGCTCACATGCAAGCAATCTGGATATTGGAAGGTGGACTGTCCTCGCAGAAAGCAGCACAATAAAGGTATATCTCATTCATTAGTTGTTGAAACATGTTTAGCGGTGTTATCTACCAACACCTGGTGTGTAGATACGGGAGCCACTGATCATGTATACAATTCATTGCAGGGGTTCCATGAAACTCGACGACTACATGAAGGGGAGATCACTGCCTACATGGGCAATGCTACGAAAGTGGCGGCTATTGCAGTGGGAGATGTTTATTTATCTTTTGATAGGAATAAAATATTGATTTTGAGAAATTGTCTTTATGTACCATGTTTTAGAAAAAATTTGATTCCAGTTTCTAAATTATTTTTGAATGGATATTCTGTTTCTTTTGATGACAAAGTAGTTATCAAGAAAAATAGGGTGGTTATCTGTTCTAGTACATTGGTTGGCAATTTGTACACTCTTAATCTAATAACTTCCACAATGCAACAAATGAAAATTAATAACACGTCTTCTAATTCTAATAAGAGAAAGCATCCTTCGGAAATGAACCAAACATATCTTTGACATCTAAGGCTAGGACATATTAACTTAAGTAGGATTCAAAGGTTAATAGCCGATGGACATTTGGGTTCATTGGTGTTGGAAAACTTTCCAACCTGTGAGTCTTGCTTAGAAGGAAAATGACCAAGAGGCCTTTTAAGGCACAGGGGTATAGAGCGAAAGAAGGGTTGGAATTGGTTCATTCTGATTTATGTGGACCTATGACTATCCAAGCGAGAGGTGGTTTCGAATATTTTGTCTCTTTTATAGACGACTATTCGAGATATGGGTATATTTACTTGATACACCGTAAATCTGAGTGCTTTGATAAGTTCAAAGAGTACAAGGCTGATGTGAAGAAACGTCATGGTAAAAGTATCAAGACACTACGGTCTGATCGTGGTGGAAAGTACCTCTTAAGAGAGTTTAGGAATTACTTATCAGAGGTTGGGATTCAATCCCAACTGTCTGCACCTAGTACACCCCAACAGAATGGTGTGGCAGAACAAAGGAATACGACTCTTATGGAAATGGTTAGATCGATGATGAGTTATTCAGAATTACCAAATTCGTTTCAGGGATATGCTCTGAAAACAGCGGCATACATTCTGAACTTGGTACCTTCTAAGTCAATACCCTCTACTCCCACAGAATTATGGAATGGACGTAAGCCTAGTCTAAGGCACATTCAAATTTGGGATAGTCCAGCACATGTGCTGAATGGAGATGCTGATAAGCTGGAATCACGTACAAAAGTTCGCTTGTTTGTGGGTTATCTTAAAGGAACGGAAGGTGGTTTGTTTTATAGTCCTAAAGATCAGAAGGTCATTATTAGCACTAATACCCGATTTTTAGAAGAAGAATATGTAATGAACCACAAGTCCATGAGTAAAATTGTTCTTGAGGAAATAAGAGAGGACACATTTAATTTAGTACCAACGGTACAAGATGAGATACCACAAGAAACTACAACACATGTCACAAATGATGCACAATTACAGGTAGTGCCTGGTCGTAGTGGGAGGGTTGTTCGGCAACCTGATAGATTCATGTTTTTGGGAGAGTCTTCGGACTTGATCCCTGGTGAACATGAACCTGATCCCTAGGCATATGATGAAGCACTCCAAGATAAAGATGCAGCATCTTGGCAAAGTGCAATGAACTCTAAAATAGAATCTATCTATTCTAATCAAGTCTGAGAGCTTGTAGAACCACCAAATGGTGTAAAAGTCATTAGATGTAAATGGGTCTACAAAAGGAAAAGAGGGCCAGATGGGAAGGTAGAACCTTTAAAGCAAGGCTTGTTGCGAAGAGGTATACTCAGAAAGAGGGAATTGATTATGAGGAAACCTTTTCACCAGTAGCCATGCTTAAATCTATCCGCATTCTTTTATCTATTGCTGCTCATATGGATTATGAGGTTTGGCAAATAAATGTCAAGACAACTTTCCTTAACGGAAGTCTTGAAGAAAACATCTATATGAAGCAACCAGAGGGATTCATTGCGAAGGGCAAAGAGCATCTTGTATGTAATCTCAATCGGTCCATTTATGGACTGAAGCAAGCTTCGAGATCTTGGAACATCCGGTTTGATGAAGTGATCTAGTCTTATGGATTCATTCAGTGTCCGGATGAGTCTTGTGTATACAAGAAAAGTGAAGGAAATGTGGTGATCTTTTTGTACTATACGTAGATGACATTTTGCTCATTGATAACAATGTCAAAGTGTTGTCAGACGTAAGGGTATGGTTGTCCAAGCAGTTTGATATGAAGGACTTAGGAGAATGTGGACATATTCTTGGGATCAAAGTAATAAGAGATCGCAAGACAAGGATGTTGTGCTTATACCAAGCTTCATACATCAATATTATCCTAGCTCGTTTTAGCATGCAAAACTCCAAGAAAGGTTTTCTACCTTTTCGGCATGGAGTACATTTATCTAAAGAGATGTGTCCTAAGATATCAAAGGAGATAGAGGAAATGAAGGCAGTTCCTTATGCTTTGGCTGTAGGAAGCCTAATGTATGTGATGCTATGTACGAGATCAGATATCTAGTTTGCATGGGCATGGTTAGCAGATATCAAAATAACTCAGGACCGGGACATTGGACTGCCGTAAAGCATATATTAAAGTACCTGAAAAGGACTAGAGATTATATGCTAGTTTATCAGGCAGATGATTTTTCCTATGTGGGTTACACGGATTCTGACTTCCAATCAGATAAGGATAATAGTAAGTCAACCTCAGGGTATATGTTTACTTTGGGAGGTGGAGCTATAACATGGAGGAGTGTTTGATAGAAATACGTTTTGGACTCCACTATGGAAGTTGAGTAAATGACAGCCTCTGAGGCAGTCAAAAAAGTTGTATGGCTCAGAAACTTCTTGATGGACTTAGATGTGATTCCTGGTTTGCCCAAAATTATCACAATTTATTGTGATAATAGTGGTGTAGTAGCAAACTCGAAGGAACCACGAGCCCATAAGGCAAGTAAACACATTGAGCGCAAGTACCACCTGATACGAGCCATCGTAAAGCGAGGAGAAGTTGTTGTCGCCAAGATTACATCAGTGGATAACCTGGCAGATCCTTTTACTAAGGTCCTTCCGGCGAGAGTTTTTGATGGGCATATTGAGGGGATAGGAATCAGATGTATGGCAGCATATATGACAGCATAGTCTTTTAGTATAAGTGGGAAATTGTTAGAATGTATACTAAAAGCCTGCCTTTTTTATGAACATTTATATTTTGAAATGAGAATCACTTTGGTCAAATGTTGCATTTTATATTTATATGTTATTGTAGTTGTCCATTTAATTTATATTGTAGATAACATGGTGTGTGGTGTCACACATAAGATAATGTTATCAGTCCCTTATAAATTATAAATAGTAGCTCACGACCAAGATGGATAGAGACAAACCATTGGAACGGTTTTAGTATAATTTGGTATTAGTCTGTCTTGACTATAAAATTGCACTAGTACACTATGTGTGTATTGAGCAGGATCATTTGAGGTTGTTCGATTTACACTGACTGCATAAAAGAACAGAACCTCTGTTATTATGGATGTGTGTTCTCTTAATCCCGATATAATATGAAGCACGTATGCTTAGTATTTATTTCTTTGACTTATCAATGGGTGAGATTTATTTATTAAATCAATAGACCCGATGAGTTGGGAGATAATGCTATTTATACGGGGTGTTGTTGATTATAAAAGGAAACTGTGTCCTATTTATTTAGGTTGATGATGTTCCCTTGAGGAGCTCATAAGGTTTATCATGTAAACCCTGCAGGTGGACTTAGTCTGATATGATAATAAGGTTGAGTGATACTAATCTTGGAGCTAAATGTTAATTAATTGAGTTGTCAATAACTCATTTAATTAACGGGCATACGATATGTTAAACACAGGGAGATTAACGCACTCATGATAAGAAGGAGTCCATATTGTAATATGGGATTGGTGCGGTAGTTCAATAATAACTCTTTAGTGGTATGAGTTATTATTGATGAACTTAAGTTGGGTGTTCGGGTCGAACACAAGAAGCTCAAGTCCAACAGGAGGCCAAAACCAATTCCTCCTCTCGGTCCCTGTTGTAGCCTCAATATAGCTTCGCATTCACTCGTTTGATTTTGTTTCCTACCCAAGAAAGGGGCCGGCCAAGCCTTGCTTGCTACCCAAGCAAGGGGTCGACCAAACCAAAAGAAAAAGAAAAGAAAAGAAAAGAAAGAAAGAAAAGGGGAGATTTTTTATCAACAGAATTAGAGATTTTTCTAAAAAGAATTATGTTGATTCTTTCTTAGAAATTTTCTAAAAGAAATATATTAATTCTTTCCTAAGAAATTTTTCTAAAAAGAAGTATGTTAATTCTTTCTTATAGATTTTTTCTAAATAAAAATTTTGTAATATTTCTCCTCTTTTATCTGGTGCCAAAGGTTATAAAAAGGGAAGAGGTCATGCCACCATAACCTAATCTCTTTTGAGTTGTTTTCCCTTGCTTGTGGCCGGCACCTCATTTCTTCTTTTCTCTCTTTTCTTTTCCCCTAGAGCCAGCGCCCACCTCCTCTCTTCCTCCTAGGGTCGGTGCTCCACCTTCTCATCTCTTCCTCCCTTTCCTCCCTCTAGGGCCGGCACATATCTCCCTTGGTGGCCAGAGCTTGGAGGAGAAGAAGAAGAAGAGAAGAACCACCCTAGGTGGCCGGCGGTTTGGAGGAGAAGAAGAAGAAGGAGGCACCCCTTTTCTTTGCATCTTTTGGTGGTAGGTGGTTTGGAAACGAAAGAAGGTTCGGGTGGTTTGTCTTGGTAGATCGTCACCCACACGACGTCCAAGAAGAGGGGAGGAATACAACAGAAGATCAAGAGGTCTTTGTCTATGAAGAAAGGTACAACTAGTTATTTATTCCACAGCGCAACTAGTTTTGTTTTCTTTGTATGGATCCTGAAATACCAACACAAGAGGCTACGATCTTGTGCTTCGATCAAGGTGCGTTTTGATCAATCAAGAACATGCTTGATTGATCAAACACATGTCTGATCAAGCAAATGGTTTGCTAGAAATAGTTCTTGTTGGTGCAATATCCCTCAGGTCAAAGTTGACCTGATTGACCTGGTTGACCAGGCTTGAGTCTTGGTTTGGGTTTCAATATTTGACAATACAAGACTTCGATGATATGGACAAGTGCAGGTGCAGTTGTTCATTTAGGGAGATTGTTTGGTGCAATTTTCCTCTGATCAGGTTGATTGAAGAAGAGTCAAGTAGGTCAAGGTTGACCAGATACTTGACTGAGAAGTCCCAACTGGGATGTTAGGCAGAAGGAAAATATTAGTGAGTGAAGCCAGGTGAAAGACCTAGTGAGTGAAGCTAGGCAGATAGAAAAGCCTAGTGAGTGAAGATAGGTGAAAGCCCTGGTGAGTGAAGCCTGGCAGAAGAGAAGTCCTAGTGAGTGAAGCTAGGCAGAAGGGAAGTCCTGGTGAGTGAAGCCAGGCACGGGGAAATCTAGATGGGTCAAGGTTGACCAGGCATCTGGTTAAAGTTTAAGTAGGTCAAAGGGATTGATCAGATACTTGGCACGATGAGGAAAAGTCCAAGTAGGTCAAGGGAGTGACCAGATACTTGGCACGATGGAGAAAAGTCCAAGTGGGTCAAAGGGATTGACCAGACACTTGGTGAGAAAGTCCTAGCTGGTCAAGGGTGACCGGATGCTAGGTTTTATGTACCAACAAGTCATGGTTGACTGGATGTTGGTTTAGGGGGCTTTAGACTTGGTTTTGGGCAAAAACCAAGATCTAGATTGATCAGCGGATTGATCCAGCAGATCTAGATTGATCAGCGGATTGATCCAGCAGATCTGGATCGATCAGCTGATTGATCCAGCAGATTTGGATCGATCAGCCGATCGATTGGATCATGCCCAATCGATCAGCTGATCGATCGGGTGAGTCCCTGCGAACAGAACCCCTTTGGATCGATCCGTGGATCGATCCAGAGGTCCCAATCGATCAGTGGATCGATTGGGAGCTGCTGTTTGTGCCGATAAGCCTAGGATCGATCAGCCGATCTATCCAGGCTATTCCAGAAAGCACAGAGGCGCTCTGGATCGATCGGTTGATCGATCCAAAGCCTCCCTGATCGATTGGGAGCAATCCAATCGATCGTGATCCGACCGTTGGCGTCGTATTTAGCTGCAGGCGAGCGTTTCCTTCAGCATAACTTCACCGATTCATCTCAGATCACTTCAGCGCTTCCACAGCTTCTCCACAAAGATCAGATCGCCAGTTCTTGAAGATTCTTGGAGGTTTTCCAAGTCAAGAGGCGGATCTACAGCTGAAGAAGAAAGCTAGGGTTAGGGTTTCTATACTCATTGTAAGCTTTTGCTTGTATTTGTGTATCCTTTCCCTTTCTTCTTGTAGTGTGAACTTGTAGGGCTTCTCCGCCTTCGGTAGTTACCGAAAAGGAGTGTTTATTAGTGGAGGTGTGTGTGTGTGCGTGGATCCTTGGACTAGTCACCTCTTGTGAGGTGTATACCAAGTAAAATCCCAAGTGTTAGCGTTGTATGTTTTGTGTTTCTTGTACTACCGCTGCATATCTTCGAAGAAACTAGCAACGTCAAGCACCGAGCACGCGCTGAGCTATTCACCCCCCCCCCCCTCTAGCTACTTTTCAGACCCAACAAGTGGTATCAGAGCGAGGCCGCTCTTCACCGGAATCATCGCCGTAAGGGGCAAACAAAACAAGCAAAGCTAGAGGGTGAAGAAGTTGAAGAAATTCTACAAGTCGAAGACTTCATCAAAAGGCTCAACTTCAAGATGCAATTCCAAGATGGACTTGGATTTGACACAAGGGTGGCTCCACCGTACACATCCACAAGCTTCGATTCTTGGAGATCAAGAATCGAAAATTTCTTGATGATGGAGATAGAGCAATGGTTTGCTCTCATGGAAGGATTTGAAGCTCCAACAAACTCCAAGGGCAAGTCTCTCAAGAAAAGCAAATGGAGTCAAGAGCAAGTTCAAAGGAGCAAGGCAAACGATAAAGTGACCAAGCTTTTGGTCAACTTATTGCCAAGCAATATTTTGGCTCAAGTTGGAGAATTCAAGGATGCCAAGGAGCTTTGGAGCAAGTTGGCATCAATTCATGAGATCCCCTCCACTGTACCGAATCAAGAGGAATCCAAAGAGGGCGACTCATTGGAGCAAGATCAAGAGGAGGACTTTGAAGTTGAGAGATGCTCAACTTCCGAAGAAGAAGTTCAAGAAGAAGCTTCATCTTCGAGGGAATGCAATGAAGGGAACAAAAAGGGAGCATACTCCTTGTTCCATGTACAAGTTGATGAAGCCTCCACCTCTAGGATTGAGGGGGAGCAATCTTTGGTGACACCGGATCAAGAAGAAGGAGAAGCTTCTACATCCGGGTCAAAAGAAGAAGAGGATGATGAAGCTTCCACCTCCACAAGTCAAGCAAAATCAAATGGAGGAGTATCATCTTTGGATCAAGAGGAAGCTTCTACCTCCGGATCAAAAGGAGAAGATGCCACACCTACAAGCAAAGGTATAACAATTTCAATTAATAATAAAAACCATATTATATGCTTTGAATGTAGGGAAAAAGGGCATTACAAAAGTAAATGCCCTAAATTGGCTAAGAAGAAGGGCCAAGTGGCACAAAAGAGCAAGGTGAAGCCCAAGGAGACCATCCCTGGAACAAAGAAGAGCAAGGAGCACATTGTGTGCTTCTTGTGCAATCAAAAGGGGCATTACCGAAGTCAATGCCCTAAGGGGAAGAAGAAGGTGGTCAAGGCTCTTGGAGGAAGCTCAATTCAAGGAGGAGCCTCCAAGGTAAAAAGAAAGGTAACTTTTATTGAGCCTACCCCTTTAAATTATGATAAAGAGCATGCTAGTACTAACCTATATCATTTTAATGCTATTTACCATGAAAATAGGAGGCATGATAAAGTTAAAGAAAATCATGTAGCTTTTCATGCTAAAACCACTACACCTAGGGCTAGGAATGTAGATAAAAATCTAAGCAAGAACACTAAGGTCAATAACTATAAGCCTAGAAATAAAAATGTTCAAGGATTAAATAGAAAACCTAAATCTAGGGATTTATGGGAAGAAAATCAAGTCTTGAGGTCAAGACTTGATAAAATGGAAAAGACCCTAAAAAGGATGGAAAATATCCTAAAAGGGCAAAATGAGCAAAACCTAGGTTTAGGAGTACTACAAGGGTCATCCAAGGGCCATAGAGGTTTGGGATACAAACCTAAAATCAAAAAGGATGTACCTACTTACCATAGGGTTCCATATAGCTATGGAACCAACCCTAAGTCTATAGGTCAAGTCAAGGATACAAGGGAAGTTATCCCTAGAAGTATCTTTGCAACGACAAACGTGACTAAGACCTCTAAGAAGGCTAAGAAAGTCACTAACAAGGTCACAAGGGAAGCAATCCCTAGGGTTGAGTTAGAAAAAGTGACCAAGGCTTCTAAGAAGCCAAACAAGGTCACTAGGAAGGTATCTAGGGAAGTTATCCCTAGTGAATACCTAGAGGATCCAAGGAGCACCAATAGGTTTTGGGTTCCTAGGAGCATCTTCTCTACCCCATAGATGGGTTAGAGAGTGTCAACTCTAAGAAGAAGGGTAGTAAACCCAACTTTGAAGAAATTGACACTCAAGGAGCATTTTCAAAGTTATTATCAACTTTTGAAAGTGAAATGGATTTATGATTTACTCCTTGAAAGAGTAAAATGTGCCAAATTTGAGAAGTTTTGGTTTTATTTTAAAATGGCACATATTGGAAAATCATAAGACCTACCAAGTTAGGATTTTGGTATGTTCTTAGGAAATTAAAGGCAATTTGAGCTTTAATTTAAAGTGCTACTCTTGTGGAAAAATGAAATATGCCAACATTTGAGGAATAAGCTTAATTTCAATTGGCATAAATTAATCAAGAGAATTAGAAATGCCCATTTAGGTTTTGGCACTCTCTTGAAGCACTTTGGGCAATCTAGGGTTTAAGTTTTAGAATTAGCTAAGATTAAGGAATAAGTTTTAATTTAAAGTGCTACTCTTGTGGAAAAATGAAATATGCCAACATTTGAGGAATAAGCTTAATTTCAATTGGCATAAATTAATCAAGAGAATTAGAAATGCCCATTTAGGTTTTGGCACTCTCTTGAAGCACTTTGGGCAATCTAGGGTTTAAGTTTTAGAATTAGCTAAGATTAAGGATACTTAGATAGGTAATCTAGGTATTTTCTTTATGCTAGACTTTGCCATGATTGTTTGCCCATTATATGCCATGACATCATGTTTTATTTTTGCACTCATGCCTTATCATGAAAATACAAAAATACCATGTCATGCCATACATACATCATGTAGTTATAAGAAAATTTTCTTTTGAAAATTATTTCTTTTTGATGTATGTCATAAAATTATCATGCATTATGCTTATTTCCTTAAAATTAAGGACAAATGGCATTTATCAACAAGTCAACAAGTGACATCCTAGGTGGATGTTCAATATCCACAAAATGCCTAGATAGATATGCATGATCCCTAGATTAGGGCAAAACCAAATTTTACATCTCACAAAGACCTATAAGATGACTTGTATGTGTTTTGTGCACAATAGATACAAGTGAGATGTTAGGATGATGAACAAAACTCAACATGTTGATTTAGTGCATTTCTTTGAGTTTTAAGTTCATCAAAACACATAGTTATGTGTTTTCCCATCATTGGGAAAGCTAATGTACAAGTCATGTGCATTAAGCCCAAGGAACATGGTGGGATATTGGTTTTGAAAATCATTTTAAAATACTTTTGGCAAACCTTGATGAAGATTATCTTTTGATAGTAATCATCATTGAATAGTTGAGCACAAACTAGAAGAAAACACTAAAGTTTTTGCAAGTTCTCTAGTTTGTGTCAATCTTGGAAAATATGAAGTATTTTCTTATAAAATTATTTTTCCATGATAATACATGCCCTAAATAATGTCTACACAAATTTTCATAATTTTTGGATTTTTGTAGATTTTTCTAGGGATTTCTGAAGTTGACTGAAATGGAATTTCAGCAACTATCAGAACTCCAATCGATCACCCGATCGATTGGAGTGCCACAATCGATCGGGCAATCGATTGGGAAGGCAAATCCCGTGAGCATAAGCTCGCTGGATCGATCCACCGATCGATCCATCCCTTTTGAATCGATCAGTGGATCGATTCAAGCTGGTTCAATCGATAGGAACCCAACTCCAATCGATCGAAGATGCTGAATTTGGTTGGGAAAGCTTATTTTCAGCATTTTGAACCTATTTTAGTCTAGGTAACCATTCCTAACTCCTTAAAATACATTTGTATACATAAAAAAGGGTGTTTTCATGTTGAAAACAAGGAAGGATTAGCTAAGGAAGACTAAATTGAAGTTTAGGTTGAGGTTTGATTCAAATTTTGAGCTTTTGAACCTCAAAACTTCTAAATTTGGGGTTTCCTAAAGGTTTAGGGATTCCAAGTCATTGTTGGTGCAATGACAGAAGGTACGACCATGTCTTTAGGGGGAGGTACTCTTTAAAGACATGAAAATTATTTTTCATGAACCTTGGAAGGTGGTTAACCTTCTTTCAAGTAAAATGCTCAAGGTTGAGCATTGGATTAAAATGGAGAGTGGATATCTTCATTGTTTAAGTTATAAATGCTCAAGGTTGGGCATTTTTCTACATTGGGGGAAAATGTAGGGTTGATAATGAAGGGTATGGGACCTTCATTATCGTGTCGATCACAACGAGTGAAGTTGTGAACAACGATGAGCAACTCTTCAAGGGGAGAGTCTCAAAGGGAAAAATTTTCAACAAGTGAATTTGTTGATGTGTGCCAATAGGGGGAGAAATGTAGGGTTTAAGTTAGGTCTGCATTATCTAGGAGGGAGTTTGCCTTCTTAGTAGGAAAATGTCGGGTCTAACTTACGCCTTCATTACCTAGTGGCATGAAGGAAGTTGAGGCTATGAGATTAGCCTAACTTAAATGAGGTATTTTCAAACATCAAAAAGGGAGAGATTGTTGGTGCAATATCCCTCAGGTCCAAGTTGACCTGATTGACCTGGTTGACCAGGCTTGAGTCTTGGTTTGGGTTTCAATATTTGACAATACAAGACTTCGATGATATGGACAAGTGCAGGTGCATTTGTTCATTTGGGGAGATTGTTTGGTGCAATTTTCCTCTGATCAGGGTCTGATCAGGTTGATTGAAGAAGAGTCAAGTAGGTCAAGGTTGACCAGATACTTGACTGAGAAGTCCCAACTGGGATGTTAGGCAGAAGGAAAATCCTGATGAGTGGAGCCAGGTGAAAGACCTAGTGAGTGAAGCTAGGCAGATAGAAAATCCTAGTGAGTGAAGCTAGGTGAAAGACCTGGTGAGTGAAACCAGGCAGAAGAGAAGTCCTAGTGAGTGAAGCTAGGCAGAAGGGAAGTCTTGGTGAGTGAAGCCAGGCACGGGGAAATCCAGATGGGTCAAGGTTGACCAAGCATTTGGTGAAAGTCCAAGTGGGTCAAAGGGATTGACCGGATACTTGGCACGATGAGGAAAAGTCCAAGTAGGTCAAGGGAGTGACTAGATACTTGGCACGATGGAGAAAAGTCCAAGTGGGTCAAAGGGATTGACCAGACACTTGGTGAGAAAGTCCTAGCTGGTCAAGGGTGACCGGATGCTAGGTTTTATGTACCAACAAGTCATGGTTGACTGGATGTTGGTTTAGGGGGCTTTGGACTTGCTTTGGGCAAAACCAAGATCTGGATTGATCAGCGGATTGATCCAGCAGATCTGGATTGATCAGCGGATTGATCCAGCAGATCTGGATCAATCAGCCGATCGATCCAGCAGATCTGGATCGATCAGCCGATCGATTGGATGATGCCCAATCGATCAGCTGATCGATCGGGTGAGTCCCCGCGGACAGAACCCCTTTGGATCGATCCGTGAATCGATCCAAAGGTCCCAATCGATCAGTGGATCGATTGGGAGTTGCTGTTTGTGCGCGATAAGCCCAAGATCGATCAGCCGATCGATCCAGGCTATTCCAGAAAGCACAGAGGCGCTCTGGATCGATCGGTTGATCGATCCAAAGCCTCCCCGATCGATTGGGAGCAATCCAATCGATCGGGATCCGACTGTTGGCGTCGTATTTAGCTGCAGGCGAACGTTTCCTTCAGCATAACTTCACCGATTCATCTCAGATCACTTCAGCGCTTCCACAGCTTCTCCACAAAGATCAGATCGCCAGTTCTTGAAGATTCTTGGAGGTTTTCCAAGTCAAGAGGCGGATCTACAGCTGAAGAAGAAAGCTAGGGTTAGGGTTTCTATACTCATTGTAAGCTTTTGCTTGTATTTGTGTATCCTTTCCCTTTCTTCTTGTAGTGTGAACTTGTAGGGCTTCTCCGCCTTCGGTAGTTACCGAAAATGAGTGTTTATTAGTGGAGGTGTGTGTGTGTGCGTGGATCCTTGGACTAGTCACTTCTTGTGAGGTGGATACCAAGTAAAATCCCAAGTGTTAGCGTTGTATGTTTTGTGTTTCTTGTATTACCGCTACACATCTTCGAAGAAACAAGCAACGTCAAGCACCGAGCACGCGCCGAGCTATTCACCCCCCCTCTAGCTACTTTTCGGACCCAACAGTTCTGTCCTTATACAAATTTTTGTACAGGGAATTTATACAGAACGGAATTCCGAGTGTCAACAAGCACAAGCACAAATAACATGTAACACATACCTTCGCCGATGCATGGGCCCCCCCCCCCCCCCTTATATAGTGCTCTAGTAGGTGATGTGCACGCTTCTCATGGCGCGGGCATGTTTTCCCAACCATCATATTAAAAGACATGTCAGGAAAGTATCTCTAACATCATACCTTAATAGGGTGTGCAAATCCTTGACACGATAGTAGAAGCTTCCTTGTACAATTTAACGAGATATGGGAGGGGCCCCATTATTTGGCCGAGCGGGTGAGTCGCTCGGCCGGGATTCCCCGCCTAGTTGTTCAAGGTTGTTCTCTGTAGTCCCTCGGCTCAGAAGGTTGTTTCTTGCCCGATCGGACAGGCGGTCCGATTGGCCTAGCATTCAGTTGGTCAGTTATGAGCATCTGATGTTTTTTCTGTAGTGATCCCGGCTAAACGAGCGATCTACTCGAGTAAGCCTCCTAGTCGATCGAACCATTCAGGCCCGATCGGCAGTTGGCACCTGCTCGGCCAACTTTGGTGAGTCCGTTGGTTCTCTGGTGTTAACTATCTTGACTTTGACTACCTTAACTTTGACCTCCACGTCGGCCGCATTTTCTCCCTTTGGCTCGTCCTTTGCATGTCCCTTTTACCACCGCATCATTTATTAGTCATCTGTGATTTACCTCCTTCGTGTTGGTTTAGGGATGAATTAACGGGGACACTGAGACGAGCAAATTATTTTTTGCCACGTGAAGAGTACAGTCAAATTACAAGTACAAGGTAGAGATTGAAGTATATGCTCGTGATTAAGATCTAACGTGTGCCAAAACTAGTTGATTTCCCTAACAATCTTGTTAGCCATCTCCGCAGTGTTCATTGCTCTGCGTTGGGAGCTCTTCCGAGCAATGCCCCTCATGGCCGTCGCCAAGGAGAGCTTGGGGTTGAGCCTAACGGTCCTGTTGAACTTGCTGCACAATGATATGTGCGACTCCAGGGCTTGTTCCTTGGAGCCTGCAGGCTGCAGATCCACCTACCGTCGAACAGCTCCTTGATCCGGCTGATGTAGGTGGGTGTGCAATCCTCCGACAGCCCGCAACACTCGCACCTCACGCTCTCAGCCGCTGCACCTTCATGATCGCCAATTACTTCTACTGTACTATTCGTGCTCTTATTCCGGCTATGCTCGTCGTCGGGTGAGACCTGTTGTTGAAGTGACTCTTGATTTTTTATCATTAAATCAAAAAGATATATAATTAATTTATGTGCAGACCTGACCGCAGTGAAGAAAAAAATTATATATAGATGCTTGAAGATTGATGACAATATCCAATGCCTACTAGAGAGAATGAGTTAGCCATTGTTAATTAGTGACACAATCATATCGTCAAGATTATTTATAGAGGATCGACAGGAAGTGTTCACCCTCCGGATCACAATGAAATGATAAGGCACATAAACTCTTAGGACATAGCCGAATTAGTTATCACATGATAAATTTATAAAATTAAGTAAAGATCGAATCCCAGCAAAAAGTGAGGAATTGGAATTACTCTCCCATATGATAAATAAATTTCGATCTCTCTCAATCAGAGCCGATTTAAGATATAAACCATTAAGGTATATGCCTAGGACTTATACAGTTCTCACCCTTTTTCCACGTCTCTAATTAGCGACGGGATATTACTTCCGTCTCTAATTAGAAATGAAATTTAAATGTCCGTCTCTAATTAGAGACGGATATATATATATATATATATATATATATATATATATAGATTATAAACACCCAAAATAGAAACGGGATTATAATTCCTTCTATGATACTGTATTTTTTTAGTGATGTTTTTCTACAAAATCTTGGAAAATAGTATAATTGTGGTAATTTCTATCGGACAGCGGAAGCTTTTAGCCCAGCAGATAAGACAGGAGAACTTGGACAAAGGAATGGTCTATCCACCATTATAATTGTCGGTCGTAGTGTTTTCTGTTGTTTGATGTGTGTGTTGCTACCTTTGTGTGTCAAATGAGATGCACAACATGTTACTAAGTTGTTTTTAATGAAAATATTTATGGTTTTTTTTTTCTGATCCACTATTTAGTTAAAGCGTTGAATTCATTCTTGAACATCAAACATGTTTCATGCTTACAGATAAAATCATAATGTAATTAGATCAGAAGAGATGCATGCACGTGCACTAGAAAAATCATACCTCTGACGGAGGAAGCAAAGGTCCATGCTAGCGAACTCGTCGTCGAGAGACGAGTGAGCGTCCACTCCGACTGGAAAGGGAAAGAAAAATACGAAAAAAAAGTTGGGAGGGAGCGATGATGGTACGTCTTCCCTGATGAATCGATCTAGCCTGAGGATGTCCTTGTCTAGTTCATTATATTTATATTTTAATATTTAATATTTGTTTGGCATTCAAAATAACAGCGGGGATAGCTCAGTTGGGAGAGCGTCAGACTGAAGATCTGAAGGTCGCGTGTTCGATCCACGCTCACCGCAATTTTTTCCCATTTACTTTACCAAATTTAAGCAAATACTCACCGGCCTTTTACCTAGGATTCAATTTACCCGCTTAAATTATCAAACCTTAAATTCCTTCTAACGCATTTACCCATTAAATTTACAAAATATAAGTCCACCCGAATGCAGCTTACCCCTTAAGTTTACAAATTTTAAATCCATAACCTAACATTCTTAATCAACTTTTGTATTTGTTCAAGATTATGTGATATTATATAAATGAAATTTAAATTTAGCTAATTTATAAAAAACATATTTAAGTTTATTTTTATTTTTTATTTTTGAATTTCATTCATTTAAAAGTTATTAAACTCTAAATTGGAGCTTATTTGATACTTAATCTCATGAGATTAACAGTATAAGCTTATTTATTTATTTGTTTTATTTATAAATTTAATAGGAGCTATATGATTAACATGATTTATTAGTTGAATATTATTTATAAATATTATTTAAAAATAATTTTAAAATTTTTTATTTATGAGTATTAATAAATTAAACATATGTATTCTAATTTATTCATTAAATTGATCTAATATAGGTTGAATGAATATAAATAAATGTTACTAAGATAAATACTAGCTCACAAATATTCTTATCGTATTGGTATCATCCCTTTTTCTCTTCGTTATCAAAAGAAATCAATTTGTACTTAAGTTACAAAATTAAAATTTATTTCCTTTCACTTTACAATTCATTTTTTTTTTTGACATTTTACATCTTTTTTCCTTTAAATTTAAAATCTCATATATATATATATATATATATATATTTTAAATTTAAAAAAAAATATAAAAAAAAAAATGAATTGTAAAGTGAAAGGAAATAAATTTTAATTTTGTAACTTTATATATATATATATTTATTTATTTATTTATTTTGACTTCAACAAACTTATTTTAAACTTTTATATATATATATATATATATATATATATATATATATATATATATATATATATATATATATATTTTTTTTTTTTTTTTTTTTTTTTGACTTCAACAAACTTATTTTGTACTCCATATTTCACCCTCAAAAAACTTTTTATTATGACCGCAATCACCTTTTTCCAGTTTAAATCCTTTAATTTTTAAATTTATTACTACATTTTTATTTTTCCTTTTCGTTAGATTATCTTAATTATCAGCAAACTGTTTTAACGGATGAGTTTCTACTTTCTAGGGATAAAATATGAATCCTGATTTATCTTTTTATATTGTCAAAATAAAGACATCTAACATACTTAAACAAAAACACAAATAAAAACACATATTAATTTGAACTAGACGAAAAGACATATTATAATAAACATCAACCTCACTTGAAAAATCAATTAAAATATTTTGAAATTAATATACTATCAAGATTTATGTAACATGAGAACATCGATCCATCCCTTAATTGTGCATGAAAGACTTCTTTACTTAAATTTTATCCAATTTTTAGGATGTTAATTCCCGAGTTTTGCTAGTTGAGTGCTCCCAACCAATAAATTCTATGTAGAAATGGCATGCACAATCAATTTCCTCGTCGTCGGGTGAGACCGGCCCGTTGTTGAAGTGACTGTTGATTCTTGATCATTAAAACAAAAAGATATATCATTAATTTATATGCAGACTCCAGTGAAGAAAACAATTATATATAGATGATTGAAGATCGACGACAATAGCCAATGCCTACTAGAGAGAATGAGGTAGCCATTATTAAGGATCGAGAAGTGTTCACCATCCGGATCACGGTGTAATGGCAAAGCGAAGCCTCCAGCGCATCAGATTTATAAAATTGCGGAAGGATCGAATCCCTGTAGATATTGAAGAATTACTCTTCATATCTCATATCATGATTAATTTTAATTTTTTTTATTTACACCCTCCTAATATATGAGGATAATTGTGGGAGCAAGATAATGGGTTTCACCTATTTTTAAGAATGACAATGCGCTTAAGCAATTTGCCAAACATTTACAGTTCGAATATCAGCTAGAGTATACTAACATGTTTCTAAAATGAGATAAAAAATCTGAGATGTTCAGCCTCTCGCATTTCTGAATTTGTCTAGTGCCCGATCTATGACGCCGGACTGACCACCTACCGGACTGATTGGACCGCAGACTCGAATACCTGAAAAAAATACCTATCATTTTATTCTTATTATTTCTTTATAAGATCCCACGAAGAGTAACTGCTTGTCAGAGTAGTTGTATTCATTCTTAATATCAAACCCTTCTCAAGAACAAACCAAAGAAGCAGCCAGTTTTATTCTCCAGTGTTTGGCCTTTATTACAGAAATATGGTTCATTCAACAACCACACACCACATGGAAGCAAGAAGCAAGGCCACAAAGAAACTCACTTTTAGTGCAGAGTAAATAGAAACGAAAAAGGCATTGAAATCTTGCCTTGCGGCTCCCTTAAAGTTCATCAGTCAGATTCTAGACAAATCGAAAGTATAACCATAATCACTTTTCCTTGTTTCTGCAGCTCAATGGATCCTTCGTTTCGAGGAGAAACCCATCTTCAACAGATTATGAGTTTGCAACCTTCATCTTCTTACTTTTAGATGATGCAATCTTCATCTCTACTTCCTTTGGAACCATATCTTCAGGGATTTTGGGCGATGTGAAACTGAAATCTGCAAGTGACATTATATCTTTGTATTCTGGAAAGGCTTCGAGGAATCTCTCGGCTTCTACATTGCTCCGGATTTTCTTTCCATTTGGCATTTGATAGTACACATCCATTTTGGAGAAATCTGATCTCATATTCAGTAGTCTTTTTGTGCCAGGTGGAGTCTTTGGTATATTTGGTTTGTCAAGAGTCCAAACTCGAGAATTGTCGTATTCTATATCACTTGGTTTATCACATGAGAGATTGGGTTTTTTGTGGCAGAACCAAGGCTCTTCGATAAAGTTTTGCCTGATAATCTCATACTCTTCTTCTGATGGGATTAACCTCCACTTGAGACATTCACCGCACTGAACAGCATATGCACTTACCGTGTGTTTGGATTTCTGCTAATTAAAGGGATAAGACAGTTAGATATCAAAAAATTTTACTGTATAGCATAACACTTCCAATAATAATAATTAAAAAATTTAGAAAGGGGGCTACAGTTGGAGAGGTGGCCAAATGAATCATTTGATTGCTCTGAATCAATAATTCAGGCTTACATTATTTCCTCGCAAAGTATGCTGTGTTCCCATCCAGCATGGAGCAAGATTTAATTTTCCATTTTGTCTTCACCCAAAACGTAAGAGCAAAACCAAGTACCAGATGGCCATTCTTAAATGAAAATCCATTATCATCCAAATTACAATGTCATCTTAGCTAAGCATGTTCAAATTCTACATTGACAAGGGGTTCCTGAAAACATTATATAAAGTTGAATAAGAGTCATGTAGCCAACCCTAATAGTTGGAAATCAGGATTGTTATTTTGGCACGCTTGTTACTGCCTATGTAAATGTGTAATATGCCTTTATGTGTGGATAGGTATGTGCCCGTGTGTGTGGCAAGAGATTGACAATCAATGAACTTCATAAGGTTTACCCCAAGAATAAAAGTTGATCAAGATCAAAACACCAGTTTAAAAATATGAAGCATTTAGTAAACAATAACTCCAAAAGATCTGATATGCTAATACAAAGAGATAGTGTTAGTATTCTGCCTGACTTCCTTTCCGTATATTATATTACTACGCCACTTTAAATTCTTGCACAATTATGTATTTCATTTGTACATTTCTATAATTATGCTACCACCTGTCTATCATAGGGACTAAACCCTATGTCTTTAATATATTATCACCAAAATAAAAATAGTATTATTTTTGTATCTTGATCTAGTTGGTCCTCCACCAGTGGTGCTACCAAAATTACTTCTGAACTTTCTAATCACTCAATTTTCCAATCCCTCTAATCATAGAGTTTAACATAATAATTGGAGTAGCTCTTGGAATACCCAACTAAGATAATAATCAAACATTGGAACAAGTTTATGGAGAATATGTTACATGCAAAAGATGCAAGCATGCTTATTTTGGTACTAGAAAATTTCAGTATGCCTATTTTGATACTTGAGAATTTTTATTATAGTGATATAGGTACTTAGGTTGCATCAGGGTTGCCTTAGCACAACTTTTGTTTGGTCATTTACTCTTTAAATTTGTCTAAAGCCTATAAAAAAATCTCTTTATCCACAAGTACATCACAAAAGGAAATAACACAGCAAAATGTGACGTTGTATGGAAAAGCAATAATGAAGCGCATAAGCTAGGCTTTTAACGAGATAGGGTCAAGACTCAGTGTTTTAGTAGCTGATATAGAAGAAGAAAAAAAATGCAAAACACAAGAAATTGTTCAAGCTCGAACAAAAATCAAACTGAATTATTCAAGACATAAAAGAATGGTAATTCCCCCATCAAAGATACTAACTACGAACAATTCTTGACTCTCACTTCTGACTGAAGTCCACAGCATTGGAAAATAAACGTATTCCTCGATATCAATGTCAAATAAAGAGAAACCCTCAACAAAAGAACATAAAAATTTCTTCCCATGCCGCATGGCCAAGCCAAACAATCACCAGTAAAAGTAGAAGGGAAGAGCGAAGGAGACCCACCTCCATGGAAGCTTTCCCTCAGCCGCGTCGGAACGCCGTCGAGTCGAGAATTGCGCCGTCGGAGTAAATAGGGTTCCGAGCTGATCGATGCCCCCGTGTTTCGTAAAGAAACGACGTGAGTGGCAAACTCGGACCGATTCGGACTCGTCCGAGTTGGTAGTTGTTTACCCGCAGGTGTTCTATTAAATTAAATATGATAAATTATTACATTTATTGTGAATTTAACACGTCTATAATAAATTTGTGAATTTTAAAAATATATAGTTTAAATAAGTAAAATATTTTCTGTTAATAATAATTTAATTTATATTTAAAATTCTGTATACAAATTCTGAAGTGTTTTTTATTTAGTAATAAATCAGTTATCCATTCCAATATTCCATGTAATTGATTTTAATATAAATTATAATAATTATACATATAATTAAAATATAATCATTATTAATATAAAATGATGACTAAATGCGGTTGATAACTTTTATTTACGTGAACTTAACATAAAAATAAAATAAAATAATTTTAATAAAAAATAATCAAAACGTTAATTAACTTAACAAAATAACAATAGTAAATTGCTTTTCCCATCCTCTGACACCCATCCCCCTCTCTCTCCCTTATTAAATGACTTTTTTGCCCCTTCCTTTAAAATTACAAGTTATTTTATTTTTTTCCAATTTTATTTACTTTCTTTAGTTTACCGTTTATTTTTTTCAATTTTATTTTTAAAAATAAATTTGTTTATTATTTTTCCATAATTTTTTTTATTTTTTATCCATATTTTACTTTCAATTTTTTATAAATAATAACTCCTAAAATTTATTATTAAAAAAAAACAAAGATTATAAAATATCGAATCCTCTATCTCAATATCACCTGTCCCCGTGTCCCACTCATTGTCCCAGTCCATCGTCGATTGCACCGCCGACGGCCTTCGGTCGCCACCCCGATTAAAACTATATCCTAGGGGGAAGGTGAATACGGTCGCCATCGACGCGATCAATCCCGAAATTCGGCCGGATTTGAGTAAACTTTCCTTTGTCGGCGATATGAGTCCCTGCTTAAATTCAACAGAATTTCGACGTCGATCGCCCTGATAACGACCCCCGGGGGTTCGCCTTCCCCTAGGGTATAGTTCTGATCCGGACGACGACTAGAGGCCGCCGGTAGTGGGCTTGAGGCGACGAGTATGATAGAAGGACAGAGAAAATTGGGGACAAAAAATTCAATCTCATATTACGAATATAAAAAAAGTATGACTTTTTTGTCGAGAAAATACTTAAAAAAATGGTATAAAGGTAAATAATATGATGGGACTGGGAAGGGAGTGTGTGCGAAAATTTACTATTAAAAAATAAATAAAAGATTATAAATATATAATAAAAAAATTTAAAAAACTGATTAAAACTATTAAAAAAACTGATTAAAAAAATAAAAAAAATAAAATAAAATAAAACGGGGAGGTGGAGAAAGCACTGCCACTCAATAAATAATAAAAAAAATTATTAAAAAATAAAACTGATAAAAACTAAAATTAGTTAAAAAAATAAAACTTAAAAAAATTAAATAAAAGAAACGTGAATGAGTAGAATAAGGAAAAAAGATAGAATGGTAAATATCATTGAATTTTATGGTGGGTCAGGAGAAGGGAGGGTGTTAGCGGGGTGGGAAAAGCAGCTCTCATAATAATATCGTTCATTTTTGTTTGCTATAAAGTCAAAAAAAAAAATGTAATTCATAATATAAATTTAAGAAGCGCATCTTATGTGATAATCACATGTTAAAATTTATAATACTTTCAAAAAAAAATCAATGAAAATATACAATTATTTTTTTTATATAAAAGAAAACCTTTTAATTCTCATGCAATTTTGCCTAAGCATTACACTCGATATTAAATTATGATAATAAGATGAAAAAGTTAATGGTTTGACCTAGAAGTTTTTTTTCTATTTCATAAATATCCTGTTAAGATGATTTAATTACCTTGATTGAAAATATTAGGAAGAAAATTAAAATTATGCCCATTTAAAAAATTCTAAAAGACATTGTAACTAATAAGTATCTCAATTAGAAGATGAAGGAACATAATAAATACTTATATTAATAAAAAAACAAACTCAAAAAGTGTTGCTTACCCTAAAATTGGAAGTTAGTCTAATTTTCATAATTGTGATTTAAATACATTTTTTTCATTTCATCTTGTAACTTTATTATTTAAACTATGCATTTTTATTTTAATTTGCTTATTCTTAAAATTATGTTTTTTTTAAAATTAACAAAGTTTGGTTTTTAAAATATTTTATTTCCAACATGTTTTATGTTAGATATTTTTTTAATTACAAATTACTATATGTTGAGATGGATTTAACTTCCATATTAGCCAACAAGATTTAATGCAATATGTGTTAGAATTTTTCGGGCCACGAAAACCGCTTTTCGCGTCGCGGAAACCCCGAAACACCCTAGCCAAGGATCTCGTGCAAAGAAAAATCCGATTCGAAAAATTCCACGTATTTATATCATGCTTAATACCCGAATATGTTAGATCTACTCCTAGATCTATAGTTTAAAGAAAAACTACCTTTGATGCGTGCCCTTCGCTTATCCCGCTCGACTAAGGTTGAAGTTGGATCTAGAGGGCACAAAGTAGAGCCCCTCTATATGTGTCCACACAAACAATTAGGTGGAGAAGATGACCGAAACAAGGTGTGCTAGCACCTATGTGATTTTCGGCCAAGAAGAGGAGGAAGAGAGGGAGAAGTTGCCGAGAGCACCAAGGAAGAAGAAGAATCAAAAAATTGAATTCAAAAATTCAATCAATCCACCATATCATGTGGTCGGCCACATAAATGTCATTAAGTGGGCAATTAATGCTCTTAATTGCCCCCTTAATGTGGCCGGCCACTCATGGGTAACCTCCCATGAGGTGGCAAGCATGAGGTGGCATGGTGATGTGTAGCATCCCCATTGGTTCTCCCATGCCACCTCATCAAATGTGGTGGCATCCAAGTCAAGTCAATATTGACTTTCAACCTTCCTAATTTGGCCAAAGTCAAACATGACCAAATTAACTCCCTTAATTGATTTATCCAACATTTGGATCATACTTGAGTCTAACTCATAGTCAAGTCAAACTTGTGGATTTAGGTCAAGTCAAACTTGCCTTTTATAGACTTTCCATATTTAGCCAAGTCAAACTTGACTTCATCTTTCCTCTTGGTTCATCATATGAACTAGTCTCCATCTATTGCTCTATGTGTGACCCTATAGGTTCTTGTCAACGTTGGCAATGTCCCTAAATCCAATTAGGGACATAAGCAATGAGAGGTATCTAGCAACACATCATTGCTACCCAAGTTACAAGAATGTTGAGATCCAACATCACCAATATGACTAATAATTGTGACTCTCACAATATGTGACATTGTCCTTCTATCCTTGATATCTAGATTGATCTTATATGAGGCATAGACCGTGTCATCCTCCAATCAATCTAAGTGTCTTGAACTCAAGTAGACTCACTATAATCAAATAAGCACAATATCACATATTACCTTATTTGGGCATGGCCATGCACTTAGTGATCTCACTCTATCAAGACTATGATATCACTCCTGTAATATAGGAGGGATAGATCCCATCTACATCACTCACATCCCTCCGCATAATTTGTTACATACCCAGTAATCGCCTTTATAGTCCACCCAGTTACGGGTGACGTTTGACGAAACCAAAGTACATAACTCCTTATGTAGGGAACCATGGTGACTTCAGGTCTAAGGACTAAAGTCATACTAATAGTCACTTGAGAAAGTATATGACACTCATATAACGATCCATGATACTTTCTCATGGCGGGTCATTCAGTATACATTCTCCAATGTATACCCATGTGTCAACTTGATATCTCATATCCATGACTTGTGAGATCAAGTCATCATGTTGACCTACATGCTAGTCTCAATGCATTAACATTGTCCTTCTATGTTAATACTTGACTAGGAATAATTAAGTGTAGTGTTCTCTATATCATCTCACTATCGATTTAACTAATCGATTGATATAGATATGAACCTACTACCCTAGGACATTATTATACTTATTTATATAGCACAAATACACACAAGTATAATAATCACAATGCCTTTATTTATATATCAGAAATATATGTACAAGAATATGATACAAAGAGTCCAAAAAGTAACCATCACATGATTGGCTCTAGGGCTCTCACTAACAATATGTGCCCCCGAGACTATGGTGCATCAATAGAGTATTTAAGTTGTCATCCAGGTATTTATAATTCGAGCTCCAGTTATGACGAATTTGTAGAAATTTTTCCTTCAAATGGAACACGCAACTAAAGGATGTTGGGCTCCTGGGTTGCCCGTTGCGAGCGCTTCCTGATTTATCCAACTGAGACTAAAATCAATTTGCTCTTGGCTTCTTCCGGCTGCATTGCCCTTCGACTCCAGATTTTTCTCTTGTTATTTTCCATCTATGGATTTTCAAGTTGCTGGCTTTTATAATGTTTTTGATACATGTATCTTCGTTCCATAGACTTGCTATGCTTTAACTGATGCATTGTATTGTTGGGTTTTTCAACCTTTCTGAAATTTGGAATGATCCAATATCTTATTAGTTGTAGGTTTATGTACATTTTACTTTATTATTTTGTTCATGATGTAGAGTTTTTGATATTGTTTTATACGTTCTATTTTTTTTTGTGTGTGTTTTCTCACTCAGATGGAATATATATAATATTGTGATGAAAATATTATGATAATCATCGATGGAAAGAAATGGTAGGGAAGTGTCTGTTCACCTACCAAGTCAGCATCAAGTGATGATTTTGAGATGTTTTGCACTTACTATTGAATCCAAACCCAGACTGCCTCTGTGTTTTGTGCCATTGCCTGAAATTTATTATTGTTGTGCATTGACAAGTGTATTCACCATGCTCATAGGCGTATGATCCCTGAGTCGCTAGAGCACTGTGGTCACGTCCACCATGGATGTTCAGTGCATTAACCAACTCTGATGTTCTACGCTGCAATATCACCCATATAAGGCCTAATGTGTTCTCAATACTTTGCGAGATGTTCAAGTGTGGAGTTATAAGATTATAAATAAAGTCTCGCTTTGAAAAGATATAGGAAACATTTTTAATTTATAAGAGAATGATATTTTTATTGGTCTGAGACATTTTGGATAGAGCTCAAAAATAAAATTATGAGAATTTAGATAAAAAATGGATAATATCATACAATTATAGAGATATTTAATTTTCTTCGGCCACAATTAGTATCAGAGTCTAGACTATCAAAAAGTTTAACCGGCAATTGTGCACAAGAGGTATGGTCTAATCTAACCATGTTAGTAGAATATTGACCTCAAAGAAATAAAGTAGGAACTCTTGTGCCCGGATCAAAAGGACTAGACACAAGGTGAAGAAACCCTAGTTGCGGCTAGGCAAGGAAGACTTAGTAAGTCAGTTGGATTAAGGGGCAGGAAGACCTGGTGGGTTGAGGATTGGATATCAAACAAATAGATTTTCCCTTGAGAGAGGGTCCTATATATAGTCCTTCGTTTGAGAGAAAATTGTTGGAGTTATAAGATTACAAACAAAGTCTCATATTAAAAATATATAAAAAAGATTCTGAGTTTATAAGAGAAAGATATCTATATTAATACGAGATCCTTTTAATATAGTTAAAAATAAAATTATGAGAGTTTAGATTTAATATTATATAATTATAGAGTCCCGTGCTGACATTATGAGTTAAGGCAGGGTGAAAGACAATAAGAATTCTAAAGTAGAGGATAAAGTTGCCAAGTTCTTTTGTCTTCTCGCTCACAATGCTAGAAACTGACAACTATTTTTTTCTCCTATTGAGGAGGTTGATCTGTGAGCACTTCCATGAAGTTTTACGGGTCATTAGTAGTCTTAAAAAGATTTATTGAAGCGGCCTAATGGCACTTTTGCCCCACTTGAAATTAGAGTAGCTCTAAGTTTTGTCCGTACTTTAAGGTACATAACATTACCTTCAAAAAGTTAATTTGCCTTTTAGCCCTAACCTATGCCTATTGTTGGGTTTTACCTATAATTTCAAGCTTGTGCAATGCCATTGATGACACACTACCAATTCGACTTACCCCAATTTAGAGGTTGCAAGGATAGGTTGAAAATCAACCTCTTGGATGTTTGTATGTAGGGGTAGAGCTAGGATATTAATTCAGTGCATGCCAAATTTGACGAGCTAGCCTACCGAGGCAGCGACGTGGCGGCCTCACATCTCACGAGTGACCTTGCGGGGCAACAATTGTTTCGCGATTGGTTGCGTCGGTACTTGGTGGGGCAGCGGGCGCTTGGGAGGCTGACACATTGCTACCTCGTTGGACAGGACGAGCGGCCGCATCGCTGCCTTGCATTTTTTTTGTTGAACAGGAAAAAAATGTTTAGGATTTACCTCTGAGTAGAATTCCTTGCTTGCTGTGTGGAAGCTGTTTCTTGCTGCAGAGAGGGAAGGCGACGGAGGGCATTGCTTGCTGCAGCTTACGGAGAGGGAAGGAGACGAAGGGTGAAGGAGATGAACAGTCTAGTTTAGGTGTTTAATTAGGGTAAAAAATGTGCAAGACACAGATGTGCAATATTGTGTCATGGAGAAAATTGCTACACTCGTCGGTTTCTCTTTCTTTCATCAAGAAAATTGCTGAGACGGTATCTTATTTTTCGCCAATGTGCAATGGTGCGTCATGGAGTCGTCGCGATTGGTGCAGTTGGAAAATGGGAGCCCTCGTGTTGTTCTTTAATTAAATTACTCTTGACCACTCACTCCTGCATTAGTTGAACTGTTAGGTCCTACAATTAGAAATTACCTTTGAAGTAATTTTGGTTGTTGCCTAATATGCATGTGTCGAGGGCTATCTTTTTAATTTTGTCTGGCAATTTCCCACACTGCGCCTACATAAGCTCTGCCCGTGCTTTTCTTATATGTACTAGCTAGGTGGGTTTGTAAGAAGAGTTGTGACCTCCAGGGTTTGTAAGAAGAGTTGTGACGGCTGTCATTTTTGTTCCAATATTATTTGACAGAACGGTCATGACGTGTATTTGTAAAAAAAAAAAAAAAATAGAGAATTGATAGAAAAAAAATACGTATAAACTACATAAGTAATAAAAAAAGAAAATACATGAAGCCATAAAAAATCAATACATCACTACATAATTATCCTACAATAATAACATAATGCAAAAATAATGAAAATTATACCTTATCAAAGTTAATACCACTAAGAGTGACGGAAAGAAATCAAATCTTCATTATATTCTTCTTGAATATCATATTGATTAAATTGATCTCCAGAATTGGGCATTGATATAAATTAGCTTTAAATTATTAATATAGATATTTATTTGATTGAATTGATGAAATATGTTCAGAATTAGATGATTAACTTTGTAATAATATTTCATCACGATGATTGTAATATCCAAAACCTTGATACCCGAATCAGTCACTTGGTGATTCACAATCACGACCATGATGTCCAATATTACTCATAAGAGATGTTGAATAATCGAGAAGTACATTCTATGCATTATCAAAATAACCCTCAAATCCATGATGTATTATTCCACTTGTATAAGATAGTGAATAATTAGATGATCTATCAAATGAATCATGTCTAGGTTGATCACTACCATAGGATCCATATCCACCTACTTGATATCCAATTGGACCATGCCTAATATCTTGAGACTCCCAATTATAACTTCTTGATCCATAATCATCTCTTGTCCCCTCGAATGGGTCTAGTGGCTAGCGCATGAGGTGTTGACACAATGAGGTCTGGGGTTCGAATCTCGGCAAAGCCGAGGTAAATACCTCCCTTATGTGCTAGTCACTATTCCAAAGGCTAGTAGCCGCCCGTGATTTACCTCCTCCGTGTTGACCTTGGGATGGGTTGGCGAGGGCGCTGGGGGCGAGCGTATTCGCCTTTTTGCCACAATTGGTCCATAATCATCTCTTACTGGAATTCGTTGTATCCATAACAATGACAGTTCCATTGCATTCACTACAACAAAAACCCTCATAGACATCAGTGGAACAACAACGGTTTTAAGCAAAAACCGATGTCTTTGAGTATTTTACACCGGTTTTTCCAAAAATCGGTATTTTTGAGCGCAGATTTTCGCTCATAGACATCAGTTTTTTTAGTCGATGTCTATGAGCGCATTTTTTTCATTAATAGACATCAATTTTAACCGCGGTTTTTAAAACCGGTGTCTATGAACCAAAATTTTGGCGGACTTTCGTAGCGCCCTTTCTTTTGGGCTTCTCCTCACCCACAATAAATCGAAACCCTAATCCTCTGCATCCTCCTTTTAGGAGATACCATTTGAAAGACGAGCAATGGATCTCTTGACGGCGATGTGGACGGCGGCTGTCGTTGGCGCTATCGCGGTCTACTGGTTCGTGTGGGTGATGTGCTCGGCGGAAGTGAAAGGCAAGCGGGCAGTGAACCTTAAGATGAGATTGATCATGCAGGATAAGGTGCAGGGCAAGTACAAGCAGTACTTGTCCTTCTTTCTCCGCTCCAAGGAGGGCATTGCCGCCGCGCCCGACGACGATAACGTCCCTGCCTTCGTCGACACCTTCTACAACCTCGTCACAGACATCTACGAGTGGGGATGGGGGCAGTCCTTCCACTTCTCACACTCACTTCCCGGTCGCTCCCACCGGGAAGCCACACGCATCCACGAGGAGCTCGCCGCTGATCTGAGAGATGGGGATCTCCTCTCTCAGATCCCCATCCGAGGTCGCTCGCTCCTCCTTCCCTTCACTATGACCGGCAAAAGGATGGCCGCCCCATTTCTCTTACTGCTAATCGCGTCCTGCTAATCTCTCTTGCTACTAATCGCGCTCCGGGGTGAATCGCAGCGCAAAGGGCGGCTCGGACTCTTTGTCCCTCCATCTCTGTCCTTTCTCCGTCTCCCATTGCGTCGCCCGGAGCTAGATCGAGATGGTGGTGAAGCTCTCAAAAGCGGAGAAGAAGGTCCGCTACGACAAGAAGCTGTGCTCGCTTCTGGACGAGTACGGGAAGGTCCTAATCGCTGCCGCCGACAATGTTGGGTCCAACCAGCTCCAAAGCATCCGCAGGGGCCTCCGCGGCAACTCCGTCATCCTCATGGGCAAGAACACCCTCATCCGCCGCTGCATCCGCTTCCACACCGAGAAGACCGGCAACAAGGACTTCCTCAACCTCCTCCCCCTTCTTGTCGTACGCACTCTTCGCCATTTCCCATTTCCTCATCTTTAGTTCCTCCATGAATCGATCATTTAGCTATTTAGTAATTATCCTTGACTGATTCAGGGGAATGTGGGATTGATATTCACAAAGGGCGATCTTAAGGAAGTTAGCGAGGATGTTGCCAAGTACAAGGTGTTGAATATAATAAATGTGATTTTTTGATGTTGGTTATCACGATTATCATAGTTTTCTGTCGAGTGATCAATATTTTTGGTGTTTTCCATTTGCAAGTTCGTAGATAACTTTTTTGCTAGATTGTATAAACCTTTTCCACTCCGTAGTATCTTTAGTTCAGTACCCCATGCGTACATTTGAATTCTTTCACCAAAGGGGCCAGATATGAAACACTGAATCTATTATGCTTGATCATCTATCTGTTAATGTGTTTTTAATGCTATTTTATGTTGGATATTACAATGATCAGAGTTTTGGGTCAAGTGATCAATATTTGTTGGTTGAGGTTTTCCATTTTGCAAGTTCTTAGATAACTTGTTTGCTATATTGTATAAACCTTTTCTACTCTGTATTACTTCCTGCACCAAAGAGACCAGATATGAAACACTAAAACTAAATCAACGATTAAAGGTGATTAATCATCTCTAGTTTAAGTCATTTTGTTCTCCAAAGAAAGTATCTTTGTTCTAGTGCTCTGTCAAGCAAATGAAACATTTAATAAGAGTGTTGATGCAGGCATTGATAATGAGAAGGCAGTCAAGCTTTATGAAGTTCCACTGGTGAAATTCTTGGAGCAGAAATAGCTTTGTCATTTGGGTGGTAAGTTCCTTAACTCGAAAATAGCTTATTCTGAATCGGATATGCTAAGATCAATGATATGACTACCGTGTCTTTATACTGTGATACGGTTAGCAGTGGAGGGGCCCAAGAGGAAAGGGTTAGAAAGCTCAAGGCCATATAGCGGTCAAAAGTCAGTAGGACGTGGCGGTCAATAGTCAGGGTGATTCAGCAGTCAATGGTCAGGCTGACTAGGCAGTCAGAGGCAAGCATGTGGGGTAGTCAGAGGCCAGGCAGACTTGTTGATCAAGGAGGCAAAGTAGTTGAAAAACAAGGGGAAACGACAGGCGGAACACCGGGTATAGGTCAGGAGCAGCAGAGCTGGGCAGAGGCAGCTCGAGCTGCAGGCCTATGGTCGAGGGGCAAGCCACAAATCAAAGGTCGGAAGTGGCAGGGCTGTGTAGAAACGGCTCGGTCTGCAGGTCTGCGACTCGAAGGCCCAGAAGTGCAAGCCACAAATCAAAGGTCGGAAGCGGCAGGGCTGTGTAGAAACGGCTCGGTCTGCAGGTCTGCGACTCGAAGGCCCAGAAGTGCAAGCCACAAATCAAAGGTCGGAAGCGGCAGAAACGGCTCGGTCTGCAGGTCTGCGACTCGAAGGCCCGGAAGTGCAAGCCACAAATCAAAGGTCAGAAGCGGCAGGGCTGTGCAGAGACGGCTCGGTCTGCAGGTCTGCGACTCGAAGGCCCGGAAGTGCAAGCCACAAATCAAAGGTCAGAAGCGGCAGGGCTGTGTAGAAACGGCTCGGTCTGCAGGTCTGCGACTCGAAGGCCCGGAAGTGCAAGCCACAAATCAAAGGTCGGAAGCGACAGGATTGTGTAAAGACAGCCCGATCTACAGGCTTACAGTCGAGGGCCGGCAGCCCGACTTACAGGCCTGCGATTCGAAGGTCTGGGAATGCAAGTCACGACTCACAGGTCGGAAGCAGCAGAGCTGGTCGGAGTCAGCCCGACTGGCAGGTAACGCTAATTAGAGGCGGGATCTGGTCGAGGGTGTGAGGTAGATGCAGACCGCGATAAATAGGACGAGCTAAGCTGTGCAGGAGTTGGAGGATCACAACTGTCCGTCAAGGGTAATCATTGCATACCAGGGAGATGTGCGGAGGCGGAGGTTCATAAGCGAGAGGATGCTCTCATAACCAATGGCAGCCTGACAGATGTCCTTCACTGCGAGACAAAACCCCTGTGTAAAGGCGAAGGTTCCTAAACAAGAAGATGCTTTGACGACCAATAGCAGCACGACAGGTGTTGGGGATATACGACAAAGCCCAGCGTCTAACGTTTTCTGACAGGAGGGCAGGTTCTGGAAGCAAGGCGGGTGCATAAAAAGGAGGAGATTCCTCGTACGCGGGTACGCGCTCTCTCGTCATTTTTTCCACAACTTTTCATTTTCAGTCTCTCGCTTTTTCTGGGGAAAAAGGACCTGACTTTCTAACGTGAGGGAGGGAGATCGTCTGAGTGCGTGCAGGGTCCTGCAGCAGCGTCAGCCGCCCGTGGGAGCCGAATCGCCCATGACTTTCCGTCAACAACCAGGCCACCGCGACCAGCCTCCGTCCGACTCAGCCTTCGGACAGGATCAAATTTGGCGCCGTCTGTGGGAAACACAACAGCCTGATCCGAAGCGTGAAGATGGAGGACTCCGGTCGAAGTTCTAGCAGGAGGATTAATGTCACCATGACCGCGGGGGAGTACGAGGTCTTCAAGGAGGTCAGGAAGCAAGCCGCCTCTGAAAAACAAGGAACAGTCTCACGACCTCGCCTGGCGCCCGAAGCGTCTAAAGAACCAGCTCCTGCCTCCGACAGGGGATCAAAGAGGAAGCAGCAGGAAGAACTCCTCGGTGGCGGAGAGCTCTTTACATCCACCCCAGGATTCAGGAAAGGGGAAGGCTATAATCGCTGCCAGAGATCTGCCTGAAGATCCAGATGATAAGGTACCCTTCTCGGCTCAGATCTTGAGGGAAAGCCTGCCAAGGGGTTATCGAGCCCCAAACATCGGAGAATATGATGGAAGCAAGGACCCGGAAGAGCATCTGCGGAAGTTCAAGAATGCGGCTATCTTGTATCAATACAGCGATGTTGTCAAATGCCGAGTATTCCTACATACCCTGTCCGGGTCGGCGCAGAAGTGGTTCGATGGATTGCCCCCAGAGTCCATCAATCGCTTCATGGATTTCAAAACGGCCTTCCTACGCCGTTTCGCCAGTAGTCCTTTTTGCTCTCAAGCAGGATCCGACCGAGCCCTTGCGAAGCTACATCAACCGGTTCAGTCAGGTGGCCAATGACGTCCCCTCCACCACCTCAGAAATATTGATGAGCGCCTTCTCCCACGGATTGCGAGAAGGTGAATTCTTCAGGGACCTCATCAAAAACCCCGCCCGAAGCTTTGACGATATGGTGGAGAAAGCTTCTTGCTACATCAAGGTGGAAGAAGCGTAGGTCGCTAGGCGGAAGGCCGAAAGGACGGTGGCTCCAGGCAACCGACCTGAAAGGAGAGTACCGCAACCAGCTCAGCCCTTCCAGCTCGGTCAACCCAGGCCTGCCCCGCGAGTCGCTGCCATACACGCACCCAGGCCTGGACCAAGGGGAGCACCATATTGCACATATCATCGGTCCAGGACGCACGATCTTAGTAACTGCTTCCAACCCGCTCGTGATTCCGGAGAGCTGCCGAGCAGGGTCTGCCCCCCGGAGTTAGCGCCCCAAATACAGAGGATGGAGGAGGAACAGGCCGCAGCAGGACGTGCTCGTCAGACCCGGCCCGACCTAGCCGACCCATCTAACCAAGCTAGCCTCGGGGAAGACCGAAGAGATGCCGGAGAACTGGAGAACCGGGGCAACGTTGCTGTGGGAGAGATCGATATGATTTCAGGAGGGCCCACTGACGGGGACTCAAGTCGAGCCCGTAAGTCACACGTTCGGCGGTTGTATGTGGGAGCCGTGGGATACAGCCACGAGCAGGCCTCCGGCCCTGTCATTAGCTTTGGGCCACAAGATTTGGAGGGTCTGGAATTGCCCCATGACGACGTCCTCATAATCAAGGCCGTTATCGCTAACAGCCGAGTGGCTCGGGTCTTTGTGGATACCGGGAGCTCGGTCAACATTTTATTCAGAGCTGCGTTCGAGGAGATGCAGATTGACGCCGCTGAGCTCCAACCCGTAACCACTTCTTTGTACGGGTTCACAGGCAATGAAGTCAAGCCAATGGGTCAGATCAAGCTGGCCATCTCCATGGGTACTGAGCCACTGGTGCGCACCCGGAGGAGTACCTTTATAGTGGTGGATTCGCCTTCCTCCTACAACGTCATCCTGGGAAGGCCAGCTCTGCATGAGTTCCGGGAAGTCAAGGGAGAGCAGAAGGTGTCCCGTAGCTGCTACATTGATATGGTCCGGGTGGAGGCGCGCAAGAGCCGGAGGACACAAGATGGGGGAGTGCACGCTATCCAAGAGGAGCCTCTGCCTATTGCCGAGGAGCCTATCCCTTGGGAAGAAATTCGCATGTCGATAGAGAGAGCATCACTGCATTGCCACTTGCCACGGAGCTTAAGTCGAGGCGATACTTGCCCGATCCGCAATAGGGACGTTTTGCTTGGTCAAGAGTTGCCCGGTCAAACCAGAGGTGGTGAGCACGTGCATATTATACCCGAGGGTCAAGGTAAGAAGAGAAACTTCCGACTGAATAAGATTATCCGAGTGAAGTGGATCACCGGAAGGCGTGACATGTTCGAGAGGCCCCATCCCGGCTCTCCAACGTTGTATTGGTAAAAGCCTAATAACAAGTGGAGGGTGTGCATAGACCGCGACCTCAACAAAGCCACCCCCAAAGACTGTTATCCTCTCCCACGGATCGATCTGGTGGGTTGTGAAAGGATATGCATGATGGACGCTTATCAAGGATATCATCAAATACCCTTGGCTAGGGAGGATCAGGAGAAAGTCAGCTTCATAACGACCGACGGTACTTTTTGCTATACGGTCATGTCATTTGGACTCAGAAATGCTGGGGCTACCTACCAAAGGATGATGGACAAAGTCTTTCGGAGTCAGATCGGACGGAACGTAGAGGTCTACGTTGATGACATCCTAATCAAGTCCCCCCTGGCGTCCAGTCTAATAAAAGATGTAGAAGAAACCTGTGGGACTCTGAGGCAATATGGGGTAAGGCTGAATCCCCTGAAATGCTTGTTCGGGGCCAAAGGAGGGAAGTTTTTGGGGTATCTGGTGACTGAACGAGGGATAGAAGCCAACCCTGAGAAGGTTCAAGCACTTCGGAACATGCAAATCCCTCAGAATCTGAAGGAAACACAGAAGCTAGTCGGCAAGATAACAACGCTGTCCCGATTCATCTCCAGATCTGCAGATCGAGCGACGCCCTTCTTCAAAGTGCTCAGGAAGGCGGCCAAGTTTCAGTGGACGGAAGAATGCACACAGGCCTTTGAGGAGTTAAAGCAATACCTGGAATCCTTGCCATCGCTGTTCAAGCCTGTTGTGGGAGAGCCCCTTTGGGTCTACTTGTCAGCCACCTCCGAGGCCGTGGGGACCGTGCTGGTTAAAGAGCAGGACAATGTACAACGGCCAGTATATTTTTTCAGCCATCTATTGAAGGGGGCTGAGTCTCGGTATTCGGCCCTAGAAAAGTTGGTTTACGGACTTGTTCTCATGGCTCGGCGCCTCCGACCGTATTTTTTGGCGCATCCCATCACCGTCCTGACAAATAGTACAATGGGTCGAGCTCTCACCAAGGTGGAGGTAGCAGGTCGGCTTATCAAATGGGCAACCGAGCTAGGGGAATATGATATACAGTATCAGCCCCGAACCGCGATCAAAGCACAGGCTCTGGCGGATTTCTTGACAGAAGTTTATCAAACAGACTCGGAGGAGGTCTGGAAAATTTATGTAGACGGATCAGCTACCCATCGGGGAAGTGGTGTAGGTGCACTTCTAATATCTCCGCAGGGAGACATCATGCAGCTGGCTGTACGACTAAATTTCAGAGCTACCAACAATGAGGCAGAGTATGAAGCCTTATTAGCAGGTTTGCAAGCAGCTCGGCATGTGGGGGCAAGCCGAGTCGTAATATACTCGGACTCACAACTAGTAACTCAGCAGGTGACCGGACATTTTGAAGCGAACAACGAAAAGATGTAAGTTTACAAGGAAGCCTATGAGAAGATGAGGAAAGATTTTAAAGAAGTCACAGTCACTAAGATTCCCAGGGCTGAAAATGAAAGGGCGGATGAACTAGCTAAAATGGCCAGCTCCCTGACTACTTGGGTACTTGACAGATCTATAGCGCAGACCTTCCTTATAGCCCAGATAGACCTACAAAATAACCTGGAAGGAGTAATCGATTGGAGGGCGCCCATAGTAAGTTTCCTCCAGCAAGGAATTGTACCTACCAACTTAGAAGAGGCACGCATGCTCAGGAGACAGGCCCATTCTTATGTTATGATTGGAGACCAACTGTACAAAAGGTCTTTCTCCAGACCTCTGCTTAAGTGCCTGAATATGGAAGAAGCAGACCAGGCCTTGCGGGAGATACACTTGGGGTGCTATGGCAATCACGCAGGTGGAAGAACGTTGGCTCGGAAAGTACTACTAGCCGGGTATTTCTGGCCTACCCTGCAGAAGGACGCACAGAAGCTGGTGAACACTTGTCTGTCATGTCAAAGGACCTTTCCCGATGGCTACGGGGCAGAGACGTTTCTTGTTGGTAGCAGTAGATTACTTCTCCAAGTGGGTGGAAGCAGAAGCTCTGGCCAAAATCACTGAAGATGCAGTGATCCAATTCTTATGGAAGAATATCTTTTGCAGATTCGGCCTACCTCACAAATTGGTGTCGGACAATGGCAGACAATTTCAAGGACGCAAAATACAAAATTGGTGCAAGGGGTTCGGCATAACGCAGGCCTTTACTTCGGTGGCGCATCCTCAGAGCAACGGTCAGACATAGGTGGTCAATCGGGAAATAGTGCGAGGGCTCAAGGTCAAGCTAGATCATACGGGGGGCAGTTGGGTGGACGAACTGCCGAGCATTTTGTGGGCTTATCGTACGACACCCCGAGCGGGCACAGGGCTGACACCTTTTCATTTAATGTATGGTGACGAGGGGAACACGGAACGACGGCTGGCTGAACTAGATTTCATCAGCGAAATTCGTGAGCAAACAGCTGCCAGGCTGGAAGCCTACAGACAGAGGATGAGATAGAACTATAACAGAAGGGTGATCCCTCGTTTCTTCGGAGAAGGTGACCTGGTCTGGAAGCAGGTGAAACCCTTGGGGGAAGTGACAAAGTTGGCGTCTCAATGGGACGGACCTTACAAAGTTGTCAAGAAGTTGGCGTCGGGGGCCTATTATTTGCAAGACGCTCAAGGAAGGAAGCTAGACCGACCTTGGAGTGCTAACTACCTACGGCCCTATCGAGTTTGAAGGGTACCAACTCTATGGGTATAAGCCGGGTCGGCCGAGGGTTTCGGAGACGGTAGGATAGTCAAGCAAAAATTCGAAGATACTCATGTACATGTAAAAAGCTCATCAGTTTTAAGCAGTTGGAACAAATCATGTGAAAGAAGCAAAGATCTCATCCGGAAAGCCTTGAATGATCTGGCCTTGATCCAAGAAGTTTGCAGGAGGGATGGAGCTCAAGAAGTCCTGTGCATGCAGTTGTTTGATAACTCCAGCCGCCGTGTATGGTACGGTCGCAGCAAAGCATGCCCCGGCCTGGGATAAAAATTCAGGAGAGCTCAGATAGGACCTTCGACTTCACAGGCAACGATCATCCTCTCCTTCTTGATAGACCGCGAGGGTAGTGGATACTCTTGTCAAAGCCGCCCGAGACTGGGATAGTTCCGCCCTCAAGGCCTCCAGCTCAGCCCCTTGAGTCTCCAACTGTGCCGCCTGAACCTCCAGTTTATTGTTCTTCTCCTGTAGAAGAGTATCTTTGGACTACATTTCTTGAGCTTGGTGGGCTAGTTGTTGCTGATGCCCCGCCTCGGAGGCAGCTCTTTCCTCCCTCATAGCTCGGAGCTCATCTTTCACCTGTATCAGGGACCGTTTCTACCGGTCGGTCCGATTGGTTAAAGGGTCGTTCAGTTGCAGCTCTAGTGCGGAAACTATCTCCCGGAGTTCTTTGCTTTCATGATGGAGGGTGTGGAAGGATTGGTTCAGCACCAAAGATTCTGCATGAGTCTAGATGGAAGAAACAACCTTCAGCTGAGGTAAATTAATGGCAAGTGCGAGGTGAGAAGTACTTACTTTAGCCCAGGACTTTGAGAACCTATCCATCTGGGCTAATGGTGACAAACTACCCATTTGACTCATGCTCTCCGCCCACAAGCTGTCAAGAGAGCCTTTCATCATCAGAAGGCTCGTGGGGGCGTCATGTCGCCGAGCAAGAGCAGCTTCGGAGGGGATAGTGGTCCTGTAATGATGGCGGGTGGAGGAGGAAGGTTGAGAAGGGCCGGCGTCAGCACCAGGAGGAGCGGGAGGTGGCTCGGGAACGGGTTCAGTTGGCACGGGGTCGTGACGATCGCCTGTGCTATCTTCCTCAGCAAGAGTGGGGGTAGAGCGGAATGCAGCTGGTCTTCCCCTGTAAGGGTTGGGGGAGGCTGCTAGATAGACAAAGCAAGAATGACAAGGGGAATGGTGTTGGAGCTAGCCACGGTGGCAGCGGGGGACAATTGGGTAGTAGAAGAAATAGAATCAAGCGTTTGTGAAGTCAGACCTGGTCTTCGGCTACGCCTGTGAAGCAGAGGCTGGTTATCGGAGTCAGAATCCTCAGAGCGAGGCTGACCCTGTGAAAAGGCTGCAGCAGGCGCTGCCCCAGATGAGGTGGATCCAAAATGAGGGAGTAGCCTCCTCTCCAAGATCACCCGACCGCGCCGCATTATTTCCAGATCACTGAGGGGCAAAGGCAGAACCTCTGATGCGCGGCGCAAAACCTCAGCTGTAGGCGCCAACGCGAAGAATCAGTCTAGTAAAAAATGAGCGAAAGGGGGAGCTCAGCACAAACTTACCTAAGGAGTGCGGTGTCTCAAGAGAAGGAGGGCTCAGCCTGAAATAAGAAAGTAGGTCGCCAAATAGCAGTCTTGTCAGATTCAGGCGCCAATCCTCCATCTGGGTTGTAGCCATATTAAAGTGGAGATCCATATGGAACTCTTCCAATGCCGGGGGTAGAGGCAGAGCAGGTTGCCAGCGCATGGGCCAGTCTGTTTCCTCTGGAAACCGGAGAAAAAAGAACTTTTTCCTCCAGTTAGCACTGAGAGGAGGGAGAGGAGAGAAGAAAGCAGTGTGGTTGCAAGCTTGGAAATAAAAAAGACCGTCGGCGTGCCGAGCAAGAGCAAAGAAGCAGTGAAAAAGGGGAGCTGACCAGGAAACCTCACAAACCTCGCAGAGTATTACGAAGCCACATAAAATCTTTATGGAATTGGGAGTTAGCTGACCTAGGGGGATCTTGAAGTAGCGACATGTTGGTGCAACATCCCTCAGGTCAAGGTTGACCTGGGTGACCAAGCTGAGTCTTGGTTTGAGTTTAGATGTTTGACAATAAGAAATTGATTGAAGAAGAGTCAAGTAGGTCAAGGTTGACCGGATGACCGTGGAAGTCCCGTGAGTGAAGCCGCGTGGAAAACGGTGAGTGAAGCCGGAGAAAGGAAAACCCTAGAGTGGCTAGGTGAAAGTCCCGGAGTCAGTGAGTAGCCGAGGGCCCTGGTGGTGAAGCTAGTGGAAGTCAAGGTGAGTGAGCCGGTAAGCCCTGGTGAGTGAGTGAGGCGGATGGAAAACCCTAGTGGTGAGTGAAGCTAGGTAAGGAAGTCTGGTGAGGAAAATCCAGGATCAAGGATGATGACGACATCCGGTGTTGGAAGTCAAGTAGGTCGGGAGGTGACCAGACTGGCATGAATAGAAAGTGCTAGGTGGGAAAAGGCGGGTCGTGTGAGAAGTCCTAAGTCAAGGAGGGACCATGACATGTAGGATGTACCAAGCGGTCAGGTTGACCGGATGTTGGTTTGAGAGGCTTGGAACTTGGTTTTGGGAAAAAACCAGTGTTGGATCGATCGATGGATCGATCCAGATGGATCGATCGGTGGATCGATCCAAGCTTCTCTAGTGAACAGAGCCTGGATCGATCCGTCGATTCAGATGTTCAATCGATCGATGGATCGATTGGGACGCGCTCGCCCGATAGAAGCGCCGGATCGATCCGTGGATCGATCCAGGCGTTTGAGCACAGGCGCTCGATCGATCCGTGGATCGATCCAAAGCCTCCCGATCGATTGGGAACATTCGAATCGATCGGGATCCGACCGTTGGCGTCGATAAAGGCCGCAGACGTTCATTTCCTTCGGCATCTCTTCACGGTTTCATCTCAGATCTTCGCCAGCTCCTCCACAGCACTCTCAAAGCTCGTGATCGCCAGTTCTTGAAGGTTCTTGGAAGCTCTCCGAGTCAAGAGGCGGATCAAAGGCAAGAAGAGAAGCTAGGGTTAGGGTTTTCTGCATTCATTGTAAGCTTTGTGCTTGTATTTTGTTTCCCTTTCCTTCTTCTTGTACCGAGAGTCTTGTAGGGCTTCTCCGCCCTCGGTAGTTACCGAAAAGGAGTGTTTCATAGTGGAGGGTGCGTGCGTGGTGTGGATCCTTGGATTAGTCACCTCCTTTGGAGGTGGATACCAAGTAAAATCCTAGTGTTTGCGTGGTTGTATTTGTTTCTGTATTTTCCGCTGCATATTCTTGAAGAAACAATCAACGCCGAGCAACGTCAAGCACCGAGCGAACGCGACGAGCTATTCACCCCCCCCCCTCTAGCTACTTTTGGTCCTAACAAGTGGTATCAGAGCAAGGCCGCTCTTCACCGGAATCATCGCCGGAAGGGTCAAGCATAACAAGAAAATCTAGAGGGGTGAAGAAGTTGGAGCAAATTCTTCAAGTTCAAGATTTTATCAAGCTCAACTTCAAGATGCAATTCCAAGATGGACTTGGATTTGACACAAGGGTGGCTCCACCATATTCATCTACAAGCTTCGATTCTTGGAAATCAAGAATCGAAAATTTTCTTATGATGGAGATAGAGCAATGGTTTGCTCTAATGGAAGGCTTCAAGGCTCCAAGAAATTCAAAGGGCAAAGTTCTAAAGAAAAGTAAATGGAGCCCGGAGCAAGTCCAAAGGTGCGAGGCAAATGACAAAGTGACCAAGCTTTTGGTCAATTTATTGACAAGCACCATTCTTTGCAAAATTGGAGAATTTGAAGATGCAAAGGAACTTTGGAGCAAATTGGCTAAGCTTCATGAAGAGATCCCCTCCACTGTACAAAATCATGAAGAATCCAGAGAGGGTGACTCTTTGGAGCAAGACCAAGAGGAGGACTCCGAGGTTGAGAGATGCTCAACCTCCGAAGAAGAGGAAATCCAAGAAGCTTCATCCTCAAGGGAATGCAACGAAGGGAACAAGGAGGGAGCATACTCCTTGTTTCATATTCAAGATGATGAAGCCTCCACCTCTAGGATTGAGGGGGAGCAATCCTTGGTGACGCCGGATCAAGAAGAAGGAGAAGTTTCTACATCCGGGTCAAGAGATGAAGAGATTGAAGAAGCTTCTACCTCCACGAGTCAAGAAAAATCAAATGGAGGAGAATCAAGATCGGATCAAGAGGAAGCTTCTACCTCCGGATCCAAAGGGAAAGATGCCACCCCTACAAGCAAAGGTATAAATATTTCAATTAAAAATAAAAATCATATTATATGCTTTGAATGTAGGGAACATGGGCACTACAAGAGCAAGTGCCCCAAATTGGCCAAGAAAAAGGGCCAAATGGCACAAAAAGGAAAGGAGAAGCTCAAGGAGACCATCCCCGGAACAAAGAAGAGCAAGGAGCACATTGTGTGCTTCTCTTGCAATCAAAAGGGGCATTACCGAAGTCAATGCCCCAAGGGGAAGAAGATGGTCAAGGCTCAAGGAGGCATTCGTCAAGGGGGAGCCTCCAAGGTAAAGAAGAAGGTAACATTTATTGAGCCTACCCCTTTACATTATGGTAAAAAGCATGATAGTTCTAACTTATATCATTTTAATGCTATTTACCATGAAAATAGAAAGCATGATAGCGTTAAAGAAAAACATATAGCTTTTCATGCTAAAACCACTACACCTAAGGCTAGGAATGTAGGTAAAAGTCTAGGCAAGAACTCTAAGGATTTTAGATACAAGCCCAAGAACAAATATGCTCATGAATCAAATGAAAAATCTAAAACTAAGGACTTAGTGATAGAAAATCAAGTCTTGAGGTCAAGGCTTGATAAAATGGAAAGGACCCTAAAAAGGATGGAAAATATCCTAAAAGGGCAAAATGAGCATAGCCTAGGTCTAGGAGCACAAAGGTCATCTAATGGCCATAGAGGTTTGGGATACAAACCAAAGGCTAAGAAGGATGTGCCCTCTTACCATAGAGTTCCATATAGTTATGGAACAAACCCTAGGTCTAGTGGTCAAGCCAAGAATACTAGGGAAGTCATCCCTGAGTATTTTTGCAATAAATGTGACTAAGACTTCTAAGAAGTCTAAGAAAGTCACAAAGAAGGTTACAAGGGAAGCTATCCCTAGAGTTGACCTAGAAAATGTGACCAAGGCTTCTAAGAAGCCCAACAAGGTCACTAGGAAGGTATCTAGGGAAGTTATCCCTAGTGAGTACCTAGAGCATCCAAGGAGCACCAATAGGTGTTGGGTTCCTAGGAGCATCTTCTCTACCCCATAGATGGGTTAGAGAGTGTCAACTCCGATTAGAAGGGTAGTTAACCCAACTTTGAGGAAATTGACACTCAAGGAGCATTTTCAAGGTTTTAGTTAACCTTTGAAAATGAAATGGAATTATTGATTACTCCTTGAAAGAGTAAAATGTGTCTAATGGTGAAAAATTGATTTTATCTTAAAATGGTACAAATTGGGAAAACCTTGAGAAATACCAAGTTGGGATTTTGGTATTCTCTTGGAAATTTAAGGCAATCCGGGCCTTGATTTATGTAATCACTCTTGAGGAAAAATGGAATATGCCAACATTTGAGGACATGTTTATTTTCAATTGGCATACATTAAATCAAGGAAATTAGAAATGCCAATTTAGGCTTTGGCATTCTCTTGAAGCATTTTAGGGCAATCTAGGTTTAAGTTGTAAGTTTAGCTAAGACTTTAAGGATACTTAGATAGTTAATCTAGATATATTTTATTTATGCTAAATCTTGCCATGATTGTTTGCCCATCATATGCCATGACATCATGTCTAGTTTTGCATTCATGTTTTATTATGAAAAATCCAAAAATACCATGTCATGACATTCATACATCATGTAGTAATAGGATATTTTCTTTTGAAAATTATTTTCTTTTGAAAATTATTTTCTTTTGATGTATGCCATAACATAATCATGCATTAAGTTTAATTCCTTGTAATTAAGGACAAATGACATTTAACGACACTTATTGACAAGTGACATCCTAGGTGGATGTCTAATATTTCTAAAATGCCTAGATAGATATGCATGATCCCTAGATTAGGGCAAAAACCAAAATCTACATCTCACAAAGACTATAAGGTGACTTGTATGTAATTAGTGCACATTAGATACAAGTGAGATGTTAGGAAGATGAACAAAACTCAAGATGTTGATTTAGTGCATTCTTTTGAGTTTTAGGTTCATCAAAACACATAGTTATGTGTTTTCCCATCATTGGGAAAGCTAATGTACAAGTCATGTGCATTATGCCCAAGGAACATGATGGGATATTGGTTTTGAAAATGTTTTTAAAATGTTTTTGGAAAACCTTGGTGAAGGCTATCTTTTGATAGTAATCACCATTGAATAGTTAGACACAAACTTGAAGAAAAACACTAAAGTTTTGCAAGTTTTCAAGTTTGTGTCAATCTTTTAAAATATGATGTATTTTCATAGAAATCTATTTTTCCATGATTAAGTATGCCCTAAATAATGTCTACACGAAATTTCATGATTTTTGGATTTTTGTAGAATTTTCTAGGGTAGTTGAGTGAAATGGAATTTCAGCAACTATCGAGCTCCGATCGATCCATGGATCGATTGGAGTTCGAATCGATCCGTGGATCGATTCGAAATCTAGATCGATGACCAGCTTGGATCGATCAGCCGATCGATCCAGGTAGTCTGAATCGATCAGTTGATCGATTCAGAAAGGTTCAATCGATTGGAACCCAACTCTAATCGATCCAAGTTGCTGATTTTGGCTGGGAAGGCCTGATTGCAGCATCTTTGAACCTCTTTGAGTCTAGGTAACCATTCCAAACCCTTAAAATACATTTGTATACATACAAAGGGTGTTTTCATGGAAAACAAGGATGGATTGGTTAAGGAAGGCTTCATTGAAGTTTAGGTTGAGGTTTGTTTCAAATTTTGAGTATTTGAACCTCAAAACTTCTAAATTTGGGTTTCCTAAAGGTTTAGGAATTCCAAGTCATTGTTGGTGCAATGACAGAAGTTACCACCATGTCTTTAGGGGGAGGGACTCTTTAAAGACATGAAAAATTACTTTTCATGAACCTTGGAAGGTGGTTAACCTTCTTTAAAGAAAATGCTCATGTATGAGCTTTTGAACTTGAAATGGGGAGTGGATATCCTCATTATTTCAAGTGGGAACTCAAGTGGTTAGATAATGCTCAAGGTTGGGTATTTGTCTACATTGAGGGAGAAGTTAAGGATAAATGAAGGGTATGGGACCTTCATTATTGTGTTGATCACAACGAGTGATGTTGTGAACAACGATGAGCAACTCTTCAGGGGGAGAGTTTTCAACAAATGGATTTGTTGATGTGTACCCAAAATTGGGGCATGGGTTGATGTGTGCCCAAAGATGGGTTGATGTGTGCCAATAGGGGGAGAATGAAAGGACCTATGAATGGGTGTAAGTTAGGCTTTCATTACCTAGAGGGAGTGTGCCCTCGTAGGGGGAGAATGAAGAGCTTAATTTATAGGTTCATTACCTAGTGGCATGAAGATTGAGGCTATAGGATTAGCCTAACTTACATGTGGTATTGTAAGTGTTATTGTGGTATTGTCAAACATCAAAAAGGGGGAGATTGTTGGTGCAACATCCCTCAGGTCAAGGTTGACCTGGGTGACCAAGCTGAGTCTTGGTTTGAGTTTAGATGTTTGACAATAAGAAATTGATTGAAGAAGAGTCAAGTAGATCAAGGTTGACATGCTTGGCAGAAGTCTGGTGAGTGAAGCAGACGGATGGAAAATCACGGTGAGTGAAGCCGGGAAGGAAAACCCTAGTGAGTGAAGCTGGGTGAAAGTCCCGTGAGTGAAGCCAGGCGGATGGAAAACCCTAGTGAGTGAAGCTAGGTGAAAGTCCTGGTGAGTGAAGCCGGTGAAAGCCCTAGTGAGTGAAGCTAGGCGGATGGAAAACCCTAGTGAGTGAAGCTAGGTGAAAGTCCCAGTGAGTGAAGCCAGGCAAGGAAAATCCGGATGGATCAGGATGATCGGACATCGGTGTTGGGAAGTCCAAGTAGGTCAAGGAGTGACCGGATACTTGGCATGAATAGAAAAGTCTAAGTGGGTCAAAGGTTGACCCGGACACTTGGTGGGAAGTCCTAGCAGTCAAGGGTGACCGGATGCTGGGCATGATGTACCAACAGGTCAGGTTGACCGGATGTTGGTTTGAGAGGCTTGGAACTTGGTTTGGGCAAAAACCAAGTGTTGGATCGATCCTGACGATCCGATCCGGATCGATCGGTGGATCGATCCGGAGCTTCTGGAGCAGAGAGCCTCCGGATCGATCCGTGGATCGATCCAGATGAATCGATCGATGGATCGATTGGGGCCTTGGCCAGCGATAAGCGGATCGATCGTGGATCGATCGTGCGTTTTCGAAGGCGCTCGGATCGATCCGTGGATCGATCCAAACCTCCGATCGATTGGGAACATTGAATCGATCGGATCCGGCCGTTGGCGTCGATAAAGGCCGCAGCGCATTTCCTTCGGCATCTCTTCACGGTTTCATCTCGGATCTTCGCCAACTCCTCCACGGCACTCTCAAAGCTCGATCGGTTCTTGAAGGTTCTTGGAAGCTCTCCGAGTCAAGAGGCGGATCAAAGGCAAGAAGAGAAGCTAGGGTTAGGGTTTTCTGCATTCATTGTAAGCTTTGTGCTTGTATTTTGTTTCCCTTTCCTTCTTCTTGTACCGAGAGTCTTGTAGGGCTTCTCCGCCCTCGGTAGTTACCGAAAAGGAGTGTTTCATAGTGGAGGGTGCGTGCGTGGTGTGGATCCTTGGATTAGTCACCTCCTTTGGAGGTGGATACCAAGTAAAATTCTAGTGTTTGCGTGGTTGTATTTGTTTCTGTATTTTCCGCTGCATATTCTTGAAGAAACAATCAACGCCGAGCAACGTCAAGCACCGAGCGAACGCGACGAGCTATTCACCCCCCCCCCTCTAGCTACTTTTGGTCCTAACACGACACACTCTAGAGAAAAAAGGATGTGGGGGTAAACGGAGGCCAGATACAAATTGTTCAGTAAAGAAAGTACAATAACCAGGCGGAGGATCGAAGTACAGGTTCACACCAGTAGGGATGATGGGGTGGAAGCTAGTAGGGATTTCATAAGTGTACCGTAGGTCATCCCAATCCAACTCAGCGAAAGTCGAAGCGTCTGGGAAGGAGATCAAAGACGAAGATTATAGTGAAGAAAGAACAAAGGCTCTTGGAGGTGGAAGCAAGGTCCTCTTCAAGGAGTGTATGAAGCTGTGGGTGCTCCAATGTCCTCATAAGGCAAGAAGAAGAAGATGGTTGGCGAAGGAGATTTAAAGTAAACTTTGAAGAGTTGATGCAGAAGCACCATGAGATAAACCATACTTAGATGGAGAATATAACCAGGGGGCATTATAGGAAAGGCAGGGGCCCGAGATACGAAGCGCCTCCTAAGGAGATTGCCCCAAGCAGGTCAAGAATGTACGGAGGAGCCGTTAGAAAGGTGTGCAGATCAGATCAGCGGACTTCATGGGCATGCATCAGGAATAGAGAGCATGAGTCTAGCCCTTGCCGGGCTTGGTATAAAAGCAATTATTGAAGGAAGAGCGATGTAGCAGGACAAAACGAGCAAGGGCGGGCAGACTGGCAGAGCTCAACCAAAGTCACGGATGGCCTACTAAGAAAATAAACAAGCTAAGGATACGCGAAGGGGAAGCGATGCAATTATCCGGATGTAAGAGAAGATAAGTACAGTCATCCAGAGTTCAATACGACCATACGAATAAGTACAATCAGGGAAGGTTCAACATCAACACATAAAAGGTAAACATTACAACATGGTCCCTACAACGATAGCGGGTCGAAGAAGCCAGCGAAGAGAAGCCAGAAGGAGCCATCTACTGACGAGGATCATGGACAAGCAACGGAGAGGCAATAGGGGCCTCCAGCGCGGGATTACGAGAGGGCAGGAGAAAAGTCCGTCATCGCCTTCGAAGGAAGGAAAGTTTCTCATTCCACGGATAGGCGAGCTGTGTCCAGAAAGGTGGCAGGAGGTGCCGAGCGTAGGAAACCTTGCTCGAAGGCCTGCCTAACCCCACCAGCGGCCCCATGACAGAGCAACAAGACCATCCAACGTCCCAGCTTTTGGAGGAAGAAGGAAGAGCGGACGTAGGTCAGTCTGTACGCCTTTAGCCGCTCTGATTCGCCAGCTCAGTACGTTTCCAAACTGTTCTTGTTCTCGACAACCTCGGCGCGGGCCACGGATAACTCGCTCTGGCCCTGAGACGCTGCTTCCTGGGCCTTCGATAACTCCGCTCGCAAGGATTGGAGAGTGGCTTGGCAAGCTTCCCACTGAGTCCACATGGTTGCTTCCCGGCTAGCGGCACTCAGCTGGGCACAGGCATCGGCCAACCCGTTTCGGAGCTCGACTTTCTTGTAGTGAACTCAAATCCGCCGATCGGAGAGGCGCTCTGCCTCTTTGGCTTCGATCAGAAACTGCCGCTGATGACGACCGCTTGAAGCCAAGGAAGACTCACTTGTCTTCAAAGCCGCCTCAAGCTGTTGAAGTTTATCGAGGCGGCATGGGAAATGGCCGAGCAGAGGGCGCGATTCCCGCCGGCGAGATAAGCATCAAGCTTCGAAGGCTCGGAGGAGGCGGAGGAAGCCGCGGGGCTCTAGTTCCCGAAGACATGCCTTGAGCACGCGTTCTCTCGTTGAAGCTCGGCCGCTCGTTGCACGGCGCTCAGACTCGCGGAGCAGGTCTGCAAGTGGCCGGAAGAAGAGAAAGGGGTTCTGAAACACACGGATACAGGAAGAAGAAGAGAAAGAGCTACCGCTACCAGGGAGCGAGCAATTTGATCAAACTCCGCCAAAGGGGAACCGCTCTCCCAGACGCCGGTTGGGTGATTGCCAGGAGATGGCCAAGTCCCCATAGAAGTCGACCCTACCAAAGATAGGCGATAGGTCGGCAACGGGCACGTAGGTCGGGTCGGTCTGAAGGAGCCTCCAGGAAGCTTCAGGCCGGTCTGCGGGCGGGTTGTCAGTCGGCATGGCCGGCTCGGAGGCCCAAGAAGAGAGAGGCGGAGGAGCCAGTCAGGGGCTGATCGCCGAGGACAGAGGCGGGAGTAATACACTGGATTGGCACCGGCGGTTAGGTCAATGGCGCGGTGCCACCTCGGATCGAGGCCTTCTCCGGGCCAAGCTTGTCTCCTGGGTCGAGCTCGTGTCCAAGGACCCGTGGGGAAGAGATGCTCACTCGCGTTGACGGCGAGGAGGTGGAGGAGAAGTTGCGGTGGTGGTCGTTCTCTTGCCCTACGCGTGGCGTAGCTTCATAGTGAGGAGGCGAAGCACTTGCCCTGTGGGGCCTCAGGTGCGGGTTGATCAGGAGGCGGGTATGGAGTCTGTCAGGTGAGGGGGCTGGTGGCTCAATAGCGTAGGCGCCCTGAGTCTCGAGGTTTGGTGTCGGGGTTGTGGACCCAAGCGAGCGGTCGAGGATAGGCCTTGTGTTAGCTCCTCATTCGGAGCTTGCGGAATGGCCAGGGTGTCTCTGACCGCAAAGAGCGGAGGATGGCCACTACAAGAATAAGCACCTCAATTAGCGAAGAGCGGCATATAAAAAGAAACAACTTACCAAAAGGAGTCTGTTTACGTGGGGACAGGACTAAGACCAAAAGCGTACAGAATGTCTTCCAGCATCAATACAGACAAGCGAACAACAACACCGCTCAGCTTGGCCACAGCCGCGGAGCAGACAGGCTCATGAACGTGCAGAGGGAAGTCTGAAGCAAGGATGGGATGCCATTGGGAAGGCCCGACTAAGGGGACGGGGGACTTGAGGAAGAAAAAGCGAGACCTCCAGCCTTTATTGGAAGAAGGTAGGTCATCAAAAAACTTATGGCCCGGCTTGACCTGAACGTTGAATACCCCCGCCTCGGCTCGCCGGAAGGAATAGAAGTGATGGAATAGTCTAGCAGTCAAGGGAATTTGATAAATGCGGCACAAGATAATGGTTCCACAGACCGCTCGGAATACATTGGGGGCAAACTGAGAGATACCAATACCGCAATACTGACTCAACTCGGAGAAAAAAGGATGCAAAGGAAAGCAAAGACCGCCTAAGATTTGATCCCTAAAAATAGTGATAAACCCTTCGGGAGGAGAAGAAGGATGTTCATCTGGTGAGGGAAGACGAAACTCATATGCGACGCCTAGCCCCAAGTTGGATTGCAGTGCAGACAGGTCGTGATGGTCTAAATCAGAGATGTAACGTGAATACTAGAAGAGTTCCTTACCATCCATGATTATGAGGAGCAAGCAGGCAAGGGGGATGAAGACAAGAGGGGTCACAGGTCGGGCGCAAGCAGGAGAACGAGGAGTTGCACTGCCAGAAACGGCCGCGAACGAAGGGAGGAGGATAGTGAAGCGTCGAAGTAAGGAAAGCGGACTGCCTTTAGGGTTTATAAAGCCCATTCATTCCTAGGAAACATCAAGGGTCGAGCCGAGTATCTTTTGGGGTATACGCCCAAGCGCCGTCGATGGAAGGTGGTCAGAAAAGGGTCGAAAAGGTGGCGTCAGGAGGCGTGCGCAGTAAAGGCGTCGGACAGGTGTCATCGCGAGCAGAAACGCATTAAAGATCGACAAGGCAAGGTAATCATGAAAGGGCGTGGCCTCAAAAAAGAAGCATTCTTCGTGAAAGGCTCAAGGCTAGGTGGGAAGTTTCATAAAGCTACAGACGCCAGGCAATTCAAAAGGGTCGTGAATGAGACAAAGCAGGTCAGAAGTGAATGTCAGATCAGAGGAGTATCAAGCGGGCCTGTGGGGTGTTGTTTGCTCGGACCATCCGGGCAAGTAGCTCTGCCTAGACAGCCCCTGATCTGAGCAGCTAACCAGGCGCATCGCGAGAACTGCGGGGTCATCATAAGCTGCAAGGGCACTGTGGCCCAAGGGTTGAGTAAGGTTTTTACACTCCCTCCTCTATCCTTAATGCTATATCGCGCATAATGCAATTGTAGGGAGAAACGCGACGCAAATGAGTAAGCCCAAAGCTAGCGATAACGACCAGATCAACCACAGCAATGAGGTCGGAATAGGCGAGACGGATGAAGGCGGAGAAGAGCAATGCGTCTATGCCTTCGCCGTTTGAAGTATCATCAGGTCTCGGAAATCTCACGGAGTATTGGTCTCGGACCGCCATCGCCACCGGCCCCGTCTCGCCATCACTCGGTCATCCCAACGCCCAGTCGCCAATATCGGCCCTGATCCCGGACTATCGCCGTGCGAGTTATAAGTGAGCTCTGTTCTCACATAGCGACCTTCGGTCGGCTCCCATCTGCGAGAATTAAAGTGAGCCTTGTGCTCACGAGGTCGGTGGTCCCAGCAGTCTCGAAGTTATAAGTGAGCTCTGCTCACGCAACGACCTTCGGTCGGCTCCATGCAAGAATTAAAGTGAGCCTTGCGACATTTCTCTCTGACTGGTCCAAAGGCGAGTTATAAGTGAGCTCTGTTCTCGCCCAAGCGACCTTCCAGTCGGCTCCCACGAATTAAAGTGAGCCTTGTGCTCACGCCCAACGACCACAGGTCGGTAGTCCCAACTCGCCCGGTCGAGTTATAAGTGAGCTCTTCTAGCGACCTTCGTCGGCTCCCATCTGAATTAAAAGTGAGCCTTGTGCTCTGACTGCTTACAGGTCGGTGATCAGAACTCTCGCCCGGTCACGAGGTTATAAGTGAGCTACGTTCACTCCGCGAGCCTCGGCTCCCATCTGAAATTAACTTGTGCTCGGTTATAAGTGAGCTCTGTTCTCCCATGGCTCCATCATGAATTAAAAGTGGGCCTTACTTGTGCCCAGGTCAACTCTCCCCCGGTCTGAGTTATAAGTGAAACTCATTCTCTTCGGGACGACCTTTGGTCCCATTAGCCGGGTCGCTCCCGCCTGAGTTAAAGTGAGCCTTGTGCTCCCAGCATACAATTAAGTGAGCCTCTACTCGATGACTTGTGACATGTAGCTGCTCCGCCCACAGGTGAGTGTCCCCAGACTCTCGCCCAGTCGAGTTATAAGTGAGGATCATTCTCCGAAGGACCTTACTCGGCTCCGGTCGCTCCCATCTCAGAATTAAGTGAGCCTGTGCTCACTTATTGGTTGGTGATCTTTGCCGGTCGCGAGTTATAAGTGAGTGTCTTAGCGACCTTCGGTCGGCTCCCATCGGAATTAAAGTGAGCCTTGTGCTCACATGCAACCTAGGTCGGTGGTCGGCCAGTCCAGTTATACCGGCCCAGTCTTGAGTTATAAGTGGCTCACGTTCTCACGGTATAACCGGCTCACGTCCCATCTACAATTAAAAGTGAGCCTTGTGCTCCATGTGACCTAGGTCGGTGGTCCCAGAACTCTACGCCCCAGGTGAGTTATAAGTGAGGCTTGTTCTCACGTCGGCGACACCTAAGGTCGGCTCCCATCTTGAGTCGTGAGCCTTGTGCTCACTTTCTTCGGTGGTCGTCGAACTCTCGCCCGGTCACGAGTTATAAGTGAGCTACATTCTCACGCCCAGCGACCTTCTGAGTTAAGTGCTCACGCCTCGGTGTAATTCGGCTCCCATCACGAATTAAAGTGAGCCTTGTCTTTCGCTCCGATGACCTTACAGGTAGTCCCAGACTCTCGCCGGTCAGGTGAGTGAGCCTTATTGCTCACACTTGGGTGGTGGTCAGTCGAGTTATAAGTGAGCTCTGTTCTCCTGACCCAGTCGGCTCCCATCGAGGAATTAAAAGTGAGCCTTGTGCTCCATGGCGTACACAGAGGGAAATTGGTCCCAGACCCTCGCCCGGTCGCGAGTTATAAGTGAACTCTATCACGTGAACTTTCGGGTGGTCACCGATCTTGTAAAGTGAGCCTTGTACTCACAGCACCAATTAAAGTCTTGGAGTCCCGGACCCTCGCCGAGTTATAAGTGAGGTCGTTATAGTGAGCTCTATTCTCAGGCATGTGACCTTCAGGAACGGTGAGCTCCCAGAACTCGCCAGAAATTAAAGTGAGCCTTGTGCTCCGCCCAACACCCAGGCTCACACAGGTGGTAGTCCCAGACTCTCGCCCGGTCACGAAATAGTGAGCTCTCGCCCAGTGACCTTTCAGGTCGGCTCCCATCTTGAGAATGAAAAGTGAGCCTTGTGCTCCATGCATGATTCTTACAGGTCGGTGGTCAAGAACTCTCGAGTTATAAGTGAGCTCATTCTCACGTAGCGACATTCAGGTGGTAGCGAAATTAAAAGTGAGCCTTGTGCTCCATGTGTTTAGGTCGGTAGTCGAGACTCTCGCCCGGTCGAGTTATAAGTTAGATCTGTTCTCACGTGACCTTTTGGTCGGCTCGATCTTGAGTTAAAGTAAGCTGTCCTCCGTACGCCCAACGACCTTTCAGGTCGGCCCTCCTGCGGGAATCAAAAATCAACTCCCCTGCGAAAAGCATAAGTGAACTCGGCGCCCACGCCTAACTACCTTTCAGAGGGATATGCCTTACATTGAGCGGAGCGTTTCCAAATAATCAGGTCAGCTACATCTGGCTTCATTTTAGCTCCTTTATGCAAATTACAAATATGCAGCAAACAAGCAAGGTACGGAGTACGGGAGGCCACCCACCCTACCCCTAAAGCATCGATGTTAACTGCGGAATCAGGTTTTGCATGTTTATTGCTGTTTTAATTTTCAAGCACCATGTTGATTTTATTATCCAAAATTCATACATAAAGAGGAGTCATGATGCAACTCTTAGCTCTTACATACGAGCCAGTTTCTAAAAATGCTTGCTAGATGAAAATTGAGCAGGAAAGACTAGGCCGGAAAAGGATAGATATACAAGTACAACAGCACAGTTCAATTAGCAGGCGATACAGCTAAGGCCACAGGAGGGAACGCTTTGCGGCAAAGGAGCCACTAAGACAACTAGGGCCTGAACTAATTTTAACTCGGGGAAAGGATTGGTCATGGAGAATGAGCACTGTCGTGTGAAGAAATGTCTGGGGACTCAGAAGCCCCTGGGGCGTTCAAGGCTCGAGCCAGCTGCGCATGTAGGGAGCTGATGATTGTTTGTTGTCTGGCGATCGTGTCTTGCTTGTCGTCAAGATACGCACGGAGGAGAGATAGCTCCATTTCATGCTCTTGTTTCAAGCGTTCCTGAAGGCTGAGTTGGCGCTGCAGGCTAGCCTGGCATTCCTCTTTCCTCGCCTTCTCAGAATGCACGCAAGACTTCGCGACACGATACTGGGCTTCCATGGAGTGCAGGGCAGCCAGCTGACGAGCTCGATCCTTGGATACGCGCTCCAGTTCATGTTCTTTCTCGGCAAGTTGTAAGGTGAGCTGATCTATTCGCGTTTGGGAAGGTGGTTGATCAACCTCCTCAGAAAAAGGAGAATGCATCGCGGGGAAGAAGGTGGTGTAACGCAGGTTAGCAAAAGAAAGTGGGAAGGCATGGCAGGAGAAGATAGAATAAAGAAACGACCGTAAGGCTCTTTATAAAGAGGATGGGTGGCCAAGTCAAAGCAACTGTGTGGGCACGGTACCCCAAGCTACTGGCAAAGCAATTAAGGAGGCATGGTATCCCAGGCGACACGACACAAAGGTTGATGCGTAAGGCAAGAAGCAGAGCGTACAGAGATATGCTGAGGTAGAGACATAGAGATAGGCTGAGGTCACAGAGATATGCTGAGATCTCAGAGATGTGCTGAGGACTTTCGTCCTCCTTCAACTAGACTTGTGAGGGAGGCTTGTGATCTGATTAGATGGAGGGCCCAAGAGGAAAGGGTTAGAAAGCTCAAGGTCATATAGCGATCAAAGTCGAGTGGTGGACGTGGTGGTCAATAGTCGGGATGTGATGGTCAGTCGTCAGGAGGTCAAGAGCAAGCATGTGGGGTAGTCGAGGAGCCGCGCGGACTTGTTGATCAAGGAGGCAAAGTAGTTGAAAGACAGAAGCGTGCGGTGGAACAACGGGTATAGGTCGGGAGGCGGAGGTCAGCTCGTTACGGCCGCCTATGGTGGGCAAGCCACAAATCAAAAGGTCGAGGCGGGTGCGGAGAGCGGCTCGGGTGCACTCGAGCGACTTCGGGAGACAGTCGGGAAGCGGCGGTACTGTGCAAAGGGTCGCTGGGCGTCGCAACCGCACCGAGCGAGTAAATCAAAGGCCCAGCGGTGTCGGAAGCAGATCGATCAGGGTCTGCGCGACTCCGCAAGTGCAAGCCACAAATCAAAGGGTGAAGCGCGGTGGCTGTAGAAGCGGCTGTGAGTCTGCGACTGCTGCCGACTCGAAGGCGAGTGCAAGCCACAAACAAAGGTGCGGGCGGTGCATAGCAGACTACCGTCTCTGCGAGTCTAGGCCGGGCAAGTCTAACCAAATCAAAGGTCAAGCGGCCAGGCGGTGGCGGCTCAGTCGCTGTCTTCGGCTGCGAATCCGGATCCGGAAGTGCAAGTCACAGTCAGTCCTCGCACAACCCGATCGAGCAGGGCCAGCGTATAGATCGAATACGTGATCAGTCAGAGAGCGGGGCTGTCGTTAGCCCGACTAACAAGTAGCATAGGCGAGATCTGGTCGGGTGTGAGGTAGATGCGACCGCGATAAATAGGCGAGCTAAGGCGGTCGGAGGATCAAGGCTAATCATTGCATACCAGGGAGATGTGCGGAGGCGGAAGTTCCTAAGCGAGAGGATGCTCTCATAACCAATGGCAGCCTGACAGATGTCCTTCACTGCGAGACAAAACCCCTGTGTAAAGGCGAAGGTTCCTAAACAAGAAGATGCCTTGACGACCAATAGCAGCATGACAGGTGTTGGGGATATACGACAAAGCCCAGCGTCTAACGTTTTCTGACAGGAGGGCAGGTTCTGGAAGCAAGGCGGGTGCATAAAAAGGAGGAGATTCCTCGTACGCTTTTTTCCTTCTCTTTGCTTTTTCTGGGGAAAAAGGACCTGACTTGAGCGTCGGAGGGCCTGATCCGGGGACTTTTTCCCTGGGTTCTAGTCTCTAACGTGAGGAAGGGAGATCGTCTGAGTGTGTGCAGGGTCCTGCAGCAGCGTCAGCCGCCCGTGGGAGCCGAATCGCCCACGACTTTCCGTCAACAACCAGGCCACCGCGACCAGCCTCCGTCCGACTCAGCCTTCGGACAGGATCATACTGTTTAATTGCTTTTATACTACATGCATTATTGATTATGGCAGAGTCAAGTATAGTAAAGATATCCTAAGTTACTTAGAGGAGCTGTGGCTGAACGATGAATGCCAATATAATGGTTCTATGCTGGATGTCTTTCTTGTTACTAATCAATGATCCCTCTCTTCCTGAGCTTTGTCTTAACTAATGTTAATGCCTGTTTACACTTACGTGTGGTTGAACATTTGCAGGCTGCATCTTGTTTTTTCTTCTCCAAGGCATCTAATGATTTCTGGAGTATGCATTATTATTATGGAAATCTTATATCTAATGGATTTTTCCCTTTTGGGTTTTGTGATTTGTTCTTCAATTTTGGGATTCAGTATGCTTCCTCTTCTCTCTTGTTATAATATATTCCATTTTGACATTGCATGTAGTGTCATGAGTTGCTGCTTATGTAGTGATTAGAAACTGGACAAGGTCTTGATGATCCATGGTCCAATAGGTTGGTGGGTTATATACAAGGCTATCCTTGTATTGTTTACAGTATTCATATGGATTTTCTCTTTTGTGCTTTTAAGTTGGTTGGCAGAGAATGCACACTTGTTTCGGGCTGTATTTATAATGATCTGACTTGTGTAATGTGAATCATATATGTTCAAAGATATACATGATCAAGAACAATGAATCAAGCTACTTAGCAATGTCGTGATTGTGTTCCAGCACCATAGTCATTGGCACAATATAACATTTGTATTTTCCAAGGTACTTAGGCAATGAATTTAGCTGTGTATTTTGATAAATATTTTTCTTTGTTAAATTATTTAGCACCCAGAGCAACATAGTTGTTTCTTATATCATTTGTGTATAGTCATCATGAAAAATGAAAATCTGATATTTGTTCAGGATCAAGAATAGTACAATTTAATTTAACACATTTCATGTCTGATATTTGATGGTATTTGGACATACAAAGGAAAGAGGGCAACCAACTTATAGCCATAGCTTTGAGGGTCATGAATTACTAATGATGTGTTTATCCTCGTGTTTGCATATCCTTTACTCAACATTCACATGTTCCATTGTACCTAGACCATTCTGGGATATTTCACTAGGATGTCCTGATTAATATGGTTGGTGTGTATAGTTTTGCTTTGATCTGGTTACACTCCTTGAGAAACTTAAGAGGATGTGTTCTTTCTCTTCTTATAACCAGCACTTGATGGCACTTGATGTCAACTGGTGGTAACAAGCACCTTACACTTCTTATTTGGCAGCAAAAGGTGAAACCGTCACCTTGGCAACCCCAACAGGGTGACCCTCCACTATTTGGAAAAGAGGTAAATCACGGCACATGCAAGGAGGGGTTGAGGTAATCAGTGGGGCATTTCACACCCATTAGGAATTGACCTCAAGCCTGTTGGCAACAACACCCTTGCATGAGAGAGTAAGTTGCAAGGACCGGAACGAGATTAAAGAAAACATTATGAATGTAACAATGATTTAATTGATTTGAATTTACTAGTGATATAACCTTTTACGTAGCTCAATGAAAGATCAGCTAAGCTGACCCCAATAATTAGGACAAATAAGGCTTGATGATGATGATAACATTGAAGGTTACTTATCATTCTGGTGTCATGCTGGCATGCTCAGTACACATAGTTGACATGTATGAAGTTAAACAGCCAATCCTGCTCTGTCTCTCTTGTTTCTTTGATCATGATCATGTTAAATTATGATTAGGTATTTTTGAAGCAACTTCACTTGGGAGATTTAGAAGAGGTCCTCAAGATTCTCAGCCAGGATCAGAGGGAGAACTTCAAGAAAATATTCAGATGTCTCCACTTCCAAGCTGATGATGTATGTTAATCCTTATTTAATCTGTTATGGGCATTCGTTTTTTTTTTAAAAAAAAACATCTATATAGTTAACTCATTCATGTTTTGCCTTGTAAATGATAAGTCTATTTGTTGCAGGATATTTAACATCCTTTATCGTATATCACATATTAATGACAAGACAAGCAATTTCTCAATTTCTGGGTAAAAAATTGCTATTGCTATCCTTAAATAGCAATGTTAAAAACAAATTGGAAAAATGAGTGCTCCTCCACCATTAATGATTTTTCTTGTGTGGTGGAATTTTTTTCAGTAGGAGGATGTAGACACACTTGTGCTTGGGCCTTACACTTTCTCAATGTAATATGCCCAACTGAATAGCTAATCTGTCTTGTTTGCTAGTTAAGTGAGAAGTTCTTTTCCTGATTTCTTTCTTCCCGTTTGGAGAAATATCAGAATAGTTCTAGGATGAATTGATATTATGTCTAAGAATACAAGGTACTATTTGATGTGCCCTTGGACACCAATTTGGATAGCTATTGGGATAATCGTTGAAAAACCACAATGATGAATGTTGTGTGTTTTGGTCAAAATGGATGTCTTAAAGAAATAAGGTAAATCAGAATGATTTGTCTTAAACATTCAAATTAATGGCATCATCTATTATGGTCTTGTTGTGATGTATATGGTTGCCTAACGTTGAAAAACCATTTCCCTGTTTCATTAATCTGGCGTTATGGTTAAGAAGTATTTCTTTTCAGTTTAATCTTGTACGTTACATCTTAACTGCATTATTCCCTGAAACTCCTGTTTTTACTTACTAGAGGATTGAATGGACCCAAAAGGAAGCTCTAACTTGCTGTTTTGGGTGCTGAACTAAGGAGGTAGCTGCCTTCTTGCCGCATTCCTTGCTGCTGTGGTTGGTAGCAGAAATCACAGAAAATAGGGGGCTTAGTGCAAGATATTCAGGATACCAAGATGGCATCAGAGGTAGTACAATAAATAGTATATCTCTTCATCAGAGGTAGCTTTGTTCTTCTATGCTTCCTTCACTAGATTTGTTGTGTAGTCATATTTCTTTGTTCAACCATTATCATGCCTAGTAAGTTGTTGTATGATGCTGTCGGTTCTTATCAATCTGTACACTTGAATTAGAAGGAGCAAATTATCTATGTTATATTCTAAGCAGCATATATTAAGTGTCATATATGAAAGTTTTAGATTCTATGTTATATTCGTTATCTTCCACAGCAGCCTTTAAAAACTCAGTATTTTATTTTATTTGATACATGTACACATTTGTTTTAGTTATTTGACATATGGTGGATTTATGTGTTTTTACAGTTTACAAATCTCAAGTACTCCAGAGTTGAAATTGATGAAGTGCGGTTCGAGTGGGCTGAATGCATGCTAGATTACATTTGAAGTGCGGTTCTACCTTGATGTGTTAAAAGAATGTTCTACCTTGATTTTGATATCTATTAGCTAGCTTTTGATGTAAAAAGAATGTTTGGGTATTTTATGGATATTGTTGTAAGAAGATTATTTATATAATTTATGAATATTTGTGTATTTTATGAATATTATTGAATGAAGAATATTTGTATAATTTGTGAATATTTGTGTATTTTTTTTTATTTTTTCATTGTTTGAAATCAAATTCTTTGTGTTAAACAATATACATATTACATCGATTTTCCACCTAGTAAAACCGGTGTATTAACTAATATATATCGCTATTATCGCCAAACCGTGTTATTAACATACAATATTACATCGGTTTTACACCGTTGATGAAACGGTGTCGTTAAGTGATACTACACCGGTTAATAACCGATTCGAAGATCGGTGTCGTTAAGTGATACTACACCGGTTTTAACCCGATGTCTAAAATGACAGACTTTTAACATCGGCTTCATAGACATCGGTCGAAAATGAAATAGACACCGGTGGAAAATCGATGTCTATGAAGGTTTTTGTTGTAGTGATTTAGGTTCTTTGTAATTACAGTATTAACTTTCTTATGTCATGTTCTCGATGAAACAAAGATCCATGCGCATATATTCTTATTTTTCCTATTCGAATTCTTATTTTGATTGTCTAGAATTCATGCGGCTTAGGTTTTTACAAGAATTAACAATTGGTATCAAAGCGAAGTTTTTCTGTTTTGTCGTTTTCATTGGCAATACAGTTTGAGTTTTTCGTCGATCTTTATTTGTGTATGCTAGATTAAGTTTTCCTAGTTAATACAAATTTTTGATCGTCAAAAATCATATAAGAGAAAACTAGGATAGACTTGTTTTCTGGATTTTTTCGTGTTTCTGAGAAGAATACGAAGAATGGCGAAAACCGTTACTATTTAATCTAATTTTAGGTAAAATTATAATGATTCAATTGATTACTTTGGTCAAGCTATCGATTGTCGAGTCTAAAATATCGGACAGAATTGATAGAAATTGATTAAAAAAAAAATTTCTTAATTGATTTCCAACCTTAAACTTGCGACTATATCATTAATCAACCGATTAAATTTATTTTTAATCAAGTATTATTTTTTTCGATTAATTTTCTATTCTTGTGTTAATCGATTTTACATTGAAGGGTAAAGTAGAGAAAAATCCTTAATCACAATTATAATTTTACATAAAGTCTCCAGTCATAACAAAATTTGTTTCCACTTCCTACATATAAAGTATTACTTGTTTCAACTCCCTCATGCAAATATTGTTACCTAAATTGCTCCTAAGATTTTTTAGGTATAAAAAGTCTAAAAACGAGTATAATTCCGGTTAAATTCAGCATTTTACACTAGAATCCAGTATTTTATACTAGAATCGAGTATATTTTCTATCAAAATTAACCCTCATATTTTTTTTCTATAAATAGTCTAAAAATGAGTATAATTCCTATTAAATTCAGTACATTAAACTAGAATTAAGTATACTTTCTATTAAATTGAGCACGACTTTTTTCTTGCTTAATATAATTCCTCATAAATTCAGCATCATTTACCATTTAAAGAAAATCTAGTATATTTTTCATCCAATTGAGGTGAAAAAAGAATCGTATACTGAATTTAAGAGAAATTATACTGATTTTTAGATTTTTTATATTTAAAAGTATCATGAGTAATTAAATAAATATATTTGACTAAGAATGAAAATAATGATTTTTTATGGATGAAAATTACATGTAAACCAATAGGGGAGTACACGTAAATTTCCCTTTGAAATAATTCTACTTCACGATGAAAAGTACTGGTTCAACGAGAAATAGTCTTTTATATTAATGAAAATAATAATAATAAATTACTCTTTCTTTAGTTTAAACAGTTTGTAATAATAAACAAAGGTTAAAACACTGATTCAACGTGAACTTTCAACACGAACAATATAAAGAAAAAAAATACATTAAATAATTTTTTTATTATTATTTAATGTAATATCTAGGGCATTAAATAGTATTAAATAATATGATTTAATTATAGATCTTAAAAGAAGTTTTAACTTATGAAGAAAAAGTTGTATATATAATTATGGAGTCGTATATAGTAGACTTTCGGATTGATTATTAGGATAATCGATTGAATCATATCAATCGATTACCATAAGATATCAATCGATTAATAAGTCTAATTTTATGTTGTTAAGACTTATTAAGTAATTTCTGTTCGAACTAAGTTCATAGTATTTTTTTGAGTTTATCTGCACAACGTGCTACTAAGTTAAACTATTGTACCGGCCCAAAGGAAGTCACCTTAGGTAGGTTTAATACATTTTATGTTGGTAGACATATATCTATGCTAAAAGTAATCGACCCAAAGAAAAGTTACTATTATGTCAGACAATGCATAAGGTAGCTTACAACTATGAAACAAAATATTATTTTATTCAAATCATGCACAAAATATGTTGGCCCAAAAGAAGACATATTATGTAGCCGATTAAGGTTGTTATGAGCTATGAACCAAAATATAACTCATATAAAGTATCATATTATGCGCACAATGGGTCGGCCCAAAGGAAAACACATTGTGCGGACAATTAAAGTTTGAGTTATATTAGAGAGTATCACTAACAAATAATGTGTCGACCCAAAGGAAAGCACATTATGTTGTACTTGGTATCTCATAAAGAGCACATTTATATACATTTAAAATTTTATTTTATTTACATAATTTTATATGACTTATATATTCTTAGCTTTAGTAAAATCGTGAGCTTAAATAAATTTCTCTCTTTAATTTCAGTGCAATCTGTAACTGCCAACATTAATAACAGCCCAACACTAACTAGTTTGAATTTTGCTGAATGGAAAGAATACGTGATCGTAATCTTAGGCTGCATGGACTTAGACTATGTTGGTGCAACATCCCTCAGGTCAAGGTTGACCTGGGTGACCAAGCTGAGTCTTGGTTTGAGTTTAGATGTTTGACAATAAGAAATTGATTGAAGAAGAGTCAAGTAGGTCAAGGTTGACCGGATACTTGACAGGGAAGTCCTGGTGAGTGAAGCCAGGTAAAAGGAAAACCCTAGTGAGTGAAGCTAGGTGAAAGTCCTAGTGAGTGAAGCTAGGTGAAAGTCCTGGTGAGTGAAACCAGGTGAAAACCCTAGTGAGTGAAGCTAGGTGAAAGTCCTAGTGAGTGAAGCTAGGTGAAAGTCCTGGTGAGTGAAACCAGGTGAAAACCCTAGTGAGTGAAACTAGGTGAAAGTCCTGGTGAGTGAAGCCAGGCAGAAGGAAAACCCTAGTGAGTGAAGCTAGGTGAAAGTCCTGGTGAGTGAAGCCAGGTGAAAGCCCTAGTGAGTGAAGCTAGGGATGGAAACCCTAGTGAGTGAAGCTAGGTGAAAGTCCGGTGAGTGAAGCCGGGAAAATCCGGATGGATCAAGGATGATCGGACATCCGGTGTTGGGAAGTCCAAGTAGGTCAAAGGATTCGGATACTTGGCACGAGGAAATCTGATGGAGGTCAAAGGTTGACCGGACATCTGATGGAAGTCCAAGTAGGTCAAGGGAGTGACCGGATACTTGGCATGAATAGAAAAGTCTAAGTTGGTCAAAGGTTGACCGGACACTTGGTGGGAAGTCCTAGCGGTCAAGGGTGACCGGATGCTAGGCATGATGTACCAACTTGGTTTGAGAGGCTTGGAACTTGGTTTGGGCAAAACCAAGTGTTGGATCGATCGGTGTATCGTTCAGGCTGGATCGATCGGTGGATCGATCCGGCTTCTCCAATTGAGAGGCTCGGATCGATCCGTGGATCGATCAGATGTTCCAATCGATCGGTGGATCGATTGATCGATTGGAAACGCCGGATTGATCCGTGGATCGATCCAGCGCTTTTCGCGCGGAGGCTCGGATCGATCCGTGGATCGATCAAAGCCTCCCGATCGATTGGGAATATTGAATCGATCGGATCCACAGATGCGTCGTATTTGAGGCAGCGTCGTTGGCTGACATCTCTTCATCGATTCACTCAGTTTCGCCGACTCCTCCACAAGACTCACAAAGCTCGGATCGCGGTTCTTGAAGGATCTTGGAAGTTTTCCAAGTCAAGAGGCGGATCAAAGCCAAGAAGAGAAGCTAGGGTTAGGGTTTATACTCATTGTAAGCTTGTAAGCTTGTATTTCTTGTATCCTTTCCCTCTCTTCTTGTATTGAGTCTTGTAGGGCTTCTCCGCCCTTGGTAGTTACCATAAAGGAGAGTTTTATTTAGTGGAGGGTGTGTGTGTTGGTGTGGATCCTTGGATTAGTCACCTCTTGTGAGGTGGATACCAAGTAAACCAACCGTGTTAGCGTTGTGTGATTGTTTCTTTGTATTTCCATCTTTGAAGGAACAAGCAACGCCGAGCAACGAGCGAACGCGACGAGCTATTCACCCCCCCTCTAGCTACTTTTGGTCCTAACAAGTGGTATCAGAGCGAGGCCGCTCTTCACCGGAATCATCGCCGGAAGGGTCAAGCGTAACAAGAAAAGCTAGAGGGTGAAGAAGTTGGAGCAAATTCTTCAAGTTCAAGACTTTATCAAGCTCAACTTCAAGATGCAATTCCAAGATGGACTTGGATTTGACACAAGGGTGGCTCCACCATACACTTCTACGAGTTTCGATTCTTGGAAATCAAGAATCGAAAATTTTCTTATGATGGAGATAGAGCAATGGTTTGCTCTAATGGAAGGTTTCAAGACTCCAAGAAACTCAAAGGGTAAAGTTCTCAAGAGGAGCAAGTGGAACCAAGAGCAAGTCCAGAGGTGCGAGGCCAATGACAAAGTGACCAAGCTCTTGGTCAATTTATTGCCAAGCACCATCCTTTGCAAAATTGGAGAATTTGAAGATGCAAAGGAACTATGGAGCAAATTGGCCAAGTTTCATGAAGAGATCCCCTCCACTGTACAAGATCATGAAGAATCCGGAGAGGGTGACTCTTTGGAGCAAGATCAAGAGGAGGACTCCGAGGTTGAGAGATGCTCAACCTCCGAAGAAGAAGAAATCCAAGAAGCTTCATCCTCAAGGGAATGCAACGAAGGGAACAAGGATGCATACTCCTTGTTTCATATTCAAGATGATGAAGCCTCCACCTCCAGGATTGAGGGGGAGCAATCCTTGGTGACGCCGGATCAAGAAGAAGGAGAAGCTTCTACATCCGGGTCAAGAGATGAAGAGATTGAAGAAGCTTCTACCTCCACGAGTCAAGAAAAATCAAATGGAGGAGAATCAAGATCGGATCAAGAGGAAGCTTCTACCTCCGGATCCAAAGGAAAAGATGCCACCCCTACAAGCAAAGGTATAAATATTTCAATTAAAAATAAAAATCATATTATATGCTTTGAGTGTAGGGAACATGGGCACTACAAGAGCAAGTGCCCTAAATTGGCCAAGAAGAAGGGCCAAGTGGCACAAAAGGGCAAGGCGAAGCCCAAGGAGATCATCCCCAACACAAGAAGAGCAAGGAGCATATTATATGCTTCTCTTGCAATCAAAAGGGGCATTACCCTCAGGATGACCCAAGGGGTGGTCAGGACTGTCACAGGGGGAGTCCAAGGTAAAGAAGAAGGTATCTTTTATTGAGCCTACCCCCTTACATTATGGTGAAAAGCATGATAGTTCTAACTTTTATCATTTTAATGCAATTTACCATAAGAATAGAAAGCATGAGGGCTTTAAGGAAAAACATGTGGCCCTACATGCCAAAACTACCCAACCTAAGGTTAGGAAGGTAGATAGACACTTGGGCGGGAACACTAAGGAAAATAGACACATGCCCAAGATCAAAAATGCTCATGGACCAAAACCTAAGGATTTAATGATAGAAAATCAAGTCTTGAGGTCAAGACTTGACAAACTAGAAAAGACCCTAAAAAGGATGGAGAATATCCTTAAAGGGCAAAATGAGCAATACCTAGGGCTAGGAGCACAAAGGTCATCCAATGGCTATAGAGGTTTGGGATACAAACCCAAAGCTAAAAAGGATGTGCCTAGTTATCATAGGGTTCCATATAGCTATGGAACAAACCCTAAGTCTAGAGGTCAAGTCAAAGATACAAGGGAAGATATCCCTAGAGTATCTTTGCAACCAAAGTGACTAAGACTTCTAAGAAGTCTAAGAAAGTCAATAACAAGGACACCAACAAGGCTATCCCTCGAGTTAAACTAGAAAGTGAGAACAAGGCTTCTAAGAAGCCCAACAAGGTCACTAGGAAGGTATCTAGGGAAGTTATCCCTAGTGAGTACCTAGAGCATCCAAGGAGCACCAATAGGTGTTGGGTTCCTAGGAGCATCTTCTCTACCCCATAGATGGGTTAAAGAGTGTCAACTCCGATTAGAAGGGTAGTTAACCTAACTTTGAGGAAATTGACACTCAAGGAGCATTTTCAAGGTTTTAGTTAACCTTTGAAAATGAAATGGACCTATTGATTACTTCTTGAAAGAGTAACATGTGTCTATTGGTGGAAAAATTGATTTTATCTTAAAAAGGCACAAATTAGAAAAATATAAGAAATACCAAGTTGGGACTTTGGTATTTTCTTAGTGCTACTCTTGTGGAAAAATGAAATATGTCAACATTTGAGGATATGTTTAATTATTAAGTGGCATAAACAAATCAAGAGAAATAAGAAATGTTAATTTAGGTTTTGGCATTTCTTTGAAGAAATTAGGGCAATCTAGGTTTAATGTTTTAAATTAAAACAAGGGGTATCGTTTTAAGTTAAAACAAGTGGTATATTGTAAGTTTAGCTAAGACTTTAAGGATACTTAGATAGTTAATCTAGGTATATTTTATTTATGCTAAACATTGCCATGATTGCTTGCCCATCATATGCCATGACATCATGTCTATTTTTGAATTCATTGTTTTATTATGAAAACTCCAAAAATATCATGTCATGACATTCATACATCATGTAGTAATAGGATATTTTCTTTTGAAAATTATTTTCTTTTGATGTATGCCATAACATAATCATGCATTAAGTTTAATTCCTTGTAATTAAGGACGAATGGCATTTAACAACAATTATTGACAAGTGACATCCTAGGTGGATGTCTAATATCTCTAGAATGCCTAGATAGATATGCATGATCCCTAGATTAGGGAAAAATCAAAATCCCACATCTCACAAGGACCATAAGGTGACTTGTCCGTGTTTTAGTGTACATTAGATACAAGTGAGATGTTAGGAAGATGAACAAAACTCAAGATGTTGATTTAGTGCATTCTTTTGAGTTTTAGGTTCATCAAAACACATAGTTATGTGTTTTTCCCATCATTGGGAAAGCTAATGTACAAGTCATGTGCATTATGCCCAAGGAACATGATGGGATATTGGTTTTGAAAATGTTTTTAAAATGTTTTTGGAAAACCTTGGTGAAGGCTATCTTTTGATAGTAATCACCATTGAATAGTTAGACACAAACTTGAAGAAAAACACTAAAGTTTTTACAAGTTTTCAAGTTTGTGTCAATCTTTGAAAATATGATGTATTTTCATAGAAAGCTATTTTTCCATGATTAAGTATGCCCTAAATAATGTCTACACGAAATTTCATGATTTTTGGATTTTTGTAGAATTTTCTAGGGGTTTCTGAAGTGTGAGATGGAATTTCAGCAACTATCGAGCTCGATCGATCCATGGATCGATTGGAGTGCCGAATCGATCCGTGGATCGATTCGAAGGCAAAAACCAATGTTTGGATCGATCAGCCGATCGATTCGGTAGTCGATCTGGATCGATTCGAGAAAGGTTCAATCGATTGGAACCCAACGCCACTCGATCCAAGTTGCTGATTTTGGCTGGGAAGGCTTGATTTCAGCATCTTTGAACCTCTTTGAGTCTAGGTAACCATTCCAAACCCCTAAAATATATTTGTATACATACAAAGGGTGTTTTCATGTGAAAACAAGGATGGATTGGTTAAGGAAGGCTTCATTGAAGTTTAGGTTGAGGTTTGTTTCAAATTTTGAGTATTTGAACCTCAAAACTTCTAAATTTGGGTTTCCTAAAGGTTTAGGGATTCCAAGTCATTGTTGGTGCAATGACACCATGTCTTTAGGGAGGGACTCTTTAAAGACATGAAAATTACTTTTCATGAACCTTGGAAGGTGGTTAACCTTCTGTAAAGAAAATGCTCATGTATGAGCTTTTGAACTTGAAATGGGGAGTGGATATCCTCATTATTTCAAGTGGGAACTCAAGTGGTTAGATAATGCTCAAGGTTGGGTATTTGTCTACATTGAGGGAGAAGTTAAGGATAAATGAAGGGTATGGGACCTTCATTATCGTGTTGATCACAACGAGTGATGTTGTGAACAATGATGAGTAACTCTTCAGGGGAAGAGTCGTCAACAAATGGATTTGTTGATGTGTACCCAAAATTGGGGCATGGGTTGATGTGTGCCCAAAGATGGGTTGATGTGTGCCAATAGGGGGAGAATGAAAGGACCTATGAATGGGTGTAAGTTAGGCTTTCATTACCTAGAGGGAGTGTGCCCTCGTAGGGGGAGAATGAAGAGCTTAATTTATATGTTCATTACCTAGTGGCATGAAGATTGAGGCTATAGGATTAGCCTAACTTACATGTGGTATTGTAAGTGTTATTGTGGTATTGTCAAACATCAAAAAGGGGGAGATTGTTGGTGCAACATCCCTCAGGTCAAGGTTGACCTGGGTGACCAAGCTGAGTCTTGGTTTGAGTTTAGATGTTTGACAATAAGAAATTGATTGAAGAAGAGTCAAGTAGGTCAAGGTTGACCGGATACTTGACAGGGAAGTCCTGGTGAGTGAAGCCAGGCAGAAGGAAAACCCTAGTGAGTGAAGCTAGGTGAAAGTCCTAGTGAGTGAAGCTAGGTGAAAGTCCTGGTGAGTGAAACCAGGTGAAAACCCTAGTGAGTGAAGCTAGGTGAAAGTCCTAGTGAGTGAAGCTAGGTGAAAGTCCTGGTGAGTGAAACCAGGTGAAAACCCTAGTGAGTGAAGCTAGGTGAAAGTCCTGGTGAGTGAAGCCAGGCAGAAGGAAAACCCTAGTGAGTGAAGCTAGGTGAAAGTCCTGGTGAGTGAAGCCAGGTGAAAGCCCTAGTGAGTGAAGCTAGGCAGATGGAAAACCCTAGTGAGTGAAGCTAGGTGAAAGTCCTGGTGAGTGAAGCCAGGCAAGGAAAAATCCAGATGGATCAAGGATGATCGGACATCTGGTGTTGGGAAGTCCAAGTAGGTCAAAGGATTGACTGGATACTTGGCACGAGGAAATACAGATAGGTCAAAGGGATTGACCAGACATCTGATGGAAGTCCAAGTAGGTCAAGGGAGTGACCAGATACTTGGCATGAATAGAAAAGTCTAAGTGGGTCAAAGGGATTGACCAGACACTTGGTGGGAAGTCCTAGCAGGTCAAAGGAGTGACCAGATGCTAGGCATGATGTACCAACTTGGTTTGAGAGGCTTGGAACTTGGTTTTGGGCAAAAACCAAGTGTTGGATCGATCAGTGGATCGATCCAGGAGCTGGATCGATCAGTGGATCGATCCAGGCTTCTCTTAAGCGAACAGAGAGCCTCTGGATCGATCCGTGGATCGATCCAGATGTTCCAATCGATCAGTGGATCGATTGGGACGCGGCTGCTTCGCGCGATAAGCGCTGGATCGATCCGTGGATCGAGCGAGCACAGAGGCGCTCTGGATCGATCCGTGGATCGATCCAAAGCCTCCCCGATCGATTGGGAATATTCGAATCGATCGGGATCCGACCGTTGCGTCGTATTTGAGCTGCAGGCGTGCGTTGGCTGCAGCATCTCTTCATCGATTCACTCCAGATTTCTCGCCAGCTCCTCCACAGCACTCACAAAGCTCAGATCGCCAGTTCTTGAAGGATCTTGGAAGTTTTCCAAGTCAAGAGGCGGATCAAAGCCAAGAAGAGAAGCTAGGGTTAGGGTTTATACTCATTGTAAGCTTGTAAGCTTGTATTTCTTGTATCCTTTCCCTCTCTTCTTGTATTGAGTCTTGTAGGGCTTCTCCGCCCTTGGTAGTTACCATAAAGGAAAGTTTTATTTAGTGGAGGGTGTGTGTGTTGGTGTGGATCCTTGGATTAGTCACCTCTTGTGAGGTGGATACCAAGTAAACCAACCGTGTTAGCGTTGTGTGATTGTTTCTTTGTATTTCCGCTGCACATCTTTGAAGGAACAAGCAACGCCGAGCAACGAGCGAACGCGACGAGCTATTCACCCCCCCCCCTCTAGCTACTTTTGGTCCTAACAGACTATGCATTAAAGCATGATCGTCCTACACCTCTGACCGATGTTAGTACTATAGAGCAGAGGGCTGAATTTCAACTGTGGAAGAAATCAAATCGCATGTGTCTAAGTACCATAAAGCTTTTCTTATCAGCACCAATAAAGGGCTCAATAATCGAACGAGGAGATGCTAGGAGTTTCTTGAACAAATTGGCAGACCGATTCACTTCAAATGAAAAGGTTGAGACTACCACACTTCTTACGAAGTTGGTAACCATGCGGTATACTAGAAAAGGGAACATAAGGGAGAGACTGAGGCTTGAGATACCTGAAAGTGCTCACATAGCATCTAGATCTCAAGGTTCAAGCAAGAAGAGAAAGAGGATCAATAAAGGAAAAGGAAAGCAGACTGCAGATTCAGGGAGTTTTCAAAATTTTGTTAGTTCAGAAGTTAATTTAGCTATAGTATTCACTGACACTTGGTGGATAGATACCGGTGCTACTACTCACATAAGTGTCACTATGCAAGGTTATCTCAGGAGCCGACTTCCGCTTAATGGTGAAAGATATATCTATATAGGAAATGGAAAGAAGGCTAAAGTCGAGTCGATTGGTGTTTTTAGTCTTTGCTTAGGAACCAATGTTTTTCTGGATTTAGAAAATATATTTATTGTACCGCCTTTTCGACAGAATTTAATTTTAATTTTTTGTTTGGATAAATCAGGTTATTCTTGTTCATTAGAAATGGAATTTTTCAGTATTTTATTTAATTTAGTGTTGGTTGGCAATGATTCCTTGGTTGATAAGCTTTATAAATTGAACATCTTTACTCCTACGGTTGACAATGTAATAAGCATAGTATAGGTACGAAACGTAAATTGGCCGACGAGAATTCTTCCATGTTATGATATAGGTGTTTAGGACATATATCCAAACAACGTCTAGAAAGGTTAATGTCACATGGAATTCTTGATTCCCTTGACATGTCAGACTTTGATGTTTGCATAGAGTGTATTAAGGGGAAGACTACTAACAAAAGGAATAAGGGGGTTAGCCATTGTAGTGATGTTTTGGAGCTAATACATACTGATATTTATGGACTATTCCCTATGACATTTTGGATTGGACACACATATTTTATTAACTTCATAGATGACTATTCCAGATTTGGCTATCTGTACCTTATTCATGAGAAATCACAATCTTTGGATATGTTCAAAATTTTCAAAGTCGAAGTTGAACTTCAACTACTATGAAAATTAAAGTTGTCCGATCCGACCGTGGAGGTGAATATTACGGTCGATATGATGGATCAGGTGAACAACGTCCAGGACCTTTTGTGAATTACCTTACTGAGTGGGGAATTATGCCTCAGTATACCATGCTTGGTACACCCAGTCAGAATGGTGTAGTTGAGCGTCGCAATCGAACCATAAAAGACATGGTAAGAAGTATGATGACTTTCACTTCTCTACCAGAATCCTTGTGGGGTGAAGTACTCAAGACTGCAGTTTACCTACTCAATTGAATACCTAGCAAGGCAGTAACTAAAATCCCATTCGAGATGTGGATGGGTAAGAAGCCTAGCATTAGGTATTTACATGTCTGGGGTTGTCCAGCTGAAGTTAGGCCTTACAAGCCTAATGAAAGGAAACTGAACTCAAGAATGGTTAGCTGTAATTTTGTAGGATACTTTGAGAAGTCAAGAGGGTATAGATTTTATGATCTCTCTAATAGATCCTTCTTCGAAATGGGAAATGTCAAGTTCATTGAAGACAGTGGGAGTAATAAAATCAGGGAAATATCTTTTGAAGAAAGCATTGGCGATCCTCCTGTGATTACTACAAGTGCGATCAGTAGTGGTATGATTATCATACCACATATTATGGGTATCACACATCGAGTAAGTATAGTGAATCAAGATATTCCCATGACATCTCTAATATAATTGGAGGAACCTATCACTAAAATTGATAGAAAGAAGTATACAACATTAATACCTAAATAATAAAATATCTACTTTCATAGTCATTGATGTTTTATCAACTTTTTACAGTAATTCTACCTCCGAGTTGATTAAGCAAAAAACTTGTTTTCACTGGTACTGAGAAAGGAAATTGTTGGCTCTTCATCAATGTTTTCAAGAGGTACAATTGTTCATATTTTAACTCTGGAGTTCAGGGACATTTTGAATACTCATGCATTCCTAGCTGATTCCTCCAGCACTAAACTGTGTATATTTTTTCGTTGGTAGAGTCTGAATCCTCCTGTACTGGTGTTTGTCCAAAGCAAAGAAAGAGCAAAGGAACTGCACAGAGAATTAGCATTTGACTATATAAGAGCTGATGTTATTCATGCTGACCTTTCCCAACAGCAGGTTATTTTCTTCTGCGATGCAATTGGATTGACAATTTGCTTTGTGTTTTGGAACTCATGACCTTTACATCTTCTTCTGACTGTAAGTTCTAACATATATCTCCATGAATTTAATATATGCATATGTAAATTAAGTTATTATAAATTCCTTAATGTCGATGATTTTGAATTAGATGACTTTTACAATACTTAAAAAGTATACTTGGCTCATGATGACCTTCAAGTATTAAGAAATTAGATCTTCTTAGGCAATTGTGTTTCTCCACCTCTCTATTTTCATTGGTCTCTTTGATGGAGCAAAGACCTATATATAAGATAGAGGGAGGACCATTCATCTACACATTTCATCAATATGTACATTCAATTGAATGTGGCTATTTAATCAATGTTATTTAATTACAATAAAATCAAAGAACAGAATCATCATACATGTGTGCCATTAATAATTACTTCCGGGGTTATGGTACAGCGGCAGGACATTCAGATTGTCACCCAGGTACCTAAGGTTCGAACCTCAACTATGGAGAATTTGCAGAAATTTTTTCTCCAAATGGGACATGCAACTAAAAGATGTTGAGCTCCTGGGCTGTCCGTTGTGAGCGCTTTTCGATTTATCCTAGTGACCGATGGAAAACTTATGTGGAGTCAGGTTACTTTTTGTAGATTGTATCCATGAACCAATCTTATGAGTTTACCATGTTACTGTCACTTCTCAAATCCACAATCTTCTTCTTCCCTTTCCATAAACAGATGATTGTGTTTGAAAGCTCTTCAATCTGTAGTTATCGTTTTCTGCTCTGTGTTCCATGATTTCCATCAGTGGCTTTATTTAACTGAGAATGAAGTATTTGTTCTTGCAAACAAAGAACAATATTTGTTCATTTAAGTCTATAAATACTTTAATATGTTCACTTTTGCAACAAGGTTACAATTCTAATAAAATTGCCAAATGTCTTCAACTTTTTTTTTATTAAAGCTCTCGTATTCATTTATAAAGGATAAATGATTTATTTATAATATTCTTCTTTTGTTATGCGTATTAATACATACAGGACTAGTTTAGGGGGAACATATCCTCTAGTCCAATAAAAAAATATCAAGAAATGGATCCCGTCATAATTGATTGTGATCCATCCTTAGATTTATCATCCCCTCATATTATAGTTTGGGTCGGAGCGGACGACCGAAAGCCGCCTCTTATTTAGCGCCCGAGAGCTTGACCACTTGTCCACCTTTGACAACTTTTGACTGTCTATCCCGACCCAAACTAAAATACGAAGTGGAAGGTAAATATAAAGAGAGATCATAATCAATTACGATCGAATTATAGTCATAATCTAACTACAATTATGAATGATCCATCTTGATCTACTATTTTATTATGAACTAGAACATTTAATATGTTAATGTGTTAAGCCATTATGCTGATTTTTAGCGTCAAAATAATTTCTTATTTTACTTTTTATTATGAAAACCAGTTCGTGTTATTAATATTATTTTATTTTTTATTATTTTATAATTAGGTATTTAAAAAAATATTTTTTTCATTAATCTTCTTTTATATTGTTTAATTTTATTCAAATTTTTAAAATTAAAAATATATAAATTTAAAGGATTCTCTATTAAAGTTAAGAGCAAAATGGTTGCTTATCAAGAAAAGAGGAAAGAGAAAATAGAAATATAAAAAATAAACTTTGGTAGAGGGGTAAAACCGAAAAGAGATGTATCTCTTGATAATTCTTAAATCTTGTTTGGGCAATTCAAAATCTTGAGTGCGTCCATTCGGAAATTATTTTAAATTTTCTAGATATTTTTCATTTTATCTGAAAGTAATTTATATTTTTTTATTTTAATAATTAAAATAATTATTAAAAATAATAATAATAATAATAAAATATTTAAGAATTATCATCGTAGTACACTCCATTTTAAACATCCAAATATATATAATTAGTTAGACAATTTCCATATTCAAGCTCCTCATGTTTTTCCACAATCACTATATTTAATCTTTAAATCCAATCAATATGACTATGTTGTACACTAGAATTTCGATTAAATCTAACTTAAATTATTTTGTAACATATCAAAATAACACGATTAAATTCAACCACAAAGAGCAATCACTTCGTTAGCCATCTAAAGTTTTTTTTCCCAACACTTGATTTTTTTGCTAATTCTTAATCAATTGTGGGCTAATTGGGCCTTGGAGACAATTCTTAATAATAATTTCAAACATAGATGTCATTATTCTTCTCCTAATACATTTTAATCTACAATTTTAATCATTTTTATTAAAAAATAAGACACAAGTAAAAAAAACTTAGAAAATTATTAAAACCCCTTCCAAATAGAATTTTAGCACATCAAAACTCACCATCAAGTGTATACTTTCTTGCATTGCTTCAAATCTAATCAAAGGGAGAATTTTAATTTTTGCCCCATTCTCTTGATTTGCTATGTCTCAATGTTTAAGGACTTTGAAATTGCCATTTTACCTTCAAAGCTAGATTTGGTAAAATTAACAAATCCTTAATCATTAGCAAAGACAAAACTAAAAATATTTATGTTATATAATCTAGTTTTTTGAGTGTGAAATTAACATTAGATCTTATTTATATTAGTATATTTGAGAAAAGTATATACTATTATATTTGATACCTCATATCAAATCTATAAAAATTATTGGGGAATCAAATTGGATTATGATGCACGAGAGTGACAATTTACTAAACCACATAGGTAAATTTCTAAAAATATCTAAAATAGATACTTAATTTTCATATTTATAAAAACACAATCATTTTTTATTATGCTCCTGCTTTATAAGCAATATATATTGATGCAAATTGAGCCCAATACATTTAGGAATGGACTAGTAAACTCGACTTAATTATATAGTAGTCGACTAATGATACATCATTAGTGGATTGTTCATAAAGCGAGGGACATAATTAGAAATGATTATATGTTTTGATAAATATGAAAGTTGAATATGTATTTTGGATATTATGAAAATTTAGCCTATGTGGTTTAGTAAATTGCCGAATTATAAAATTAACTAGTCGAAATATTTCACTAGTTTTTGCATTTTGCTCCCAAGTGTTACAAACTTTTTTGTTAAATCCTTTTGAAGTTAACAAATTACATCTCCCCTCTAGACTTCTCCAACAAGACAGATTGGTATGTTGGTTGGAGTAGTTTGTAAATATGAAGGTATAAGAAATAGTTTGTTGTTGAAAATTTAATAATGAAAAGGACAAGGTGGACACGAGGTAATCGACAAAGGATGGCTTGTAGCATCCGACAGATCAAAATAATTTAGCAAGGTGAAGGTGGAGTTTAGGATAAGGAGTATGGAGTAGTTGTTGATTCAATGGTTTGACAGCCTATAATGAGGTGGATTTGAATATGATCAACAGAAGCCGGTTTGGAGCATATGAGGAATTAAAAATTTCTAAAGATCCGAACTCTAGATCGCAGACCGATCGATAAGTGTCTGTAGTAGTCCACAAAGAATGATATAGGTGGGGCAAACTTGGAGGACTTGATGCATTAGCTTGAAGAATTGGAGGAAAAAGAGTCATGAGAAATTATAATAGCTTGAGCGACGCCTTGGACAAAAGGTAACGAGTCTCGAGTTATACTCGGCAGTTAAGGTAGATCCTGAAGTTTTGTATAAACTTACGAGTGTAAGTTGAGTAGAGTCGGAATCTTCAAGGAAATCTAGTTGAATATCATGTCTCGTCAACTCATAGTCAAGTCAATGCATCTCTCACAATCATCCAACAAATACTTGAGCCATATAAGTTCACATGTAACCAAAGTCATGGCTCGATACTCTAATTCAGCTGAAAATCTTGAAATTGAAGTTTGTTTCTTGGTTCTCCATGAAATAAGTGATCCTCAAGGAAAATGCAATAGCCGGTCACAAATAGTCTAGTGATTGAGCATTAAAATTTCCTGACCAAGAAAAATAATCCTTGGTCGGGTCCATCTTTAAGATATCGCAAAGATGGTGAAGTTCAACAACATCTAAATGAGGTTTTCTTAGTTCTTGTATAAACTAACTCAGAATGTAAACTACATAAGTTATCTCTGGTTTTGTAATGGCGATAAATTAGTCGCCCCACTGTCCTATAAGCAAATGTATTCTTTAACGGCTCTCTTTTTATGGGGAGGAGACCAGAGAGAGAGGGTGGGGGCTAGAGATGCAAAATATCATAAATAAGGAGAAGATAGGTAAGAAACTCACAGATTCTATTACTTCACACCCAAACACAACACTGTTTCAAGTAGAGATCCAAGGATCACTTGACTCTCTGCAAAGGATTACTTCCTCTTATATAGAAGAAGGGAAGATATGTCGGTTGCTCATTGGGCCCCATCATCACATGCTCTTACAGTCCTCTGATAAGAAGGAATCTACTTTACAACTTATTCAGATCACTTTACAACTCGTGATCGTTCTTCTGATAAGAAGGAATCTACTTTACAGCTTATTTAAATCACTTTACAGCTCGTGATCGGTAACTTATATGAGACAGGCCTGAATGGGTTAGGTCATCTTGAGCCCACCACTTCTGCAAAGTATTCTTTACAGATGGAAAGAAGTCATCCTCCTAACGACGTCATGTAGCAAGTTGGCAGTAGCTTCCAGTTGTTCATCCACTTGTTTGGTAGCTGGGTACCAGTCTAACCACCAATTATCGGAGGTGCTTCTTTGCTGACATTCCCACTTTTTCAGGGAGTGCAGCAGCTTGAGCTGCCAGAGTGCATTGGTTGCTTGTATTGTGGCCTGCTGTTGTAACTCATGGAGTCGTTGGTCAATTTTTGCATTGTCCTCAAGGGTGAATGGGTACTGCTTATACAGAGATTGCAGTAATTGTTGGTACTGCTCAGCGAGGTAGATAGGGTTTTGAGAACTTGGGTCATTTGTGCTTGAGCCTCCATGTTGGGTTTCTCCTCTAATTCTTGGAGGGTCGACGCCACAAGTTCCAACCTGCTGAGGGCTCCTTCTGGCCATTCTAAAAGAATAAGATAATTAATTAGACGAGATAGGGCATCTGCTAATTGATTATCTTTTCCTTCAATATGTTCAAAATAAATAGGAATTTTAGTTCCAGTGATGTAACCAATGAAGGCTAACCATCTGACTCTGCATGGTTTATTATTAGAAAACTTCCCAAAGAAATTGATTATCGCCTGGCAGCCCGTCCTAATTATCAATTCCTTTTTGTCCAGATAATAAATCTTTATTGTCTCTAATGAATTCATTATGGCATGGATTTCAGCATCAATAGTTGACTTGATGGGGGAGAATTTTCCACTAGCGTAGGCACAGATTCTTTCAGTTGTCTTGTTTCTCTTCCATTTTTATACACCTCCCCAACCTTCCATGCATCCATCAACTTCTAAGATAATAAAGCAATCTTCAGAAGGGTTCAACTTCCATGCATCCATTTTATCATAATTTAGAGGAATTGATTTAATAAATGATACCTTGTGTTTGCCCTTAATAGTTCCCCCTTAACTTGTGCTTCCTCCTTGGCTCTTGGTTGATTTCCTCTTCTTAAGATATTGACTTCAATAATGTCCTTTTTGATTGCACAATAAACCTACGATGTGTTCCTTGCCTTTGTGTACCACAGGGTCAAGTCAACCTTCTTAGGCTTTTCCTTGTTCTTTGGTACCACTTGACCCTTCTTCTTAGGCAATTTGGGGCACTTACTCTTATAATGTCCTTTTTACCTACACTCAAAACAAATGATATGATCTTTATGTTGGTCCCCTGGCGGTCGGATAGAAGGGGTGAATATCCCTGCATAAAAATAAAAGAAACAAAAACTCTTCTCAAACTTTACAGCTTTATTAAACTAACACTTGCATAAAAAGTAATTAACCAAATGATTAGAAAGAAAGAAGAGGTATAGAGAGGTTACTTGATTTATAATTAGATGATTGTTAATCCAAGGTAGTTAAAGTTCACTATCAAAGTCTCCTTCAAGCAGAAAAGCCTTTTACAGCGTTGACAGCTCACACAATAGTAGAATAGACAAAAAAAAAATTGATTACAAGTGATTATATCTAGCTACTGGTTGTATTTATAGCCCTGATCGGGGTGCTTGAAAGGATTCCAGTCACCTGGAGAGGGATAAAATTTTATCCCTATCGTAATGGATCGTGTCACATCATGTTTCAATAAAGTTTCTGGTCCGGGCACCCAGAAGGGTTCCGAGCGCCGGGATCGAGCTGTTCCAGCTCAACCAGGGTGCGCGTCTGGGGCACCTTGGGTCCGGATGGTCCGGGTGGTCCGGGTGGTCCGGGCGCCCGGAGCACAATCAACCTCCAGTTGACTTTTCCTTCGGATCTTCCACTCTAGCTTCGCTCCCTTGGGTGATTTCAGCCATCCGAAATAGGGCTCACCCGAACCCATTTTCCGTCCTTCTTGAGCAACCTTCCCCTCCGACTTCTCATCCCTCAGAACCACTTCACGCTTCCTTCTCGTCCGCCAGCATACTCTGCTCACTTGGGTGATTTTGACCATCCGAAACAGGGTTCACCCGAACTCATTTTTCGGCCTTCTCGAGCAACCTTCCGCTCTGGCTTCTCGTCCCTCAAAAAAGATGTGCACCTCTTTCTCATCTGGCAACGTACTCTTCTACAACACCTCGTCCCTCGGATGAACCAAGCCCGTCGACTATCTCCCGTGTCTTCCTTCTCGCTAGCTGAGTCTTTCGCTCGACTTCCTGTGCTCCTAAGTTCTTGCACACTTAGACATAGAGCATCAAAACATAACAGGACCTAACTTAACTTGGTTGATCACATCAAAACTACCACGGGATACTTACAATCTCCCACTTTTTGATGTGAGTAATTCTAAGTTAAGTTAGGGTAAACATTAAACAAATAACAGTTATAAAATTGCAAGTACATGATTTTCAAAAAATATATATAAAAATATACCCTCCCCCTAGACTTAATATCTAATTCTCCCCCATTGATCACATTAAAATGGGGGTAATCTATGCAAATAACTGAAAATAAATTGAAACAATGTCTAAGGGATAAAATATAGTGACTATCATAAAAAAAAAAATCAAGAAGTTAAGTTTCGAAGATCTTGATTTATAATAACATTTTTGAAAGAATTTATTTTTAATCATGATTAGTTCATTTATTAAAATGTGCATAATAGAATTGATTAATGTTGATTTGATTGGATTATACGAATGATGAGTGGAAATGTAGTTACCACTTGATTTTAAAAACTAACTCAAATTAACATTGAGTCAATCATAAATTACATGCATATGAATTACAATGAATTACTAAATAATGTGTTTATTTATGTTAAATCATGGCTACTAAAAACACCATAGCTGAATTCAATAAGGGAGAGAAACTTAATGGGGATAACTATAAAATCTGACACCTTAAGATACAATATATTCTTGAGGAACAAGAAGTTCTAGAAGTTGTAAATCAGTTTGGAAGAACCTGTTGATGGTTCTTCAACACAGTATAAACGTGATCTTGATACCTATAAGTCATGGAAGAAAAAGGATTCAACTGCTAAGGGAATATTGATTAGTTCAATGGTAAATGACATGGTCTTTTAGTATGAGCCATTTTCATCAGCTCATGCTATTTGGTAGCCTTAGAGAGACATATAATGGAGTAAGTCTAAGCAAGTTTCATCAATTGACAATTAAGTTTGACAATTATAAAAAGCATATGAATGAAACCATGGCCCAACATTTGAGAGAAATAACGAATATGTTTGGGAGCTAAAGACTGCTGGTCATGAGTTGACTAATGAATAACAGGTTCAGACAGTAATCCATTCCCTTCTTGATTCTTAGAAAATGATGAAATAGAATCTTACACACAATGAAAATATCAAGACTTTCATTGATGTCTCACGCCATGTTGAACTTGAGGCGAAGAGAATTAAATCCGCAATGATTTCTGGATAAGCTTTTGTAGTTGAAGGTTCTGTTGGAACATCTGGAGCCAAGAATAAGAAAAGATGATTTAAGAAAGAAAAGGGAAAGAGAAAAGAAGAAGATGTTGTTATTGGACAAGGCCCAATCTAGAAGAATCTTAAAGGAAAGAAGTATGGAAAGAAGCCTAAAAGCAAGCTGACGTGCCATAACTATGGCAAGAAGGATCACTTTGCTCGGAATTATACTAAGCTAAAAAGGTAAATCCATGTTTAACTTCTTTTCATGAGCATTATGTTGCTAGCTTAGCATTAGCTGATTCTTATGCTTTATGGATTATAAATTTAGGAACAACGAACCATATAGCTTATGATCGAGCTACATACATTTAGTACCATCGGGTACTAGCTGGCAACAAATGGATATATGTGGGAAACAATGCACAGATTAAAGTCAAAGGAGTTGGCACTTGCAAACTCAACCTACGTGGTGGGCATATCTTGTTTCTACATAATGTCCTTTATGCTTCTAAGATTTGACAGAATCTAACTTCCGTTACTAATCTTCTTGATTTGGGTTATTGCATAAACTTTTTCAATCAGTTTGTTGAACTTTGAGTTAACTCAGTGTTAATTGGGTGTGATTATGTAACAAATGTTTTCATAATTCTTGATGTAGAACTGGATATTAATTATCATATTAATGGTTATTTTTCAAACATTGATCTTACTAGTGATGCTAATATTAATGATGAATTTTGGCATGCTAGACTAAAACATATTGGACGAGAATGAATGAATAGATGAGTTAAAGAGGGTCAGCTAGGCACTCATACTAAAGTTAATTTGTCTATATATAAGCATTGTCTTACTGAAAAAATAACTACGAAACCATTTGATAAGGTTATTAGGATTGAATCGCCATTACAATTTATTTGTTCGGATATTTATAATCTAATGAATGTGAAGGCTAGACATGGAAGTTCTTATTTCATTATATTTATTGATGACTTCACACATTTCGGTCATGTGTATTTAATTTTTCATAAATTTGAAGCATTAGATTACTTCAAACATTATTTGAATGAAGTTGAGAACCAATTAGAATGTAAGGTTAAAAGATTATGCACTAATCATGGAGGTGAATATTTGTCTATTCAGTTTAAAATAATGTATAATGATAAAGAGATTATTAGATAGCTAACAATCCCTGGAACTCCACTAGCAAAATGGGATTGCTGAAAGAAGAAATCGAACTCTTCTAGATATAGTTAGGTATATGATTACTCAAGCTAATTTATCAATTTCTTATTGGGAAACTATATTATTAGCTACAACCTATATATTTAATCGAGTGTCTTCTAAATCTGTTCCATCTACTCCATATGAACATTAAACAGGTAGAAAACCATATTTAAGTAATCTGAGACCTTGGGGATTAGCTGTATATGTTCATGATGAGACTCACAAATATCAAAAATTAGGACCCAGAGGTAAGAAATGTATCTTTATAATGTATTCTAATACTTCTAAGGGTTATGTTTTTATTGGTAAGCAATAAGATGGAATCATCTCTGAAATAGAGTCGAGAGATACTACTTTTCTTGAAACTAAGTTCCCAACGAGAGGTGAGGTTGATAAGATAATTCCTTTATTTGTTGTAGAGGAGGATAATGTTCCTTTATCAACAGATTAGGTATTACTAGAGATGTCTAAATTTAGTCAACCTAGTGGTAGTGATTTGCTGATGAGTGAGTCAGTTTCTCAACAGTTTAACCTATGAAGAAGTAATCGTCAGATTATTCCTCGAAGAAGATTTGACATTGAGAATGAGGCATTGATAATTCTCCCAATTGACAATGAGGAACTTCGAACGATTGATAAAGCATTGAGATGCTTAGTAAGAGAAAAATAAAAAATTGTAATAGATAAAGAAATGGAGTCTATGAGATAGAATCAAGTTTGAGATTTATTCGATTTTGCTCCGGGCCGAAGGGCTATTGGAAATAAGTGGATTCTCAAAGTTAAGAGAAAAGCACATGGATTGATTAATCGATACAAACCTTGTTTAGTTGCAAAAGGATATACCTAAATGGAGGATATTGATTTTGAAGAGACATTCTTTCCAATTGTGAAGTTTGTGTTAATGCATGTCATTCTAGCTATAATAACACATTTTGACATGAAATTACATCAGATGGATATAAAATTACTTTCCTTAATGGTGATCTTGATGAGAAAATCTATATGGCATAGCCAGAAAGTTATATTACTGAAGGCCAAGAGAATAGAGTATGTAGACTTAAAAAGTCTATATATGGATTAAAACAAACGTTAAGATAATAGAACATAAGATTTAATAAAGTCATTTTATCTTATACTTTTGAAATGATTAATGATTATCATTGTGTTTACCTAAGAAAGGAGAAAGGAAAGTTTGTTATCTTATCATTATATGTTAATAATATGATAATAGTTGTAAATGACATGAAATTTGTGATATAAGTCAAATCATAGCTTTCATCACAATTTTACATAATAGATATGGAAGAAACTCAGTACATCTTAGGAGTAAAGATCATTAAAGATCGATCAAAAAGATTTTTGGATTTGTCTCAAGAAACTTATATCACTAAGATGTTATAACACTTTAATATGTCATATTGTAATATTGAACAAGCACTTGTAGCGAGAAGTACTGTTCTGAATAAAAAGTATGTATCTCAAGACTCCTGAAGAAATAGTCGAAATAAAGAAAAATCCATATGTCAGTGTCATTAGTTTGTCTCTTGAAAAAATAGCAAAAGTATGTATCCCTAGTTTCAATGACTGCACAAGCTCTATAGGCGTGTGCGTCCAAGTGAGAAGAGGTTGTTGCTAAGTTGTTGGAGAGAGGGGTTGGTTTTAATAATCGGATGTGAAAAACATTCAAAGTGAAATAGGAATTTGATTTGTAAACTAAGAAGGGCTTTTCGATTTCGTATCATGAATATCCTTTCAACAACAAGGAAGAAGATCAAACAGAAAAAGATTTACAAGCCAAGATATGTGGGAGATCATTGTATTTATTTACAGACTTTGAATTATGTATATTGATCATGTCCGAACGCTGAATCAACGGACGCTGAGCACGTGGCGCTCTCCGCGTTGCTGACGTAGATCCCCGACCGGTCACACGGAGCTCCGGCGAACCTGCAAGGAAGTCGGGCCGGGAAGGGGTTCCCGGCGACGACCCTTCGACGTTCGAGTCAGGCAAGTGGACAACAAAGAAGTGGCTCCGAATATCAAAGAACGCGTACCTCTGGCGAAGTGGGAGGCTCCTTATATAGAGCTGAGAAGGGGCTCACGTACACATACCAAGGTGAATACGTGTCCTCAGCCCATACCTCAATATGGGCTTGTCAAAAAAGCTTACCTGACGCCATACTGCTACAGTCCGAGCACATCTCTGACGGGACAGCGATACTTTCTGTCATAAGATCCTGCGTATGGCCTGCTCGTCGAACATACCCGCTGTCAGGAGATGTTCCCTTGTCTTTTTCTCTCTTCTTACTCCATGTCAAGCGTCCGGCCGGTCGACAATTCCATCACGTCCGGCCGTTCGACAGTTCCATCACGTCCGGCCGGTCGGCAGTTCCATCACGTCCGGCCGGCCGTATGCGCCGGTCCTCTCGGGAGATTCCCGGTAGTGTGCTCCGCGGACTGTTCGCAGTATTGCTACTTTATGCCTTCGGCCGAGCGAGCCACCCGCTCGGCCATACGACCTTGTTCAACATGAGCGTCGGAACCCCGACTCCCGCCGGGGTGCCTTTGCTTTCAGTTGGACACCGGTCGGCCGGTCGGTCCAACCCTTTCCGGTCGGCCGGTCGGTCCACCCTTCTCCGATAGTCCTTTTAACCTTTTAACATCCACGTGGCGTTGACTTCTCGGAACGGGGGTCCCCTATTACTGCCGCCGGATCACTTGCCTCCCCTTCAAGTCTAGTCGAAGGAGGCGATTAGTCCGACTGACTGGACGATTGTTTCGCCGAGCGGCTCTTCCAAGAAACTATCCTCCGCTCGGCATATGTGGCGGTAATTACGGCCTCAGTCAACGCCACCATCCCTCGGATCTCCTCGGAAGTTGTACCAATCTCCGTCATTAAGGCCAAGCACGCGCTTTGCGCCTCGATAAGGCGCTTATTAAATGCTCCCCATGGCGGAATGCCACGTGGCATTGCTGCCGTCAGCGTACGGCGGTGGCGTCGCAGGCGACGAGAACGAGGCGGTTCGAAATCAAGGGCCCGATGCACGCTCCAATTCTCGCGACCTGGATCCAACGCCGGAGGCCGCTCGGGCTCTGCCCTATAAAATCTTCGCTTTCTCCCTTCTTCGCCGCATTTGCGTCTGCGCAAGTTCAACTGCTATCTCTGGTGTTTCGGTGCTCCGGCGATCCTGTTGTTGCTTCTTCCGGCGATTCCTTGTTCTTCTTCAACCTCTATTCTTCTCTGTAAGGCCCTTCTTCTTTTCTATCTCTGGTTTTCTTTGCATTCCTTTCCCAAGTTTTCGTCCTCGGGATACTGTTTCGTTGCCATCTTCTTGCTTGTATCTTCTGCCTTTCGTCTTTTTTGGTTTCGTCCGCTCGGACAATGGCCCAATCTTCTCAACCCGAAGACCAAACCCTCGGCCCATGGTACACTACCATGGAGTCGCGCTTCGATCGACGCGACGCCGATGTTCTGATTAATAGCTTTGATATCCCCTCCGACCTTGAAATCATCCTACCAACAGACTCCGCTCGGCCAAACAAACTGCCGCGCGGAGCTTTTTGTGTTTTCTAGGACCAGTTCACCGCCGGTCTGCGATTTCCGATCCATCCATTCTTTGTAGAAGTTTGCAACTTTTTCGACATTCCGCTCGGAAGCCTAGTCCTCAACACCTTCCGCCTTCTGTGCGGTGTTGTCGTTCTGTTTAAAATCCATAACATTCCCCTCCGACCGGAGGTTTTCTACTATTTATACTACCCTAAGCAGTCCGAGCCGGGCACCTACATGTTCCAGGCTCGGCCCGACTTGGTTTTCTTCAATAAACTTCCTTCTTCCAATAAGCATTGGAAAGAATTTTACTTTTACATTCGCCTTCACGAGCGGGCTCCCTTCTGAACCCAATGGCAGGTCGGAAATCCTCTCTCCCCCGAACTCAAAAGATTCAAGACCCGGCAGGATTATCTTCACGCCGCCAACATGCTCGCCGGCCTGCGGTTTGACATCAACAAGTTCCTTCCAGAAGGGGTTATGTACATATTCGGCCTGAGTCCGATCAGAACCCCCCTCCCGAGCGGCTTCGGTAAGAATTTTCCTTGTTCATTTGCCTTGATTGCTAACTGATTTTCTTCTTTTTCCTTTACAGCGAATATTGTCATGGAGTCGGTGATGGCTGGCATTCTGAAGAGAAAGGTGGCGACGCTCGAAGTCGCGGCAGCCAAAGAAATGGAGACGCTCGGCATCCAACCTGTCGGCTCGCATGAAGGGGAGAGCGGGACTCATGAAGAGTTAGCCGCTCAGGCCTCTCATCAGAACGTAGCAAGCGGAGCCACCCCCAGCGGAGGACCAACTGTCCAAGAGGAAGGTTCCGCTCGGGAAGAGGAACAACCCGGACAAAAGAGGCGCCAAGTGGAGACTCCACTCCGATCGGCCACGTCCGCTGTCCAACCATCTGAGCGGGTTACTGCAACCGCTCGCGGCAAGGCTCCAGAGGTCGAGGCTATTTCCTCCGACCTGATTCCATCTCAATTGGACGCGCCGGCGGACCCTCTTGAGGCCTTTCCAGTCAGTGTCCTTCCGCCTGCTCCCCGTCAAGTCCAACGTTCAACCATTTTATCCCAATTTTCAGCGCCAGCCTCCGATCCTCTTCCATCCTCGGCTCGGACGACCCCCGGTCATGGTCGCACTGTTAGGGTCACTCTACATCTCCCCACCGAGGAGCTTTTACCCGAGTCCGAGCGGCCAACAACGCCTGAGCACACAATCACCTTGAAGGGGCCCCTGGCCGAAATGTGGGCCGACACTCGGGCGCGCGTCGCGATGATCCCCCTCCGCAATTTGGCCAACAGCCACATGCAAGAGGCCACGGGAGTAAGTTCGTTCTCTTCCAAGTTTTTTATGCATTCTTTCTGATCGGCCACTAACAACTTCTCCTTTTTCTTTTTTGTCAGAGATGGGTGGAGGAGATAGCTGTCTCCAACCGCCTGGCGATGGTGGACGAGGAATTGAGAAAATTGAAGGCTGCAAGTGCTCCGTCCGGCTCTCAAGGCCCTTCTTACTCTGAGCTGCAGAAAGAGATCAAGAAGGCTCAAGATTTACTGGAGGTCGAGCGGAAGAAGACGGCCGATCAGGCCCATACCTTGGGCGAGCTCGAGCGGCAAGTCAAGACGCTCGACCAAAAGATAAGCCTAGCCACCACTCGGAAGAACACGGCTATCTCCGATCTGGAGAAAAAGAATGTCGAGGCTCGGGGCTTGGAGCAGAAAGTTAAAGAGATGACGGACCAATTGGCTAACGAGAAGGTTGTCCGAACGGACGAGGTGACAAAGCTCGAGGCTGCTTTACAAGAACACAAGGCAGCCGTCGATGCTTCCCGAGCGGCCTTTAAAGAATACCAGGAGGCCGAACCAAGCCGGGTCGCTGCCCTGCAACAGAAATACGTCCGTTCGGCTGAATTTTCGGAGAAGGTCTGCGAGCGGATGTACATGGCCTTCAAGCTTGCCATGAATGCCACGACGGAATACTTTAAGTCCAAGGGGCAACTTCCTGAGTCCGCCGTCATCCCGGCTAAGGACCAGGCGACACTTCTCAATGACATCCCGACGACGCTTTATGATTATTTAGAATAGGAGTCTATATGTAATTCTGCCGCTTGGCTAGAAAACTATCACTTTTTGTAACTAGGTCGTTCGGCCTTATTTTCTATATTTTCCTTTGCTAATCTATATGCGTGTTGTCCGCTCGGCTCGCTAACTATCGTTTATATTCGCCTGCTTCTCCTCGTAATTCTCCCCTCATCCCACCTTTCTTGTGTTCGAAAGGGGTTTTTACGAAGTATTTTGCGTGGATAGTCTGCTCGGATGAATGTATACTTTTTCGCAACTGAAATTTACGCTAGTTGTTCGCCAAGTACCTTTGGTCACCTGGTCGATCGGCGAGACGACTCATCAGTCGACTTTATTGTCTTAGCCAACGCAACTCGATTTTTAACGTCGGAGCTCGACGGTCTTCCGGCCGGAGGGTTTATAGACACCGGTCCGTCTCTCGATTTTTAACGTCGGAGCTCGACGGTCTTCCGGCCGGAGGGTTTATAGACGCCGGTCCGTCTCTCGATTTTTAACGTCGGAGCTTGACGGTCTTCCGGCCGGAGGGTTTATAGACGTCAGTCCGTCTCTCGATTTTTAACGTCGGAGCTCGACGGTCTTCCGACCGGAGGGTTTATAGACGTCGGTCCATCTCTCGATTTTTAACGTCGGAGCTCGACGGTCTTCCGGCTGGAGGGTTTATAGACGTCGGTCCGTCTCTCGATTTTTAACGTCGGAGCTCGACGGTCTTCCGGCCGGAGGGTTTATAGACGCCGGTTCGTCTCTCGATTTTTAACGTCGGAGCTCGACGGTCTTCCGGCCGGAAGGTTTATAGACAGTCCGTCTCTCGATTTTTAACCCGGAGCTCGCGGTCTTAGGAGGGTTTATAACGCCGGTCCGTCTCTCTACTTTTAACGTCGGGGCTCGGCGGTCTTCCGACCGGAAGGTTTATAGACGCCGTCCCTCGATTTTTAACGTCGGAGCTCGGCGGTCTTCCGGCCGGAGGGTTTATAACGCCGGTTCGTCTCTCGATTTTTAACGCCGGCTCGACGATCTTCCGGCAGGAGGGTTTATAGACGCCGGTCTCGATTTTAACGTCGGAGCTCAACGGTCTTCCGGAGGCTTTATAGACGCCGGTTCGTCTCTCGATTTTTAACGTCGGAGCTCGACGGTCTTCCGGCCGGAGGGTTTATAGACGCCGGTCCGTCTCTCGATTTTTAACTTCGGAGCTCGACGGTCTTCCGGCCGGAGGGTTTATAGACGCCGGTCCGTCTCTCTACTTTTAACGTCGGAGCTCGACGGTCTTCCGACCGGAGGGTTTATAGACGCCGGTCCGTCTCTCGATTTTTAACGTCGGAGCTCGACGGTCTTCCGGCAGGAGGGTTTATAAACGTCGGTTCGTCTCTCGATTTTTAACGTCGGAGCTCGACGATCTTCCGACAGGAGGGTTTATAGACGCTGGTCCGTCTCTCGATTTTTAACGTCGGAGCTCAACGGTCTTCCGGCCGGAGGCTTTATAGACGCCGGTTCGTCTCTCGATTTTTAACGTCGGAGCTCGACGGTCTTCCGGTAGGAGGGTTTATAGACGTCAGTCCATCTCTCGTTCTTTAACGTCGGAGCTCGACGGTCTTCCGACCGGAGGATTTATAGACGCCGGTCCGTCTCTCGATTTTTAACGTCGGAGCTCGACGGTCTTCCGGCCGGAGGGTTTATAGACGCCGGTTCGTCTCTCGATTTTTAACGTCGGAGCTCGACGGTCTTCCGGCCGGAGGATTTATAGACGCCGGTTCGTCTCTTGATTTTTAACGTCGGAGCTCCACGGTATTCCGACCGGAGGGTTTATAGACGTCGGTCCGTCTCTCGATTTTTAACGTCGGAGCTCGACGGTCTTCCGACCGGAGGGTTTATAGACGCCAGTTCGTCTCTCGATTTTTAACGTCGGAGCTCGACGACCTTTAAGGCTAATTTTGACACTGCCGTTCGGTGAAACTATTTGCCATCTTTTATCATTTTGCTTCCTGCATTACAAGGACATAGGCGACCAAAACATAAATAAAATTACACCAGCGCACCTCTCACCCAGCTCGGTATGGTTGGAGATGATTCGCGCTCCACGGTCGATCCAACCGTCGCCCGTCTTCATCCTCCAGATAATAAGCACCCGAGTGGAGCTTTTCAATGACTTTGAAGGGGCCCGCCCAAGGAGCCTCCAGCTTGCCAACGTCGCCGACCGGCTTTACTTTTTTCCAGACAAGGTCGCCCACTTGGAATGCTCTGGGGATTATGCGCCAGTTGTAGCTTTGCTTCATCCGCTGTCGGTACGCCATCAGTTGGGCGGCCGCCTTGTCTCGGTCTTCATCGATTAAGTTCAACTCCATGTTCCTCTGCTCGGCGTTATCATCATCATAGTTCTAGATCTGGACAGACTCGACGCCGACTTCAATTGGGATAACTGCTTCGCCGCTGTACACCAAATGAAATGGCGTGACGCCCGTTCCTTCCTTTGGGGTCGTGCGAATGGCCCATAAGACGTCCGACAGCTCGTCCACCCAACTACCTCCCATGTGATCCAGCCGAGCCCGAAGAATGCGAAGAATCTCCTGATTGGTTACTTCCGCTTGGCCGTTGCTCTGGGGATACGCCACGGAAGTAAAGTGTTGCTCGATGCCATAACTTTCGCACCATTCTTCGAGCTGCTTTCCTACGAACTGTCGTCCGTTATCAGATACGAGCTGGCGAGGGATGCCGAACTGACAGATTATATGCTGCCAGATAAACTTCTTGACCATCTGCTCGGTGATCTTGGCTAGTGGCTCGGCCTCCACCCATTTGGAAAAATAGTCGACCGCCACTAGTAGAAACTTCCGCTGTCCGATCGCCATAGGAAACGGACCCACAATATTCATTCTCCACTGGTCGAACGGACAAGATACGGTAGATGCTTTCATTTCCTCCGTCGGTCGGTGGGAGAAGTTGTGATACTTCTGGCAAGAAAGGCACGTCGCGACGGTCCGAGCGGCGTCCGCTTGCAGGGTTGGCCAGAAATATCCGGCCAGCAGGATCTTCTTAGCCAACGATCGTCCGCCCGGGTGCCCTCCGCACGATCCTTGATGTACTTCTTGGAGGATGTATGCTGCGTCTTCCGAGCTCACGCATTTCAAAAGCGGGCGGGAGAAAGCCTTCTTGTAGAGTTGGTCTCCAATGAGTGTGAACCGACCGGATCTCCTCCTTAATTGCTGGGCTGCTTCCCGATCGGATGGTGTTGCCCCCGACCGAAGAAATTCTATGATGGCTGTACTCCAATCGCTCGGAAACGTGAGGCCCTCCATCCGGTCGACGTGTGCAACCAAAGATACTTGTTCAATTGGCTGCTGGATGACGACCGACGTTATTGAACTTGCGAGTTTGGCTAACTCATCTGTCGCCTAATTTTCCGCTCGGGGTATCTTCTGGATAATGACTTCTCTGAAATTGGCCTTGAGCTTTTCGAAGGCTTCCGCATAGAGTTTGAGCCGAGCGTTGTTAATCTTAAAGGTGCCTGAGAGCTGCTGGGCGGCAAGCTAAGAATCTGAATGGAGCGTCACCCGACCAGCCCCCATATGTCGGGCGGCCTGCAAGCCGGCTATAATGGCCTCATACTCTGCTTCGTTATTTGTAGCTCTATAATCCAGCCGGACGGATAAGTGCATCTTTTCTTCTTGGGGAGAGAGCAATAGCACGCCAATCCCGCTCCCGAGCCGAGTGGATGATCCGTCCACGAATATTTTCCACATAGCTTCGGGCTCTGGCCTTTGCACTTCGGTGATAAAATCTGCCAAGGACTGCGCCTTTATCGCCGAGCGGGGTTGATACTGAATATCAAATTCGCTCAACTCCGTGGTCCATTTGATAAGCCGTCCGGACGCTTCTGGGTTCAGCAGCACTCTTCCCAAAGGGCTATTCGTCCGGACGATGATAGTATGCGCCAAGAAATAGGGGCGGAGGCGTCGAGCGGCGAGGACCAAAGCAAAAGCCAGCTTCTCGAGCCCGGTGTAGCGAGATTCTACGTCCTTTAAAATATGACTTAAGAAATACACGGGTTTTTCTCCGCTCGCCCTCACTAATGCCGAGCCCACTACTTGCTCGGTCGAAGATAAGTAAATACAGAGCGGCTCACCCACAGTTGGCTTGGCTAACACAGGCAGAGAATTAAGATATGCCTTCAGTTCTTCAAACGCCCGATCGCATTCTTCATCCCAATGGAACTTGGTAGCCTTGCGCAAGATTTTGAAAAACGGGAGACTCCGATCGGTCGTCTTCGAGATGAATCTGGACAATGCTGTTATCCGACCGGTCAAGCGCTGTACTTCCCTTGTATTTCTTGGAGGCGGCATATCTTGTAATGCTTTCACCTTGCTGGGATTTGCCTCGATGCCCCGCTCGGTCACTATGTAGCCTAGGAAACGCCCGCCTTTTGCTCTGAACAGACACTTCTGAGGGTTCAGCTTAACTCCATACTGCCTCAGCGTTCGGAAAGTCTCCTCCATGTCTTTTAAGAGATCGGCCGCCCGGACGGACTTGATGAGAATATCATCTACGTACACTTCCAAATTTCGTCTGATCTGTTCCTTGAAAACTTTGTTCATCAAGCGCTGGTAGGTTGCCCCCGCGTTCTTCAATCCGAATGGCATCACATTGTAGCAATATGTGTCGTCGGCTGTAACGAACCTAACCTTCTCCTGATCTTCTCGGGCGAACGGCACTTGATGGTAGCCTTGATAAGCGTCGAGCATGCATATCAACTCGCAGCCGACTGTGGAGTCAACCAGTTGATCGATTCGGGGCAGAGGATAAAAATCCTTCGGGCATGCTTTGTTGAGATCCCGGAAATCGATGCACACTCTCCACTTGTTGCCCAGCTTGGAGACTAGTACCACGTTCGCCAGCCAGCTCGGGAACTGGACCTCGCGTATGTGGCCGGCCTCCAGGAGCCTCTCGACCTCCGCTCGGATGATGGCATTTTGTTCGGCGCTGAAGTCCCTCTTTCTTTGCTTTACCGGCCGAGCGTCCGGTCGGACGTGGAGCTCGTGCTGCGCTATACTCGGTGAAATCCCGGGCAGCTCATGAGTCGACCACACGAAGACATCACAGTTTCTCTGGAGGCATTTGATCACTTCCTCTTTCTGACTTGCCTCCAGATCGACCGCAATGAATGTGGTGGCCTCCGATCGGATTGAGTGAATCTACACTTCCTCTTTATCTTCATAAACCAAATAGGGTGGTTTTTCAGTGATGGCGTTTACCTCAATCCGGGGCGCCTTCCGAGCAGAACTGGCTTCAGCTCGGACCATCTCGACGTAGCATCGCCGAGCCGCCAGTTGGTCTCCCCGTACTTCTCCAACCTTGTCTTCGACCGGGAACTTGATTTTCTGGTAGAAGGTGGAGACGGTCGCTCGGAATTCACTGAGAGCCGGTCGCCCCAAAATGACGTTGTATGCTGACGGAGAGTCGACCACGACGAAGTTTGCAGTCCATGTCCTTCTGAGTGGCTCTTCTCCCAGCGAGATAGCTAGTCGAACCTGTCCGACCGGCAGAACTTCATTGCCCGTAAACCCGTAGAGGGGGGTTGTCATGGGCAGCAGCTCGGCTCGATCAATTTGTAGTTGGTCGAAGGCCTTTTTGAATATAATATTGACCGAGCTTCTTGTATCAATGAAAACATGGTGAATAGTGTAGTTGGCTATTACCGCTTTGATGAGAAGGGCATCGTCATGAGGCACTTCAACTCCCTCCAAATCCCTGGGCCAGAAGCTGATTTCGGGTCCGCTCGCCCGTTCCTGGCTGCAGCCGACCGCATGGATCTGGAGTTGCCTGACGCTCGCCTTCCTTGCTCGGTTAGAGTCGCCTCCGGTCGGCCCGCCAGCTATAACGTTGATTTCACCTCGGGAAGTGTTACTTCTATTTTCTTCTTCCCGAGCAGATGACCTAGGATGCTCCCTAGACCTCCGGGGATTGTCCTCACGCCTCGAAGTATGATGCCGCTCGGGAGTCTGTGGCCGCCTGTTGGATATCATCCGATCGGCTTCGCGAGGGCGCTGTCGCCTGTCGGATGATGGCGATCGACGGTGGTCACCTCGGGGCACGGGGTGGGCGATCAAGGGAAGGCTTCGGCAGTCTCTTGTATTATGCGTGTCTGTCCGGTGAAATGAGCAAAATATTGGGGTCCATACCTTCTTTTTAGGTTTGGGCCGCTCGGCAGACACTTCTTGAATGGCGTGGGATCTTGCATGTTGCTGGGGGCGGGATGTTTCAGCTCGCGGTCCTCTGGGCGGCTGATGGGCAGTGTGTGGCTTCCACTCGGGAATGGGAGCCCGCTCGGTTGGAGCTTCCTTCCTTCGGGCCGCCTGGGCTTCCTCCACATTGATGTATTCATTGGCCCGGTGTAGCATATGATCGTAGTCTCGGGCCGGCTTCCGAATGAGCGAGCGGAAGAAATCCCCGTCCACAAGGCCTTGCGTAAATGCATTCATCATTGTCTCCGAGGTGGCCGTTGGAATGTCCATGGCTACCTGGTTGAATCGCTGGATATAAGCTCTGAGCGGCTCTCTGGGCTCTTACTTGATGGCGAATAGGCTGACGCTTGTCTTTTGATAACGCCGACTGCTTGCAAAGTGATGGAGGAAGACCGTGCGGAAGTCTTTGAAACTTGTGATGGATCCGTCCGGCAACCTCCGAAACCACCGTTGAGCCGATCCCGAGAGGGTGGTAAGGAAAACTCGACACTTCACTCCATCTGTGTATTGATGAAGGGTAGTTGCGTTGTCGAACTTACCCAAGTGATCGTCCGGGTCAGTGGTTCTGTTGTATTCACCGATTGCCGGGGGCACATAGTGCTTTGGCAGAGGGTCCCGCAGGATGACCTCTGATAATTGACGGTTGACCCGCTCGGGGGAGGTGTCCGCTCGGGGGGCCTTGCCTTTTCTGTTGTCTCGTATTGGCACTTCATCTGACGAAAATCCTCAGTCCCGATTCACTGCTGCGACTTCAGGAGGCGTGCGGAATAAGGCCCGATGAAATGGAACCGTGGCCTGAGGTGCTTCCGCTCGGCCCCCTGATACTGATGTTGCTTGCTACTCAATCCGCTCGGCTTGTGACTTTTGTCTCTGTTCCACAAGCTTAGCTGCTCTTGTCTCGATCAAAGCGTCAAGCTCCTCTGTGGAGAGCATCACAGAGTGCGGTCGTCCAGCCTCGTCCATTGTTTCCGATCGGATGTAGGAGCCTTCCCACAGACGGCGCCAAATTGATCCTGTCCGAACGCTGAATCAACGGACGCTGGGCACGTGGCGCTCTCCGCGTTGCTGACGTAGATCCCCGACCGGTCACACGGAGCTCCGGCGAACCTGCAAGGAAGTCGGGTCGGGAAGAGGTTACCGGCGACGACCCTCCGACGCTCAAGTCAGGCAAGTGGACAACAAAGAAGTGGCTCCGAATATCAAAGAACGCGTACCTCTGGTGAAGTGGGAGGCTCCTTATATAGAGCTGGGAAGGGGCTCACGCACACATACCAAGGTGAATACGTGTCCTCAGCCCATACCTCAATATGGGCTTGTCAGAAAAGCTTACCTGACGCCATACTGCTACAGTCCGAGCACATCTCTGACGGGACAGCGATACTCTCTGTCATAAGATCCTGCGTATGGCCTGCTCGTCGAACATACCCGCTGTCAGAAGATGTTCGCTTGTCTTTTTCTCTCTTCTTACTCCATGCCGAGCGTCCGGCCGGTCGGCAGTTCGGGAGATTCCCGGTAGTGTGCTCCGCGGACTGTTCGCAGTATTGCTACTTTATGCCTTCGGCCGAGCGAGCCACCCGCTCGGCCATACGACCTTGTTCAACATGAGCGTCGGAACCCCGACTCCCGCCGGGGTGCCTTTGCTTTCAGTTGGACACCGGTCGGCCGGTTGGTCCAACCCTTTCCGGTCGGCCGATCGGTCCACCCTTCTCCGATAGTCCTTTTAACCTTTTGACCTCCACGTAGCGTTAAATTCTCAGAACAGGAGTCCCCTATTACTACCGCCAGATCATATATCATACATTAAAAATGCTACATGTTCAACCTAATGTAGAAATCTAAATATATAATCAATCAAACAAATTAAATAGTAATTTTTTTTCTAATCATCAGAGTATCCTTTTCCTTAACTTTTTTTTATTCTTTCCCGTTATAACTCTAGTTCCTTATTCTCTTATACCTGACTCATTTCCCAAGATTTAGAGTACAAGAGGTTTACTCATTTATTATAAATTCAGGAGTGAATCACTCATGGTAGAAAAAAGATTGAAAAATTCTGTTAGGGGCAAAGTGAAAATTTTCTTTAAATCAATATCACACACAAGTCTACGTTCTTTACAAAATTTCAAAGTTGTCTTTTAAATTTTAGAATTAAAAAAAAACTATTTATTTAATTAATTTTTAGCGAAAAGTCTTTAAGTATATGTGTGAAATTAATGGTGTAAAAAAAAGGCCTATTGAAGCAGGATCGTCTTTTTTTTTAAATAATAATAAAAATAGTAATTTTAAAATAAAAATGTATAAAAATCACATTAGTATGTATTATTAATAATTTTAAAACAATATTTCTATTTCTATTTTTTATATTTGAAATTTTTTTTATCAACCTAACCTATGAACCGTCTAATCTTACTGACAAACAAACCAAATTGAGTTAGCTATTTTCTCACGCAGTAGTAAAACATTCAGAAATAAATTAGAGGACTAGAAGCAAATCTCAAATGGGATAAATATTTTAAAGGTTAGCCTTTAAGGGTATATAAGTTGTATTTTGGATCTGATAAACGAATTGAAGAAAAGATTGTCTAGCACTCTAGCCCATAATTAATCAGACAATATCTAAATGAATCATTAATTAGTTGGACATCATTAAAAAAAAAATCAAAAGGGCATCCTCTTTCATTTATTATCAAATGAATATCACATTTTGTCATATATTTTACTTTTCAAAACTATCCTTACTTTTAGTATTATTATAGCAACTATAAATTTATAGCTACTACATAATTATAACAGCTACTATAAAATTATAATGATGATTCAATACTTGTTTCATAATTATACCAGTTATAATTTTATAATCACTACAACATAATTATTTTAATTCTGATCAATATTAATAACACGATATTTTAGCATGCATAGCTGTTACAATATGGACATTTCATCTCTAGTCAATTTTGGTCAATATTATACTATAATAACACTTTAATACAAATAACATTGTGATGTAACAATTACATAACTATTATAATATGAACACTTTATCTCTAATCAATACTCGTCAATATACTAATTAACATTAATCAATATTATATTATATTATATTAACTACCCATTATAATTGATATTTTATTTTTATCAATACTAGTTAACATTGTATTGTAAAAGTAACAATCTCATAGTTATTATAATTATATAATTGTAACATCCATAAGATTATAATTATATAGTAACTATTGGATTGTAACTACTATGATGATCTAGTAGCTACAAATTCTTAATTGTCATTACAAGGCAGTTTCAAAAAGTTAAATATACAGGGATGTAATGAGATTTTTTTTTTATAACAAATAAGAGAGTGGCGTCTTCTAACGTCCTATTGATTCTTATCTAAAAAACACATTTAAATCTTAATTGTTGCTGACGATGAGAAGGACTGGATGATGTGATCGAATATGGGCGGTTTGTACTCACCTAGCAACATCGAGAGAGCAATCAACTCATCTTTTTTCTTCTCATAAAGACAACTGGGAAAGAGAAAATACAAGACCCCAACGGAGCTAAACATGACATGTATATTGTCATATAGCAAAGGCTTAGAATTCAACAAAGTTACTAATTAAAATAAGGACATTCTCTAGTGGAAAATTGTAGCCTGTGATGGAGCTTAATTATCATCTAGAGATCAAACGTTAATTAAAATAATCAAAAGTCTCTTTCACATCCCCAAAACCCAATAAATGAGGAGGAAAACAATACCTTCTTCACTTGTGGTGGAAGTGATAAAACATTCAACCTTCAACCTTTCATTATTTTTTATTTTTTGTTTAACTTGTTTATGGAAAGGTAGAAAGGGTGAGGCAAACTGTAGTGGGGGGTGTCAGAGGCAAAGTGGGAGGGGGTGAGCAAATGATGAAGGGAGGAGAGTCCATGCACTGGACTGCATGTTCTTCTTCTACTTTCACTCTTTTCACAACTCATTTGCACTGTTTTACACAGCATGAGAAGGTGCTTTTGTATTTTTACAAGATCCTTTTTAGCTTTTGGAAAATGGAGAGAAAAGAGAGAAGAAGGGAGAGGAAAAGGAACTGCCCTGCCTCTTTTTTCAGTTCCTATCAGAATCCAATAAATCAGAATAAAAAGAAGAAGAAAAGGAGAGTAAAAGTAAGTGGCAGGATTGTCATGAAGTCCTCAAGTATACTGGAGATACATATGAAATAGTTCCCTAGATTTGGAGGAGTTTTCTGCTTGAGATGTGCCAAATATTTAATCTTTCTCAGTTTAATTTTTTTCATACTGTTATTTTTAAACACTACACAATCTTCACTAGATAGTAGTTTATGGATTGAGTTTAAAGTTTTTTCTCCCAATTCAGATAAAAATCATGGATTAATCTTTTTTTAAAAAAAAATACTGGTGGCCTGAATCCCAATCAGGCATCTGGTACAGTTTCTGTTGCTCCCAAAGGGACATGGACCATATACAATTAAGTTCTTCCAACAAGGACACAAAGAATCAAATATAGCAGATTTAAGTGAAGTAGGAGGATCAAAAATTAAATTAACTCAAATTTAAACACAGAATCCAAAGTAGGGAAAGACTACCTAACTTTTTAACAACAAATATTAAACTTTTCCCCTTTTTTCCTTTTTCTTTTTGCCTCAAGTTAATGGTTGATTTCTTCCTTTCTTCATAATTGTCAGCTCTTCTGGCCTTCACCTCTCTCTCTCTCTGTATTATTGTATTACTGTGCAAGAACTCTTCATTTTCTTCCTCTTCTTTCTTCTTCTTCTTCTTCTTCTTGTTGAAGCTTAAGCTCTTCCTAAACTCATGGATTCTGAAGCTTTGCTTGCAGATCATCAACCAACTGATGGGGTATGTGCTAGCTTTAATTTGCCCTTTAATTTCCTTCATATACTTTGCTCAAGTTAATTATCTATGTGTTGAAGGTTTCTATCTGTGTGTTTTTTAATTAGTTTAAGCGTCATGCTGCGGCCTTCAAAATTCTCTGTATCTATCTGTTTTCCAGTATACATGTCTTTTTCTTTGTTTCTGGGCTTGTGTTCAGCCTCATTTACACTCATTGCAGATTCTTCAAGAACTTGATCTCCTTCTATTTTGTAGTGTTTTTTTTTTTTTTGAAAAAAGAAAGAAAAAAATTCAGGGTAATCTGCAAGCTAGCAATAGTATGTGATCCATCATATCTACCTTTTACGTTTCCATTTCTGACTTATTTTTATATTTTCCATTGCCTAAATTCTTTATGTCCAACGATTTCATTGTGAAAAAATCACTTTAATCGCAGATTTTCTTTAGTTCCTCTCTGGATTAGGAAGCAAGCTCTTTATCTTAGAACTGATTGTTCTGATCGCCGGAAAATGTTTTAGAAATTAATCTTTAATTTTCTTGACAAGGACAAGCCTCTTCTAGCTGTCTTTGTTCATGGGATTAGTCTGAACACCTGAATTATTAAAAAAAAATACATTGAAAAATTCCATAATGCAGATTGTTGAGGAGAAAAACACTGTCAAAGAGAAACGCTTGAATGGAGAAGAGTCCAAAGACGAGGAGAATGCAGCCATTGCCGAAGCTGAAAGATTAGATGCCGATCGAGTAGTTCTTCAAGAAGCAGTCATTTATTGTTCTAAAATGCCAAATTCAACATCAGAAAAAGAGTGCAGAAAAGAAGAGGCAATTAAAGAGGTTGATTCCTTCAGTGAAGTTGTTGAGACTACAAATAAGACTATAGAGATGATCAAGGACCACAAGAATGGCGAGCTCGAGGTGCCATTGGAGATTGCAGAAGTTGCCGCTGCCAATGGCGAGGTCGAGTCTCCTCCGGTCGAGTCGAACAATGCTAATTCAGCTGCCGGAGATGCTGAGGGGATCTCTGAGCAAGTAGTGGTGATTCCAACTGAGTCGAGTAGCACTGCGTCTGCTACTTCAGATGTTGCAATTGCTGTGGAGACAAGAGAAATAGAAGCTAAACTTGAAGATCTAACAGATTCTGTTAGTGTTAAAATTACTGACGATATCGAAGTAGTTGCAGATGAAGTCGAAAAACAAGTTTCAATCACACTAGCGGCTGATTCTTCATCTACTGAAATTGCTGAAGAATCAAGAGAGGTAGAAGCTGAAGCTGAAGCTGAGCAACAAGTTTCAAGTGATTCCAGAATAGCTAATTCAGATGTCGAAAAACAAGTTCTAAACGAGTCCAGTAATGCTGCTTCAGCTACCTCTTTTGCCGAGGAAGCTAAAGAGGCAGAAACTAAAATCGAAGAAGAGAAAAAAGAAGCAATAGAAGTTGAAGAACTAGAAGAAGATGTGACTGCTGAGAAAACAGGAGAAGAAGTCGAAACTGAGACTAAAGAGGTTACTTTATCTGTTCTAACTACTGAAGAAATCAGAAACACTGAAGATAAAAGTGTGGATGATCAGAAAGAAGCAGCAATAGAAGTTCAAGAACAGGCTCCAAGTGATTCTAGTACTTCCACTCTAAGTAATGGTAAAAGGCTGGAATCAAAGCTTATAGACGATGAACAAGAGGTACCAGCAGACGCCGAGCAAAAAATTCAGAGCAACGAATCTGCAGGGGTAGAAGAAGCTAAAATTGATGATGGTAAGACAGAAGTGGAACAACAATTTCCAAGTGATTCCACCAATGCAGATGACAACCAGGAAGTGCCAATAGAAGCTGAAAAACATGTTGCAACTGAGGCTAGTGATGTTACTTCGATTGTTGTTACTTCTGATGAAGTCGGAAGCACTGAAGCGAGAATTATGGAAGATGAGAAAGAAGCAGAAATAGAAGTTCAAGAACAAGTTCCAAGTGGTTCTAGCACTTCCACTCCGACTGACAGAATCAGTGAGGAAACCCAGAAGGTAGAACCTAAGTTTGTAGATGAAGAGGAAGTGGTGCGAGCCGAAGATGAAAAGCAAATTCCAGAATTTACAGAGATAGGAGCTAAAGTTGAAGTTGAGCAGCAATTTCCAAGCGATTCCGGTGGTACTACTTCTGCTACTGGAATTACAGAGAAATCTCGGGAGATAGAAGATGAACTTGCAGACGACTGCAAGGAAGTAATAACAGAAGCTGAAAAGCAAGTTACAAGTGGGAATAGCAATGCTACTTTAGCTTTTGCTACTGCTGCTGAAGTCGGAGAAACTGAAGCTAAAATTGAAGATGATGAGAAGGAAGCAGCAACAGAAGTTCAAGAACAGGTTCAAATTGATTCTGATACTTTCACTTCGGCTAACCGAATTGCCCAGGAAACTAAAAGGCTAGAATCTAAGCTTATAGATGATGATCAAGAGGTGCAGGAAGAAGCCAAGAAACAAATTTCAAGTGAGGAATCCTCGGATGTTAGAGTGAAAATTGACGATGGTAAGACTGAAGTAGAACCAGGAGTTGAACAACAATTTCCAAGTGATTCATTAAGTCCTACTTCAGTTATTGTAGTTGCTGAAAGATCAGGAGAGATTGAAGCTGAGTTTGCAGATGACAACAAAGAAGTGAAAACAGAAGTAGAAAAACAAGTTGCAACTGAAACTAATGACGTCGCTTCAGCTGTTGTTACTGCAGATGAAGTCAGAAATACTGAAACTAAAATTGACGACGATGAGAAAGGAGATCTAACGGAGGCTCAAGAACAAGTTCCGAGTGTTTCTAGTACTTCAACTTCAGCTGATAGAATTGCTGAGGAAACTAAAAGGTTAGAATCTGAGCTTATTGATGAAGACAAAGCGGTGCTGAATGATTCTACTTCTGCCATTTCTACTCCTGATGAATTCATAGAGACCAAGGCTAAAATTGAAAGTGACGAGGAAGGTGCAGTGATAGAAGTTGGAGAACAAGTTTCAAGTAATTCCAGAACTTCAGCTAACAGAACTGATGAAGTCAAACTTGCAGATGATAATCAAGAAGTAGTGGTGAATGCTGAAGAGCAAGTTCTAATTGAATCTAGCAGAGATATTTTTGTTGTTGCAGGTGTTGAAGAGAATAAAGAGATAGATGCCAAGTTTAAAGATAATAAGCAAGAAGAAGAAGCTGCAGAAGTTAGAAAGCAAGAACTGAATCTTCAGGGAAATGAAGCTGATGCTGCAAATGGCAATGAACGAGTTTTAGCCAAGGAAGAAACGGAGAATGCAGCCATTGACGGCAACTCAGACAATTCAAATGTCACTGAGCCAAACACTATAAATCTGGTACAAGAAGATGCAGGTACTGATCACACTTCAGTTGTACAAACCGCAGTCGAGATCTCACAACCAGAAGTTGAGGTTGAAACAAACAAGATTGATTCTGGTTCTTTCTCTGAATTACCGACCAGAGAAGAAGAGCCTAATGCGAGTGCTGAAGGTGTTGACAAGAAAGATAACATTTTAGAAGATAAGGCATTCATGGATAACCTAAATGATGTTAATACGATCAGTCAAGTTCCCCGAAGCAATGATCAGTCACAAACAGATGCGAAAGACATCAATATTGAGATCTCGCAAGAAGATAAAATCACTTTGGTGGAGTCTTCAAAAAATCTTGATTGTAGTACTGAGACTAATGATGAATTTGAAGGAAAGGAAAGTTCAGAAGGCATTGAAATAGCAGAGGGTGAAAAGGAGGATATTTTGAAAGTTGGCAAAGTGATCTTGGATGAAGACTCAAAACATTCTCATGCTCCTGACATTACTGAATCCTCAAACAAGATTGAGAAATTTGAAGTTGCCAAAGAGAAGTGTGAAGACTCAGAAAACAACAGTACAATTACTAATGAAGATGAAACAACTAAATCAGCTGGTGAAAATGCTGATGCTTCAGGTAATTTGTCTGTGGAAAATAAAACATATGAGGATAAAGAAGAAAAGCAAAGCAAAGATGAAAGTGTCAACAAAGACTATGTCGAAGCTCCAAAAGATATTGATGTTAAAGAGGAGATTGCAACTGCTGTTTCTGCATTTGTGGATGCTGACAACAAAAAAGAAAGTGAAAAAACTATTGATGAAAGCTTGTCTCCAAAATCTGCTGATCTTGTAAAGCTAGAGGAAGAAGTTCCTAAAGAGAGTGCTCCTGCTAAGTCCTCTCCGCGTCGTTCAAACAACATAATATCAAAGGTCAAGCACCAAATTGTCAAAGCAAAGAAGGCAATCATGGGGAAATCACCAAGTTCAAAAGCCATGTCACCGAAGAGCAAAGAAGAAATCAAATAGATATAGCATAAGACTAATTGTTTTAGTGTGCTCTATTTAGTTGTTGAGTCCTGTAAATAACTAAAGGGCCTATGGAGTGTTTCTGATCCTTGCTTCGACCATGAATGTACAATGAGGTGGAATCTCCTGCCAGGATTCAAAGGATCGACTAGAGGAAATAAGGCTTCAGCTTGTTGCAGAGTTGTGTGTTTGTCTAGTTCTTGTTCTTATTTGTATTTAAAGGTTTGTTATTTGTGAAGACATTATTTGGGTTCAGTGTGATTTATGACTTTTTCCCCCCTAGCATATAGGTATGTGATACAGTGCGTATTTTGTGGGGTTGATAAGATGATGTGGCTCGAAGTCAGGCCAATGTGGTCGGTCAACAATCCAGCTGACGAGGAGGTCAAGAGGGTCAGAAGTCAGGCCAATGTGGTCAGTCAACAGTCCAGCTGACGAGGAGGTCAAGAGGGTCAGAAGTCAGGCCAATGTGGCCGGTCAACAGTTCGGCTGACGAGGAGGTCAAGGGGGTCAGAAGTCAGGCCAACGTGGCCGGTCAACAGTCCAGCTGATGCGGAGGTCAAGAGAGTCAGAAGTGGCTTAGCCCTAATAGTAAGTAGTAAAAGGGTTCATGGGCCACATATAGCTACAGATGGAGACTACCGGCAGGTCTGCTTACAGACCCAGCATACAGGTCGGAACGCTCATGCCTTGGATGAAAGCAAACAGATGCGGGTCGGGAATCAGACCCAGCGTGCAGGTCGGAACACTCATGCCATGGATAAAAGCAGACACGTGTTGGTCGGCGGATAGACCCGGCGTGCAGGTCGGAACATTCATGCCCTGGAGGAAAGCAAACAGATGCAGGTCGGGAATCGGACCCCGCATGCAGGTGGGAACGCTCATGCCCTGGATAACAGCAGATAGATATGGGTCGGCGGACAGACCCAGCGTGCAGGTCGTGACGTTCATACCATGGATAACCGTGGACAGGTGCAGGTCAGGGAACCGACCCAGCGTGTAGGTCGTGACGTTCATACCATGGATAACCGTGGACAGGTGCAGGTTAGGGAGTCGACCCAGCGTGCAGGTCGTGACGTTCATACCATGGATAACCGTGGACAGGTGCAGGTCAGGGAACCGACCCAGCGTGCAGGTCAAGACGTTCATACCATGGATAACCGTGGACAGGTGCAGGTCAGGGAACCGACCCAGCGTGCAGGTCAAGACGTTCATACCATGGATAACCGTGGACAGGTGCAGGTCAGGGAACCGACCCAGCGTGCAGGTCGGGACGTTCATACCATGTATAACAGCGGACAGATACGGGTCGGGAATTAGACCCAGCGTGTAGGTCGGGATGTACATGCTTCGAATGATGCAGACGAAGGTGGGTCAGGAGACCAGACACTACATGACAAATAGACCTGCAAGGAATCGTAACTACCTGTCATAGAACAATCATCTAAACCCAGCGTGTAGGTCGGGATGCACATGCTTCGAATGATGCAGACGAAGGTGGGTCAGGAGACCAGACATTACATGACAAATAGACCTACAAGGAATCGTAACTACCTGTCGGAGAACAATCATCACATGCCAGGGAATATTCTAACGGGGGGAGGCTCATACCCTTCTTGGTTCCTCCTCTAGCCTATAAGAGAAAGCCACGTGTCGACCACCGCCAGACAGAGCCTGACATCCGACATTCCCTGACATTCACGAGGTTCAAGAAGCCTAAGTTGCAGTATAAAAAAGGATGATTTGTCCCTTACGCAGGTACGCTCACTCGTCATTTCTTACCAGTCTTTTACTTTTCGTGCTTTCTCTGTGATTTCTAGGGAAAAAGTACCTGACTTGAGCGTCGGAGGGCCTGACCCGGGGACTTTTTCCCTGGTTTCTAGTCTCTAACGACCGGTGGACTCGTCTGAGTGTGTGCAGATCAATAGCGTCATCATCCTGATCCTTTCTATCCGTAGAACCGCCTGTACGAACCTGTCCAGAGGGTACCTCACTGATTCAGCGTCTCAACGACTATCCGGCAACTTTTAGCACAACAAGGCCCGCCTTCATCCGACTCAGCTTCCGGACGGGATCAAATTTGGCGTCGTCTGTGGGAACACAACAACCTGATCCGGAACGTGACGATGGAGGAGTCTGGCCGCATTCACGTCACTATGACCGCTGGAGAATACGAGTTATTCAAGGAGGCCAAAAGATTGGCAGCCTCGGAGAGACAGGCAACTGTTTCACTACCGCGACAAGCCCCTGTTGAAGCTTCTAAGGAGCCCCTCTCTGTTTCAGATCGAGGTTCCAAAAGAAAGCAGCCTGAGGTATTTCCTCAACATCCTTATCATGAGCCTGACATAGGATATTATCAGCCAGAGCCACAAGCACAAAGCCTTAAGAAGGAGCAACCTCAAGCATTTGTGGCTGAGAGTTCACAGCCGCAGGATTCGAAGAAGGGAAAGGCCCTTGTCATACCTGAAGTGTTCCCCGAAGATCCAGACGAGAAAGTACCTTTCTCGGCCAGGATTCTAAATGAAAGACTGCCTAAAGGTTATAGAGCCCCGTCGATCGGAGAATATGACGGGAGCAAGGATCCGGAAGAGCACTTGCAAAAATTCAAAAACGCAGCCCTGCTGCACCAATATAGCGATGCTGTCAAATGCAGAGTTTTCCTGAATACTTTATCTGGTTCAGCCTTAAAATGGTTCAATGGGTTGCCTCAAGGGTCCATCACCTGTTTTCTGGACTTCAAAATGGCTTTTCTGGGCCGATTTGCTAGCAGTAAGAAATATCAGAAGACAGATCATTGCCTTTTCACCCTAAAGCAGGGGCCAACTGAGCCCCTGAGAAGCTATATCAATCGCTTTAATCAAGTGGCTCAAGATGTCCCTACTGCCACTTCGGAGATTCTGATGAGCGCTTTCTCTCATGGATTGGGAGAGGGAGAGTTCTTCAGAGATCTCACCAAAAATCCTGCTCGAAATTTTGATGAGATGGTGGAAAAAGCTGCTTCCTACATTAAGGTGGAGGAAGCACAAGCAGCTCGAAAGAAGGCCGAAAGATCACTTCCTTCCACCAACAAGCAAGAAAGAAGAGCGCCTCAACCACCCCCTCAACCTCTACCGCGAGTCCGGGAAGCCAGACCTGTCTTTCATCCCGGGCCAAACCAGGGCCAGGGAGTAATCGGTACTGTACCTATCATAGATCCCGTACACATGATACTAACCGATGTTTTCAGTTTGCTCGAGACTCTAAACGAGCCGCCGAGATGGGTTTGCCCCCGCCTGAGCTAGCTCCTCAGTTGATCAAGATGATGGAAGAACAAATGGTGGCAGGACAGGTCGGACCATCTCGTCCTGACCTTGCAGGACCTAGCACTCATCAGCCTGGCTGAGGAAAAGAGCCAGAAGGATCATGGGAGGTCGAAAACAAAGGTAACGCAGCTGTTAGAGAGATCGGCATGATCTCTGGAGGGCCGACTGACGGAGATTCAGGGAGAGCGCATAAGTCTCATGTTCGGCGATTGGAGGTTCATGCTGTCGGATGCAGTCAGGAGCAAGCTGCTAGCCCTGTTCTTAGTTTCGGGCCGGCAGACCTGGAGGGTCTGGAGTTGCCTCATGACGATGTGCTCATCATCAAAGCCATCATTGCCAATAGCCGAGTGGCTCGGGTTTTTGTCGATACCAGGAGTTCGGTCAACATTCTATTCAGGACTACATTTGAAGAGATGCAGATTGATGCTGCTGAACTCCAGCGAGTGGCTACATCTTTATATGGATTTACCAGCAATGAAGTGAAGCCTATGGGTCAGCTTAAGCTGGCTATATCACTACAAGAAAAAATGTCTACTATGACATTTTCTTAATGACACTTATAAAAAAATATCATTATAAATACTTTATAGTGACATTTATCAAAAACCAAAAAATAATAATAATAATAACATATTAAACCCTTTATTATGACAGTTTGATAAATGTCAATATAAAAACAATTAGTTTAATAATTTACGTAACTTAATAAACACAATTATATTAGACCCTTTCTTTTCCCTTTCCCTGTGCCGTTTCATTTTCTCACGCCGCGTGATATTTTTATCACGCTGCTAGGTTTCCTTTCGCCAGCAATCGAGCTCGTTCTCCTTCGATCGAAATCTCCTCTTTTCCCGACGTCGCACGCCGCAAGTCTCCTTCAATCGATCTCCTCTTTTCCTTTCATTCGCACGCCGCAAATCGACAATCACACACGGCCAGGTTTTGCTTTTCGCACACCACCACTTTGTCCTTAGATTTCATCTTTTACCTACGCCACACCTCTCGGTCACGACGCACAAGATTTCTATTTTTTGCAGGCAGCCGCATTTCTTTCTCACGCTGCAAGCCGCCGCTCACACAAACGTCTGCTGCATTTTCCAGGAACGCGCTGAATCCACCCTTCATCTTCTTAGGTTTGTGTATGTGCTAATTCTATCTTGTTTCTAGGTTTTTGCAGATTTTTTTTTGTTTTGTTTTGCTTAGTGTTACATTTTTTTTTGTTTTGCTCAGTGTTACATTTTTGTAGATTTTTTTTGCTATGTATCCAAATTACCAACAATTGAAGAATCTTGATTACAATTTTCCAGAACATCCCTCTGATCAACTTCAAGTTTTTTGAAATTATTCAAACTTTATTCAGCTAATTCACGTCTTTACACCTATTGTATCTGTCTGTTGTGTAATTTTCAAGCCTCTTTGTGAAATGATTTTCATGCTTGTTGGTAATACTATCTATTATTGGGGTAGTACCATGTGGTAAAGTAGTCATGAAGCTTAGTTTGTGTGCTCATTCAAATTTACATTAAAGAGCATTTCAGTCTTAGTTCTTAGTAATAGCTATACCCTGTTTATTTTGCCAATTTCATACAGTTGTAAAGGTTCAATCAATTTAAGGAACCTGATTGTAGTTGTATTTATTCTATAGAAAACACAAGAAATAATGAGCATGTAAGATTAAAAAGTCAAACATCTGTCATTATCATGTTTTGATTCAAATCGAAGGTGTTGATAACTTCTATTACATTTACTTCTAAAATGTGTTTACACAATAGAATGCTAGTTTAAACTTGGTCTTTGACATAGCTTTGTTGATATGTATGATAAATTGTGGTCTATAGTATTGTAATGCAAGTGTATTTATGCATACTGATTTACTTACTGTATTGTATCTTTTGTATGATTGTGAGTTCCCGAGGGCATGATGCTTACTGAGGTTTTGAACTTTTGTCTTCCTTATTCCAATTGCTTAGATGAAATGATCTTTCCTCAATTAGTAATTGAACTTTCTGCTACTAACTTCTATTTCAAATGGCATTCAGGAACATGATGGGGATCTAAACAGTGCTATTAGCGCACATTTTGGTGAAATAGACAGGGTTATATATGTATTACTATGTTTTACCATTTACTCAATACATAGTATTTGTGACTTTAGAAATGCTAGTGTTTATCATTAAATTATTTCCTAGATTAGTTTAGAGTCATTGTCTCATCTTTATACTTTGTTGATTTTGCTTAAATACAGACAGTAGAGGAAGAAAGAGCATTTTGTGAACACTATTGGGAGAATCATGGAAGTGGGCAATGCTGGATCTGCTGAAGCATTTGATTTAATACGAGTTTTAGTATCCCCAAACTTTAAATGCTTTAGAGAATAATTTACTATATCTGTGCTTTTGTCTGTATATTATGAGTGCTCGACCTTAGTAGCAAGGTAGTTTGAAGTCATAAAGTACACATTTGATTAGACTTCTAGTAATGAAGTAAATGTCAAATGAAACTTCAAGCAAAATATTCAGTTACGGAATATATAATGTCTAGTTTGACTTCTAGTTTGAGTCTACATGCACTTTAGACTTTGAAACTCATATATAATGTCTCTGAATGGTAGCAAAGCATCTCAGCTACGGAATGTCTGCCCCGTGCATTTACTGCTACTACTGAAACTCATATATAATTTTTGCTTTTTTTTTTTGCTGCTGCTGCTCCCATCTAACTTCAAGTTTAATGCTTCTGCTGCTCTCACCGGTTACGTTAAGATAATATAATATTTCTGTTCAAGTTTGATGTTATTTGGAAAACATGCTTCTGTTGATTAGTTAAGATAATATAATATTTTTGTGCAAGTTTGATGCTTTTTGAAAAACATGCTTCTATTGATTAGCTTTACTAAATTCTGTTGATTAGTTTTATTGAAGTAACTGAAGGTGGAAAACATGCCATTTAGATTGGGATGAACTTGAATATTTGCAGGAAAAAGAAAAGGGACACCCTCCATCACGAGTTGAATTATTCCAAGCTTGCTTTACTCATGCCAATGGAAGTCCTTCAAGTAATATTGTAGCAGAAAGATTGGTAAGCTATTTTATACTCTTCAACTATGTTGTACAGATTTATTCATTGTATTTGTAGGTGATAGGTACTTGGATTTTTGTGAAGCTATACGACGGTTGAAGATGGTCTGCCTAGTTAGTTTTATTTTATAAAACTCTGTTCTAAAACTTAATATTTTGAGTGTAGTGTGTTGTTAGTTTTGGATGTAAAGAACTTGTCGTTAGTTTGCATTTGTAACTTTGACTCAAATATTTGTTGGATGAATTTAGATTATCTATTCGCACTTTAAATAATATTTTATAATTTTTTTTATTCTAAATGGTGGATGGATTGTGATGATGTGGAAATATTGAATTCATGTTATATATTCTATATAAATATTAATGATCATTTTAAATATATTTATAAATTATTATAACGACATTTGGTAATGTCATAACAGATTAGTTAAGGTGACATTTAAAATAATTTTATAAATTATCTTTACTGACATTTTTTATTGTCCTTATAAAAAATATAAATATCAAAATAAATGAGTTTTGGTGACATTTAGCTTTATCACTGTTATGATGATAACACGACATATATAAATGTTCATAAAAAAGACTTTTCTTGACATTTTAGAGTGTCGTTATATCTTTAAATTAGGACACTTTTCATGTTAGCATTGATATTGTATAACAATATTATAAAATGTCAGGATATTGAGGAGGGTCTAAGACGACATCACTTTATAGGGCGTTTTTGATAGATGTCACCAAAACGTTAATGTCACCATACATATGTAATAAGGACATTTATGTGTGTCAAGATAGACTAATTTTCTTGTAGTGTATCTTTGGGCACCGAGCCACTGGTGCGCACAAGGAGGAGCACGTTTATAGTAGTAGACTCCCCTTCTTCTTATAATGTTATCCTAGGGAGGCCCGCCCTGTATGAATTTAGGGCTGTTGTCTCGACCTTTCACCAAAAAATCAAGTTTCCTGTGGGCGAGCAGGTCGGGGAAGTTAAAGGAGAACAGAAGGTTTCTCGGCGGTGCTATATTGATATGGTCCGAGTTGAAGCTCGGAAACATCAAAGGATGCAGGATGGAGGTATCCATGTCGTTCAAGATGAGCCTCTTCCTATAGCTGAGGAGCTCATCCCTTGGGAAGAAGTACAACTACACGCTGATCGACCTAAAAGTCTGACCCGGGAGCGAGCGACCTTCCTCCCCCCCCCCCCTCAAAGAAGAATTAATTCAGTGTTTAATCCGCAATCGGGGTGTCTTTGCCTGGTCTACTGAGGAACTTCCTCAGGTCAAGCCAGAAGTGGCTGAGCACAAGTTGCATCTGTTACTTGACTCCCGGCCCGTGATGCAAAAGAAAAGAAATTTCTCAGCTGACCAGAATAAAATAATAAGAGCCGAGGTAGATCAGCTTAAAAAAGCAGGACATGTTCGGGAGATTCAGTTTCCATCCTAGCTCTCCAATGTAGTCTTGGTAAAGAAGTCCAATAATAAGTGGAGAGTATGTATCGACTTCCGGGTCCACGACTGGATGTGAAAGAATATGTATGCTGGACGCCTACCAGGGGTATCATCAGATACCTCTAGCCCGGGAAGATCAAGAGAAGGTTAGTTTTATTACGGCTGGCGGTACTTTCTGTTATACTATCATGCCCTTTGGCCTCAGGAACGCCGGAGCCACATACCAGTGAATGATGGATAAAATCTTCCGGGAGCAGATCGGGTGAAATTTAGAGGTCTATGTAGACGACATACTCATCAAATCCCCGCTGGCTGCAAACTTGATCAAAGATGTGGAGGAAACATGCAGGACTCTTCGACAGTATGGGCTGAAGCTCAATCCCTTGAAATGCTTATTCGGGGCTAAAGGAGGAAAATTCTTGGATTACTTGGTGACTGAGCGAGGAATAGAAGTCAATCCAGAAAAAGTTCAAGTGCTCAAGGATATGCAGCCCCCTCAGAATTTAAAAGAAACCCAGAAGCTGGTCGGCAGAATAACAGCCCTGTCAAGATTCATTTCCAGATCTGCGGACCGGGCCGCTCCTTTTTTCAAGGTGTTAAGGAAGGCCTCCAAGTTCCTGTGGGATGAAGAATGCACTAAGGCTTTTGAAGAGCTGAAGAAGTATCTGGAGACTCTTCCCTCTCTCTTTAAGCCAGTTGTAGGAGAACCCTTATGGGTCTACTTGTCAGCCACCCCTGAGGCTGTGGGGGCCGTGCTCGTTAAAAAACATGACAATGTACAACGGCCAGTGTATTTCTTCAGCCATTTGTTAAAAGGAGCCGAGTCCCGATACACGACACTCGAAAAGTTGGTTTACGGATTGGTTCTTATGGCTCAGCGGTTACGACCTTACTTTTTATCACATCCAGTCACAGTCTTAACCAATAGCACCATGGGAAGAGCACTGACCAATGTAGAAGTAGCAAGCCGGCTTATTAAATGGGCCACAGAGTTGGGAGAATATGACATATAGTATCAGCCTCGCACCGCTATTAAGGCACAAGCCTTAGCAGATTTCTTAACAGAGGTACATCAAGTCAGCCCTGAAGAAACATAGCAGATCTATGGGCATGGGTCTACTAATCATCATGGAAGCGGGGTCGGGGTATTAGTAATATCTCCTCAAGGAGATATACTCCAGTTGGCAGTGCGATTAAATTTCCGGGCCACGAACAATGAAGCAGAGTACGAGGCTTTGTTGGCTGGACTGCAAGCAACCCGGCATGTCGGGGTGGCTCGGGTAATCATCTATTCAGATTCCCAGTTGGTGACTCAACAGGTTACTGGCAACTTCATTATAAATTGTGATAAATTATAAATGTATCAGGAAACTTATGAGAAGATGAAGGCAGAGTTTACAGAGGTCACTGTGACAAAAATACCCAGGTCGGAAAATGAGCGGGCAGATGAGTTAGCAAAGATGGCCAGTTCCTTAACTACTTGGGTGCTGGATCGGTCAACGGCACAAACCTTTCTGATAGCCCAGATAGATTTGCAAAATAACGTAGAAGCAACTATTGATTGGCGGGCACCCATGACCAGTTATCTCAGGCAAGGTATCTTACCGACCAACCCGGAAGAATCTCGATTGATAAGGAGGCAGGCTCATGCTTATGTCATGATCGGGGACCAGCTCTACAAAAGGTCCTTCTCTCGACCCTTACTTAAATGCTTGATTATGGAGGAAGCCGACCAGGCCTTGCGAGAAATACATTTGGGATGCTGTGGCAATCATGTAGGAGGGCGAACATTATCTCGCAAGGTGCTCTTGGCCGGGTATTTCTGGCCTACTTTACAAAGGGATGCTCACAAGTTGGTGAACACATGCTTGTCCTGCCAAAAACATCAAAACCGGACACATCGACCTACGACCCTGTTGAGGACGTTCATAGTGTCCTGCCCTTTTGATCAATGGGGCATGGATATCGTGGGACCGTTTCCGATGGCACCAGGTCAGAGACGCTTCTTATTGGTGGCCGTGGACTATTTTTCTAAATGGGTAGAAGCAGAAGCCCTGGCCCGGATTACGGAAGATGCGGTCATTCAATTCTTGTGGAAGAACATCCTTTGTAGATTTGGTATTCCTCATAAGCTGGTGTCTGACAATGGAAGGCAATTTCAAGAACAAAGAACACAAGCCTGGTGCAAGGGATTTGACATAACGCAAGCTTTCACTTCAGTAGTTTATCCTCAAAGCAATGGTCAAACCGAGGTAATTAACAGAGAAATAGTTCGAGGTTTGAAGGTCAAGCTAGATCATGTCAGAGGCAATTGGGTGGAAGAGCTGCCAAGCATTCTGTGGGCCTATCGTACAACACCTCAGGAAAGCACAGGTCTGACGCCATTTCATTTAGTTTATGGCAATGAGGCAGTGGTACCTATAGAAATTGGAGTACCTTCGGCCAGAAGGACACTATACGATGAAAGAAATACGGAGCGACGGCTAGCTGAGCTGGATCTTATTAGCGAGACCCGCGACCAAACGGTGGAGGCTTATCGACAAAGAATGAGACAAAATTACAACAGAAGAGTAATTCCTCGATTCTTTAGAGAAGGAGATCTGGTCTGGAAGCAAATCAAGTCAGTAGGGGGCGTGACTAAGCTAGCACCACAATGGGATGAAAAAGTTAGCCTCCGGAGCCTATTATTTACAAGATAAACGAGGCAAGAAGCTAGATCGGCCCTGGAGCGCTAATTATCTACGACCTTATCAAGTTTGAAGAGACAGGACGAGAAGTGCAGATCGAGTGATAAGCTGAGTTGTGACTTATCTCACAGATTGGGTTAGCAGACCAAGGAAAAGCAGATCGGAAAAAACGAGAAATGTGAAAGCAGATTATATGTAAAGCTTTATGACAAAGCTAAGCAATTTAAAGCAAGCATTGGAAGGTAAACAAAGAAACAGCAAAGTAGTTTGCAAGCAATTCTCGAATCATTATGTACAAAAAGTCAAAAAATGTCATTCGAAAGGAGCAAATATCTCATCCGGTATCTCTTTGATGATCCGATCATGGTCTAAGAATTCAGGAGGCGAAAGGGACTTTAAATAGTCCTGCTCGTGAAGTTGTCACAGAGCCCCGCCCGCCCCGTAGATAGCAGATGTGGAAAAACGATGTCCCACCTGTGCACAAAATTCTGGAGAACGTAGATACATGGCACGGTTCTGCAAGCAGCGATCGTTCTCCCCTTCTCTGTAAAGTGCCAGAGCTGTCGACACGCCCTCTGTGGTGACCCTAGCCTGAGCTAGTTCACTTCTGGCAGTTGCCAATTCTGTTGCTTGGGAAGTCAGTTGGGTCTCTTGAGATTTCAAAAGGGCCTCCTGTGATTTTAATTTTTGGTCCTGATCTTGCACCAGAGTTTCGACCGCATGCAGTTTTTGAACCAACTGGTCCATAGCTCTTTGATGCTCTAAAGCCTGCTGATTCATACACTGTTGGTGTACATTATCAGCCTGACTTTGCTTTTCCTGGAGCTCTACAAGTTCATGCTCGGTTAAGGCCAGGGACACTTCTAGACTATTCTTCCTGTAAGATACCGCAAAATTAAATAATAAATATTATTGGACAAAAATCTTATTAGATTTTTCAGGAATTTTTAGGAATTTCTCGGGATTTAAACGGAGTTCGTATAACTCATTTTCCGGGGATAAGATTATTGGACGAAGAAACCCTGTTTGGAACACCGTTTAAATGGGAGTTGATTAAGGAGTAAAGTTAGACTTTAATAAAAGTTAACCTAAGTTATAAATAATTAAAATTTTCCTTGTAATACCGATTCCTTCTCCTTTTCCCGAAATTCCCCGATTCTTCCTTCACTGTTTCTTCGCGTCCCGATCCTCACCTCTCCACCGGCAATCCTCTTCCTCTCTCGGTGTCGCCGGCGCAAAGCAACCACCGGAGCTTGAGGAGGAAGCAAGCTGCCAATCTTTCTCCCTCTCCTCTCATTTTCCTCTCTCTCGACTTCTCTCACACAGGCGACCCGACGTCGACGGAGGCGAGTTCTTCCCCGGCGATCTCATTCCCTCCGCATCACCTGCGGTATGTTGTCGGATCTCGACAGTACCTGCCATCTTCGCCTGAGAGGTCGTCTTCTCGGTGGTTTCTTGCTCGCGATCGGCTGTTGCTCGACGTCTAGGGCATCGCTGGGACTGGATATGAGTCGTTCTCGGCTGATCAATCCTATACGATTCTCCTCTTTAATCTGTTCACTGGAGGGCATTGTAGATCATCGAGGTGGATCATGCGACACCAGCTCTAGGTGATCGGTTTAGGTAAGGCTTTGTCAGAAAGTTTGGTCGATTCAAGAATCTTGTGTAATTTGTTTCCCCTTTGTGATGATCTCACTGATCCGAACTAGGAGGAGGAGTTGGATCAGAATTGTAGATCTTCCCCTGTGCCGATCACTGACCTTCTCCAATTGTTGCGGTTGGGGTCTTGGATAGCTCTCGGTGAAGAAGTGAGGATGGAGGTTCTGTTGAGGTAAGTTTTGGATTGTTGATTAGGGTTTCAGCAAACCCTTTGTTGTATAATTGGTATTCTAGATTGATTCTTGGAAGAATTGGTGTGTAGGTGTATTTGTAGCTGCTGGACAATGGGTGTAGAGCTGTGAGGTACTGGATTGACTGCTATATCTCAAGGTAAGTGTTTACCACTAGTTTTCTTATTAGGTTTGCTTTGTTTTGGGTGATCATGGAAGGTTGAAAGAAGGATTAAGGTTTTACTTGTAGTGGTAAGTTGTTGCGTTTTGGTTAATTTGTTGTTGATGGTGATTGGTTGATAGAGTTGGTTATGTGATTATTCTTAGGATCATTGGATTGGTTATGTTATTATTCTTAGGATCATTGGATTGATTATGTGGACGAATTATACATGTTGGATTCATGATGTTTAGTGGTTGATTTAATGGATTAAATGATTGGATGATCCTCGTTGATCCGGTAGTAAGAGCGGACCCCCCCTGCAAAGTCAACGCCAAGTGGAAGTCACCGGAGCAGCCGCCCATCCGGGAAGAGTGGTCCGACCGGACGGATGGCCGTAGACGGCCGGTCCGACCGGACGGATGGCCGTAGACGGCCGGTCCGACCGGACTGCCGGCCGGCCGATGGAATCGAATACCCGGATGGGTCCGACCGGCTCGCACTTATGGTTGGAAGGCACCCTGTCAAATCGGGGTTCCGACGCTCAGTTGAAAAGGTCATGGACCGAGCTGACCTTTTGACCGACCAAAGTCATAAAGCACCCCTGTTTATTAGTCTCCACAAAGCACAAGTAAACCACTGCGGATGTCCGGCCGGATGTTGAGGGAGCTGTCCGCCTGGACGACAAGTTTGGAGCAAGGGAAAAGGACAGGGGACTTCTTTCTCTGACAACCGGTAGGTTTCACGTGTGTGCCATGCTCCAAATCTTGTGACAGGGGATTCTGCTGTCCCATATGGGTCAGGTAAGCTTTCTGACAGCCGCATACCTAGGAAAGGACAAAGGACACGTATGCACCTCGGTACACGTGCCCAAACCCTTCACAGCTCTATATAAAGAGCCTCAGACTTCGTCGGAAAAGGGGATTGGAGGAGGTATTCTGAGACTTTGGTAGCCACCTTGTTCATCGTAATTTACCTGACTTGAGCGTCGGAGCCCGACTTCTGTGCAGGTTAGCCGGAGCATCGCGCCACCAGTTGGAGATCTACATCACCGAGTCGGAGAGCGCCACGTGCCCAGCGTCTGTTGACTTCTGGTTCGGACAGGATCAATTTGGCGCCGTCTGTGGGAACGCACCTGCATCTGAGCAGAGGCAATGGATGAGGCTGGAAGAATACATACCGTGGCACTCTCACAAGAAGAGTTGGACGCTCTGGTCGAGATAAGGGCCGCCAAACTTGTGGAGCAAAAACAGAAAGCAGCAGCCGAACGACCGGAGCAACAAGCAACGTCTGCGTCGGGTGGCCGAGCGGAAGCACCTCCAGCCACTGTCGTATTCCATCGAGCCTTGTCTGGAAGAAAGTCAAACCGGTCGGCGACGTCGGCAAGCTTGAAGCTCCGTGGGCAGGCCCCTTCAAAATCATCGAAAAGCTCCGCTCGGGCGCATATTATTTGGAGGATGAGGACGGCCGACAGCTAGATAGACCGTGGAGCGCGAACCACCTCCAGCCTTACCGGGCGGGGTGAAAGGTGTGCCAATGTAAATCATCCTGTGTACTTTTTTCGACTGAATACTTGAAATGCAGAAATGAAAAATCAAGAGAACAAATATAAGGCATCGTCAACGAGGAACGAAGGCCCGGCGCCGTTAGGCCGGAGGTAAATGGGTCGAGCCAAGCGCTCGAGGATCGAAGACCCCGAGCCGTTCGGCAAAATGATGAAAACACATTGAGTATTCTCCGCTGAGCGGCTTACCGTTCGGCAGGGGCATATGGATTATCCGAGCCAAGCGCCCGAATAGCGAAGGCCTCCCAGCCGATTAGATTCGCAAGCAAATGACCCGTGCTGTTCGGCCGGGCATAAAAACTGTTCAAGCGCGAGATAAGTTATGAAGGCCAAGGTCGCTCGACCTGGTAAGGAGTTAGCCTTGAAGACCGTCTAGCCCAGACGTTAAACCGTAGAGCCGCGCCGACCGGCTATAAATATCCGCGCCGACGAGCTCCGTCGTTAAAGATCGAGAGACGAGCCGGCGTCTATAAACCCTCCGAGCGGAAGACCGTCTAGCCCAGACGTTAAACCGTAGAGCCGCGCCGACCGGCTATAAATATCCGCGCCGAGCACCGACGTTAAATATCGAGAGACGAACCGGCGTCGAGCGGAAGACCAACGAGCCCGTCGTTAAAGATCGAGAGACGAGCCGGCCTATAAACCCTCCGAAGGAAGACCGCCTAGCCAGACGTTAGAGCCGCTACCGGCTATAAATATTCGTGCCGACGAGCCTCGTTAAAGATCGAGAGACGCCTATAAACCCTCCGGCGGAAGACCGTCTAGCCCACGTTAAAGAGAGCCCGACCGCTATAAATATCCGCGACGAGCTCCGTTGTTAAAGATCGAGAGACGGTCCGGCGTCTATAAAGAATACCGTCTAGCCCAGACGTTAAACCATAGAGCCGCCGACCGACTATAAATAACGCGCTCTAGCCCAGACGTTAAATGAGTCGCTACCGACCGCTATAAATAACCGTCAGCCCAGACGTTAAAGTAGAGCCGCCGACCGGCTATAAATATCCGCGCGACGAGCTCCGTCGTTAAAGATCGAGACGAGCGGCGTCTATAAACCCTCCGAGCGGAAGAGACGTTAAAATCGAGAGCCGGGCCGACCGGCTATAAATATCCGCTCCGACGAGCTCCGTCGTTAAAGAGCGATATAAACCCTCCGAGCGGAAGACCGTCTAGCCCAGACGTTAAACCGTAGAGCCGCGCCGACCGGCTATAAATATTCGCGCCGTCGAGCTCCGACGTTAAATATCGAGAGACGAGCCGGCGTCTATAAATGATCCGAGCGGAAGAACCGACGAGCTCCGTCGTTAAAGATCGAGAGCCGCGCCGTCCGGCTATAAATATCCGTGCCGTCGAGCTCCGACATTAAACATAGAGAGACGCGTCGGCGTCTATAAATAATCCGAGCGGAATATCGTTGACACTGCAATTATCCGTACTCTGATGGCATTGCTCCACGTGGCAGTCAATCATTCGGAGCATTTAATGAAGGTATGATCAACCTTGATGTCGAAGATTGGCGCAGAACGCGAGGAAATCCGGTGAAGGCCATCATTGATTCATTCAAGGATATCTCTACGGCTGACCGGGCGGAGAGTATTAGCATGGAGGAGCCGTTCGACTAGACTCACAGTCCAGTCAGTCGGACTATTCGCCTCCTTCGACTAGACTTGAAGGGGAGGCAAGTGATCCGGTAGTAAGAGCGGGCCCCCCTGCAAAGTCAACGCCAAGTGGAAGTCACCGGAGCAGCCCCCATCCGGGGAGAGTGGTCCGACCGGACGGACGGCCATAGACTGCCGGCCGGCCGATGGAATCGAATACCCGGATGGGTCCGGCCGGCTCGCACTTATGGTTGGAAGGCACCCTGTCAAATCGGGGTTCCGACGCTCAGTTGAAAAGGTCATGGACCGAGCTGACCTTTTGACCGACCAAAGTCATAAAGCACCCCTGTTTATTAGTCTCCACAAAGCACAAGTAAACCACTGCGGATGTCCGGCCGGATGTTGAGGGAGCGTCCGCTCGGACGACAAGTTTGGAGCAAGGGAAAAGGACAGGGGACTTCTTTCTCTGACAACCGGTAGGTTTCACGTGTGTGCCATGCTCCAAATCTTGTGACAGGGGATTCTGCTGTCCCATCAAGGGCATGCTTTGACTGTAGCGATATGGGTCAGGTAAGCTTTCTGACAGCCGCATACCTAGGAAAGGACAGAGGACACGTATGCACCTCGGTACACGTGCCCAAACCCTTCACAGCTCTATATAAAGAGCCTCAGACTTCGCCGGAAAAGGGGATTGGAGGAGGTATTCTGAGACTTTGGTAGCCACCTTGTTCATCGTAATTTACCTGACTTGAGCGTCGGAGGGTCGCCGCCGGGAACCCCCTTCCCGGCCCGACTTCTGTGCAGGTTAGCCGGAGCATCGCGCCACCGGAGCAACGCGCCACCAGTTGGAGATCTACATCAGCGAGTCGGAGAGCGCCACGTGCCCAGCGTCTGTTGACTTCTGGTTCGGACAGGATCACTCGTATTTGGAAGTATTGTGATATGTTGATTTAGGTGAGTTTTGAAGATTAATTTCATTTCTACATTTGATGGGATTAGTGGAGATGATTGTAGAAATTGATTTAAGGTGCATTGGGTCGATTGATGACTTATAGATTATGTTTGGAAGGATTGAAGGATTTAGGGTGGGAGTTGTGAATGAGTTGGATTCATGATGGTTATTTGGTGAATGGTTTATATAGATGGATGCATGATCAGTATTAGTATATTTTGGATTGGTTATGTTTGTAGTAAATCTTTACTAAAAGATGAAGTGGTTAGGGATGTTGAGTCTATTTGGTTATGGATTTGGGATTCATTTATGAGTAGAATTGAAGTGAAGGATTGTGGATTCAGTTAAACCTAATTGGATTAAGGGATTGTGTTAATTATTTCGGTTAGGGTTTCCCTAATTAGATTGGAAAGTTTATTTAGCTATTTGCTACCTATGTAATTAGCTAAATATATTATGTGATCGCAGGACTTTATTTCGAGGCGAGCGTCTCGACGTGGGATTGGATTGTTTGACACGGTCGACAGATAAAGGCGGGTATTTCTTCCTTGGTTCTATGTAGATTTTTATTGAGCTTAGTGCATGGTTTTCTTTGATGGATTAGGTTGTTTTACCTTATATCGTGTTCGTATGTTGCTTTCCTGCTTGATACTGATGTTTGACCCTTGTGATGATCTATTTAATTCTTATACAGTCTGCACTTTGGTTATCTATACTCTGTGGCATTTTTACATGTAGAGTATGTATGGTAGGGGATACCTCATTGGTGGTGTTCATATGATGATTGTCTATTTATATGTCGTGTATACATTTGTCTAGTGAGATGATTGGGGGAGTTGTGTTGATTGTATATTTGTTGTATATACACGTGTCTGATGTGTTTACTGGAGGATACCTGTTGATTGTATTTATGTATATGTGTCTTGTGGGATTATTGGAGATTTTTAGTTGATTATGCATGTGTAGTTGTGTACATATGTTTGGGGGGATATGTGGAGGTACCATGACGATTATATTCTTGTTGTGCAGTGTTTATGTGGTTTAGAGGTTGCATGAATGATGACGGTGTTTGTATCATGATTATATATATATATCATGTTCATCATTCATTGCATCTGACGACTAGTCTCCCTTGTGGTTGAGAGGGTCGTTAATCGTTTATAGCTATCCTTTCGACCACTGATGGAGAGTGGTAGGAGTGGAGCTAGTCCTGTCGCGCTCATTCAGCCGCTCAGTGTTCTGTCAGCCTCGACCACTCTGGAGTAGTGGGTCTTGAGGGTACAGTAGTAGAGGGTTTGAGTTATGAGTGGTCAGAGATCCTTAGCTATGTAGTTATATAACTACTTAGCTGACCGTCCGCTTCAGCCGCCTATAGCGGTGCATGTACTGGAGGCTAGTACGGTTTGTCACGGACCCAAGCCTCTCGGCCATACAGGGGTCGTGGTGTCTAGAGAGGTGGCGGGGGTGACCATGGAGCATGCATGCACATTTGCATTTGATACACGGTGCATCTTTGAAGATATATTTGCATACATGCCTAGTAGTTACTAGTTGCATGTGTTTGTGGTATGTTGCATTTATTTGCGATATGATTGTTGCATATGGTTGTCATGCTGCATACATGTCATTTATTTTACATGTATTTGCAGTCGTATTTATATTGCACAGGTGTATACTAGAAGCCTAGCTTATGGTATACTGACCATTGTACTAGGTGTCGATTCCAGATTGGGTATGTATCTATCATTATGTCGGTTGTGGTTTGTACAGTATGTATGTTAGGTTAGTAGGTCTGATATGTTCAGATGCATTGGTTATGATAGTATGATCATGTTTCCTTATTCCCTACTGAGACTGTATACCTTTAATCTCTATGTTTATTTATAGACCATGCACTATCTTTTCTATTACCCGCTGAGTTACCTATACTCACCACCGCATGTATATTTTTATGTTTTCAGGTAGATGGTTGGAGTGTCGCTCGGAGTATCCTGTCTACCGGGTCCTACGTCACATCCGAAGAGCGTTTCGAGTTTCCGCTTATGTTTTACTTGTATTCGTTATTTGGTGCATTCGGTGTATTTGGTGTATTTGGTGTTGTTGTATTTTTGTTGTTGTGGTTGTTGTATAAAGCCTAGCCGGCTAGCAGTGTGTTCATTGTGTTGTATTGGGCTTTCCGTTTTCGTTTTTCCGCTGTGTTGGTTTTTAGTACAGCCGTGTGGGCTATTTTATATATAACTGCGTGGTTGTGATTGTTTCATTCCAGCCGTGTGGGCTGTTATTATAACTGCGTGGTTGTGTATATAAATATTCCAGCCGCATGTGGCTGATGTATATTTGTTTGTAGTGATGCTTCATATTGTCACCGGTACAGGGGAGATGCTGTCGGATTTTTGTCTGGCAGGGACTCCTTTGGGGGCGTGACACTTCCTGCTGGTCAAAGCTTTTATTTCCGCTCGCAAAGCATGGCTGGCCTGGACAGGATCATTCAGTTGCAATTCCAGTTCAGCAACACAGTATCGCAACATCTTATTCTGATGATGAGTAGCATGGAAGGAATGGTTCATTATCAGAGATTATGCACAGGCCTGAGACATGCAAGAAGTATCTGATAAAGAGCAAGAAAAAACAACAGTTGGGAAATTTTTGAAGGTTACCTTGATATATAACTCTGCAAATTGATCCATTTGGGTCGGAGAAGGCAAGGAATCCATATGCCGCAAGCTTTCTTCCCATATAGTGGCCAGGCGACCTTTTATTTTTAGGGAGCTGGTGGGAACATCTGTCTGAGACCATAACTGTGCTTCAGAAGGAAAAGTAGTGCAATAATCCTGATAAGTAAGCGGAGGGGGTCCTGAGGGACCCGCGGCTGAACCGGGAGCAGCTGAAGGCTCGGTGGTTGCACCAGAAGGAGCTGAAGAAGGTCCCTGAGGAGGTACTGCAGGCGGGATAGTGGAAGGTCATTCTGAGGGGCCAGCTTCATCGTCATGAGCGTGTTGTGAGGTGGAAGGATGAGCCAATGGGGGCTCGGCCTGATTATTGGATGAAGCAGGGGGATCAGCTACAGAGCTCAGGATTGGAGGTGGAGTCACTTGAGAGGATGGAGAAGAGGCAGCTGTATTTGGAGGAGGAGAAGGGATAGATGAGGGGCCGGAGTCTGACATCGGGCGAGGGACTCGGCGTCGACGTCTTTGAGGTAGCGGCTGATCGTCAGGGTCAGAATCATCAGAGGACGACCGAGCTCGGCGTCTAGAGGGAGTCGGGGTGTTTTGGCTTAGGCGTTCATGTGTGGCACGAGCCCTGCGAGCCGCCTGAGAAGCCTCTCTGAAAGCGGGATTGGCAAGGGGGGCATTGCCTGTTCGTCCGCCCAGGCCCATAGGCCTTTCACCAAGGTCCTGACCAGGAATGTAAGTAGCTCGAGGAGGACTAACCGAAGGTAGTGGTGCTGGGGAAGGAGACCGGGCCGTACGTGGGGCTCGGGGGTGAGCAGGAGCCCGAGGGCGAGCGGTAGTAGCCGGCCGAGGTGGACAGGCAGCCCGGTGGCGAGCGGGAGTGGCTGGTCGAAGAGCACGAGCAATCCGAGGGCGAGTTGGACGAGCCAATAAAGCAGGTCGGGCAGCAGGAGACCCTCGATGAATAGGTCTTAGCGAAGGATTGGTCGATGAAGCCCCACCGATGGGGGTCGAAGGCGAGTGGGGAAGTGCTCTTCTCTCCAGGATCGCTCGGCCTCGTCTCATTATCTCCATGTCACTCAGAGGAAGGGGATGGGCCTCCGAAGCATGGGTCAAGACTTCAGCTGCACCGGGTAATAGTGTGAAATTACTTTCCCTGGAAGAAATAAAATACTCATGAAATGATGATAGAACAGAAAGAAAAGTTTACCCAGGGAGCGAGGCGTCTCCTGGGTCAAATTGCTCAAGCGAAAGTAGGACAACAATTCCTCAGATAGTAGACGCATTAAGTTAATGCGCCAGCCGGCCAGGCGAGACGAGGCTTCCAAATAAGAGGCGTCCAGATGAAATTCGCCCAGTTCGGGAGAGGAGGGAAGTAATTGTTGCCATCGCAAGGGCTACTCCACGTCGTGGGGAAAGGCAATGAAGAAAAATTGGTCTCTCCAGCTCGGGTCAGAAGGCGGTAGGGATGAGAAAAAATTAGTTCGAAGACGGGGCTGGAAACGAAATGTGCCTTCTTCTTGGCGCCGTAGGATGAAGAAGCAATGAAATAAGTAGGCGGACCAGTATATTTCACACACTTCACACAGAATTACAAAGCCACAAAGGATTCTTATGGAATTGGGTGTCAGTTGCCCCAGAGGAATCTGAAAATAGTGGCCTATGTCGGTAAAGAAAGGATGGATGGGAAGACGAAGGCCAGCCACAAATTGTTCTCTGAAAATAGTGTTGGAGCTGACAGGAGGACTGAAGAATTGATGTACTCCAGTTGGGATGATCACTTACACGTCATCTTCGACCCCATAAGTGTAACGTAAATCATCTCGAGCACATTCATCGAAAGAGGAAGAGCCGGGGTAAAGTATCGACGCCAAAGAAGAGAGAAAAGAAGGGGACGCCATGAGAAGCGGAAACGAAAAGAGGGAGGATTAAGCGAAAAAGGATCGGGTCGAAAATGACAGGAGCAGGAATGATGCAAGTAAAAGGCAGAAGAAAAGGACGTCAAATATTGCAAGTCGAAAGCGAGAAGAATATTTATAGGCGCCTAGCAAAGGGGTATTTTCATCAAATTATCAGTTGTCGGCGCAAAATAATGGGCGAGAACAACGAGAGCCGTAGGATCAGCCTCGGAAATAACGCCTAAGGTCATCTGGGAAAAGTACTGGCACAAATTACAAAGAGACGAACCTCGGGAAAAGATACCTAGCGTACTCCAAAAAGTAATCGCGTTTCCCGAGCTGGCTTATCTCTTAAATAACGATCGGTATGTGAGCAGATCTGAATAACGAGAGGTCCTGGTCTACATTTAATTTCCTGGTCGGCCTCAACACAGACCTGGAGCCGAACGAATCTTGGCCTGTACCTAATTTTTAATGTCCCAGTCTTCAAACTTAGACCGACCTGCAAAAGAGGCCAAGGAAAGATCGAGAAGCAAGAATAAGGCAGAATTAGCGGGGGAAGGTAACGAAGCAGGTCGGGAAATTAGAAGGATCCCTGACCAGGGGTAAGTGAGACTTAAAGCAAGGGGTCGAAGCATGAACAGGAGGAGGATCGATTATCAACAGTAGTAGATCAACACAATATCAGCCGATTACTATGATAAAAGTCAAGGGCCCACTGTTAAAGCATATCACTAAAGCATATCGTTGGAAGCACAAGCATGCCAAAAGAAAGATAAGTCTATAAAGACGTTGAAATAGAAGTAAAGTTGGTTAATTACAATTTCACATTAAGACATGCTGTACATGGTGCCATTTTAGGGATGATTGTCTGCGGGAGCCGAGGCATCAATAGTAGGGCCCGCAGGAGGTTCAGGTGGGTAGGGAGCAGGGTCAGCCGGAGGCTCGGGCAGAAGGAAAAAGTTGTCATCATCCTAAAAAGAGGGGAAGGACCCATCAGGAATTTCATCCATGATGCGACCTATATCCAAAAAATCTTCCGAAGGGACAGTTAGAATCATATTCTGTTCGAGCCTTTAACGAGCTCCTCTGCCCACGCCACAGCATACCATGAAATTCATTAGATCCCCCATTTTCTTCATGAAGAAGGGGCAGGTGATGTTTGCTTGTCTGTAGGCCCTCAGCCGACCTACTTCGCCTGTCAGATAATCGGCCAACTGGGTCTCCACTTTCTCCTTGTCAGCGCGGGCTTGAGTCAGGGCTTCTTGACTTTGGGAGACATCCTCTTGAATTTTCAGAAGGTCGGCCTGTACAGATTTGAGAGTCGCCTGGCTGGCCTCCCACTGGCTTTGAAGAGCCTTCTCCCGGTCTGCACTAGAAACCAGGTGACTTTGGACTTCTGCCAGGGTCTTTTAAAGACTCTCCTGGGTTCCTTGCAAGCTAGCCAATTGAGCATCCTTCTTTTCTAGCTCAGCCTCTAGCTCTTGGCGTTTTTCTACCTCGGAGGCCAACTCCGACTCACTTGTCTGCAAAGCTATTTCCAAGGCCTTTATCTTGTCAAAAGCTGCGTGAGAAATATCGCGGGCCGATTCGGCAGACTCTCCAATTAAGTGAAGATAGTGCGCGAGATCTCCAAGAGTTGGGTTGAGCGGATCGCGGGGAGTCAAAGGCAGTTCTATTTCCTCCAGCCGAGCCTTCAGCACTTCATTTTCTCTCTGCAAGCTGCAAGCATACTTAGCGGCACTCAGATTGGCGGAGCAGGCCTGTGTCAGATATAAGAAGAAAGGTTATAAAAGATTACAATAGAGGAACAAAAAGGTAAAAAGACTTACAGCAACCATTTGACAAGCTGCTTGATCTAGCCCCCCCAGTGGAGCATTCTTCCAAAATTTGCGATTGCCAGAGCACCAGGAGACCGCTAAATCACCCTCTAACTCGATCAGAGCAGTAAGGGGAGGAGCCCCATCAGTAGTTCCTGCGGCGACCCCTGAGCATGAGGAGGAAGGCACGCGTCAAAAATAAGTGAAGGAGTATTTCTTGCAAGTTTTCTTCCGGGATCTCGAAGTAGACGCGGGAGCATCTAAGGGAAGGGGGGCAGATGGAATGTCAGAGCTCCCGGGCTGGTCCGCTAAGGGTAAAGGTGGCTGACCGGGAGAAGAGGCTGGCGCTTGCGAAGAAGCCTCCTCAGGAACTATATCTCGACCGGGAGCCAGGACTGATATGCGGGGGGACACAACAGGAACCTTAGGCCCCATAGTGCTCTCCCAGGCCGGAGATGCAGCTTGGATTTCCAAGAGGCGATGAGCGGCAGAAGAGCGACGGCTGGAAAGGAGAGGTGGGGGTGACGCCTGAATAGCTGGAGTCACTCTTTTCCTCTTGCGTTGGAGTTTTAGGCTTTCAGCCGGTCGGGGAAATGTCACTTGCCTCTCCTCAACCTGCTCTCCAGCGGCCTCCCCGGCTTGTCCTTCAGAGGCTTCCTCAACTTGCCCAGCCGTGGACAGCTCAGCCTGTTCTATAGCAATCGGGCCTTCCGCGGGAACCACCTCCAGGGAAAGCGCTATGAGTGTTACTTCCTGGGTCGTCGTCGGTAGAATGGGGGGTGGAACAGAAGGAGCGGATTGCGAGGCAGAAGGAGCAGATCGGGAGGAAGCTGCTACACCCCGTCTAAGCTCCTCACCTAGATTTTTCAAATAAGAGGAGGACCGGAGCTTAACATCGGAGGAGTAGGCTCGGTACATGGCAGCCTCTGCGATAAAGAAGAAAGATACCTCAGTTAGCGAATAATAGATGAAAGGAAAACGGGGTCTTACCAAACGGAGCCCCGATGTCCTACTGAACAGGGCTGAGCCCAAATAAATATAGAAAGCCTTCCAACAATAACACAGAAAAGTTAACAAGTACGCCTTGGAGTGCTTCGGAGGCAGGGATACAAGCAAGCTGGTACTGGTGTGTAGGAAGGTCGGCAAGGAGGTCTGGGCGCCATTGTATGGGCTCGACCAGTGGTTGAGGCATTCTAACAAAGAAAAAATGGGATTTCCACCCCTTGTTCAAAGAGGACATGTCTGCAAAAAACTTATAACCGGGCCTAGCTTGTACCATGAATACACCCGGCTCCGAGCGTTTGAAGGAATAAAAGTGGTAAAAGAGATGAACAATCAAGGGAAACTCATATACACGACAGAGAATAATGGTGCCAGAAACTGCCATAAAGAAGTTAGGAGCAAGCTGAGAAATGCAAACGCCAAAGTACTCGCTCAGGGAAGAAATGAAGGGATAGATGAGAAAACGAAGACCTCCTAAAATCTGGTCTCTAAAAATAGTTACGGAACCGTCCAGAGGGTAAGCAGGATGCTCTTGCGGTGTGGGAACTCAGAGTTCATAGTTGTCACCAAGGTGCAGGTCCGAGCGAATCACGGATAGGTCGTGATCATCTATATCTGAAATGAAGCAGGAATACCAAAGAGTGGTCTTACCATCAGCCATTATCAGGGTAAAGAGGGTTGAGGAAGAGATTAGTCGTGGAGGAGAAGAGCGCTAGACGAAGGAGCTTAGAAGAGAAAGGGTGCGGGCGCCGGAGAAGTCGAAGCAACAGGAAGCAAGCAGTCAAAACACGCAAGGCAATGTCTGCGGACGACCTTTAGGGTTTATAAAGGGAGTGTTCCCAGGGAATATCGAAAAGAAGAGTATCTTTTTGGGTGAAGCGCTTAAAACTGTCCGATCGTCGAAGAACATACCCTTATGGGAAAGCGTGAATAAAAAGGAGTGGCATGGGCAGCGTCACTCTGCATAAGCAATAAAGGCAGAGGACAGGTGTCGACCTCCTAGGAGCCGTATTAATGATGGACATGATAAGGAAATCATGATATGAAGCAAGCGTACGGAAACGCTTACCACACGCTTTTCTAGGGAACCGTGGAAAAAAAGTAGCGGGAAAGAAATTCAAATACAGCAGGACCAAGGCTAAGTAAGGTGTTAATATGGTTATCCCCGCAGCACCACTAATAATATGTTTCTCGATGACAGGCGAGGTCAAAGCTCTTCAAACAATGTTGGGTCGGGAGTTCGACCCTCAGATCGGCAGCCTATATCCAAGTCGGGAGTTTGACCCTCAAATCGGCAGCCTATATCCGGGTCGGGAGTTCGACCCTCAGATCGGCAGCATATATCCAAGTCGGGAGTTCAACCCCCAGATCAACAGCCTGCATCCGGATCGAGAGTTAGACCCCCAGGTCGGCTACAGGTGTCCTGGTTGGTGGATCGATCCGCATGTTTGCAACATTTATCTTGACCAGGAGGGCTCCTGCTCGTTGCTTCGCCCAAGTTATAAGTGAGCTCGCTCACCCCAACGACCGAGCCGCCATCACACTCTTGCACCGAGCGGTAGTTATAAGTGAGCTCGCTCACGCCCAACGACCGAGCCGCTCGATCGGCTGTCCGTCTTGCCTCGACCAAGTTATAAGTGAGCTCGCTCACGCCCAATGACCGATCCGCCGATCGGCCGTCCTGCACTCTTGCCTCGCAAGTTATAAGTGAGCTCGCTTAACGCCCAACGACCGAGCCGCCGGCCGGCTGTCCTGCACTCTTGCCTCGGTAAGTTATAAGTGAGCTCGCTCACGCCCAACAACCGAGCCGCTTTGGCCGGTTATCCGCACTCTTGCCTCTGAGCTCGCTCACGCCCAACGACCGGCCGGTCGGGCATCTTGCCTCGGCAAGTTATAAGTGAGCTCGCTCACGCCAACGACCGAGCCGCTTTGGCCGGCCGTCCTGCACTCTTGCCTCGTAAGTTATAAGTGAGCTCGCTCACACCCAACGATCACCGACGGTCGGCCGTCCTGCACTCTTGCCTCGGTAAGTTATAAGTGAGCTCGCTCACGCCCAACGACCGAGCTGATCGGTCGGCTGTCCCAGACTCTTGCCTCAATGCAAGTTATAAGTGAGCTCGCTCACGCCCAACGACCGATCTGACGGTCAATCGTCCTGCACTCTTGCCCCAAATTATAAGTGAGTATAAGTGAGCTCGCTCACGCCCAACGACCGAGCCGATCGGTCGGTTGTCCCAGACTCTTGCCTTAGTGCAAGTTATAAGTGAGCTCGCTCACGCCCAACCACCGAGCCGCCGATCGGTTTTCCCAGACACTTGCCTCGCAAGTTATAAGTGAGCTCGCTCACGCCCAACGCACCGAGCCGCTTCGGCCGTCCTGCACTCTTGCCTCGTAAGTTATAAGTGAGCTCGCTCACGCCCAACGACCAAGCCGCCCGGTTGTCCCGCACTCTTGCCTCGGTGTTATAAGTGAGCTCGCCTCATGCCCAATGACCGAGCCGCTTGGTCACCGTCCCAAACTCTTGCCTCGGTAAGTTATAAGTGAGCTCGCTCACGCCCAACGACCGAGCTGCCCGGTCGGCTGTCCATGAGCTCTGCCCTCACGCCCAACGACCGAGCTACTCGGTCGGCTGTCCCACTCTTGCCTCAGCGTTATAAGTGAGCTCTGCTCACGCCCAACGACCGAGCCGCTCGGTCGGTTGTCCCAGACTCTTGCCTCAGTGCAAGTTATAAGTGAGCTGCTCTCACGCCCAACGACCGAGCCGCTCGGTCGGCTGTCCCCTCTTGTCTCAATGCAAGTTATAAGTGAGTTCGCTCTCACAACCGAGTCCGCTTTGGCCACCGTCCCAAACTCTTGCCTCATTGCAAGTTATAAGTGAGCTCGCTCATGCCCAACGACCGAGCCGCTTTGGCCGACCGTCCCTGCACTCTTGCCTCAATGCAAGTTATAAGTGAGCTCGCTCACGCCCAATGACCGAGCCGCCGGCCACCGCCCGCACTCTTGCCTCGGTAAGTTATAAGTGAGCTCGCTCACGCCCAACGATCGAATCTGACGGCCGATTGTCCCGCACTCTTGCCCCAGCAAGTTATAAGTGAGCTCGCTCACGCCCAACGACCGAGCCGCTCGGTCGGCTGCACCGTGCGGTCAAGTTATAAGTGAGCTCGCTCATGCCCAACGATCGAGCCGACGGCTGGTCGGCACTCTTGCCTCGGTGCAGAAGTGAGCTCGCTCACGCCCAACGACCGAGCTGATCGGCTCGCCCGCACCTTGCGATCCAGTTATAAGTGAGCTCGCTCACGCCCAACGACCGAGCCGATCGGCCGGTTGTCTGCACTCTTGCCCTAGTGTGTTATAAGTGAGCTCGCTCACCCCAACGACCGAGCCGACGGCCACCTGTCTGCACTCTTGCCCCAAAGGTGTTATAAGTGAGATCTCACGCCCATCGACCGAGCCGCTTCGGCCGTCCTGCACTCTTGCCTCGCAAGTTATAAGTGAGCTCGCTCACGCCAACGACCGAGCCGCCTTTCCCCACACTCTTGCCTCAAGTTATAAGTGAGCTCGCCTCATGCCCAACGATCGAGCCGCTCGGTCGGCTTCCAGACTCTCGCCCCGGTGTGAGTTATAAGTGAGCTCGCTCTCACGCCCAACGACCTTTCAGGTGTCTCACGCTGATCGAAGCATCTTCAAGTGATCAGGTCAGCTTCATATAATCCTATTTTAGCTCCCTTATGCAAATATGCGATGGATGAGTTTTTACCAAATATGGGAGGTTATCTGCAACGAAGCAGCAATATTAACTGGAAAATCAAGTTTGCCCGTTCATTACAGTATTAATTTTCAAGTATTATACTAGTCTGACTATCTAAGTTCGTAAAGATAATTCATGATAAAATTCTTATTTCATAAAGCATAAGCCGGTTTATAAGAATGTTTGCTAGGTGCGAAAATAACAGTAATATCAAATTTATAGGTCAGGCAGCAAATTGACTCTCACAACAGACCAAAGGGGCAAATGGAATCGAGCGAGATGGACTGCCCAGGAGGATGAGCCTCTCCAACTAATAAATCTCAGGGTCACAGGCAACTACAGCAGCATAGTTCAGTGAGCGTACAAAACATTCATTACAAAGCCAGCACCCACTATACGAGCTCAATATCTGAATTACTGTTTATGAATTACATAAGACAAGTAAGGGATACAGGCGCTGCCACAGGAAGGAACGTCCTACAGGAAGGAATGTCCTACAGGAAAGAACGTCTTGCAGGAAGGAACGTCCTACAGGAAGGAACATCCTACAGAAAGGAACGTCCTACAGGAAGGAACGTCCTACAAGTCAGGAGCCACTGAGACAACTAGAGCCCGAACAGGAGTCACTGAGACAACTAGATCCCGGACAGGAGTCACTGAGACAATTAGAGCCCGGACAGGAGTCACTGAGACAACTAAAGCCCAGACATGAGCTACAGGAGTTAGTTAAGGGATGTAGGCACTGCCACTGGAAGGAACATCCTGAGGGTCAAAAGCCATCGGGATGTTTGAAGCTCGGGCCAGCTCCGCTTGAAGGGATCTGATGATGGTCTATTGCCGAGAGATGGTGTCTTGTTTATCATTAAGGCACGTACGGAGGAGGGACAGCTCGATCTCATGCTCTCGCTGCAGATGCTCCTGGAGGCTAAGTTGGTGTTGCAGGTCAGACTGGTATTTCTCTTTCATCGCCTTTTCAGCTTGAAAGCGAGATTTAGCAAGGCGATACAAGGCTTCTGCGTCCCGCAAGGGAGCGAGTTGACGATCTCGATCCATGGACATATTTTTCAATTCGTGCTCATTCTCTGCAAGCTGTAGGGTGAGTTGATTTAGCCGCACTTGGGGGGATGGCTGATCAACCTCGTCGGAAGAGGGCGAATGCATTGTGTCAAGGAGAAACCAGGAGAAGGCAGAGTGACGAAAAACAGGAAGAAAGCAGGGGAAAAGAAGGATACGAGAAGAGAGCGTCTTGAGGTCTTTTTAAAGAGGAGATTGAGTACTTAAGACAAAGCAATTACATAGGCATCGTACCCCAGGCAACCACTAAAGTAATTACACAGACACCGTATCCCAGGCAACCACTAAAGTAATTACGCAGGCACCGTACTCTAGGCAACCACTAAAGCAATTACGTAGGCGCCGTACCACAAGCAACCACTAAAGTAATTACGCAGACAGGGTATCCCAGGCGACAGGACATAAAGGGTGGTACGGTATGTAGGGCAGGAGACAAGGAGCACAGAGGTGTGTAGGGGTCTAGTCAGTCAGACTTGGGTCTTCCTTCGACAAGACTTGAGGGGGAGGCTTGTGATACGGTGCGTATTTTGTGGGGTCGATAAGATGATGTGGCTCGAAGTCAGGCCAATGTGGTCGGTTAACAGTCCAGCTGACAAGGAGGTCAAGAGTGTCAGAAGTCAGGCCAATGTGGTCGGTCAACAGTCCAGCTGACGAGGAGGTCAAGAGGGTCAGAAGTCAGGCCAATGTGGCCGATCAACAGTCCAGCTGACGAGGAGGTCAAGGGGGTCAGAAGTCAGGCCAACGTGGCCAGTCAACAGTCCAGCTGATGCGGAGGTCAAGAGAGTCAGAAGTGGCTTAGCCCTAATAGTAAGTAGTAAAAGGGTTCATGGGCCACATATAGCTACAGATGGAGACTACCGGCAGGTCTGCTTACAGACCCAGCGTGCAGGTCGGAACACTCATGCCCTGGATGAAAGCAAACAGATGCGGGTCGGGAATCAGACCCAGCGTGCAGGTCGGAACGCTCATGCCTTGGATGAAATCAAACAGATGCGGGTCGGGAATCAGACCCAACGTGCAGGTCGGAACGCTCATGCCTTGGATGAAAGCAAACAGATGCGGGTTGGGAATTAGACCCAGCGTGCAGGTCGGAACGCTCATGCCATGGATAAAAGCAGACACGTGTTGGTCGACGGACAGACCCAGCGTGCAGGTCAAAACATTCATGCCCTGGAGGAAAGCAAACAGATGCGGGTCGGGAATTGGACCCCGCGTGCAGGTCGGAACGCTCATGCCCTGGATAACAGCAGACAGATATGGGTCGGCGGACAGACCCAGCGTGCAGGTCGTGACGTTCATACCATGGATAACCGTAGACAAGTGCAGATCAGGGAACCGACCCAGCGTGCAGGTCATGACGTTCATACCATGGATAATCGTGGACAGGTGCAGGTCAGGGAGTCGACCCAGCGTGCAAGTCGTGACGTTCATACTATGGATAACCGTGGACAGGTGCAGGTCAGGGAACCGACCCAGTGTGCAGGTTGGGACGTTCATACCATGGATAACCGTGGACAGGTGCAGGTCAGGGAACCGACCCAGCGTGCAGGTCGAGACGTGCATACCATGGATAACCGTGGATAGGTGCAGGTCAGGGAACCGACCCAGCGTGCAGGTCGGGACGTTCATACCATGTATAACAGCGGACAGATGCGGGTCGGGAATTAGACCCAGCGTGTAGGTCGGGATGTACATGCTTCGAATGACGTAGACGAAGGTGGGTCAGGAGACCAGACACTACATGACAAATAGACCTGCAAGGAATCGTAACTACCTGTCAGAGAACAACCATCTAAACCCAGCGTGCAGGTTGGGATGCATATGCTTCGAATGACGCAGACGAAGGTGGGTCAGGAGACCAGACACTACATGACAAATAGACTTGCAAGGAATCGTAACTACCTGTCAGAGAACAATCATCACATGTCAGGGAATATTCTAACGGAGGGAGGCTCATACCCTTCTTGGTTCCTCCACCAGCCTATAAGAGAAAGTCATGTGTCGACCACCGCCAGACAGAGCCTGACATCCGACATTCCCTGACATTCACCAGGTTCCAGAAGCCTCAGTTGCAGTATAAAAAGGGATGCTTTGTCCCTTACGCAAGTACGCTCACTCGTCATTTCTTACCAGTCTTTTACTTTTCGTGCTTTCTCTGTGATTTCTGGAGAAAAGTGCATGACTTGAGCGTCGGAGGGCCTGACCCGGGGACTTTTTCCCTGGTTTCTGGTCTCTAATGACCGGTGGACTCGTCTGAGTGTGTGTAGATCAATAGCGTCATCATCCTGATCCTTTCTATCCGTAGAACCGCCCGTGCGAACCTGTCCAGAGGGTACCCCGCTGATTCAGCGTCTCAACGACTACCCGTCAACTTTTAGCACAACAAGGCCCGCCTTCATCCGACTCAGCTTCCTAATGGGATTAATATGAAAAGTTGTTTGTGCACAAAACCACACACTGCCGAGTGCCGAAGGTGATGTCATTAGTGTGTAGGTGGTAGACGAAGGTGGTGTACCAATAGATGCAAGTTGCAGGACAGAGGAAGAAGTAAATTGCATGCAGAGCGAGGGAGGCACATGGAAGAGCAATGATCATATGGAAACCAACGACAAACGAGGTAAAGGTAGTAGCTATAAGTACCCTAGATTAGTTTTGATATGGTCAATCATATTAAGTTAGGTCTTGCAGTTTTGATGTATTGTGTCTAAGTGTGCAGGAGCTTAGGAACACAGGAGGTCAAGCGAAAGACGCGGCTAGCGAGAAAGATGGTGCGGGAAGCGAGTCAACGGGCTCGGTGCATCCAATGGACGAGGTGCTATGAAAGAGTACACCAATGGACAAGAAGGACATGTACGATGTTCAAGGGACAAGAAGCCGAGGAGAAATCTTGCTCGAAGAGAAAGTCAGAGTTGGGTTTAGGTGAGCTCAACTCTAGTTGACCGGAGCATCACCCATGCGACAAAAGAACTTGGGAGCTACCAGCCCAGAGTGAAGGCACCTCCAAGGGTTTTGGAGACACCTCGAGCGTCTGCAACGGAGCTACTACTTTTGGGACCCGAGGTGCCTTAGAGGAGCATGAAGATGTCCTTGCTCTTGTTCGAAGGAGGTGCCCTCAAGGGAGCTGAAGGCGCCCTCAAATATAGAAAGTTGTTGGTTAGTTGTTGGCTGACCATTGAAGTGTGGATAAAGTATTATCCACTTGAAGATGCCTTGAAATGTTTTGGAGGCGCTTCCAACCAACGGTAATTTTTTCCAAAAGGCTATAAAAAGCCTCTTGGAGTTAGGAATTTAAAAATAACTCTTGTATTCAATTCCTAGTCTTTTTCTGAGCTTTCAAAGTGAGGTTACTCCACCTTCAACGAATGAGTCATTCTAGTGAAGTTTTTCATTGTCTTGGATTAACAATCACCTAGGTTGTAGTCAAGTAAATTCTGGCCGTATTACTTATTGTTCTTAGGTTGTTTCTTTTATGTTATTTGATTAATTAATATTGTAACCTTGATTAGTTCAAAAGCAAAAGTTTTTTTTGACTAACTTCTTTTCAAGGCTATTCATTCCCCTTTAGCTAGCCTCACCGGAACCAACAAGTGGTATCAGAGCCCAAATTTCTAAGAAGGACTAACCATCAATTGAAACAACACGAAGATGGCTAGATCTAGCATTCACCCGCCAAAGTTCGAGAGAAAGTTTGCGATGTGGAAAAAGCGAATAGAGGTATTCTTTAAAACATACTTTGAAATTATTTTAATAATAGAATATGATTTTGTAACACCTAAAGATTAGCACGGAGCTGAAAAAGAATAAAACATGTGGATCAAAAATGAACAAGTCGACTTCGTGGCGAGCGGCAAAGCAGAGTTTCTAAGTGTTCTTCCACCCCAAGAAGTCAATCGAATCGATAGCTATGACTCAGCTAAAGAACTTTGGGAGATGTTCCTAGAGCTACAAGAAGGAACCTCGAAACTAAGCTAGTGAGAGGGGGCATCCTCCAAAATCAACTAACAAACCTCCTGATGAACAAGGGAGAGAAGGTGACTCAACTCTATGCGAAAAATCAAAGAACTGATCACTCAACTCAACAACCTCAGAAAATCGATAACAAATAGGTACTCAATCCAATACACGCTCAGTGCCTTTTCGAGAACACAAGAGTGGTCAACCTTAGTAGATCCATACTACATCTTTAAGAACTTGGAGGTAAATACTCTAGAAGAACTATTCTCAACTTTTGAATTACATAAGTCTAGATGTGTAGGAGTTACAAAACAAACGGAGACAAACTAGAACCTAACACTACAAGCCAGAAAGGACGAACCAGATTTAGACTCATTGGCTGACGAAGACGAAAGAGCTTACATAGTAAGAAAATTAAATAAATTTTTAAAAACTAATAAATTTAATAAGATGTAGGCCAAGAAGTTTAGTCCGAGAAAAAAAAGTGCAGTGCTACAACTGTAGTGGAGAGAGACACATCAAATATAACTGTCCCAGATTGAAGAACAAAGATAAGGACAAAGGACCAACACGATCAACGCACAAGAATATTAAGGCGATGTGAGATGAATCATCATCATCCAAATCAAAGATCGAAGCATACGCTGGACTTGCACTAATGGCAAGTTACCAAAAGGATGACGATGAAAAAAGCTTGTCTGAGATAAGGACCAAAAATATTGATGAAGGGGGAGTGTTGAACTACGAGTTTGATACGATAGGTGAGGTACGTAACCTTCCCTCTCAATAGTTATTTAAGGTATTAAATTGATATCTAGGTCATTATACAAATTAAGATCCAAGTATGAGATAATAAAAAAGGGGAATACTGATTTAAAAATTAAATTAGCAACAACATGTCCCTTAGAACACTTCGATAAACTTCAATTTGTAAATGAACAACTTAAAGAACAAGTAGAATTACTCAAAAAGAATTCTACATGCTCAAATATTCTTAGAATTTCAAAAGTTAGATATAAGGGTGGACTTAATTGGTATTTGAAAAACCAAAGGAGTCAAATTGCTAAAGTCACAAGAAACTTCATTCCGCGACAATTTTTTATTAATCAAATATAATTTATTTTAGATTCCTAAATCATGTTTAGCTTATTGAATAAATTTCTATACATGCCTTAAATTAAATTTGCTTTAGTTTTTAACCTTGTTTATCAAATTAATTATTTCACATACCTTCTATTAATGTTTTTGTGAAAATTAAAATTATTATCTATTAACAGAACAAATTTAAAATATTTTAACCTTAATATTATTTTTATGAATTTTCAAACAAAATGGGGATTTTAAAATTATTTCAAAAATAGATTTTTGAAAAATTTAAAATTTTTTTTATGATGAAAAACCAGGCTTCCTATTAGAATAAAAAAAAATCGAGATTTTCGGGTAAATAACTGATTTTTCATGAATTTTTTATCGAAAAATATAATTTTAAATTTAAAAATTTTTTAGAGACAAATTTTGTGAAACCTAATTTTACAGCTAAGGAATATTATATTTTAAATGTTGATAAAAATCAGAAATATTTTTTGAATTAAAAATTTATTTTTAAATATTTAAATTAGAAAATAATAATTTTTATTTAAAAATAATTATTCCAGTCAAAATAAAAATATTTTTTATAAGAATTTTTTTCTGATCCTACTTTTTCTATTTGACCATGATAAAAATTTTCAAAATTTTTTAAAACTTAAAAATAATTTTTAAATTATTTTCAACAAAATTGATGATTAATTGCTAAAAATTATAATCTTTTGAAAATTAATTTCGATAAAAATAATTATTTCTGAAACTCTATTTTACACCCCAAGAAAATTTTTCTATAAGTTTCTATATTTTTTCCCCTTTTTTTTTTATGTGATAGAGAAAATTTACGGGTTAAGTTAAAGGAGAGATATTTAAAATATTTTTTTGCACATATTATGTTTGCATCATTACAATTTTTTTCTATACTTAATTACAAATATTTTTTTCTTGTAGTTAATATTTCATATGTTATTTTATTATTTGATACCCTAACATTATTTGGGTTGATGCACATCAAAAGGGGAGAGGTTATAAGTACCCCAGGTTAGTTTTGATGTTGTCAACCAAGTTAAGTTAGGTCCTGTGATTTTGTTGTCTTGTGTCTAAGTGTGCAGGAGCTTAGGAATACAGGAAGTTGAGCGAAAGACACGGCTAGCGATAATGATGGCATGAGAAGCGAGTCGACAAACTCGATGCATCTAAAGGATAAGGTGTTGCGGAAGAGTACACCGATGGACAAAAAGGAAGTACGCAACGTTTGAGGGACAAGGAGCTAGGGAGGAAGCCTTCTCGAAGAGAATGTTGTAGTTAGATTCGGGTGACCTCAACTCCAGTTGACCGGAGCATCACCCACGCGAAGAAAGAACTTGGGAGCTGCCAGCCTAGAGTGAAGGCACCTCGAAGGGTTTTGGAGGTGCCTTGAGTATTGACAATGGAGCTGCTGCTTTTGGGATTGAGGCGCCTCAGAGGAGCATGAAGGCGCTTTTGCGCTTGTTCGAAGGAGGTGCCCTAAAGCATAATGGAGGTGCCCTCGCGCCTCTTGATAAAGGCGCCCTCAAGGAAGCTAAAGGTGCCCTCAAATGCAGAAAGTCATTGTATGACTGTTGAAATGTGAAAAAGGTTTTATCCACTTGGAGGCGCCCTGGAGTGCTTAATAGGAGCCTCCAACTAATGGTAACTTTTTTCAGAACGCTATAAAAAATTTCTTGGAGTTAGGAATTTAAAAATAAATCTTGTATTCAATTTCTAGTCTTTTTTAAGCTTTCAAAGTGTATAAGAGGCTACTCTGCCTTAAACAACAGAGTCATTCTAATGGAGCTTTTCATTACCTTGGATTAACAACCACATAAGTTATAACCAAGTAAATCCTGACCTTCTTATTGTTTTTAAGTTATTTCTTTTATGTTATTTGATTAATTAATATTGTAACCTTGCTTAGTTCAAAAGTAAAAGTTTTTTAGTTAACTTCTTTTCAAGGCTATTCACCTCAACCTCTAGCCGCCCTCATTGGGACCAATAGTAGCAAACAAAATGGGGGTATTAATAGCTTGTGTGGTGAGGAACCGAGCAGTGCCAACGAGTCTGGTGTTGACCAGAATTGAGATAGAGACATGCATGGTGTCGAGCAAAACGAGGCTTGTATGGAAAGAGGACATGCAAAAAAACAAGGATACTGTGGAGCAGAGTGGTGCTTGTATGGAGAGTGGAGGCACAAAAAGCAAGGATAAGGGCAGTAGCATCTCCTCCCTACAGGCGGAAGTGATGAACACATTCCAGAATGATCAACCCATAAAAATAAAAAATTAGGAAGTAGAATGGAGGGCAGTAGTCAAACGTAGGAGGCAGACGCACATTATCTGCTACCAACCATGAGGATCGTTAACTGGAATATCAGGGGCTTCCACAATCCACTGAAATAAAAGGGGTGCAACACCTCCTTCACAGAAGATGACTTACAATTCTTGGACTGATGGAGACCAAATTGTCCGAAGGCGATGCAAACAACATCCTCCCTCAACGGTTTTCAGGTATGGGAATTGGTCACAATTTTCAACTCCCTAATCGGAGAAGAATATTGCTACTTTGGAGGATAGATCTGGTGGACTTATACATCTTACAGACTAGGAAATAGCTTATCCATTGTCGAATCGCATGTAAAATCATGGGGCAAAGCATCCTTGTCACATTTGTTTATGGACTATACAATGTCCCAGCACGACGACCGGATGTTAGGCAATGAGGAGTCCCAACAAGTCACAGTTGACCGGATGTTGGTCAAGGAACCCTAGACTTAGTTTTAGAAGTTAGGGTTTGGTAATTGATTATCATAGTTTAAATCATTACCCTAATCGCTTAAGTCGTTTAATCTTGGAAACAGAATGGAGTTGAATCGATTGGGGTAATCGATTCAACAAGCCTTAATCGATTAAGATGATTTTGTGGGAAATAGTCATTACAGTAAGTGATTAAGCAATGAGGCTTAATCACTTATGGTTGATTCTCGCGTGAACAAAAAGCTTCCTAATCGATCAGGCTAATCGATTAGGAAGGCGTAATCGATTAGGGCAATCGATTATCCTTGAAAATATAGTCGTTTGAAGCAGGTTGCTAACGTGGTAAGCGATTAAGAAGAGGCTTAATTAATCAAGACACTAACAGCAATCCTAGAAAAGGGTTCGCTCGACACTGTTTCATTAAGGTTTTTGCTCAAAGCTCTCACGACAAATTTCTCACCGCTCAACACTAGTTCTTGGAAACTTAGAGAAAAGTGTTGTTGCACTTCTAAGTTGATCAAGAGGTGTCTACAAGCAAGAAGTAAGAAGCTAGGGTTTCATTTGTTGTAAATCTTATAAGATTCCATATTGTATTAGCTTCTTTTTGTTCTTCTTCTTGTATTTTTGTGTGTGAGCTTGTACGAGCCTTTTTTCGCCTCCGGATTATTTTTGAAAAGGAGCTCTTTTATAGCGGATGTGTGAGAGAGGGTCAGATCCTTGGATTAGTCACCTTGCTTGAGGTAGATACCAAGTAAATTAAGGTGTTAGCATTGCTTCGAGTTTATACCACTGTAAGTCATCCCCCCCCCCCCCCCCCCCCCTTCTAGCTCCGAAGTGTCCCAACACATATAATGTGGACGATGCATGAGGGCTTCCACGGATTGTTTGAGGACTGTTAGGAGAAGCTGGTTCTTAGGTCCACTCAGTACCATTTGAAGAAAAAGCTCACAAGACTAAAATCGCAATTGAGAACATTGAACAGAATGCATTTTGAACATATCTTAGAAGAAGCTCAGCAAGCTAAGATTGAACTAAAAGCTACCCAATAGAAAATACTTGTTGGAGAAGACCCGCCAAACAATTATTCACAACTTAGGGTCATTGCAAATAGATTGGCAGAAGTGAAGCGACTATTCTACCAACAAAAGGCTAAAGGTATCTACCTGAAGTAGAGTGATTGGTGTAGTAGATTTTTCTATAATCTATTCAAGATGAACAATAAATGAAATATTCTTGTATCCATTAACAAAACCTCAGAGGATCAAACTATAAGCATTCAAGAGGTTGTGAAGGAGTTTGTGCATCATTTCAAGTGACTTTTGGGCACCGTAATGGTCTGTTCGCCACTGGACAACAAGAACACAAAAGGGGAAGTCCCCACAGATCTCTAACAAAACAATCTAGTTGCTCCCATCACCGATGAGGAGATACAGACAACCCTCTTTGACATTGGGAGTGACCAGGGGCTAAGGCATGATGATTATGGGTCAACTTTTTTCAAAGCATCCTGGATGGCAGTGCACAGGGACCTCTATGAAGCTATCCAAGAGTTATTTACAACTAGGCAGTTATTGCGACAATTAAACCACACACTGATTGTGTTGGTCCCGAAATCATATCATGCACCAAGTGTCTTCGACTATCAATTAATATCATGTTGCACAATGATGTATAAAGTTATCTCAAAAGTATTGACAAATTATTTAAAGGAAGTCATGGGTAGTCTGCTAGATCCTGCACATGCCACCTATATGGAGGGACGGTCCATTGTGGAAAATATTCACCTTGGATAAGAACTACTATGGAAGTATGAACGAACACGAATATATCCCAAAAGTGTGTACTCAAAGTGGATCTCCAAAAGACCTTTGATTCGGTGAATTGATCTTTTCTACTTGACTCTCTTTATCATTTTAGATTCCCACAACAGTTTGTTGGTTGGGTAGAGTGTGTTACCACTGTATCTTACTTGATGGCAGTTAATGGTGCTATATATTAGGGGTGAGCAGTCAACCCACCAAACCGACCAACCCGCTTATACCGATCCGAACCGAACCGAAAAAAATCCACCGGATATAGGGTCAGATGTAGGGTCATGATATTACATTATCCAATCTAATAGGGCCGGATAGTTTTTTATCCCAATAACCGAACCAACCCGATCCGCGATCACCCCTACTTGTAGCAACTACTGTCAATAAGTTGCTACACGTTATAGTAGTTACCGCCGATAAGCTGCTACACGTTGTAATGAATAATGTCTATTATCATTTTAAAATATTTTATTTTTTTGTTGTTTATATTTATATTTTATATTTTATTGGATATAGGGTCGGATATCCAAATAACTGACAACCCGTCGGATATCTAATACATAATAACCGTCGGATATATGACCGGATGTAGGTCCTGATATTGTATTATCTGATCTAGTAGGGACGGATAGTTTTTTATCCTAATAACCGAACCAACCCGATCCACGATCACCCCTACTATATATGGTTTCTTCAAAGAGAGGAGGGGTTTGAGACAAGGCGATCCGCTCTTTCCTTTCCTCTTTGGATTATATTTAGAGGTCTTCTCAAGGTCGCTCAAAACAACATCATAGTTGGTCAGAAATCACTTCCATCCGATGTGCGCTGAAACAAAGATTACTACTTAGCTTATGTAGATGACTTACTCCTTTTTGCACGAGATGATGAGTTGACTATCTAGATGGTTGCAGACTATATTGTGACTTTGGAGTGCGAGTTGGACTTCTTTCAAACAATAGTTTGTCTACTTGAGATCACTGGATCCCAAAGTGGAACATTTCTATTTCACTACCTTAGCATTTCTCTCGCGATGGAGCAGTTGAGGACCAACAATTATGGGACTCTGACAGAGGCAATCATGCAGAGGGTGACCTCTTGGCTCAAGCAAACACTATCATGCTCCAAGGTATCCAGTGTTTTTAGCTTTCAATCTTACCAATTCCATATAAAGTGATCGACAAAATCTATGTCATATGTTGCTATTTTACGTGGTTAACCAAGCATCAGTCCATCTCTAGAAGACAATGTGCTTGACAAAAGAAGAAGGGGGATATGGGCAACGAGACCTTCAGACTTGGAATTAATCCTTACTATTGAAATCCTTGCGGAATATATAACGCAAGAAAGACTCCCTTTGGGTGAGATGGTGTTAGGATCTTGAGCGTAAAGCAACACAAGTGCAGCGGAATATTATCAAGATCCTTTCTAGAAGACTCATACGAAAGAAATTGTATACTAGTTAAATTGAGAGTTCTACCTTTGTTGCATAAATATGAACTCTCAACAGCAACTTTGTCCTCGATGGATCTCAGCACGATCAAGTGTTCGTGTCTCTTCCGGTATCCACACGAGCATGTTCCGTCTATCTCACGAACACAAGTATCATCCATGAAAATGAGTCAAAACCTCTTTTGTATTTATTCAATCAATTGCCTTAATTGACATTAATACTCCGTTAATCTAATATGTCTTTTGGTCTTCATCCAATGCATAATTAATTCGAAATTGATCATTCCTCTTCCTTGGTGAATTCAAATTCACCAAGTCACTCAATAAGTCTAACTTATTGATCTTCATCAATCTGAATTGACTCAATGAGTCTAATTTGAATTGGATTCAATCCAATAGTTGGATCCAATTAATTCATATTAAACTTAATACAATGGGATCATATGAACTCATCTCCAAATTAACATATTCTTTGTGTGACCCAATAAGTTCTTGTAACATTGGTAATGTCTCTAAAATCATTTTAGATACATAAGCAATAAATGGCATCTAGCAAGGCATCATTACTACTCAAGTGACGAGAATCCTGAGATCTGACCTAACATTTTCGTGTATATTATCTTGTATGGCTCAATCCTTCTATCCTTAATATCTAGATTAATCAATGAGATATAAACCGTGTCATCCTCTTATCAATCTTTGTGTTTCTTAATCTCTAAGTAGACACACTTAATCAAATAAGCTCAATATCTCATATTGACTAATTTAAGCATAGTTATGCATTCTTGTGTCCTACTAATTAAGGAGTCCACAAATATCACTTCTGTCATATGGAATAGATAGCTCGCATCTAACATCACTCACATCCCTCCATATAACTTATTGTATATACAGTAATCGACTTTATAATTCACCCTGTTATAGGTGACGTTTGTCTATACCAAAATATACTACTCATTATATAGGGAACCATAGTGACTTCGGGTCTAAGGACTATTCATACTAATAGTTACTATGAGAATGTTTATAACACTCATACAATGATCCATGAAACATTCTTATGGCAGATCATTTAGTACATATTCTCTAATATATATATATACATATGTTAACCCGATATCTCATATCTATAACTTGTAAAATTAAGTCATTCGTTTACCTACATACTAGTATCGATGCATTAATATTATCCTTGTATATTAATGTTTGATTAAGAATAATTAAAAGTAGTGCTTTATTATTTTAAAATATTATTATACTTATTCATTCAGTATTGAACTGAAATAAATATAATAATTAATTTTATTTTTTATTAATTAATAAAATATGATATAAAAAATTGATAACGTCAACCATCTTTTATAATTCTAAGGACTAATTCTAATAGACAGGGGCCTGTCATCAATATCTCCAATGCACTAACCTGTCCGAATGACAAGTCAAGGCATCAGCCAGCCGCTCATCAGACGCTTCCTTCAAATGTGACAAGACACCATGGAGAAGACTGGACCTGCCGGACCTGCTCATTTTGCCGCCAACCGGCTGACTAACCAATTTGAACTAGGAAAGACATGGTGTAAGGCAACGTACGATTTCCTCAAGCCGAGGAGCGACAAAAGGGGGTGGGCAGCAGTCATATGGAAGTCATTCCTAATGCCAAAGCACATATATCTGTTTTGTCCTTTGGGCCAACAAATGGATTAGACCACCTTTTCTTTGACTGCTTAGTAGTTAAACCGTTGTGGGACAAAGCACGTAGATGGCTACACATTACCAGCGGTATTTCAGAGATAGTTGGATCAACAAAGGGCGCCTTTTGGGTGTCTCTTGTATGCTTTACTTTGATATCGCAAAGCTGGAATGTGTGCCAACATGATGGCAGTGTGCCTTAATATGGAAATACTTTAGAAAGGTCCAAACACTTGAGTAGTTCACATGTAAATCCTTGATTGATATCAATGATATTTACCATTATCTAAAAAAAATGAAAAGTTCTTTGTCTTCAGTTTATTTGTTTGGTGTCGAAACATAAAGAAATGCCCCTGCAGAATAAGTTGACCACCTCATATAAATATTAATTTTATTGAATCTGTTGTTGGTGCATAGATGTCATGTATGCCTAACTTGTCTAAGAACTTTGAGAGCACCAAATTAAATACAAATATCGGCTAATTGATCTTCTAACAAAATCTCTGATAGTTCCGTAGTTGTTTTGCATGATCATTTGATTTGGATTATGAGTTATATATATCAAATGTTATTTTGTTATCAGTATGGCTGAATTGACTTCTCCAAAGAATAACCTAGGTCTTGTAAGAGAAATTTCAACAACAATCAATAAGAACAAAATCAAAATCATATTTTATCTGGTCCCATACAGAGAGGTTTAATAAATTAAATTAACAGTTATAATTAAACACATAATTAAAAGAGATAACAAAGAAATAGCAAACTGTTTTTAAAAAAAATGAGAAAGGATACTATAGAGGGTTTTTAATTGGGTTTGGGGATTCCTTGTGCGAATTCAACCACCCTGATGAATTCAGCAGCTTCATTTATGTTGTCAAATTCTGATCAATTGAACAATCAACACTATTAATAAAAATTGAGAAGAAAACTAGTTATATGAATCATCAAGTTTTTTTTTTTACTTGTTTTATTAACATGGTAATGTACAACAGTTAGTTACATAAACAGTACAATTTGGTCCAGAGTGAACCCTAGCACTAGTTGCAGATCTTCAGAAAGCCATCCTCTGTTCCAACAAGAAACAATTTTGAGAAGGGAAGAATGCTTATCGTGGAGATAATTGAGTGACTTCTCAACCCTCGATCGACAGAGTACAGTGTTCGAGGCGAAAGCTGGTAATTTCCACCCTGCAAGGAAAGGTAGAAAAAAAGATTGACATGCATCAAAGATCATAGGAGAGAATGTGAAGGTATCTAAGCTGTTAGATGCTCCAGAAACTTGTAAGTCTGTAAAATTTTTAATGTCTAATTTCACTTTGGTTCCTTTTTCATAATTTTCTCAGTTTGGCTTTCGAAATTTATTGTCTCAATTTATCCTTATAATTTTCACATTTGTATCAATTTATCTCATCACACCAGATCAACAAGTGTAAGTTATTTCCACTAACTTCAATGGTAAGTTTGTAAAAGCTGATAAGGAAAAAACAAAAATAATTTGGTATATAATGCTATCATTTTCTATCATGAGAAATTCATTTAAAAAAAAAAATTGAGTGCAAAGTTATACTCAGTTCAAGCCTTCGAGGCTTAGACAGAATATGGCTATCACCCTGTTTACAGGCGGGGAGAGTGGGGGTAAAATTCAAACAATTTACAATCATTGACACGAGCACCTCCAGATATCACTACTAAATTTCATTTGTCAACAGAATTCTTGAAACCAGAAAGAGAATATGAATAACGTACTTGATTTATGGATCTAGAAAGAGAGGATGTAGCTACTTTGTTTCTGGACACTGAGATCACATCTTGAGCCCAAACAGCAAAGCTAGTGATGGCATCTGAATGGACTCGAAGTACACCCGCTTGAGGAGTGAGGCTCCTGCGATAGAATTCCAAGAAGAATGTCTAAAGATTCTTTACTCTCATAAATTAAATATCAGGTCAAAATCAAGATTTATCTATAATGTTTCATCTTTTCTAGTGTGTTTGTAACTTGTCAAACACTAAAACTTATTCCTGCCCTAAGTCCAGGGAAGGAAAAAAAGTTTGCATGGCATCGTAAAAAGTGCATAAACTCTACAGGCAATAATGTTTAGAGAATTAAAACAGCTTCTTGTTTTAGATTGACTACATGGCATAAAAAATGGAACATAAAACCAAAAACTAGCACCTTCTCAGGTCCCAAACTCGCAAACTCTTGTCAAGTGAGCTGGACACAATCAAATAATCTTCAGGTGCAGCCATCTGTGTCAAATAACAGAATCTTTTATGTCCAATATGCCAACTGTAACACAGCTTAACCGAAAGCCGCAAATCTACTAACACAATTCTCTAGCTGAACTATTCTGCTCAGTATACCTTCGTAATATAACCATCATGTGCTTTCCAATTGCTAATTATGTTGCCACACCTCACATCGATCAGTCTACAATGACCTGAACTTAGCCCAGTTGCAATCCAGGTCGGGGGATTAGAACCTTTCTCTGCTCGAACATTTTCAGAACCACAAGAGCAAATGGCAGAAACAAGAGATGAAAAAGAATACTCAGCAGCATCTGTCTTCCATAGTTGCAGCTTACGGCCCTGGGAAACATCAATAAATCTGCATGGAACATCTAGCTGGTTGATATCATATAAGCCATAGGATACCATGCCATACTAGTTTACTTGTTCGTCCACTTTTTGTTCAAGATCAAAGGAAAACTTTAACAATTGTGTTTAATGCTTTTAATGGGTAGAATACCTAACTGTAAAAGTTCTATATGAAAAAACAGAGAAATTGACCGTACGATAAATTCAATGTCCATTAAATTTGAGTTAGAGTTGATTTACAAGTATCACATTAACTTGTTAATCATGGCTAGATGAGGGTTCCTGTGGGCCTAAAATGACTTCAAAAGCTGTCCCTACAGTTGGTTATAGAAGTTATAATAAAAGCTGGATTTACATATTTATGAATTATTTTCTGGAACATTTGTATGTATCAGTCTTTTACTGCTAATTTCATAATGTCAAAATATTCGATGACTGACAAAGAAGATGAGAAATTCCAACCATTTAAAACTAGCAATTCAAACAACAATATTTTAAAAGGACCGAATAGTAAGAAAAGCACATTCATTTATGTATATCCATCTAACACAGAAGATGGCATCTAGACCAACCTGACTGAACCATTTCCCATTCCAGCAAGAAGTTTGTCTTCAGAATCCAAGAAATGCATGCTAGTATACAAGCTACCACTGAATGCATTAGAAAGTATGCCCCCTGTGAGTTCATTGGGCGTGAGGATATTGCTTTGCTCAATAGTCACCTTGGTTGCATTTGGCAATGGGAAGCTTACTGATGATTCAGCATATGCAGATATCAATTTTCCAGTATCTCCATTCCATACATGGATGGTGCCATCACAAGAAGCTATCCTTCCACTTACAGACAATGTACAGATAGCATTCACGACCTACAAATGCAAAACCTAGTTAGAAAAGCATAACAAACAAAAGGCAATATGAACATCGACAATCAAAAAGAAGTTCTATTCATAACAACAGATATTGAAGAAAAAAAATCTTTGTAGACCATTGAAGACAAGGTTGCAGCTCTAGATGCACTATCTCACTCTTTCCATATAAAAAGTGTCCAAGATGGTGGAGCATTGACATAACGGTACAGTTTGCTTCACTGTTCTTTGGTGGTTTTCCCTAAGACTGAGCAAAACTATTCCATTACCAGGTACTGCCTTGCCATGCATAGGAAATTGGCTATTTCTCTATTTCCATACTCTCCAACTCATGTACATATAGACCATCAAGATTTCAGTCCCCGTGAATCTGGTATCGACGCAGATGAATGAACAAATCTGCAGGAGTTTGCAGCGAAATCTGCCTGAAGATGATTAAATTTGCTTGAAAAGCAATGGCAAAAATCCAACAGCAAGTAGCTCGGAATCCTTTTTGAGCAGAGAATAGGATGCTTGTTCATGGGCAGAGAGTTGCCACAGGAGTTTCCAGATGGATAGAGGAAAGATAACTCAACGACCCCAAGGGGAAGAGAACCACCGATGTTCGACAGGTAAGCACATGCTCAACACACAGTCTGTGTACATGCAAGTACACATTGCTCATGAGTGTGTCACTGTGGATGTGTAGCTCATGGGTGCATGATCACACGAGGGATGTGTTGCTTGACAGCACTTAGCAAAAACAATGCAGAAAGACACCGAGATGACATGCAGGAAAACACTGGGTTGACGGAACTAGCAATCTGGAATGCAGTCATTTGTATGGGATTATACAAAAAGGAGATATTATTCCAGTCAATACCTAAGAAGTCCCCTCTACCATGTGTTGCTTGACAGCGCTTAGCAAAAACAATGCAGAAAGACACCGAGATGACATGCAGGAAAACACCAGGTTGACGGAACTAGCAATCCGGATTGCACAGTGATTTGTATGGGATTATACAAAAAGGAGATATCATTCCAGTCAATACCTAAGAAGTCCCCTCTACCATGTATATGTATTAATCTTATTGTAACCTTATAATAACAGCTACATAGATTTTATATTCACAACTAAATCCCGACATATTAAGTCCTTGACAGCTATAACTGTGTTTGACAAAAATGAAGATTCCAAGTAAATGTAGAAGGAGGGAAATTGAAGAAAAGAGTACAACTTTTTACCAAAATGAACTCTCTTTAACTACTGAAACATTAGGTTCAGAAAGAATTTGTGGCAAAAACTGACCTCATCATGACCATAATAGCCGGATATACAACTCATTCTCTCCAATTCCCACTTTTGAACACTACCCTTGAATCCAGGTCCAACTCCACCAGTATAAACTGTGCATTCATCATGACAAACAGCAATTGATCTAACTGCTCCAGGGTGTGCACGGGCTGAATAGAGAATTGATGCTTTGATCTTCCAAGATGGTTTATCTTTCAAGCCACCACTGTGCCCAAGAAAATCAGGTCCATCAGAACCAGCACCAGGACTAGGGAACCAAAACCATGGCCCAACAGAGTTAAGATTTGAGTTTTCAGAGTGCTGGGTAAACTTGTTGCTATATTGAAGTTCAACTTTGGAACTTAACAGACTCATGCTACTTTTAGCTCCATGACCTTGTGGCACAAACCAACCAACGTCATTCATCAGATATTTTGCTGGATTATAAGCCAAGGAAGAACTTCTGCCCACATTGAGCCGTTGAGTACTAGCATTTTCACCACCACTTCTCTGAGTTTCCCCAACAACATCCCACTGAAAATACAAGAAACAATAGGTTTATTATTTCATGTAAACATCAGAAAGAACATATTTTGTCGTTTGCTAGACTGTTGGAACATTTTTCCTGGTCACCATCAAATTAAGAATCTAGCAGTAAAGGAATACCTTCCAGTTGTAGTATCTTTGAAGATTTTGTTCCAAGATGAACCATACAGAGCAGGATTGGCGGAGCTTCTCTATGCCAAGTAGAGATGCCAAGCAAGGATACAGCAACAAGCTACAAAAACTCGTGTTCGCATACCAAGAAGGATAGACATTAAGCAAGGTTGTCAAACAATTTTTTTAAAAAAAAAAAAAGAATGTGACCAATATCTTGTTGTAGAAATTGCAGGATAAAAATGAACTGAGCATACACAATGTCCATTCTACTTTCAATCTGGGTAACCTCATCCAGCTTTTGTCTAGAGACCTTTAAGTTCCATCCGGAAGTACCAGGTTTTGAGGTTGTTGATTGGGAAAAGGCCAACTCATCAAACAGGTTCTTTAATTGTGGCATGACATATAAGTTAGTCAACTCCGGCCCAAGCCTTTTACAGAGTGAAATTAATGTTGTTGCAACAACCTGCTAAGAAATGAGAAGACAACATTGATAATGGAGATGATGATATTCCTTCCAATTACCTATTCTATAAATACCTCTTATATTAGAATATAATAAGTTAATAAAAAAAGAGAGAATTTCCTGAATCACAGAAAGATCTAGCTGAGTCTGCATGAGAACCTTGACATGGGGGCAAACTTGATCCTGTACATTAGAACTTACCAATTTCAAAAGGCAATAAGAAAGAGAATATCATAAATGACTAGTAAAATCAAGTGAAACATTTGACCTGAACCAGCTCCTTAAGTATTAACTCCGCATGCATGGCCATAAGAAGGCCATCTAAAGTGAAAAAGCTATCGATTATAGCTAAGAGAGCCCAACCATGCATGGGTTCAGGCCTATTGCTCTGTACAACATCTATACATGTGGAAATAGTATTTCTAAGTAATGGCAAGAGTTGCCTGGTGATGAAAGCTTCTCCCAGAAGGCTACCTGGCAATCAATCAGTAGTGATAGATTAAATTCCAACTTTAGCATTAAAAAAATCAAATCCCACACAATTGAGAGCACAATTAACTCAAGTACCAATTCTAACCAGAGCTTCAATTCCATCTGAGCAAAGCCCTTTTCCAAAAGAATGAACTAGTGGTAAGACTGTCTGAAACATGAACCGTAATTAACCTGCTATAAATTTATGTCATCACATGTAAGCTGATTATTAGAGTTTTCACGAGAAATAAAAGGACCTGATGGATTGTAATTGGGAAACCAAGTTCCTCGCTTGAACCAATTAGCATAACAGCAGAAGCTGATGCAATTGCTTTGTCAGGTGGATTTACTAAATTTGCAATGACAAGAGAATGCATCTTCTCTAAATATGCTTGTTTGCCCAATTTCTTCCACAAATCCTGCATAAATGAGTCCTGAAGGAGCGAAACCTTAAGATGTGAATATTGTGATGCCTGTGATCAAAATAATACAAGTTCTCAGATAGGAAACCTTTTGCATTTCAGATAAATGCAACTGTAGGGAAAAAAACAGGCGCACACACTGGAGTAGCACCTGCCTGCAGAACATTCTTAATCATGGGGAAAAACAATGCTTTTACTGCTCCAGAACTCAGGCAATTCAAGAATTCTTTAAGAAGACACAAAAGAGATTCAGTTTCAACATCAGACAGAGATGATTTTGCAAGATGTAAGCAGAAAGAGGCACATATCTCTGCAGCAAATGGCCCCATTGATCTGAGAGCTCCTCCATTTGCAAGTTTAGCAGCATACTGAAAGCAGTAACCAGTATTAGCTAAGAGCTGAAATGGCGCAAGAAACAGATACGCAGATCTGACAGTTCCAGAAAAATATGGTGACTCGAGAAAGCACTTTGCCGATGCCCTCCTGATGAATTACAAAATGATTGATATGAAAATTATGAAAGTACATATCACCACAGAATAAAGAAAGGATGAGAGGGTTAACCAATAAATCAGAAACTAAATAAATTGAATGATTCTGGAAGCCTAATCACACACCAATGGAAGACTAATTAGTCTGGACTGAACTAGCACACCCTTTAAACAAAATAATGTACAAGTGTTTCTGAGCAAATTTTAAGTAGAAGCACTCAAAAATTACCTTCTCCAGTCTTTGTCAATGGATTCTTCAACAAGAACTGCAACATGAGGAGGTAGTTCTTGGACTGCTACTGGGTTGACACCACTTTCTTTGTATGCAGCAAATGAGACACAATCAAAGAGTGGTCTCTTCAAATAAAGTTCAGCCAATATGCAACCAAAAGAAAATATATCCCAAGACTGCTTTTCCGATTGTACACTGGAGGATGATGATATCTGTCTCCATTTAAGGAACTCTTGAAAGCCCATAAAAGAACTAGCATCAGGCTCAAAACACTCAAGAAGGGAACATAAATCAAAATCAGATGGAACTGAAGTACTGCTGGGCTCTTCTAGAATGTCAATGGCGGAAAGATCATTGGGCTGGTTCCTTAAAGAACAAGTATTGCCACAGTAAACAGGATCTAGATGACATGTTTCTTCACTGAAAAGATTGGCTAGCTCTAAATTTTCTAAAAAACTAGTTTCTGATAATTGTTCCCTGGAATCCAAATGCAAGAGATTGTTAGTACACTTAGACCCTTTGCTCTCATGTTGCAATTGGCACTTTAGACATGACTCTTTTATGCCATAGAAATAAGAATGAGCTGTGATGCCACGTCGCCTAGGGTGTGGTTTAGTAAAAAGCTGTAGCCGCCCTGTTAAATTTGGCATTGATGGATCAGATGTAGGCAACATTACATTCTTGGCCTCAATCGATGGTTGACCAGACAACTTGTAACCAAAGGTAATGTCAATCCAATGATGAAGCTGTTGAGATACACGGTCACTTTCTAAAGCATCTCGATGCAATGAAATAAATTCCTCCGAAGATGTCACCCAATGAGGCAATGCTAAGTCACTCATCTCAGAGTGAAGAGAAGTAAAGATTCGAGGATCACTGTAGAACTCAGGAATGCACTCATCTGGAGTCCACTGGTACAATCTCTGCATGCTAGATGGATATTCGTTAGGTTCATAAACAGATCTGACAGCAGACCTGAGTACTGACAAAGGCAACCTTCTGGCTTTATAACTGCAGACTGCCAGCTCAGAGAGGCATTCATCAGAAACATGATGAGGAACTTCAGATGATGAATATGTAAAATCCAATTGTTCATCTCCCTTAGCCAAGCGCCATTTGCTTTTTGTAAGATCCCTCCACCCAGCATCAGAATTTTCATCAGGTTTCACACTGAAGTCTATGACCCAGGGCATTACCATATGGAATGAATTATTACCCCACCTTCTACCAGCTAACTTGTTTAACACAAGCAGATATTCATAATTGCTTAATTCGCCTGCCCACCATAGCTTGAAATTGGTACTCCAAAACATTGATGTTGACAACCCAAGATCAGCATAAATAGCTTGACAAGGACATTCCTCAATGAAACAACTTTTTTCAGAAGCAGAAGAAGCCTCTTTCAAGCATGATATCTCGCTCACACTCAACCATGCCCAACAGGACTCATTCAAATGTATGCTGGAAGGGCTTATATTTCCATGAGAAAATCCCAACGCATGAATGTATGCTAAAGCAGAAAGAATCTGGTAGGCCAAAAATCTAATGTGCCAATCAGATTTCAACACATTGGGACTATAATTCATAATGTTATCTAGTGTGTATGGAGCTTCTGGATGTAACAAGTACAAGTGTTCTTGTGCTTCTAGTATGCCTAGGATAGGGAATATATTAGGATTTCTCATGCTACCTGTAAAATTATTCTCAGTTGCAGGAAAAGCAACCGACTTAAGAAAATTTGCAGCACAATGATCAGTACTGCCTTCTGTAAAGAATTTTATTAAGGATGTTGCATTGTTTTCGGTAGTTCCATAAACATAATTCAAACAAAGGTTTCTTACAGTAGCATAGGAAGCTCTGCCAACATAAACTGCTGGATTTAGTTTAGTAATTGTTTTTATTATATATTGCCATTCAGGATTTCTAACAGAAGTTTTGTGATTGTAAGCTACCAGATCATCCCCAGAACCAATGAAGGAGAGTAAGGAGCCATTTTGAATTGAAGGTTGCCACCCATTTCTAACAGAGTTGTCATCAACATCCTTTTGGCATGGCCCTTTTTCAAGGGAAGACTGATTACCCTCATTCTGCTCCCTGTCCAAAGGACATCCAAGGATTTGATAGAAGCACAAGTAGGGTCCCATTCATAATTCAAATCACTAAGCTCAATTACCAAATATTTCAGGAATTAACAAATATCTAATAGCAAAAGTAATTTGATTACTTACAAGTTTCGCCTGAATAACCTAATCTTCTCATTGAATAATCCCACCAAAACAAGTTGAAGAGAGACTTCCTCACTGAAATTATGCTCCATTCACCAAACTTAACTAGGGTCAGTAATAATGGTAAAGCAGGGCGATGAAAGTAAGTCATTTCAAAAATAATTTTCACAGTAGAATTGAAAACATCAAATTACCTCAAATTATTGTCTCCATCCCCAGTCAAGTTGACCTACCATACAGAGAAGGCAATTTATTTATATAAGAGATAGGACAAACTGATTGTTATATATATAACTGTTGGCACCACAAGAAGTAACTCCTATACTGAAAAGTGGTTTTCATTAAAAGTTCATTCTAACTCAAATATAGAACCAGATCTCATCATCTTCCTTGTCCTAGCTCATATCGTCCTTCCTCCTCCTCATTGTTGTTGTCACTGTCATTGGCATCAAGCCATGTTAATCCTAACTATTTGGGATCTGCCATATGGATTTTTTCTTTCCTGCAAACTCCATGCAAGGGAATATATCGCTAGTAATATTCAAATTTCTTCAATCACTTTTAATTCCATTAACTAGAGAACTTCTGATCTCCCTTTCTCCATGAACCTTCAATTCTGATTAATTTGACTGGTTTATCTATAAACTTTATTGGTCACCTTTAAACATATTCATACAATCTTAACACAGTTTCTTTTATTGTATTATTTATTGGAGCTACACCTAATTGCTTTTAGTATATTTGTCTTGTAAGATTTTACTTTAACCAAAGGATCAAATAATCATCCCTCAAGATTCTTCTTCAATTTTGTATCACTTATTATTCATCTATCCACCAATAAAAATGAAACTAAAAAAGGAAAGAAATACTCCTAATTTAAAAGGACTAGACCAGACTTGGAAAAAATCTTCTATTCTCTAAACAACAAAACAAGATAATCACCAATCCGAAAACTACATTATTAACTAATTGTTCAAAATAAAACAAGCTACAAAATTAAGTTTTCCAAAGTAAAATTTATATTAAATTCCTAATTTTCATGATTCTCCCCAACAAGAACTCAATACTAGAAGATTTGTTAGAAGTTTCAATTAGGTGCCTTTTCAATTGAGTTAGGAAATAGTAGCTACATCATGAAAGTATTGAGCTTCAAGTAGCATAACATATTCAATGTCTTTTTCTTTGAACATCCATTCCAATGGGTGAGAAACTTTTGTATTCTTTTCTCATCCTACATGTTGAGGAATCGAATCTTGACCCTTTTCTCTTCCTTCCTTCTAAACAATAAGAAAACAACATAATTAATTATTAGCCGAAAAAGGTGTTTGCATCTCCAATTGTCCATAATAGTCTTGGGTGTAGAAATTATAATGGTAGTGATGGATGAGCAGACACCAGAATGAAAGTCCGAATCTCTCTGAGTTAGTAAACAAGTCATGTACTTCAAAATTTAAATAAAAATTAAAATAAATTGATAAATTGAATAAGTATGCATTGTTTCTCACAGCAAAAGATGGTGAATGGATGTAGTTGTTTTAAAGGAATTATTATAGGATTATTCAGGCTAATGAATGCATGACATGCATTACATGATAGGCTTTTAGTCAACATGGTGCATCAACATATTCTTTATAATACTCATTAACTAATGCAAGCAATTCTTTGCCTAGTATTGACATAAGTCGCTTTTATACACACAGCGGAGCTCTCAGCCTAGTCGATAAAAGCGAGAAAACAGACTAAGGATCTTTAAACTCAAAAGCGACAATAAATACACACATACTCCATAGTCTCAGTTAACCAAAATGCTTGATGCAATTAGTATTAACTTAGTAAAAAAATTATTCCACGCTTTTCCATCAGTATGGTATAGCTGATATCTGATAGGGCTTCAAGGCATTAGTGAGGCTCAGCGGGTTTGATTTACTGGTTTAACCATCCAAATTCCGTGCCACGTGCTCCATGCCCACCCAAACCAAATTTAAGGATGAATTTTTATAATCCACTGATAATTTGTATTTTTCATATTAAACTCAACAAGGAAAACACCGAGAGTAAGCGTCAATTGCAGTAATTGAACAAACTTTAAGAGACCAGAATCAGGTTTCCGAATTTTATACCACTGGAACAGGGTTCTTTGTTCTAGGATAACTAAAAATTGAATCTTTCGACCGATTAGCAGGCTTTAATGGAGGAAAAAAAAACAGAATGCTCAGAGAGTAGGAGGTGAATCAGACCTGAACAGCGGCGGAAGAGCCAAACGGGAGGGCGGAGTCGGAGATTCCATATCGGAAGACGAGATCGGGTGAGAAATCGTATTGAAGCTGCCGCTCCAAGCACTCGAAGCACGGCGCCGACCGCCCCATCGTTCCCGGATGCGCGATTCGAAGACCGCTAGGCACTGCCTAGTGCTCCGTTTGATGCGAATCGAACTCCGCGGGGGTCCCGTCAGGAATATCGTCGATCACAAAGAACCCACAACTCCACATGGTCGACTTCGGCCATCGAACGGCTGATATCGCCATTAGAAATCTCGCGTCTAGTGCTTGGACGGCTAGATTTTAGTTCACTCCGGACTAATTGTTATTAATAATTTATGTTAGTGGAATAATTATCTCACACTAGGAAATAACCTCGCTCACGTTGCAGGCTTTATACAATTTAATATCAATTTTATTTAAAAATAATTAAAGAATTTGTATAATATTTTGATTTAAAAAATAGGGATAAAAATCAAAAATATGTTAAGTTAAAAGTAGAATCATCAATTTGGATAAGTGAGTTGGGTTAAAATTTTATCAGTTCAAGTCCATCTTAGGCTAAACTACCTAAATCTACAATAAGTTTAGGTTGACTCACGAGTTGAGAGACATATGTGAGTTAAATTTTATATTAATTTATTAACTTTCTTTGATATAATTTTAAAATAAAATAGTATTTTTTTTATCAAACATGAATAATCTTTGTGTTAATTTACATTTATACATGTTTTCTAAATATATTTGATTGATAAAATATTTTTGAAGTAAAATATTGAAGATATGAAAAAAAAAAAATTTTATAGGTTCATGGGTTGGCCTGTCTAATTCATAACTCGTCTTTAATTGGGTTGAATTAGAGATTTCTCAACCTGCTAAGATGATAAGTCGGTCCACCCCCGTCCCGTCAAATGACTGGCCCCGTCACAATTTGACCCATTCCATCATAAATTGGATCGTCTCACGCTCTAGTTAAAAGGATGTTTTTTTATTTATTATAAAAAAATCCTCTAGCTCCTTTCTCTATATTTTGTTGTTATTATTGTCTATCATTATTAGGAAGTTTTTATTATTATGATCCAGCTACTTATGGTTGTAACTATTATAATATAATAATTGTAACTATTATAATATAATATTGGCTAATATAATTCAGAAATAGATCCGTCCGTATTAAAAAAATTGGATCCGCCATCTAGGAGGCACATGATGGATTGAATTCTAGATCATAAGTTCCTATGAAATTCGACTCATAATTGCTTCATTAGAAATGTTATACATTTATCATCTGGGCTATGTCAATCATCCATATTATAACAGTTATGATTTATGGTTATTATAATATGATATTGATATGTATTGATTAATATTGATGCGAGATGAAATATTTATATTATAAGAGTTATAAATTGTAATTATTACAATATAATCTTATTAGTATAGATAAACTGGAAGTGTTACTATAATATAATAATATTGATCAGTATTGATTAAACTGAACGTGTCTGTATTATACAATTATGATGTAGCAATAACTATCGAATCTATTGGTTCACGTATGAAAATTATAAGTGGTCTTCTAATCCCTATATTGATTCACGCAAGAATACTAAAAAAAAATTCATCATTTCAAGGAGGAAAGATACCAAACTCGACAAACATAATAAAAAGATTAAAATTATTTTCTCGATTTGAAAATCTGTTTCATTAAAATTATTTTCTCGATTTACTCTTCTATCTATATCATTTTCTAGGGTGGTAAAAATTCAACCTCAAATTTAGAATAGTATTAAGTGATAGTACAAGAAAAAGTTCCTCTAGTATCAATAAAATCTAGTAGCTGCTAGGCTTTTATATATGTAAGTTGAAAATCATATGTTTGCATGGTTCATCTAGCAAATTGGAGTTCTCTTGTAATTTGACAACTAACTCATGCCTCAAAATTTGTTTTTTTTGTTGGTGATCAGTATCATCTTCTGAAGTATCATTAATTTGGAATTTTTTATTTATCAAAACTTTAATGCTTTGATAAAAAAAATATGTATCTTATTGCAGGAGTCCATTTTATCATTTCGGAGTGGTGCGATGATTAAAATATAAGGTGTTGTCATATAAAGTTTTAGGATTAAAATTTGGTATGTTCGAGCATGTCTCTTTCTATACTTTATCATCGATATTAATGACTAATAATTATTCATGATTTATCTTCCATATTAATCTAAGGCTGAATTGATAGAAATACTGAAGACGAGTAAATCACCTTTGTCACGTGAATTACTCTTTTGTCAACCGAACTATTTTTGTTCGAAGTACTTTCTAAAACCTTGCTTTCGATGGCCACTGGATGACCAACATCCATAAAGTAACCGGCCTTCCACTGAGAGTTTGATTTACCTGGAGTAGCACGAGAACCACTTCGTTTGGAATCAAACGTTGCCCGTTTAACAGAAAATGCTTCCTTCACAAAGTTTAGTGTCAAATCTGCACCTGGCAAATCATTCTTAACACGATTGAGTGGTGACACAAGTATTGAATACCCAGGCATGTATCTCATAAGGCATAGTAGAAGGGGCAAGCCGTAAAATCAGGTACCAATCAATGTCATAATGTCGGTGGTAGCTCTCTATCTCAGCATTGAAAAGAATATCACAGATCACGAGCATTTATGAGGCATGATCAAACAATAAGGATAATCTCACGACTTCAAAAATAAAGGCCCTAGCACCACTATAATCTTTCTGATGGATTTTGTTGAAGATTGCACTTTTAGCATGACCAATCTCTGCGTTATCACCAACCATTCTTGCCACAACAGAGTGAAAAGACTATGCGTTTGAAACTTGCAGTATGCCGCCACCAACTTCATCGTTAACTTTTTTTTTTACTTCATCATCATCATAAATTAGGTGACCAAGTATTTCAATTTTTTCATCTACATCTGCCTTATAAATAAAAACTTTACCCTCCTTATCAAGAGCATTCTCTTCATAAGCGTCCTCCTCTCCGTCACCTATTTTGAACACTAAGTTTGGCCGGTGATGGCATTAGACCAAATTTCTTCTATTTTAGTTTTCAAACCCTGTTGTCGTTCTTTCAGGTAGTTGTTCCACAAATCCTATCATTTGTTCCATCCATTCACCAATAGCTTGAACTTGCTGCTCCATATTGTGTTCATACACATTGTTGATGTAGTTAACATGTTATTGTCTTCTCGGTGGCATGACTCCACAAGAACAATCTAGCTCTGATATCAAACTAATACAGTGGATAACTATCGTATCTATTTATTTGCACACGAATACTAAAAGTGACCATCGAATTCATTGATCCCTGTTGATTCGCGTAAAAATACCAAGAAAAAGAAAAAACTCATCATTCCAAGGAGGATATAACAGCTAAAAATAACATTAATAAAAAAACTATCCTTAAAACATTAAACATGATACTTATATATGTTGGTGCGGTTAGCACTAACGGTCTAACTCGAGTTTTGATGAATGACAAATCGGGTTAAGTTAGGTTTGTTGTGATCTAACACTCTGACCGAGTGTGCAGACAAAGTCCAGACAGGTCGACGGGCTGACCGGATGTCTAGCAAGAAGTCCAGCTAGATCGACGGGCTGACCAGATAGCTGGCGAGAAGTCCAAGCGGGTCGACGGGCTGACCAAACGCTTGGCGAGAAGTCCAGACGGGTCGAAGGGCTGACCGGACGTCTGGCAGGTGAGTGAAGGTAAGTCACTGGAAGGGAGTGACTGTGAGGACGAGTTCCCGGGAAGGGAACATTAGGCGTCGATCCGGCTTAGATCCATTTCGGATATCTAAGTCGAGATCGTGACTAGATTCTGGTCTTGGAAAGATGGAATCTAAGTCATAATCTTCTTTGTTTAAAGCATTAACTGTGCTAACATCTTATTTTGCAGGATATACATATTGTTTGCCTCGGACTAACTCTTTCTTGCAGATAAAGGAGCTTCTGGAGAAAAAGTAGTCCGGGCGCCCGGGAGGCGAATTCTATCCCTGGCGTGCGTCGACATGTGGAGCTCGTTGGTTGGACGGGCTACTTCACACTAGGGCGCCCGGAAGGGATCTGGGGCGCCCCGAGCTTCATATAAAAGAAGGGGCAGGGGTGGAGCTTCAACAACAACTCTCAGAACGAAGAATCTGCTTCCTTGTGCTCCTGCTGCGCTGCGATCTCCGACAAACTTTTCCTTTCTGTTCTAAGTCTTTTTATTGTCGGTAATTTTTTCTTATTAGCAATATTGTACTTAACTTGTAATCTATATTTCGAATTGCTAGTGAATTGCCCAACGAAAGTACTCACGGAATACGGGCCTTCGAGTAGGAGTCGTCACAGGCTCCGAACGAAGTAAATCCACTGTGTTCAATTTTCTTATTCCGCTGCGTTTATACTCGTTGTTTTTCGAATCGATATTCACCCCCCCCCTCTATCAACGTTTCACGATCCAACAAGTGGTATCAAAGCAGATACCGCTCTGATTTGGTGCAACCACCAATCAGACAAGGGGGGGGGAATTTTTTTTTCTTTTCTTTCGCTTTCAGTTTTACGTTTAATTCCAAACTGATACTATTATCTTTTTGGAAAGTTTTCTCGTCGCAATTTAATCTGAGTTGGTTCAACACCAATTTAGTTCCTTTATTATCTGTTAATTCTTCCCGCATTACTAATCCAAGACCAAGTCTTGGGAATTTGCCTGTCTGTTTGTTTAAGTGTGTGCAGGAATTAAAATGTCTCAGCTTGAAGGCTTCAGCACAGTACGACCTTCCCTTTTCAACGGGGACGACTTTCCGTACTAAAAAAAGAGAATGGAAGTGTATCTCAAGACGGATTTCGACCAGTGGATGAGCGTCACCAGACCCTACAAAATACCAGTAGACAGTTCTGGGAATCTACTAGATCCAAAAGATTGGACACCAGACCTAAAGAAGAAGGCGTCAACAGAAAACAAGGCAATCAACACCCTACAGTGCGGATTGACTAGAGAAGAACTAAATCGGATCGGACCACATAAGAACGCCAAAGAACTGTGGGACAAACTGATCGAGCTGCACGAAGGAACGAGCGACGCTAAGGTAACAAAACGAGACTTATTATTAAATAAAATATTTAATATAAAAATGCAGGAAGGAGAAACTGCAAGTCAACTTCACGCGAGGATCAAGGACATCCTCAATGGGCTCCACGCTATCGACCACCAAATAGAGAACCGGGATTTGATAAGGTATGCATTAAACGCATTTCCACGTAATAGCTTGTGGGCATCTATCGTAGATGCCTATAAAATTTATAAGAATTTATCGAAACTTAAATTAGACGAGTTGTTTTGTGAATTAGAACTACACGAACAAACTAACGTCGGGGCTGAAAAAGGAATTGCTTTGTTTTCAGGTCCCTCCAAAGAAAAGAAGAACAAGCCTGAGCCTGAAGCAGATTCTGACCAGGATTCTGAAGATGAAGAGCACCTGGTGAACTTGGTAAGGAAAATGTTCACCAGGAGAAAGAGGGGCTTCAGCAAGAAAGACCTTCAGAAAATCAACTCCCCCGAATCAAGGAGTGTGACGTGCTTCGGATGCAACAAAAAGGGCCACTACAAGAACGAGTGCCGAAATGAAGAACGACAAACCAGGCGATCAAAAGAAGGCACTCAAAGCGACGTGGGACGACACTTCCTTGGATGAATCGGAAGCCGAAGAACAAAAGAACCAGGGTTACCTCGCGCTGATGGCCCGCGAAGAAGAATCGGAGGATGAATCGGAAGACGGGTTTGAACCCGAATCAAGCCACGAGTCCGTACTCGTTTCCGAAGGTTCCGAAGAGGTATACCGAAATCTAAACAGAAAATTTTTTAAAATTATTTCTTGCTTAAATAATAAATTAGTAAAAATAGAAAAAGAAAATAAGTCACTCCTCGAGGAAAATCAAGACCTCAAGGAACAAATCAAAAACTCAAGTCTAACTCAAGATCTAACACTTGAGGAGAAGAATCTATCACTAAAAATAGAAATTAATAATTTAAAAGAAATATTAGAAAAATTCACAACGAGGTCAAAGAACTTAGATTTAATTTTAAACAATCAAAAAGCAAGTTACAACAAAACTGGACTTGGTTACAAATCAAGTTCAACTAAAACTTTTAAATCATTAATAACCCAACACAAACCAACAAAACAAGCTTGGGTTCCGAAAGTGTGTTTTAACACGCAAGTAGGACCTTTTAATCAATACTACATCCCTAAATATAAAATATATTATATAAAGTCAAATAAATCAAATAAACCAGAATACAAACCTGAACCAAAAAGGTTAAAATTTAAACATATTAAAACTCAACAAAATGTAAACTATCATCAAGTGAAATTTAATTATAAAAGAAATAGACATAAACCGAGAACAAAGTTAAATTAAATGATAATCAATTCAGGGGGAGGCTCCAGAGTAGCTGGCACCTCCAAAACTAACCTACCCGGCAGGGTAACCCTAACCAACCTACCCGGCAGGGTAATTAGGATTAGTTAAAAAGGATTCAAGTTTAACTTGAAAAATGGTACTGGTGAAATATTGGATGATAGTACGTTAGGGAAGCTTAGTCTATGCATGTCTAGGAAGATATGGCTTCGACCTGATGCATTTGGCTAAGTGGAACTGACCGAACCTACCCTTTATGAATCCTAGACCAAGGTTTTGTATTAAGTCCAGTGGATAGGACTATTTAGAAAACCTCGAAGGCATGGTTACTTTAATGATGTCCGAGTGACTCACCATAACCCAGAAGTTTATCCAGAGAATGCCTATTTGTTGAACCCAAAGCTAAACCTGAATCTAACACAAGTTAAAATTAAACTCCAAAATTTAATCTAATTCATCTCACAAAAGTATAGGATTGCCTGATTGAAAACATAGATCGGGTGAGATGACTAAGGACTTTAAAATTAAATTAAAATTAAATTAATTTAAATTAAATTAAAATAAATTTAAATTAAATTAAATTAAATTAAAATTAAATTAAATTCAAATTCAAAGTAAATTAAATTAAATTAAAATTAAATCAAATTTAACTAATGTTAAATTAAAACTTAAATTTTTTTTGCTTAAAAATTTATTTTAAAAATTAAAAATAAAATTTTTTTAACTTAAAAATTTATTTTAAAAATTAATACTTAAATTTTTTTTACTTAAAAATTTATTTTAAAAATTAAAACTTAATTTTTTTTAAATTTTAAAAATTAAAACTTAAAATTTTTTTTACTTAAAAATTTATTTTAAAAATTAAACTTAAATTTTTTTTACTTAAAAATTTATTTTAAAAATTAAAACTTAATTTTTTTTTCTTAAAAATTTATTTTAAAAATTAAACTTAAAATTTATTTTTCTTAAAAATTTATTTTAAAAATTAAACTTAAAATTTTTTTACTTAAAATTTATTTTAAAAATTAAAACTTAGTTTTTTTTTAAATTTATTTTAAAAATTAAAACTTAAATTTTTTTAACTTAAAAATTTATTTTAAAAATTAAAACTTAAAGTTTTTTTAATTTTAAAAATTAAAACTTAAAATTTTTTTTTACTTAAAAATTTATTTTAAAAATTAAACTTAATTTTTTTTACTTAAACATTTATTTTAAAAATTAAAACTTATATTTTTTTTACTTAAAAATATATTTTAAAAATTAAACTTAAATTTTTTTTTCTTAAAAATTTATTTTAAAAATTAAACTTAAATTTTTTTACTTAAAATTTATTTTAAAAATTAAAACTTAATTTTTTTTTAAATTTATTTTAAAAATTAAAACTTAAAATTTTTTTTACTTAAAAATTTATTTTAAAAATTAAACTTAATTTTTTTACTTAAAAATTTATTTTAAAAATTAATTTAACTTAAAATTTTATTTTAAAAATTAAAACTTTTTAACTTAAAATTTTATTTTAAAAATTAAAACTTAATTTTTTTTTAAAAAAAATTATTTTTAAAAATTAAAACTTAATTTTTTTTTTAACTTAACAATTTATTAAAACTTAAAACATTTTTTTTAATAGTTAGACTAACCCCAATTCCTACCTATTGTAGGAAACTAAGTGGATTTTGGATAGTGGTTGCTCCAAACATATGACTAGAGATCACACAAAATTCACTCAACTCACCTACAAAAGCCTAGGAACAGTTGCCTTTGGGAACAATGACAAACTTAAGGTAATTGGTATAGGTAACATAGAACTAAAAATTGACTTTATTATTACAAATGTTTTACTTGTTGAAAATTTCAAATATAATCTCTTGAGTATCAGTCAACTGTGTGATACTAGGTATAAGATTAGATTTTTATCTACAAAATGCTTAATCAAACACCTAGACAATCCTAACATAAGCCTAAAAGGGTTTAGAAAAGACAACATCTATGCAATCAACTTAACCACTTCTTCAATTGAGTGTCACTTAACACAAAAAGAAGAAACCTGGTTATGGCATAGAAGGATGTCACACACAAATTTTAGAAATATAAGTAAACTAAATGGATTAGTTAGAGGTCTACCAAAATTACCTAACTTAGACTCAACCATATGTAATGCTTGTCAACAAGGTAAACAGACAAAATCCACCCACAAACCAACTAATCAATCACAAACCAACTCAATACTAGAACTATTACACTTAGACATATTTGACTCCCATGGAGTCAAATCAATAAATGGAAGCCTATACTATTTAGTGATAATAGATGACTACTCTAGGTTCACCTGGGTAAAATTCTTAAAAAATAAGGATGAAACTTTTAAAAAATTTTCAAACTTTTGCAAACAAGTTGAAAATGAAAAGGACCTTAAAATTAAAAGGATTAGAAGTGATAATGGAGGAGAATTCAAAAATCATAATTTCAACAAGTTCTGTCTTGAAAATGGCTACCATCACGAATTTTCATGTCCTAAAACCCCCCAACAAAATGGGATTGTAGAAAGAAAAAATAGAACCTTACTTGAAGCATCTAGAACGATGTTAAATGAATACAACCTACCTAAATACTTTTGGGCAGAAGCTGTCAGTACAGCTTGCTACGTACAAAACAGAACAACCCTAAATAAAATCCATAACAAAACATCTTTTGAAGTTTATCATAATAAACAACCCAATATAAAATACTTTAGAGTATTCGGATGTCCCGGTTTTATCCTAAACACAAGAGAACACTTAGGAAAATTCACCTCTAAAGTTGAAAATGGAATCTTTCTAGGCTACTCCCTAAATAGTAGAGGCTATAGGGTTTACAATAAGATTACCTTAAAAATTGAAGAAACTACTAATGTGAAATTTGAAGAATCCAAACAAAATCCAGATCAAACACAACTTCAACCAATTGAATTTGTTCAACAAAATAATAATTCTGAAGGAACTAACCAAACCCTAATTCCTGAAGAAGAAGAACAACCTTAGGAAAGTCAACCCCCTAGAACTATAAGAGTCAACCCAAATCACCCAACTGATCAAATAATTGGTGATCCAGCTCTTAGAGTTCAAACTAGATCATCCTTCAGAAATCTAAGTCAAATATCTTTAATTTCAAAAATTGAACCCAAAACCATAGCAGAATCACTACTTGACCCAAACTGGGTCATAGCTATGCAAGAAGAATTAGCTCAATTTGAGCAAAATGAAGTTTGGGACTTGGTACCACCACCCAAAAATAAGAAAATAATAGAAACAAAATGGGTATTTAGAAATAAATTAAGTGAAACTGGAGAAATTACACGAAATAAAGCCAGACTAGTTGCTAAGGGGTTCAGTCAAGTAGAAGGACTTGACTATGATGAAACTTATGCCCCAGTAGCTAGACTGGAATCCATTAGAATGCTACTAAGTTATGCAGCACACAAAGAGTTTAGACTATACCAAATGGATGTTAAGTCGGCATTCCTAAATGGACTAATAAAGGAAGAAGTCTACGTAGGACAACCACCTGGGTTTGAGAGTTTAGAACACCCTGATTATGTCTATAAATTGAAGAAAGTCTTATATGGACTTAAACAAGCACCTAGGGCATGGTATGAAAGATTAACATCTTACCTAATTTCTAAAGGATTTAACCAAGGACAAATTGACCCAACCTTATTGTCAAATTAATAAAGGAAGATATCTTTATAGCACAAGTTTACGTAGATGACATAATCTTTGGTTCCACAAATTCAGATTTCCTAGATGAATTTACAAGTTTAATGGAGCACGAGTTTGAAATGAGTCTGGTAGGCAAATTAACCTACTTTTTAGGATTACAAATCAAACAAACAAATGAAGGTAACTACATTTATCAATAAAAATATACTAGGGAATTACTTAAGAAATTTGAAATGGAAAACACCAAAGAGATGAAAACACCTATGGCAGTAAACACAATCCTAGACGATGATCCCAATGGAAAACCAGTTGATATAAAGCATTATAGGAGTGTCATAGGTAGCCTACTATACTTAACTGCAAGTCGACCAGATATTTTATTTGCAGTTAGTATGTGTACAAGATATCAAACCTGTGCTAAAGAATCTCATCTGACTCAAGTCAAAAGAATCTTTAGATACCTTAAAAGAACAACAAATGTAGGCATTTGGTATCTTAGGACTAATAACTTTGAATTAATAGGGTACTCTGACTCAGATTATGCTAGATGCAAGTTAGACCGCAAAAGCACAAGTGACGGATGTCAATTATTAGGTCCATCACTTGTCAGCTGGTTTAGTAGAAAGCAACATTGTGTCGCCCTTTCTACAACTGAGTCAGAATATATAGCAATAGGAGAGTGTGTTGCACAATTATTATGGATGATGCACACCCTAAAAGACTTCAACTTGAACTTTACAAATGTTAAAGTCTTAATTGACAACATTAGCTCAATTAACCTAACAAAAAATCTAGTGCATCATTCCAGAACTAAACATATTGAAATTAGGCATCACTTCATTAGGGATCATGTTACTGTTGATACAGTCTGACCTGGATGTTGTTTTGCTGTTAACACTGATTTAAGTTTGTATCAGATATTTAACTCAGATTGATTACTAATCTAGGTTGACTTGGTTGACCTGATTGAGAAAGTCCTAGCTGGGATGTTAGGCAGTTGGAAAGTCCTGGTGAGTGAAGCCAGGCAGATTGGAAATCCTGGTGAGTGAAGCCAGGTGAAAACCCTAGTGAGTGAAGCTAGGTACAAATCCTGGTGAGGAAGCCAGGCAAGGGAAAATCCAGATGGATCAAGGGTGATCGGACGTCTGGTGTTGGAAAGTCCAAGAAGGAAACTTGGCATGCGAAGTCAGAGAGGGATCGGTAGCTCGTTCTCTGGACCTGATGGACTCGGAGAGGGCACGGTAGCTCGTTCTCCGGATTAGGTCAGAGAGGGTCCTAAGTGGACATTCCATGGCACATTGGATCGGTCGGTAGACCGATCGGACACATGAATCGGTGGATCGGTCGCAGACCGATCTAGTGGCGAGTTCCATGGATCGGTCGATGACCGATCGGATGACACTCGAGCACATGAGTGAAATCTGATCGGTGCGGACCGATCGAAAACACCGATTGCACTCGAGTGCAATCGATCGGTCGGAGACCGATCGAGAAGATCAGAAGAGAAAAGGGTGGATCGGTGCGTGGACGATCCACTCAATCTGATCGGTCCTGCGGCGTCAGGAATAACCTCGAACCGATCGGGGTTGCCGATCGGTCAAGCTGTATGTGATCGGTCCGGTGACCGATCCACACACTCGATTTGTTCACAACGATTCCTTCACTGCTTTTGATATACCTCATTCATTTATGTGATATAATCCGCTGTGCTGTTAGCTTTTGAGTTTGCAGGTTAACAGGTATCATTCCAAGCCTAATTTCAAATTAAGTTCATAAGAGGAATGCGACAAATGGTCTTTCTGCTGGTTTCAGCGGCGCATGGTGCATTTCAGGCATCAACGGATACTGCTGTGATCTGGCTGCGATATGCTTGACTCCTGCGGATTGGTTCGAGCTCAGAAGACGCCAGTGATGACTGTGATATCATTGGTCTGAGTTCAGAGAACCAGGTAAGGAGGAAGAGGGATTGGCTGCAGCGCTGATTTGCGTAGTTTTGGACCAGATCGGTGACAGCAGAGATCAGGTTTGAAAAGCAATAGAAAACAGCGAGAGGAGAGAACAGAACAACAACAAGAAAGCTTAAAAGAAAAGTCTGTGCTGTTGTGCGAAGTTCTTGAGCTCTCGAGTGAACTGCGATCTCTGTTCTGCTACTGATCCTCGCGTGGTTGTAAGCATTTTTATTCTCCTTTGCCACCGAGCTTCTGTAAGTCTCGTGCTTTAACTTAGATATTTCTTGAGACTTTGTGGGAAGGTTACTCCACCTAGAAGGAGGATCTTTAGCCGGAATTCTTCCGGGGTGCGATCTACCGAAGATCAAGGAGTCGTCCACCTTACGGACACGCCGAGGAGTAGGGGCAAGTTATCCCCGAACCTCGTAAATCTGTGTATCAGTGTTTGTGTGCTGGTTTTTGTTTTGTTTTAGTTTGCTTATTCCGCTGCGCTAACTAGTTTCTGTGTAGAACTCTCTGCTTAAGTTTTTAAAGAGGCTATTCACCCCCCCTCTAGCCATCTAAGATCCCAACAAGTGGTATCAGAGCAAGGGGCTCTTTGATTCGGATTAACACCCAAAAGAGCAAACAAGGATGGCTATGAAGGAAGGCTTTAGCACAAATCGACCACCCTACTTCGAAGGAGCAGATTTTCAATATTGGAAGGGCCGCATGGAGTATTACCTCAAGACCGACATTGCCATGTGGTTCTCAGTCAAGGAAGGTTTCACACCACCAAAGGATGAAGAAGGTAAGGAACTCGATTTGTCAAGGTGGTCTACCGAACAACTCCGCAAAGCACAAGCCGATGCCAAGGCCATGGTCACCTTGCAATGTGGAATCGCCAAGGACCAACTCGTCAAGGTAGGTCCGTTCTCGAGTGCAAGAGACCTATGGAACAAACTCATCGAGCTCCAAGAGGGAACTCGAGATTCTCGGATTGCCAAGAGGGATCTATTCTTGAATCAACTCCAAAATCTAACCATGAAGGACAATGAAACGGTAAGTGAACTTCATGGGAGATTCAAGGAGATCATCAATGGTCTACACTCTGTGGACGAACGAGTGGAGAATCGCGATCTAGTAAGGTACGCTCTTAAATCTTTTCCTAGGAATGCCTTGTGGTCATCTATGGTAGATGCCTACAAGGTATCCAAGGATCTTTCCATTGTTAAACTAGATGAATTTTTCTGTGAGATGGAACTTCATGAGCTTGCTAACAAAGGTCAAAAAGAGAAGGGTATTGCTTTATTTGCAGGACCAAAGAGCAAGGAGGGAAGAAGGAAGAAGGAAAAGAAGAAGGAAAAGGAGATTTCCTCATCCACCTCTTCCTCCGAATCCGATGATGAAAGTGGATCATCATCAAGTGAGATGGCGAACTTCGTAAGAAGGATTATGAGAAGAAGCCGAAGATACAAAGGAAAAGGTAAAACTAATGATCAAAATTTTGATAAATCTAATGTTATATGTTATGAGTGTAGCAAGAAAGGACACATTCGGAGCGAGTGTCCAAAATTAAAGAGGAAGGAGGAACGAGCCAAAAAGAAGGAGGAAAGAGTCAAGAAGAAGAAGGCTCTCAAGGCCACTTGGGATGAGTCCTCATCAAGCTCATCGGAGGAAGAAGAGAAGATGGAAAAGAGCACACGACAATTAACACTCATGGCAAGGGAGGTTTCGGACTCCGGAAGTGAGGGAGATTCGAGCGACGCTTCAACCGCGGCTTCATCATCATCGGATGATGAAGAGGTAACCTCTTCTCATATAGAAAAGTGTTATAAGACTATCACTCACTTATCTACATTGCTTAAAAAGTCAAAAACAGAAAATAAATTGTTAAAAGAAGAAGTAAAAACCTTAAGGACCCTTAGGGAAGATGAGGTCGATGACCTACATCTAGAAGTCCTTGAGGATGAGAACAAGGCTTTAAAAGGTGAGGTTGAGAAACTCAAGAAAATGCTTGAGAAGTTCTCAACTAGCTCTAAGACTCTAGACATGATTCTAAATGCCTAAAGGGCAGTCTACAACAAGGTCGGGCTAGGGTATCAACCCAAGGAGTCGAGTTTCATTTCTCTAATGTCTAGAACTCAAACTAGTAGATCACATGTTTCTAGGGCTCATGGAACTAGGAGAGATATGACCAAGGCATGGGTTCCTAGGTCTTTCGTTGTAGAAGCATTAGGTCCCAAGATTTGGGTACCTAAAACCTCTATCTTCCGTGTCTTGTAGGCATTGGTCGAGGGGGAGCATCTATCAACTTGGTTTGTTGATAGTGGATGCTCCAAGCACATGACTGGGGACAAATCACTGTTTACAACCATTCAAAACAAAAGTAGAGGTAATGTGTCTTTTGGTAATAATGGTAGCCTTAAGGTTGTAGGAGTTGGAGACATTCATATATCCGAATGTTTCCATATCAAGAATGTCCTTCTAGTCAAGGGGATGATTTTTAATCTCCTAAGTGTCAGTCAATTGTGTGATACGGGTTACACAATTGAATTTCATTCAAGTCAATGTTTGGTTAAACACATTGACACACTTGACACGGTACTAGTAGGCACAAGGGTTGATAATATTTATCAAGTATCGTTTAAAAGTGCTACTAATGCTTTGATTAAGTGTTTCATGTCGCAAGAAGAAGAGTCTTGGCTATGGCATAGAAGGTTGGCACATGTAAACATGAAGAACATCCGGAAGTTGGCCAACCAAGGATTAGTACGAGACTTACCCAGCATCAAGTACCACAAGACCAAACTATGTGATGCATGTCAAAAGGGTAAGCAAACAAAAGTTGTTCATAAAGGTAAAAGCACTGTAAGTACATCTACTGCTTTAGATTTATTGCACATGGACCTATTTGATTGCAGTAGTGTAATATCATTGAATGGAAGTAGATATTGCTTGGTAATCGTTGATGATTTTACTAGATACACATGGACTTTCTTCTTGAAACATAAGGACCAAACTATAGATATTTTTATCTCTTTTTGTAGAAGAACTGAAAATGAAAAATCGACAACAATTAAAACCATTAGAAGTGATCATGGTGGGGAATTTCAAAATCATAGGTTTTTAGAGTTTTGTCAAGAAAAGGGATATAGGCATGAGTTCTCTACTCCAAGGACCCCACAGCAAAATGGGGTTGTGGAGAGAAAGAACCGAGTCCTACAAGAGGCTGCACGAAGCATGCTCAATGAGTACTCACTACCGAGCTACTTATGGGCTGAAGCTGTGAATACAGCTTGCTATGTGCAAAATCGAGTTTTAATACATAGGTTTTTAGGAAAGACTCCCCATGAACTTTGGTTTGGGAAACCACCTACAATTAAACATCTTAGGGTGTTTGGTTGTAAGGTGTTTATCTTGAACACCAAGGATCATCTTGGGAAGTTCACGGCTAAGGCTGATCAAGGGATACTGGTCAGGTACTCTCTTACCAGCAAAGCCTATCGAGTCTACAACAATAGGACTAAATTGATTGAAGAGTCCTCTGATGTAGCTTTTGAAGAAATCCCTAACTTAAATGATCAACCAAGGGATGTAGGAGAAATTCAATTTGAACTTAGAAATCTAAGTTTGAATGATCAAAATGAAGAACGAGTCGAAGTTGACTCTGATGTTGATGAGCAAAGGCAACAAAGAACTCAATCTGATCGTTTGCCTGATATTGAGTCCTTGCCTGTGCCGAGTGAGATCACTCATGAGGCACCGCCAACACCAAGGCAGTCTAGGTTAGCCACTAGTCATCCCCAAGACCAAATTGTGGGAGACATCCAACAAGGGGTTAGGACTAGGTCATTCTTTAGAAATGAGTCTAATGAAGTCGCATTGATTTCAGAGATTGAACCAAAAATAGTTGATGAGACATTACACGATCCTGATTGGATCTTAGCTATGCAAGATGAGTTAGGTCAATTTGAAAGGAGCCAAGTGTGGGACTTAGTTCCTAGACCTAAGAAGACCACCATTATTGGAACTAAATGGGTCTTCAAAAATAAGTTAAATCAAAAGGGAGAAGTTGTAAGAAACAAGGCAAGACTTGTAGCCGAGGGCTATAGTCAAGTCGAAGGTCTCGATTATGATGAGACCTATGCTCCCGTGGCCCGATTAGAGTCCATTCGTTTGATGCTAGCTTTTGCTGCACATAGAGGTTTCAAGCTCTATCAAATGGACGTTAAATCGGCTTTCTTAAACGGTCTCATCAAAGAAGAGGTCTATGTTGAGCAACCACCGGGGTTTGTGAGTACCGAAGCTCCAAACCACGTATACAAGCTCAAGAAAGCTCTTTATGGGCTTAAACAAGCACCTCGAGCATGGTACGAAAGGTTGTCAACTTACCTATTAGAAAAGGGCTTTGTAAGAGGCCAAATAGACCCAACACTATTTCTGCGTAGAGATGGTGAAAACATTTTTGTAGCCCAAGTGTATGTCGATGACATAATTTGTGGCTCAAATAACAAGGGCTATTTGAATGAATTCATTTCTTACATGGAAAGTGAGTTTGAGATGAGTCTAGTAGGAGAGTTGACATTCTTCCTCGGACTTGAAATCAAACAAACTCGAGATGGAATTTATGTCCATCAGACAAAATACACTCAAGAGATGCTTAGAAAATTCAATATGAGTGACTCTAAGGAAGTGTCCACTCCAATGGCTACAAACACTCGCCTTGACAATGATGAGAGTGGAAAACCAATTGATCTAATGCAATATAGAAGCATGATTGGTAGTCTTCTATATCTCACAGCTAGTCGACCAGACATACTTTTTGCTGTGGGCATGTGCGCTAGATATCAAGTCTGTGCCAAGGAATCTCATTTAATTGCCGTTAAGAGAATTCTGAGATACCTTAAAGGCACAATTAGAGTAGGTCTTTGGTACCCACGTACTGAGTCTTTTGACTTGATAGGTTATACCGACTCCGATTATGCTGGGTGCAAATTGGATCGGAAAAGTACTAGTGGGGGCTGCCAATTTTTAGGTTCATCTTTAGTTAGTTGGTCGAGTCGGAAGCAACATTGTGTTGCTCTCTCCACGACCGAAGCCGAATATATTGCCATGGGAGAGAGTGTATCACAGTTGTTGTGGATGATGCACACCCTAGAGGATTATGGACTTTCTTATAAGGGTGTACAAGTGCTATGTGACAACATTAGCACGATCAACCTAACTAAAAATCCAGTCCATCATTCGAGGACCAAACACATTGAAGTGCGTCATCACTTCATAAGAGATCACGTAGCTAGGGGAGACATTGCACTCACATATGTTGAGTCAAAGTCAAATATAGCTGATATTTTCACCAAACCCCTTCCGGAGAATGAATTTAGTCATTTAAGGAGGGAGTTGGGAATGTGTTTGGCTCCTTAGGTCCTTAAGACTTCATAATGATCAATAAGGACAAATTAAAATGACAAGAGAAATTGGGAATGATTTTGGGCAACTTGGGAACATCTCACACAAATTATAAGGTTTAACAAAATATTTTTGTTTGCTAGAAATGGGGTGAGATGCTAGGATCAACCAAATTATTCAAAATGTATCATGCATCCTTTGAATAATTAGGTTGAAGAGATGTAGATTGAGTATGGGGAAGACCTTTACACAATTCATGTGTAATTGGTTCCCAGATCTTACTCATATATTCCAACTAAGGAATCTTGGTTGGACCTATGTCTAGAAATTCTCTAACCTTGTTGTGTTGATTGATACCATTGCTTGATACCTTCCTGTTTGAATTTAGGACAAGTTGGTGAAAAAAAAATATATTTTGACAAACTTGGAACTATTCATTACAAGGATATTTTTAGGTCAAGTTGATTGAAAAAATATATATATTTTGACAAACTTGGAACTATTCATTGCAAGGATATTTTTAGGTCAAGTTGATTGAAAAAATATATATTTTGACAAACTTGGAACTACTCATAACAAGGAGATATTTTGAACCAATAGCCTGGGTACTTGTTTCACTATAAATCATAGTTTCAACAAACAAGCAAACAAAGTAAACTTATTCAGCACATCTGTTATGATGTGTCTGAAAAAGGTTCGAGCCCTAATAATTCCAAACCATTAGAGCTCATCATTAAAAAATATTCATTGGTATCACTGAATCTGTTCTATGGGCTCTCCGGATCCTAGGTTCTGAACTTGGAAGCTGTTAAACCAAAATTTCAGAGCTTTTGATAAGAATTTCAGAGGCTGAAATCGCTGACAATCAGACACTGATCAGTCCAGGGACCGATCAGGATGATATCTGATCGGTCTCTACGACCGATCAGGGGCGTATGCTCAAGTACTGATCGACCTCTGATCGGTCCAGGGACCGATCAGGAGGCTCCCTGATCGGTCTCCACGATCGATCAGGAGGATATGGCACGCGAGGCTCCCTGATCGGTCTCAACGACCGATCCGGGAATGCCCTGACCGATCAGGACGTTCCCTGATCGGTCAGGATTGGTCAGGATTTCTCCTGATCGGACAGCCGTCCGATCTTCTGATCTTCTGACCCTCTTTTAACTTCTCCCCATCTCTCACTCTCTCATTTCACGCCTAAACCCTAGCCGAACCCCTCCTCAGTCCCGACTCTTCTCTTCATCCTCTCCGAAAACCTCAAATGGCGCCCAGGTAACTCTCCTTCTTCCCGAGATTTGTTCATTCTTAGCATTTTAGCTTCTTTTCACAGTTTCTCTATGTGTTCTGTCTCGGTTCTCTCTGTGTGGCTCCCGTGGACTCCCATTTGCCCTGACCGTGTCCAAATCTTTATCTATTTAGGAAGAAAGCAGCCGGTGAGGGTTCTTCTAAGTCCCCAGCTGAGAAATCCAAGTCCCATGCACCCTCTCGACCCCAACCAGCTAGTTCCAGTAGATTCCCAAACCGCCAGTTTGAGCAAGCATTTCAACAGAGGACATTCAAGCTGCTTCCATGTCGATCTGTGGATCGAAAGTGGATGGATGAATTTTGTCCCTCTGTATCTGAAACCCTAGCCTATTATAAACTTGATTCGGTAGTCTACCTAGAAAGGGACATCAATCTTGACCTAATATCTGAATTCTATAACAACCTTCATCAAAACCATGATGGTGTTTATAACACTCGAGTCGCTAAAAGAAGTATCGATTTCTCCATCAGAGAATTTTTTGGGTATCTAGGTTGCCGTATGTGTTCAGGAGATCCTTTTCCCTTGTATCCTGATTTACCAGAGTCACTACCTCCTCCACTTGATGTATCACCTGATGATATTTATGAGTACTTCTTCAGGCAACCTAGACCGGATGGACTAGATGAGCTAGATGTTGACTTCCCTACTTTTGCAGCCTTGAGATTATCTCCTCAAGACTACATTCTTTTTAAGATTGTCACGAACTGCCTTCTACCTATCACATCTAAACCATTATCTGAGATCCGATCATATCATTGTCTTATGCTTTATGGTTTGCGTCGACGTCTCGATTTTGAAATCATGTCGAGCATCTACTCCTCGATCATATCATATTCTAAGCCTAGCGGCTCCACTATTTATATGCCTTATGGGCATATAATTACTGATTGGCTCGAGACCCTTCAGGTTGATGTCTCTAAGGGTAGAATAGTCAAAATGGTCAGGCAGGATTGCCGACTTGGGAAACGGGCATTTTCCAAGTCTGGCATCATAGGGCAAAATGGGGATGTTCGGTGGAAGGATGGGAGAGCACTGGGTGAGTTACCACGGGGACCTCCACGACAGGTTGCTCCTGTTGCTGCTCCTCCTGCTGCTGACGATGGAGAGGCCGATCCTGATTTGCGCTGGCAGATCGCCGAGCTGGATGGACGCTTTGATCAGCACGATGCGATGATATCTGCTGAGCTGGATGGCCTGCGTATTCGGATAGACCAGCGCTACGATGACCTGCGCGGGCATATTGACCAGCGCTTCGATGATATGCGCAGTCATCAGGTGGTGACACAGCAGTTGCTACTCGGATGGATGGCACGCTACCCGCCTCCGCAGTCTTACCCAGGCTATCCATCCTCCAGCGTGCCGCCTCAGGATTTCACCCCTCCTGCCGATGATGGTGATGTTCCTCAGTGTGAGGATATTGATTGATACAGTTTGTTTGTTGACTGTATGTATTTTAGATGTTATTTGTTAGTCTTTATGTCTGACCTGGTTGTTTGCACTTCTGATGCTACTCATGTATTTATGCTACTCAGTTTTATATTTGCTTGCTCTTTATTATGTTTCATTTTCTATCCGTTATTAATATGCTGTTCACTTGCATGTCTTGTTTGTCCTTTATTTCCTTATTACTGTCTTATAATACACTTAGAGGGAATTCTAAGTGCTTTAAGAAACAGACAGTAAGGGTTAAGGGGGAGTTCTTTAAGTTATCTTACCTTATTCGCACCTTTTCGGTGTTTGACAAAGGGGGAGAGGATACCTAAGTTTAGAAATGTATGAAAGCTTGATTTTAGGGGAGAGGATAACGGGAAGGATCTTGATTCCCGTCATTGACTTGGTGGTGTATCCGTCTTAGGGGGAGGATCCTGATTTCCCTAAAAATTATGGGTATATGAGCATTTCTGATCTAAACTTAAATCGTGTTGTCAAACAACAAAAAGGGGGAGATTGTTGATACAGTCTGACCTGGATGTTGTTTTGCTGTTGACACTGATTTAAGTTTGTATCAGATATTTAACTCAGATTGATTACTAATCTAGGTTGACTTGGTTGACCTGATTGAGAAAGTCCTAGCTGGGATGTTAGGCAGTTGGAAAGTCCTGGTGAGTGAAGCCAGGCAGATTGGAAATCCTGGTGAGTGAAGCCAGGTGAAAACCCTAGTGAGTGAAGCTAGGTACAAATCCTGGTGAGGAAGCCGGGCAAGGGAAAATCCAGATGGATCAAGGGTGATCGGACATCTGGTGTTGAAAAGTCCAAGAAGGAAACTTGGCATGCGAAGTCAGAGAGGGCTCGGTAGCTCGTTCTCTGGACCTGATGGACTCGGAGAGGGCACGGTAGCTCGTTCTCCGGATTAGGTCAGAGAGGGTCCTAAGTGGACATTCCATGGCACATTGGATCGGTCGGTAGACCGATCCAGTGACACATGAATCAGTGGATCGGTCGGCAGACCGATCCAGTGAAACTGAGTTCCATGGATCGGTCTGATGGCAGATCGGATGACACTCGATGGCTGCACCGAGTGAAATCGATCGGTGCAGATCGATCGAAACACTCGATAGCACCTTGGGCAACGATCGGTCGGGAGACCGATCGGAGAAGGATCAGAGAAGGGTGGATCGGTGCGTGGACCGATCCACACTCAATCGATCGGTCCTGCGGCGATCGAGAATAACCTCGAACCGATCGTGAGTTGCTCGATCGGTCCAGCACCGTGATGATCGATCGTGACCGATCCACACACTCGATTTGTTATTTGTATCGCGATTCCTTTACTTTTGATATACCTCATTCATTTATGTGATATAATCCTCTGTGCCGTTAGCTTTTGAGTTTGCAGGTTACAGGTATCATTCCAAGCCTAATTTCAAATTAAGTTCATAAGAGGAATGCGACAAATGGTCTTTCTGCTGGTTTCAGCGGCGCATGGTGCATTTCAGGCATCAACGGATACTGCTGTGATCTGGCTGCGATCTGCTTGACTCCTGCGGATTGGTTCGAGCTCAGAAGACGCCAGTGATGACTGTGATATCATTGGTGTGAGTTCAGAGAACTAGGTAAGGAGGAAGAGGGATTGGCTGCAGCGCTGATTTGCGCAGTTTTGGACCAGATCGGTGACAGCAGAGATCAGGTTTGAGAAGCAATAGAAAACAGCGAGAGGAGAGAACAGAATAACAACAAGAAAGCTTGAAAGAAAAGTCTGTGCTGTTGTGCGAAGTTCTTGAGCTCTCGAGTGAACTGCGATCTCTGTTCTGCTACTGATCCTCGCGTGGTTGTAAGCATTTTTATTCTCCTTTGCCACCGAGCTTCTGTAAGTCTCGTGCTTTAACTTAGATATTTCTTGAGACTTTGTGGGAAGGTTACTCCACCTAGAAGGAGGATCTTTAGCCGGAATTCTTCCGGGGTGCGATCTACCGAAGATCAAGGAGTCGTCCACCTTACGGACACGCCGAGGAGTAGGGGCAAGTTATCACCGAACCTCGTAAATCTGTGTATCAGTGTTTGTGTGCTGGTTTTCGTTTTGTTTTAGTTTGCTTATTCCGCTGCGCTAACTAGTTTCTGTGTAGAACTCTCTGCTTAAGTTTTTAAAGAGGCTATTCACCCCCCCTCTAGCCATCTAAGATCCCAACAAGTGGTATCAGAGCAAGGGGCTCTTTGATGCAGACAAAGTCCAGACAGGTCGACGGGCTGATCGGATGTCTGGCAAGAAGTCCAGCAAGGTCGACGTTCTGACCGGATAGCTGGCGAGAAGTCCAAGCGGGTCGACGGGCTGACCGGACGCTTGGCGAGAAATCTAGACGGGTCGAAGGGCTGATCGGACGTCTGGCAGGTGAGTAAAGGTAAGTCACTAGAAGGGAGTGACTGTGAGGACGAGTTCCCGGGAAGGGAACATTAGGCGTCGATCCGGCTTAGATCCATTTCGGATATCTAAGTCGAGATCGTGACTAGATTCTGGTCTTGGAAAGATGGAATCTAAGTCATAATCTTCTTTGTTTAAAGCATAAACTGTGCTAACATCTTATTTTGCAGGATATACATATTGTTTGCCTCGGACTAACTCTTTCTTGCAGATAAAGGAGCTTCTGGAGAAAAAGTAGTCCGGGCGCCCGGAAGGGATCCGGGGCGCCCCGAGCTTCATATAAAAGAAGGGGCAGGGGTGGAGCTTCAACAACAACTCTCAGAACGAAGAATCTGCTTCCTTGTGCTCCTGCTGCGCTACGATCTCCGACAAGCTTTTCCTTTATGTTCTAAGTCTTTTTATTGTCGGTAATTTTTCCTTATTAGCAATATTGTACTTAACTTGTAATCTATATTTCGAATTGCTAGTGAATTGCCCAATGAAAGTATTCACGGAGTACGGGCCTTCGAGTAGGAGTCGTCACAGGCTCCGAACAAAGTAAATCCATTGTGTTCAATTTTCTTATTCCGCTGCGTTTATACTCGTTGTTTTTCGAATCGATATTCACCCCCCCCCTCTATCGACGTTTCACGATCCAACAATATATACCTCTAACCCTAATATGCAAATAAAGAAAATAAATCTTAACATTAAGGAAAAAGACTTATAATCTTAAAATACCAAAATAGAAACTACTAAAATATCCTAAATACCAAACTCAATAAAAATAATAGAAATATTAAAATTACTTCCTCGATTTACTCTTTGTTTACTTCATTAAAATATTATTATTATCTTATTATCTTACTATTTAATTAAGAATCTAGACTTTTAATAACTAATTTTGGTGAAACTCAAAATTAAATTACATTAATGTTCTTTTTTCTTTTCACACTAAAAATAATTTTAAACCTTATTAATAATTTTATCTGGTTGTTTTTTTTATTATTTAATTAAGAATTTGAATCTTTTGATAACTAATTTTGATGATCCTAAAGTTAAATTAGGTTAGTGTCTTTTTTTTATACTAAAAATAATTGTAAGGCTTATTAGTAATTTTATCTGGTTATTTTTTTATATAAAAAGATGCACTGTCATAGTTCTCTTTAGTCCTACATCTATTGATTGACAACACTGTCAGCAGAGAAACTTCTATAAATACATTGGGCTGACGACATTAAAAAGCATACCTTTCTCGATCAAGTGTAGTATTTGCTCTTATCAATTTAATATTTGATATAAAAAATTAAATTAATTTTTTATGAGGGAGAGTTTGTTACAATAACTTGCTGGATCTGATGCACCCTTACTAAGTCTAATTTATGGGTATGATACACTAATTTACATGTATTCGTGCATTATATTACACATGTAACACATGTGCGCGATGACTATTTTATATAAAAAATACACTATTGCATGGGTTGATACACCTTTACCAAATCTAATTTATAGACTGAGATACTAATTTAGATATTGATCCTGTCCGAAAGTCCAGTCGACAGATGTTGGGGATGTGATGCTCCTGTTGACTGTGCGAAGACTCCGAGCGAAGCGGACCTGCAACCACAACCACGTCAGTGCCGAGCTAGGGAGGGGTCCCTCGGCGTTGACCCTCCGATGCTCAAGTCAGTCACCAACGATGTGGAAGCAGTAGAATGAGGAAGTAGAAGAACAGTAGCAACAGTAATGTGTGCGTACCTCCGACGAAGCTTGGACCTCTTTATATAGGGCTCTTGCAGCACGTGTGCATGCTTCCCGAGCGCGTGCACACTCCTCGAGGCTTTCCTTGAGAAGATGTATCAGTAAAGTGTCCCTAACACAATACCTCAACGAGTTGAGCATATCTCTGACGTGACAGTGGAAGCTTCCGTCGTACGATCTTATGCCTGATCATGCCACCGACCATGCCACTTGTTGGCGGCTCTGGTTCCCAAAAGGATATCGTCGGATCCTCCTTTTGTCAATTACTGGGCCGAGCGGGAGAGCCGCTCGGCCACCCTTCCACTGTCCGAGCTACGCTGCCATGCTGAGTGGGAAGCCTGGTCTGAGTATAATTTGCTCTGTCGTGACTCCGCTTCACCGGTTCCAAGTTTGATGTAAGTTTGAGCGGGTTGGCCGCTCGACATGTGCCTCGTCGATATTTAGCTTTTATGAGCATCAAAAGCTCGCCGCATGGGCGAGTTGTGATGATATCGGACCAGACATTTTTTATCTTAGTCGGGTAAGTAGGTTGCCCGACTGACCGATGATATAGACGAGTGGACCTTGACTTTGACCCCTACCGTGCCGCTGACCCTTTGCGGAGTGGACCCTTCCTAATCACCGCATCACATGCCTTCCCCTCAAGTCTAGTCGAATGAGGCTGCAAGTCCGAATGACTAGACAAAATGGTCTCTGGAGATAGACTGCCTGATCGGCTATAACACTTATTAGGCTCTGATCGGGTTACTGAAGGATGTCGATCAGCCGTGAGGCCGATCCTTGGAGTTGATCGACGCTATGAACAATTACCCTTGGGAATTTTTCCTTTGGTGTCTTTGGACGAGTGGGGTCTATGATAACGTCACCCGAATCTCTCAGAATTCATGCAAATCACCCCCATTAAGACCAAGCACATGCCCACGCCTATTAATGGCACTCATTAAATGCAGACCCGTGGAGAGCGCCATGTGTCACGCGCGTTGTCGCTGCACGTCCGAAGCGATAGACGTTGATGTGACGTTCGGCGATTTGAATTCAACGGCGAGATCCGTGCTTCGAGTTTCGTGACCTAGATCGGATGGCTCCGGTCGGCCGAGCCAAGAGTTTATAAACCCGCAACGCCGACTTCTCCTCTTCACGTTGCATCTTCTGCAAGAGTTTTGACGGCAAACTTGGGCGTGATCTGTGCTCTAGTGATCTTCTGCATTTCATCGGTGGCGACTCTCTCCTCTTGTAAGCTTTCCCCCTAAATCTTCCTTCAATCTTTTTTGCTCCTCGGTACTTCCAACGCTTGCTTTGTGTTTTTTGCTCACCTTTCTTCCCCTCAGACTCTTTTCACTTCGTATTTTGGCCATGGCGAGCTCTTCACAGTCATCAGACCCCGCTCCTGGGCTCTGGTACACTACCATGGAGACCTGATTCGATGTGGGCGACGCTGAGAGCCTAAAAAATGCCTTTGAGCTTCCCTTTGATCACGAAATCATTCTGGCTTCTTCGTCTGATCGGCCCAACGATCAACCAGCTGACACCATATGTCTGTTCCGAGATCGATTTGTAGTCGGTCTCTGATTTCCCATTCATCCCTTCATCATCGAAGTTTGTAATTATTTTCGCTTTCTCCTCCCACAACTCATGCCGAACTCATTTCACCTCCTGTGCGTGTGTCATCGTGCTGTGTTTGGTTACATGGCATTCCTCTGACTCCTCGCATTTTCCACTACTTTTACTATCCCAAGCAATCCGAACTAGGAACCTTTCTCTTTCAGTTTCGGGTCAGGCTAGTCTTTCTTGACAAAATATCAACTTCCAACAAACATTGGAAGGAATATTTCTTCTTTCTACATCTTCCCGAACTATCTAGCTTTCGAACCCACTGGCAGGTCGGCTTACCACCCCAACCTGATTTGAAGAAGTACAAGAGCCACTCGGACTACCTTCATGCTGCCTCCATGCTGGTCGGCCAGAAGTACGACATCCACAAGCTACTGCTTGAGGGTGTGTTGTACATCTTTGGCCTGAGTCCGATCCGCATTGGGCTTCCGACCGGCTTAGGTAAGAGATTTTATGTGCATATCTCCTTTGATTCTAATTGATTCTTCTACTTCTTTTGCAGCCGAAGTCATGCTGCGTGCTCGGATGTCCGACCTCGCGAAGCTTCAGAACAACGAGATTGAGGCGGTTGCTATTGAGGAGTTGGTGAACCACGACCTACAGTCGGCCAACTCTCAAGATGAGAGTGCAGCGACTCCCGCCCTAGCAAGTGGGGGGGGGCAACTAGCCAAGTCCCCAGTGTCGAGGTTGTCGGCGGCGCAAAACCACCATCCGAGCAAGTGCCCATCATCCACTCAGAGAGCTCGGATTCCTCTCGCGAGTTGCTGCTAAGGCGTAAAAGGCGCCGCACAGAGTCTTCGCGCTCTGCTGCCTCGGTGGTGGGATCTGCCGCAAGGGTTGAGGTCAGCACCTCGAATCCCTCTGCGATTCCTACTACTACGCCTGAGGTATCCTCCGACCGGACTCCATCGGTGGTCGAGTGGTCGTAAGAGCCTATCACCACGAAGTCCTGGCCATCGCGACCATCGAGGGTTCGACGATCGGCCATCCTTCCTACATCTGCGGCCTGGTCGGCTGGCCCAGCCTCCTCGGCCCACTCGGCTCCGGGCACCCGACGATTCGTCATGGCGATGCTTCACCTACCCATGGAGGAGTACAGCGAGCCGAGCACTCGGTCGATCACTCCTGAGCATCAAGTCATCATACGGGGGTCGCTCGCCCAAGTCTGGGAGGAAGCCCGAGCCCGAGCGGTGGTGATGCCTCCGGACACGCTCGCCAACATCCATACCCAAATGTCAACTAGGGTAAGTCCTTTGTTGTTATTATCTTTCTTCCGATCGGTTCTAACCCTTTTACCTATTTGTAGTATTGGGTGGAGAACCTGGCCATGTGCCACAAGCTAGCTCATCTGGAGGATGAGTTCAGGAAACCAGGTCTCCAGCAGCTAGCCCGCCGTCGATCCGCAGGAGATGGCCAAGCTGAAGGCTGACCTGGAGAAGACGACCAAGCTCCTTGAGGCCGAGTGGGCTAAATTTTCTGGCCACGAGGAGATGTTGGGCCGACTCAAGAAGCAAGTCAGCACGTTTGACAAGAAGATCGAGTCGGCCACCGCTAGGAAGAACTGGGCCATCGAGGACCGGAAGAACCGAGCCATCGAGGACCTGGAACTGAAGAACAAGGAGGCCCGGGATCTTGCCAGCAAGCTCAGAGATGTTGAAGATTTTTTGATGACTGAGCGAGCAAGTCGGACGGTGAGGGAAACTGAGCTCCAGGGCTAGCTCTCTGACAAGGACGCAACACTGAAGTTGGCCCATGATGAGATAGAGAAGGTAAAGGCCGAGCTGGAAGGCTCTCGAGCAGCAATGAAGATTTATCAGGGCATCGAGCCAAGCCGATTTGCAACACTGAGACAGAACTACATCCGTTCGAACGCGTTTAATGATAAAGTCGTCACTCGGTATCTTCGACTCTGCAACCTGGCCATAGATGAGACGATCAACCATCTCAAGGTGGATGTCGACCTTCCCGAGACCTTCAAGGATAGCGTCATTAGTCGGGATAAAATGACTGAGTCACTGCCTCGATGACACTCTTGATTATCTTGAGTGAGGTTGATCGCTGTATATTTTTGAAGTCCTAATGTAAGCTCGCCCGTTCGGCCAAACTTTTGTTTTTATCTTGCAACTATGATCTCGCAATGTAATCTTAAGTATTTTGGTTTTAATATACGCGTGCCCGCATGGCGAAGTATTTCCTCTCACAACTTTTCTTTGCCTGTAAATGCCCCTGATCTCGTATCTACGACTGACCTCTTGACCGTAAGCATAAGCTCGTGTTTAAGGTCGCCGCTCGACCGTCGATGGAGACATGGGTTTAACGTCGCCGCTCGACGATTTGATGAAGTCATGTGTTTAAGGTCGTCGCTCGACCGTCGATGGAGACATGAGTTTAACGTCATTGCTCGACGATTTGATGAAGTCATGGGTTTAACGTCGTCGCTCGATGATTTGACGAAGTCATGGGTTAAGGTCGCCACTCGACCATTGATGGAGACACGGGTTTAACGTCGTCGCTCGATGATTTGACGAAGTCATGGGTTTAAGGTTGTCGCTCGACCGTCAATGGAGACATGAGTTTAACGTCATCGCTCGATGATTTGACGAAGTCATGGGTGTTGGATCGCTGAGCCGGCTAGAAGGGTGGAGTTGAATAGCCTGCAAAAAAAAACACAACCCTTCTCGATCTTTTAACAGAACACTTGCATAAATTATAACTTAAACATAAAAACAAAAAAGACGAGGCACACCGGGATTTACTTGGTTACAATCGGGGAGGTTGTTAATCCAAGTAGAATGTAGCACTAAATATTCCTTCAGGCGAAGAAGCCTCATACAACGTTGAAGTGCAAAACAACGAAGCTAATTTAGAAATTGAGCGTACAAGTGTTGGAAGTGAATTGCTTGTGTTAATTGAAAAGCTTCTGGGCCAAGGCTATATTTATAGCCTTGATCGGGGCACCCCGAAGGGGTTTCGGGCGCCCTGAGGAGGATAAAACTTTATCCCCCAACGTTCAAATCGTGATTGACGCAATCCTGGTCAAAGTTCAGGTCCGGGCGCCCGGAAGCATTCTAGGAGCCCCAAGCTGTTCCGGGCGCCCGGAGCCATAAAGTCAACACCAGCTGACTTTTTCGTCCGGGACCTCTGCTCCGGTTCAGTTCGCCTCGGTCCGGGTCTTCAACTTTGGATTTGCTCGCTTGAGTGATCTCAGCCATCCGGAAAAGGGCTCACCCGAACCTAACTCCCAGCCTTCTCGAGCAGGCTTCCGCTCCGACTTCTTGTCCCTCGGAACCGCCGCGTGCTTCCTTCTCGCCTGCCAGCGTACTCATCCGCACTCTTCGTCCCTCGGTCGCACCCCGTGATGACCTTCTCGCTAGCTGCGTCTCTTGCTCCCCGAGCAGTCTTCCGCTCCGACTTCTCGTCCATCGGAATCACCGCACGCTTCCTTCTCATCAGTCGGTATACTCTTCCGCAGCGCCTCGTCCCTTGGACGCACCACGTGTCATTCTTCTCACTAGCTACGTCTTCCGCTCGACTACCTGTGCTCCTAAGCTTCTACACACTTAGACACAAGGTTAGAAACACACAGGACCTAACTTAACTTGTTAATCACACTAAAACAACCTTAGGGTTCCAACAATGGGTTTAAGGTCGCCACTCGACTGTCGATGGAGACATGAGTTTAACATCACCGCTTGACGATTTGACGAAGTCATGGGTTTAAGGTCGCCGCTCGACCATCAATAGAGACATGGGTTTAACGTCATCGCTCGACGATTTGACGAATTCATGGATTTATGGTCGTCGCTCGACCGTCGATGGAGACAGGGGTTTAACGTCGCTGCTCGACGATTTGACGAAGTCATGGGTTTAGAGTCGTCGCTCGACCGTCGATAGCGACATGGGTTTAATGTCACCGCTCGACGATTTGACGAAATCATAGGTTTAAAGTCACCACTCGACCGTCGATGGAGACATGAGTTTAACATCGCCGCTTGAGGATTTGACAAAGTCATGGGTTTAAAGTCGCCGCTCGACCATCGATGGAGATATGGATTTAACGTCACCGCTCGATGATTTGATGCGCCATTCGGCATAAAGCTTGGCAATCTTTGTTTCTTATTTCTGTCCTGCATTGAAAGAGTACAAGGATGCAAAGACTCAATTGATTATTACATCAGTGCACCTCTCATCCGACTCGATAAGGCTGGAGATGGTTTGCGCTCCACGACCTTTCCAGTCGTCGTCCATCCCCATCCTCCAAGTAGTAGGCACCCGAGCGGAGCTTCTCTATGACCTTGAAGGGTCCAGCCCATGGAGCCTCCAACTTGGTGATGTCGCCGACCGGCTTCACTTTCTTCCATACCAAGTTGCCGACCTAGAACTATCTTGGGATCACCCTCCGATTGTAGCTTTGCATCATCTTCTGCCGGTATGCCATCAATCGAACGGTAGCTTTTGCGCGCACTTCGTCCACTAAGTCTAATTCTAGAAGCCTCCGCTTGGCGTTGTCCTCGCTGTAGTGTTGGATCTGATCGGATTAAACTCTGACTTCGACGGGGACGACCGCTTCGCCGCCATACACTAGGTGGAAAGGAGTTACCCCGGTCCCTTCTTTAGGAGTCATGTGGAGCCCCCACAGCACGCTGGGGAGCTCATCGACCCAGTTGCCTCCCATATGATCGAGCCGAGTGTGCAAGACTCGGAGGATTTCCCGATTGGTGACATCTGCTTGCCCGCTGCTCTGTGGATAGGCCACGGAAGTGAAAGCTTGCTGGATACCATATCCTTCACACCACTCCCTGAGCCTTTGGTCGGCGAATTGTCTTCCATTATGCGAGATGAACTGGCGAGAGATGCCGAACCAACATATAATGTTCTACCATATCAATTTTATGATCATCTATTCGGTTATCCTTGCAAGCGGCTCGACCTTCACCCACTTTGAGAAGTAATCTATGACCACGAGCAGAAACTTTAGTTGGCCGGTCACCATGGAGAAAGGTCCCACAATGTCCATGCCTCACTAGTCGAACGGGCAAGAGACTGTGGACGCCTTCATTTCCTCGGTCGGCTAATGCGAGAGGTTATAATACTTCTAGCAAGACAAACAGGTAGTCATCGTCTGAGTGGCCTTGGAAGGTCGGTCAGAAGTATCCGACCAGTAGAATTTTCCTTGACAATGAACGATCACCCGGGTGTCCTCCACAAGACTCTTGATGTACCTCCTGTAGTATGTAGTCGACGTTCTTTGATCCGATGTATTTAAGTAAAGGCCTAGAGACGATTTTCTTGTATAACTGGTCTTCGATCAACGTGAATTCAGTCGGCCCTTTTTCTCAATACCCGAGCCTCCTCCTGGTCGGGTGGGGTCACTCCTGACCTCAAGAATTCCACCAACACGGTCCTCCAGTCGTTTGGGAATGTGAGCCCTTCCATCCGATCGATGTGTGCCACCAATGAGACTTGTTCGATCGGCTGCACTATGACGATTGGCGATAATGAGCTGGCTAATTTACCAACTCGTCTGCAGCCTGGTTCTCCGGCCGGGGGATCTTTTGTATGCCAACTTCTAGAAAGTGGGCCTTCAACTTCTTGAAAGCTTCGACGTAGAGCTTGAGTCGAGCGTTACTTATCTCGAACGTCCCGGTCAGCTGCTAAGCAGCCAATTGGGAGTCTGAGTGGATGAGGACTTTGATGGCTCCGACGTGTCGGGCGGCTTGTAGGCCAGTTATTAGCGCCTCGTATTCGGCTTCATTGTTTGTTGCCCTATAGTCTAACCGAACGGACAGTTGAATCCGCTCTTCTTGGGGGAGATGAGTAATACGCCGATCCCGCTCCTCTGCCGAGTAGACGAACCATCCACATATACCCTCCAAACGGCTTCTAGCTCAGGATTTTATACTTCAGTGATGAAATCCACTAAGGACTGCGCTTTGATGATTGTTCGGGGCTGGTACTGGATATCAAACTCGTTAAGATCTATTGTCCATTTGAGCAATTGTTCGGACGCCTCTGGATTGAGGAGCACTCTCCCCAAGGGACTATTGGTCATCACGATGATGGAGTGAGCGAGGAAGTACGGGCGGAGCCTCCGAGTGGTGAGTACCAACGCATAAGCCAATTTCTCGAGACCAGTATAGTGGGACCCAGCGTCTTTCAATATATGACTCAAGAAATACACCGGCTGTTCCTCGCCATTCTACTTAACTAGGGCCAAGCTGACCACATGCTTGGTCGATGATAGGTAAATTCGGAGGGGCTCGCTGACAAGTGGCTTAGCTAATACAGGCAGAGAATTGAGATATGCCTTGAGTTTGTTGAATGCCCAGTCGCACTCCTCGTCCCATTGGAATTTGGTGGCTCGGCGCAGTATCTTGAAGAATGACAAGCTCCGGTCGAACAATTTGGAGATGAACCGAGATAGTGCTGTTATCCGACCGATGAGACGCTAGGTTTCCTTCAAATTTCTAGGCGGCGGCATGTCTTATAGTGCTTTTACTTTGCTAGGGTTTGCCTCGATACCCCGCTCGGTGACGACGTAGCCCAAGAATCACCCACTTTTTGTGTCGAATAGATACTTGTTTGGATTTAGCTTGATCTTGTATGTCCTGAGTGTTTGGCAGGTCTCCTTGATATCTGCATACAAGTCAACAACTCGGAGGGATTTGATTAATATGTCGTCGACGTATACCTCCACGTTACGGCTGATCTATTGTCAGAACATTTTATTCATCAGTCTCTGATAAGTAGCTCCGACGTTCTTCAGTCCGAACAACATAACATTGTAACAGTACGTTCCGTCGACTGTAATGAAGCTGACCTTTTCTTGGTTTGCTCGGGCGAGCGGCACTTGGTGGTACCCTTGATATGCATCCAGTATGCATATCAACTCATACCCCGCAGTGGAGTCTACCATTTGATCAATTCGAAGTAGCGGGTAGAAGTCCTTCGGGCACGCTTTGTTGAGGTCCCGGAAGTCGATGCAGACTCGCCACTTGTTGCCCGGCTTGAAGACTAGCACGATATTTGTGAGCCAGCTCGGGAATTGAACTTCCCGTATGTGGCTGACCTCCAGCAGCTTCTCTATTTCTGCCCGGATGATCAGGTTTTGTTCGGCGCTGAAGTCTCTCTTTCTCTACTTTATCGACCGAGCGTCTGGTCAGACGTGAAGTTCATATTGTGCGACGCTCGGGGAAATCCTGGGAAGCTCGTGCGTCGACCACACGAATACATCGTGGTTTTGCTGTAGACATGTGATCAGCTCCGCCTTCCGCTCGACTTTCATATCGGACGCTATGAAAGTTGTTGCCTACGCTCGGTCGGGATGGATTTGGACTTCCTCTTTTTCTTCATAGACTAGGGTAGGCGGTTTTTCGGTGATGGCGCTTACCTCTAGACGGGGATTTTTCTGAGCCGACTTGGCCTCGGTCTTGACCATCTCGACATAGCAGCACCGAGTGGCCAACTGGTCACCTTTGACTTCACCGACCCGATCGTCTACTGGGAATTTGATCTTTTGGTAGTAGGTTGAAATTACTACCCGGAACTCATTGAGGGTTGGTCGACCCAGGATGACATTGTAAGCTGAGTGAGCATCTACGACAATAAAGTTTGTGGTCCTGGTCCTCCTGAGCGGCTCCTCTTCAATCGATATAGCCAACTTGGTTTGACCGATCGGTAGAACCTCGTTGCCCGTGAATTCGTATAGTGGGGTCATCATTGGAAGTAGCTCGCCTTGATCGATCTAGAGCTGATCGAAAGCCTTCTTGAAGATTATGTTTACAGAGCTCCCTGTGTCAACAAAAATTCAGTGAATGGTATAATTTACAATTACTGCTCGGATGATGAAGGCGTCATCGTGAGGGACTTCTACTCCCTCCAGGTCCCAAGGTCCGAAGCTGATTTCGGGGCAACTCACCTTCTCTTGACCGCAGCCTACAGCATGGATCTCCAGCCGTTGAGCGTATGTCTTCTTGGCTCGGTTGGAGTCACCGCTAGTCGGTCCGCCGGCGATGATGTTTATTTCTCCCCGAGCGACATTACTGATGTTTTCCCCCTCCCGAGTGAATGACATGTTTTGTTCACACAAGGCTCGGGGATGATCAACACTCTCCCTTCGTTGATGATGCTGTTGTCGTTCGGGTGATCTTCTTGCATCTTCCCGTCGCCTGACAGACTGATGCTCGCTTCGTCGGTTGGGAGAGGGAGATCGGCGACAATATCCTCTTGGAGCCGGTCTGGTGATCGGCGTCAGGCCACGACAGTCGCGTGTGTTGTGTGACACCGACTAGTGGAAGGAACAGAATATAGGTGTCCATACCTTGCCCTTTGACACCTTTTTCCATTCGGAAGCCACATGTTGCATGGCATGCGCCTCGGCTCCAAGTGTGGCCATATCCCCTCGCTCTGGGTCCCCTTGGTGGCTGGTGGCTGCTCGACGGTTGGCATTCGATCGGCGTCGATGGTTTGGTTGGTGCCTCCTTCCTTCTTGCTGCCTGGGCTTCTTCCACATTTACGTACTCGTTCGCTTTCTTGAGCATGTGGTCGTAGTCCCATGACGACTTCCTGATGAGCGATCAGAAGAAGTCTCCTTCGACGAGCTCCTGAGTGAATGCATTTATCATGGTCTCAGACAAGACTGAAGGGATATCCATGGCTACTTGGTTGAAGCACTGGATGTACGCCCGGAGAGCCTCTCTTGGTCCTTGTTTCAGAGAAAACAAACTGACTCTTATTTTTTGGTAGTGTCTACTGCTCGCGAAATGGTGTAGGAAGGTCATTCGAAAATCCTTGAAGCTTTGTATTGATCTGTCTGGCAGTCTCCTGAACCAGCGTTGTGCCGAACTGGAGAGCGTGGTGAGAAAGACTCGGCACTTCACCCCATCTGTGTATTGGTGAAGCATAGCTGCGTTATCGAACTTACCTAAATGATCATTCCGATTAGTCGACCCGTTGTACTCTCCGATCGCCAGTGGAACATAGTGTCTCGGCAATGGGTCCTGTAGCATCGCTTCGGAGAACTGGCGATTAATCCATTCGGGAGATGCATTGCCTCGGGGTGCCTTCCCTTTCTGCGCGTCCCAAACGGGCGCTTCTTCCGAAGAGGATCTCTGCTCTTGATTCGCTTGAGCGATTTCTGAGGGTGTTTGGAATAGAGCCCGGTGGAAAGGTATCGGCGCTGGCGGTGCCACACCATGCATACCGGTCGCCCCTCTATTCTGTCCCCAGATGGAGAGTTGCTCCGACCGGTCCTTATGCGCCGCTCGCCCTCCCGATACCGGCGTTGCTTGCTGGGCCAGTTATAACCATGATTTTGGCTATATTATCTTGATTTATAATTCAAGATTTTAATGATTTTCTCATGGATTGAACTCATATCTATATCACATTTCATAATCATATTTGATCTTGGACTTAATTACAAATTAGCCTATTATCATGGTATTTGATGCTAATATTTGATTATTATTTTATAGGCATCAAAAGGGTCAATGACCCGATCAGATCAGACCACATTTGGGATCAAATCTAGGGCTAAATAAGTCGATCAAGCTTTGGAGCATTATGGGTCATTCATCCAAGATCAAGTAGATCTAAGTCATCCATTGAAGATCCGGCCCATCCAAGCCAAGAGGAAGCACATCACAGCCGTTGATGAAGATCCAAAAGCTTTGATCCAGATCTGAGTTCATCCAGCCATTGATCGAGCCCTGAATTAATCTAGACCGCCCGATCAGATTTGGGAGAGTTTAAAACCAGCGAGAAGCTACAGTGCTTCCCTGGGCTCGGGCGTTCGCAATTTCCACAGTGTTCTTCTTCTTCTTCGCAGCGTCGGCCGCATCTCCCATTCCAATTCCATATCTGAGAGCAAGCTTCTTCACCGACGACGATCTCGAGCTACCGGCGTTCATCCTCTGACAACAGAGAGTGGCAGAGGGAGGTTTCTCAGTTGCGATTTTGGATTCTGCTTCACCGCGCGATCCTGATCAGGGAGGTTTCTGATTAGCAATCTTCACGTTCAACAGAGCGTCAAGGGAGTTTTCTTGGAGTTACTAATCCTCTTCCGATCTTCATTCCACAATGAAACTGGATCGATTTGATCAACCGATCTGGATTGCAATTTTTAGAATCTGAGCTTTGTTCTTCGGCTAATGAGGTTACCAGACAAATGTGAGCTTTGAGGGAGGTTTCTTGGAGTTGTGAGCGTCATCTGGTAATAGTTGGAAGCTTGTTTATTGTTCGTTGGATGTTTGAGGGGAGGTTTCCGATAGCACCTCTGTTTAACAATAGAGAAGAGGAGTTTGAGTTGGGTTTCGGTTGTGGAATGTTTTAGGGTTTTGTTTTCCTTATCTTAGTCTTCGAATTGTTATTGAACTTGCTCGGATCTAAAGATCTGATAGGTAGATCGTATTCTATTCTTTGTTTAGCATTTCCTTCTCATTTTTTATTTAAGTTTACTTCTGCAATTCCATTCCTGATGTTCTTACTTGCAATTCTGAATTTGTTAAACTTTTGCAATCTGAATGTTGTTAAGCTAACCAATTAGTTTGCAATTTAGTTTAAGTTTTGAATTATAAGTTTTGATTTACACTAGTTTGTTTAATTTTGGTTATTTAGTTAGCTAATTCTTGTTCTCTGCATTGGATCAATTGTAGCTGTGATTAAGTGTAATTTGTGAATGCTTAACTGAAGGAATTGATTGTTTACTTCTATTCGATATTTTTGTGAATGAGATTTAGAGTTTAATTGTTGGATTAGATTGGAATTGAGGATTGGATGTAATTCGGTTTCTATAAGTTTGTTTGAACTTTTGAATTTACTTGTTATTGGGAATAGGAATTAAACTACACGATTTAATGATGTTTTGGAATCCAGATTTTATTGATGTTAATTTGGTTCGAAGGAAGTGGATCGTGTTTAGATGAGAGTTATCTTTCTTTGATGTTATTCTTGACCTAGTTGAAATTAGATTTTGATTGGAATCAATTCTAGAATTTACACACATTTACTAGTTATCCTTAGAAAAATTCGACTTGGGACTCGTTGCTACAACACTTGTCTTTATCTTAGTTGAGTTCCTAATCTTAATTAATTTGATGTGCCACGTGACATGCAAAAAGACCAACACTAAATTTTGGCGCCGTTGTCGGGGAGCTAATTAGTGTGTGTTTATTTGAGATTGAGCATTGATTGGTTTATTTTGTTAGCATCTTCCTTGATTTGATTGCTATTCTTTTTGTATTTTCATGTTGGCTTGTTCTTGAATTGTTAAAGTCTTAAATGTTCATTAATTCATGTGTTTGAAACTTTATGCTCTTGAGTCTTCTAATATTGATTGTTAGTGTGTAGTGTAAGAACAGGAGATTTCTTTAGCATAGATCCATATTTTCAGAATTTTGGAGGAGGAATGGAAAATCAGTATTTTCAGTCTGAATATCAAATTTACCCAACAATGGAACAACAAAATAGATATGAGTCATTTTCTAATACTTTCAATGCTAATTGGGTGGATAATTCATGTTTCATGTATGAAAGTGCACAAGGACAATTTATTGAGCCATATCCAGCCTATCAGAATTCATATGAGTTTCAAGAGGTTTCAACATCTTTTATGCAACATCCTTTTCAACAGAACGATCCTCAGATGGATGAGTCAACATGGAGATTAAAGGAGATTATGCAACAAATGAGAAAACATTAAGAGCAGCAATTCTCAAGGATACAGAATATACATAATCAATTGGATCAAATCGCATCATCCATCAACCAATTACAAACATAAAATGTAGTGAAGAGATGGATTGTGGAGATCTTGTCAGGCCTGACACTGCATCTACTACTTCACTAGATTCTTTAAGTACTTTTTATTGTTATGATGATGTAGTCGATCATACTTTTGATTCTACTGGTATGGTTGCTTTAGATGTTGGAAGTGATGCAGGTATTGTTGTTGAAGATAATTTAAGTGTAGGGGATTGCTTACTGGAAGCAATACCCCAAGAATCACCTTTACTTGATGATGATGATGAGGATGTAAGTGTAGGGGTTTGTGCTATGGAGCCAAGTACCCAAGAATCACCACATGAAGTTGTACATTCACTAGAACCAGAATATGAGCTATTGCTTGATGGAAAGGAGGTAACAATCACCACTCCAGGTACCTTTCAAGATGACAAGATGAGTATTTTTTGTGTTTTTTCAGAAAATTTAATAGAGGTACCAAATGTTGACTTTATTAGATGTGATTCATTTCTTGAAATATCTTTTACCCACACTAATATTCTCCTATTTTCTTCTTATCCCACATGCATGTGGGAGGTGTTTTCCTTTATTGATTGTGTAGGAGAATTTAAGCTTCCGGAGTGGATGCTTACACTGAACCGCCTCCGTCCTCCAGAAAGAATTTGCAATGAAAAAATGGTGAATAAAAAGAATTTGAATGGAATTACAATTATTATACTATCGGCATGGATACTTCTTTTAAATCTTCTTCAACCACCGAGAATTAAAGGGGAGTTGGTTCCAAATTTCACTTTCTTTAGCATTTTTAATTCAAGCTTTGGTTTAATAAATTCTTTATACGTTTCCTTATTTTTATATTTTATATTTGGCATTTTACTTTCATACTTTGTATTTTGTTTAGTACATAGCATGCCATTTGATTAAAATTCTCCATGGAATTGTTTTAGTAATACTTTTAAGATGGCAATAGCTTCTTAAATTTGATCATCAATTTTAGGTCATTTGACATGATTGGATGCTCTACTTACATGATATTGGTTAAAATGGTGGTAGATTCTATTTTAATTAATTGAGTAATTGCAAAAATTGCCTAGAGAGGTCCACTTTAAGCCTATATTCTATTATTATCTTTGTGTGACATGCACTCATAGCAATTGAAACTCTAGAACTTGCTTTGCTTCTTTTCAAAATCATAATAGCATATGTATGCATGGAAATGAAGGATTGATTTCATTCTTGATCCCTCATAAATTCCAATTCCTTTCTTCATAATTTTCTTAAAACATTTTTCTCTTGCATTTTAACCTTTGAGTACCTTTGCTTTGTCACGCCCCGGAGGAGTCCCTGTCCGAAGAAATTTCGGCAGCATCTCCCCTATACGACGGACAATCTGAAACTTTCTACATCTCCATATACCTCAGTCACATGCGGCTGGAATAATAACAGAAAATAAAATACAACACACAGACATTCCACGCAGTTTAATAAGCAATGATAAGAAGACTCAAAATCCACCCTACTCAACTACACTCATAAAACACGAATCCGACGATAAGATCAATTTACCTCTTCTGTCGTCTAGGCAGGCATGTAGTAAAAGCAAAACCAAACCAAATCCATCGACATTACAAAAATCCATATCATATCCATACCATCAAACAAAACAAATTTAGCATAGTCTATGTAAGAAAACCAAAAGACCAATAATATCCTCGAGGTCCAGGGACTAACAATCGAACTCTCTCGACAAGATCAACTCGAAAAAATAACAACGAGGAGGCGGGTGAGTCCACGCCAGTACAACCGATATACAAAGTAGGAAATAACATCTAGCACTAATCATGCGTGTCTCCTGATATAAAAGGATGAAATGCAATGAAGTAACAGGAGAAAAGCATTAACCAGGACACAGGTATAAGGACGAACAAGAGTGGCATAGAAATCACATGTCAAACATAGGAACAATATATAGCATATAAATGCAGTGCACAAACACAAGCAATAAATACATCATGCATATGATGCCAATGATGCGGCCTGGTCACCCCGATGCCATCGATCATCTCACACATAATAGTGAGGCCGAGGGTGGGTAGAAACGACAAGTGCACTCTCTTTGTTCACGATGGTGCCGAGTGGACGGGATGCTGTCGGAGTACACCTATCCTCCTACCCCAAATCATAAATGGGGGAGCGCAATGCTCTCAACTCCCGATACACGATGACGGGGAGGAATCTCTGCCGGCTAACACGTTGCATCACGCTACCCATGAGCAGACCAACGGAGTCAAACAAAGTCCCTGCTGCAACACACACTGCCTGAATCGACCACTAACCCATGAGTGGTGATGTGTGCAGATCCATGTAACTGGCGATGTACTCAATAATAATGGAGCGGACTATCACACAGCATGCAATCATGCAAATGGTGCATGTCACTAACCACAAAATATCCTGAGCTAATCCATATATATATAAAAGTGCACCATAGGTCAACGAATCAAATCAAAGGTACACTGAAGGTATAAAACCTAGGTCCTGAACATGGTGAAGCATGGTATATCACTACCCCTATAAGCATGTATCAACAGGTAAGGAATACATGAGATGCAAAACAAGTAATCAACCAATCATGTAACAGGTATCGGGTAGTGATTAACCGAAACAAATAAGAGAACATAATTATTTCTACTTGTTAAATTCACTACTATGCATATCAAAGACATAAAGTCAAAAGTACCCGCCTCAAATAGTAGGCCCAATCCAGTCAAATCCAACGTCAAGATGCTCGTTTCGCATTAAAGTCCTGTGTCACCAATACACATATATTTTTATTTAGCTACAACTCAAATGCATAGCTAAATAAGATCCTTACAACTAATTTAGGGTAAAACCCTAATCACATCATACATATAAACAACTAATTATACATTAATCATTTCATTACCCTACTTCTTACCTCTTCCTCATAACTTGGATTAAAGCTTATCCTGAAAACTCACCTTAGCAACCTCTTCTTTAATGTCCTCAGCCGAAGCAAGATTGCTACAGCAAATTCCAAAAGCCCTACATCAAAAATATCATCACAACCGTATCAATGTTTCCAACCCAAGGACTAAAATCCAAATACTCACCCAAACATAAATGCCCGAACTGTTGAGTCACTGCCGGACGTGGCTGCAGTCGGATAACGTCGGAAACTAGTGGCTGAACAAACTCCAAGTCCAGCGGTCATCATAGAGGAGAGCAACAACCCTCGGCCGACAGTGAAGAATCAGAAGGGTCTGGTGGTGGCTGTTGGCGTCGACAGCGGCGCTAGGGCACAATAGGAAGATGGCAGCCGACATTAGGGCAGAGGGACATCAACACCCGATGAGAATGGTGCCTGCACTGACCTCATCGCCAGAGGTGGATGGGGACGAGGAAGCGATTGGTCAGCACCTTCAAGACTCCGGTGAGGTCCTCAGGCGGCGCGGTGAGGCTGAGACAGTTGGGGAAGAATCATCCTCTGTCAGCGTCACTGCGTCGCCGACAAATCCCACGCGGATGACTGGCGGGAGTGGCACGACCACAGTGAGGGAGAAGGAAAAGGGCTCGGCGGGTGGTGAGACACATCTGAGATCGTTGCCGGCGGTAGGGCTTCCTTGGCCGAGGCTTATTTGCGTGGGAGAGGAAACGCAAAGCAGCGCCAATTGGGAAAGAGGAGACAGATCTAGGGCTTAGGGCAACGACCGACGGCACTTCCACGCGGCGGTGGCGCGAGGGAAAGGGAAAGTCGGTGCTGCTCGGTCGGAAGAGAGGAAGAGACGGGGGAAGCAGAAGCTTGGCCGGCGTTCGATCGGAGAGGAAGAGGAAGAAGGAACTGTCGCGAGCGAAAAGGGATCGGTGTCGCATGGGTTAGGGCACGGGAATAAGAGGAAAAGAAAAGGAATAAAAGAAAAGGAGAAATAAAAACTTTTCCTCTTTAAAATAGGATAGCCTAAACAAGCTTTTTTTTTTTCCGGACCCCATTTCTGTCCCCGTTAACTCGTCCATACGAGCTCCGAAAAATTCCCGAAAAAAATTTCCAAAAATTTTGAAAATTTTCCTTATTAATATTTGTCTATTTTCGGTATTTTACATTCTCCCCCACTAATAAAAATTTGGTCCCCAAATTTCGTTATCTACCATCAGCAAGTACTAACAACAGATATAGAGTATAAATGTTGAACGGTAAATTAAATCACATTCTCAAGTGAAAAGATGGGGGTATCGAGCTCGGATAGTATCCTCGAGCTCCCAAGTAGCCTCCTCGTCCGAATGATGCTGCCATCCGACTTTAACCAGCCGGATAGTCTTGTTCCTCAACTAACGCTCTTTCCGGTCCAGAATCCGTACTGGAATCTCCTCATAAGTGACGTCAGGCTGAACTGGAACTAAGACATCTGTCAGCACATGTGTCAGGTCAGGTACGTATCTCCTCAGCATAGATACGTGGAATACATCGTGCATGCCTACTATGGACGGTGGTCGTGCTAGCCAGTATGCTACCGCTCCAATCTTCTCCAAGATCTAGAAAGGTTCAATGTATCGCGGAGCTGGCTTACCTCTGAGGCCAATCTCTTCACCCCTTTCTTGGGTGAAACTCGTAGAAATACATGGTCGCAAATGGAGAACTCTAAGAGTCTCCGACTTCGGTCAACATAACTCTTCTGGCAGTCTTATGCCTCTGACATCCTTTGTCTAATAGTACGGACCAACTCTGCCTCATGCTAGGCTCTATGAGGTCCCAACAACTGGGCCTTCCCAACCTCATCCAGAGGGTGGGTGTCCGACAAGGCCTACCATACAACACTTCAACGGTGGCATTTCGATAGCCGAATGCAAACCGTTGTTGTAGGCGAACTCTACCAATAGAAAATGGTTCTCCCAACTGCCTCCGAAAATCCAATACACAAGACCTCAGCAAGTCCTCTAGAGTCTGAAAGGTCTGCTTTAACGGTCCATCTGTCTGCGGATGGAAAGTTGTACTGAAACAGAGCTGCATGCCCAAGGTATGCTGCAGTCTTTGTCAAAAACGAGACTTGAACCGGGGGTCTCTATTCGAAATAATAGTCAACGAGATACCACGTGATCTGATAATCTCCCGGCAAAACAGATCTACCAATCGATCCAGAAAATCAGTCTTCCGGATCGCTAACGAGTGCGCGGATTTGGTTAATCAATCAACGATTACCCAAATCGCGTCATGGCCTCGTCGTGTCATCGGCAAACCTACCACAAAGTCCATAGTAATGTGTTCTCATTTCCACTCAGGATTAGGAATCTGCTAAAGTAAGCCGGCGGGTCTCTGGTGCTCAGCCTTCACTTGCTGACAGACAAGACATCTAGCTACAAAATTCGCGATGTCTTTCTTCATGTCGTCCTTCATGTCGTTCCACCAATAGAAACACCTCAAATCTTGGTACATACGGGTACCGCCTGGGTGGACAGCAAATCATGAGCGATGAGCCTCCGGAAGTAACTCGTATAAGACCGGATGAGACTGAAGTACGCAAAATCTGCCTCGGAAGTGTATAACACCCTCCTCGTCTCGTCGGAAGCTATCTGGCTGTAAATAAACTGCAAATACTGATCAGCAGCCTATGGCTCTCGTATCCTCGTCCTGATCAACGACTGAGCAACCATGGTAACCAGAGTACCCTGCTCTGTCTGTCCTTACCCCTCAAGGCCCAAATCGGAGAAACCTTAAATCAAGTCTGTGACCACAACTCGGTGGCAAGCTAAAGTCCCTCTGGACTTCCTGCTAAGCGTATCGGCAACCACATTAGCTCTCCCCGGGTGATAGCTAATGGAACAATCATAATCCTTCAGGATCTCCATCCATCTCCTCTGTCGGAGATTAAGTTCTTTCTAAGTAAATAGATATTTGAGACTCTTATGGTCAGTGAGAATCTCAAATGTAACGTCATATAAATAATGTCGCCAAATCTTCATGGCAAAAATAATGGCGACTTGCTCTAGATCATGTACAGGGTAGTTCTTCTCATGCTCCTTCAACCGACGAGAAGCATAGGAGACTACCATATCGTGCTGCATCAGAACAGCGCTCAAACCCTGAATAGATGCGTTGGTGTAGAGGACATATCCGTCCTCTCCAGAAGGTAAAACCAAAATCGGAATCGACACTAATCTCCGCTTCAGCTCCTGGAAGCTGATCTCATAATCCTCAGTCCAAGTGAACTTCACGCCTTTCCTGTCAGGCGTGTAAGTAGCATAGCAATCCGTGAGAAATATCGAGCCAAACAAAGGAAGTTGCGAGCCTCTTCTATAGACTCCGTCTACTCCCAACGGTAACAACCTCGATCTCCTGTGGAACCACGGTATACTCCTATTGGTGATCGTGTGTCTCAAACATCTCACAGAAGACAACCAAAATACGCACTACTGATCTTCACATCTAGACGTTTTCATCGAAACATCTCTAGAACTATGCAAAGATGATGTGTGTGACTCACCGTGGATCCGAAATAGATTCACAACATCGTCAACAAAGACAATGGAAACCGATCCAAACATCCTGGGAATACCAAAATCATCAAGTCTCTGAAAACATCTAAGGCTTCCCAAACCCTAATGGTAAAATCATGACACATAATGTTCGTATCACAGACATTTCTAACCATAAGATCCCTGACAATAAGTCTGAAATATAATCACCAACAATACAAATCACCAAAGAATAGATCTACCAGTGTGAGAGCAACGCTCCATCACAAGAAATACCACATATGTGGGAGCAACGCTCTATCACAACAATCCAAAATATGTAAGAGCAACGCTCTATCACAAACCAACAATAATATGTGGGAGCTTCGCTCCACTACAATCGATCCATAAGTGTCCAAGGCACCTAACTATCCAACTAGAGACTGCACGAGATCACTCAACCACATATCACTAAGAAAGGTAGTTAACAGGGTAATCCAACAAATGACATAATGCAGACACTCCACATCCTGCATTCAACATAAGTAGAATTATCATGCTGCTACCAACAATACACCTGGCACACTTGCTCACACAACATATGTACGATCGACATAATCCTCCAATTTGTACACACCACACATACTCACAACATAGGTATAATTCATCGTGATACCTCCAACAATGCATACCGAACCCGTGTGCATATATCAACATAGGTATAATCAACAATACACCTCAACAACACTTACACCTATGCCAAGAGTATAATCAACGTAATACTTCCAACAAATCATAATCGACACGAGTATACACTCAGAACAATCATATAATAAACAAGATACCTCAAATATTACACCGAACACATCTGCACATATCATAACTCAGATTAAATTGATAAGATACATCCAACAAAACACTCAAACATATGTGCACATTTCACAACATAGTTTTAATTGACAAAATACCTCCAATAATCAATCAGACATGTATGTCTAACCACCCGGGTATAATCTACTAGAAACCCACAATAATCATATGTATAAATGTGTACGACCCAAAAGATAAAGTCAGAATTCAAGAACATCAAGACACTCTCATTTTTATCCTCAAAAATATCAACCCACATAATATCAGATGAATCAGTCTCTACTTCCCATGAGAGCAAGTCAGCATTCAAAACATCAAATCATTATTTATCCACATAGTCCAATATCAGAGGAAGCAAATATCAATTTTTGGTCATCCTGTTAACTAACCACAACTAACCAGATTTATTAAAATCTCATAGGCACACTCAACCGTAAACTCTCTAGCATCCGATTATAATCTGATCACCAACTATAATCATCAAACCAGTGAATATCATACATGACACTCACTATGTCACCATCAACGACAACCCAAATAATAGATTATCAAAATAGTTATCCACTAATAGATCATCAAAACAAATATCTAATAATACATCATTAGACAACCATATAACATTTACTCTCATAAATCATTAGAAATCAACATATCACAATATCTGATCTCACAATATCCCTCAACCTCAAACCATTCTCAACAATGATCAAACATGATAACTCCCCAATGACCAATTTCCATCGTATTGAGTACCCTAATATCCAAAAGATATGAGTATAAAAACTCTACTGGCTAAGCCAACAGAAATATGTAGGTATCATCCATTATCCAGCTAACAATAGCAGAGGCTAGTATGTGCCTCCATCTCCTACTAGTAGTAACAGAAGCTAAAACTACTGATGATATGATATGAAAAATCACCAGAGACTATAATCCTTGATCTCTAACCCATCACATGTAATATGTGTTACAACAACCAGACAGGTACTAAATAAAAAATGCTAGTACATGTCACAAACTATAAAATTAAACATCATACCTATATGTCGTTTAGAGATGTTCCATCGCTGTCCAGTCCCCAACTTCTGACCTCGAAATTCCGTATAAGAAAATCACCGGAAATCCATATAAATCCAAAACGAAAATCCAAAACATAACCATAACGAAAATCCGGAAATGCCCAGTTTGACTCGCAAACCTAGGCTAACACAAAAATATCCAGAATACCAAAACCAGGTATCACACCCTGCTCTGATACCAATTCCAATAAATTGGTATCAGATAAATCTCAAAATCCGCAACACGAAAATCAAACCAGTATCGCCAAACTTTGGCGCTTTGATACCATATAAATTGGTATCAGGTTATCCCCAATATCCAAAATATGAAAACAAAGATCGTAAAACTTAAGCTCTGATACCAAATAAATTGTCACGCCCCGTAGGAGTCCCTGTCCGAAGAAATTTCGGCAGCATCTCCCCTGTACGGTGGACAATCTGAAACTTTCTACATCTCCATATACCTCAGCCATATGCGGCTGGAATAATAGCAGAAAATAAAATACAACATGTTAGGATCGACGGTCGCGGCTAGAGAGGGGGGGTGTGAATAGTCGACCCCAAATTCTCGTTTCTTTCTACAAATCAAGTTAGCGCAGCGGAAAAATAAAACAAACGGAGAAATCAAACTCGACGATGTAACGAGGTTCTGAGATGAAACTCCTACTCCCAAGATGTCCAGTAGACGGATTTCATCGGTGGATGAAAACGGGTGAAGAAACACAAACTTCTTAGAAGAATGGAGTACATAGAGAAAGGAAAACAAGAACAATATGAATGTAAAACACTTTCTTTCTTCAATCGCTTCACTTCATGTCACAGAATGATCACCCAATGAGGGAAGCTCACACGAAGCTTCAGGAATAGGGAGCTCAAGAAAGCTCGATCGCAAGAGTGAGGAGGCAAGAATATCACCTCGAGACCTTGATATATAACCCGCGAAGAAGAAGACATAGCGTTGTGTGCCAGGTCTGCTATCTTAACCGATCAGCACCACCGATCGGTCATTCTCGACGGGCCTTGGGACCGATCAGATTTACCCGATCGGTCCACCGTCATCAAAGACGCTCACAGAGTTGCTCAACTCTCGATCGGTCGGACCGATCAGATCAGTGGATCGGTCCGCACCGATCCCTCTTCTTCTCCCGATCTTCTTCGCTCGATCCGTCACCGCATGCATGCACTCCGTTGTTACCGATCGGTCACCAGATCGATCCAACAGCCGATCGGATCGATCACTAGATCGATCCGTGCTTGAGCCCAACCCTAAACCCCACCGTCCCGAGAACGAGCCACGAGCCTCTCTCGACCTAGTCCCGAGAACGAGCCACCGAGCCCGACTCCCATCCGGCCCGAGAACGAGCTACCGAGCTCTCCACCGAGCCCTCTACGAGAGAGAGCTACTCGACTCGACCTAGTCCGAGAACGCAGCCTCAGGAGCCCCTCGATGGTCAGTCCGGTCCAGAGAAGCCTCTACTTGCTTTCCGTCCAGAACTGCCCTCTCCGTAGCAGAGCTGCCTGGAAGCCGAGGCAGCGACTTCCGCGTGGACTTTTCCGAGCCTCTCCCTCCCATGGTCCGCCGAGTCGTCTGCCTCCAAGTCTCCACTTGCTCACTGTCTCCCGTCCGCCATGCTCCAACCTCGCAAGCTCCTTGGCAACGTCGCATTCGATGGTCTTTGCACCGCTTTACTCAGCCAAATTTCATTGACCCTCTATCTACGTCACTTTCTCGCCGGCTCTGGGTACCGCTTCATCGCACGCTTCACGATTCTCCAACCACTGATTTTCCAACCGGCAACTCACAGATTTCACCGCTTCCAATCAGATTTTCACGCTCACCTCATCATCCACACTCGACCAAAGATTACACCCACAATCTCCCAAGTTTGTATTCTATCAAACATCATAATACAACTTTTCACTCCAACATCATAATGTAGCTTTCTATTTTCGCCAAACATCAAAATATAACTCGAGTCGTCAACTCGAGTCGTCGTCCTCAACAGTCAACCAGACCTCGACCTAAGGTCACCAACACACACACCACTACCTTAGCATTAAGCAATGATAAGAAGACTCAAAACTGATAAAGACTCACAACCTAAACACGAACTCCGATCAAGATCAGATAAGATCAATTTACCTCTTGCTCAGCAAAAAGTAGTAAAAGCAAAACCAAACCAAATCCATCGACATTACAAAATCCATATCATATCCATACCATCAAACAAAACAAATTTAGGTCATATGTAAGAAAACCAAAAGACTAATAATATCCTCGAGTGTCAGAGACTATGGAACAGGTGATCTCACACAAAATAACAACAATTGGCTGGGGGTGAGTCAGCTCGCAGTACAATTGATATACAAAGTAGGGAAATAACATCTAGCACTAATCATGCGTACCTCGATATAAAAGGATGAAATGTAATCAAGTAACAGGAGAAAAATGACTAACCAGACTCGTATAAGGACAAACCGAGGGTATAGAAATCAAGATGCATGTCAACATCATCGAAATATATAGTATATCAAAAAGCACAAACACAAGCAATAAATACATCATGCATATGATGCCAATGATGCGCCCGGTCACCCCCGATGCCACCGATCATCTCACACATAATAGTGAGACCGAGTGAGTAGGGTCATGAACATGCACTGTCGTCCACTGCCTCGATGAGGACCGAGTGGACGGACGGATGTGAGTCTGTCCTCCTACCCCAAATCATAAATGGGAAGTCCTCAACGATACATCACGACGGGAGGAATCTCTACGGCTAACACGCTGCATCACGCTACCCAGAGCGCACCAACGGAGTCAAACAAAGTCCTCACCGCAAACACACCGCTCGAATCACACTAACCCATGAGTGGTGATGTGCGGATCCATGTAACTGGCGATGTACTCAATAATAATGGAGCGGACTATCACACAGCATGCAATCATGCAAATGGTGCATGTCACTAACCACAAAATATCCTGAGCTAATCCATATATATATAAAAGTGCACCATAGGTCAACGAATCAAATCAAAGGTACACTGAAGGTATAAAACCTAGGTCCTGAACATGGTGAAGCATGGTATATCACTACCCCTATAAGCATGTATCAACAGGTAAGGAATACATGAGATGCAAAACAAGCAATCAACCAATCATGTAACAGGTATCGGGTAGTGATTAACCGAAACAAATAAGAGAACATAATTATTGCTACTTGTTAAATTCACTACTATGCATATCAAAGACATAAAGTCAAAAGTACCCGCCTCAAATAGTAGGCCCAATCCAGTCAAATCCAACGTCAAGATGCTCGTTTCGCATTAAAGTCCTGTGTCACCAATACACATACATTTTTATTTAGCTACAACTCAAATGCATAGTTAAATAAGATCCTTACAACTAATTTAGGGTAAAACCCTAATCACATCATACATATAAACAACTAATTATACATTAATCATTTCATTACCCTACTTCTTACCTCTTCCTCATAACTCGGATTAAAGCTTATCCTGAAAACTCACCTTAGCAACCTCTTCTTTAATGTCCTCAGCCGAAGCAAGATTGCTACAGCAAATTCCAAAAGCCCTACATCAAAAATATCATCACAACCGTATCAATGTTTCCAACCCAAAGACTAAAATCCAAATACTCACCCAAACATAAATTCCCGAACTGTTGAGTCACTGCTGGATGTGGCTGTAGTCGGATAACGTCGGAAACCAGTGGCTGAACAAACTCCAAGTCCAGCGATCGTCATAGAGGAGAGCAACAACCCTCGGCCGACAATGAAAAATCAGAAGGGTCTGGTGGTGGTTGTTGGCGTCGACAGCGGCGCTAGGGCACAATAGGAAGATGGCAGCCGGCACTAGGGCAGAGGGACATCAACACCCGATGAGAATGGTGCCCGCACTGACCTCATCGTCGGAGGTGGATGGGGACGAGGAAGCGATTGGTCAGCACCTTCAAGACTCCGGTGAGGTTCTCAGGCGGCGCGGTGAGGCTGAGACAGTCGGGGAAGAATCATCCTCTGTCAGCGTCACTGCGTCGCCGACAAATCCCGCGTGGATGACTGGCGAGAGTGGCACGACCACAGTGAGGGAGAAGGAAAAGGGCTCGGTGGGTGGTGAGACACATCTGAGATCGTTGCCGGCGGTAGGGCTTCCTTGGCCGAGGCTTATTTGCGTGGGAGAGGAAACGCGAAGCAGCGCCAATTGGGAAAGAGGAGACAGATCTAGGGCTTAGGGCAACGACCGACGGCACTTCCACGCGGCGGTGGCGCGAGGGAAAGGGAAAGTCGGTGCTGCTCGGTCGGAAGAGAGGAAGAGACGGGGGAAGCAGAAGCTTGGCCGGCGTTCGATCGGAGAGGAAGAGGAAGAAGGAACTGTCGCGAGCGAAAAGGGATCGGTGTCGCATGGGTTAGGGCACGGGAATAAGAGGAAAAGAAAAGGAGAAATAAAAACTTTTCCTCTTTAAAATAGGGTAGCCTAAACAAGCTTTTTTTTTTCCGGACCCCATTTCTGTCCCCGTTAACTCATCCATACGAGCTCCGAAAAATTCCCGAAAAATTTCCAAAAATTTTGAAAAAATTCCTTATTAATATTTGCCTATTTTCGGTATTTTACATGCTTGATCCATTTCATTGAGGGTTTTGGTTGACTATCTTGATGAGTTAGATTGTTTGATGATGGACAAAGTTTAAGTGTGGGGGAAAATTATTTTATGCTCAAGAATTTTGAAGATGAGGGATGGTTACATAAGTATTGAATTTTAGTTTTTGAGAGTGATGTGGGAGTTCTAAACATGGACCTTAGTTATGGTTACTCGATACAATGTGCAGTAATTGAAGTGAATTTGGAGTTCTTATTTAAGTTTCTACTTTTAGCTTGGATTTACCTTGAATCTGATTCTTCATTGATTCAGTGCTAAATGAGAGCTTCTTCCAAACATAACAGAAATGCAGAAATCTTTTGCTTGCATTGTGCAGAAATCTAAACATTGTTGTGAGTTGCAGGAATACAAGTTCTGAAATTTCAGAAACTGATCAGTGGGGAATTTTAAGTGTAATTTTTGTTCTTTCATTAGTCATTTGGTATTCCAATCTTCTCTACAAAGTTTATTTTCAATAAATTCAAAGCTTTGGAAGAAGTATTGTAATGCATTAGTATCATGTGGGAAATCAGATACTAAGTTGTCATGATCAGATTCATAAGAGCTGAGATTTTAGATGAAATGTCTTAACAAATCAGATTCTGATTTCAAGTTGTAGAGGCAGAAATGAAGGCAGATAGTGATAAATTTCAAGTTGTGAAGTGATACATTGTTCAAGGATTATAATCTAAGCTTGAAGATTGAACAAGTAAAGACAAAAGTACATGATGCTGCAAGGACAGAAATTAACAAAGTGCAGAATTCTGCAGGAAAATAAATTTGGCATTTCTGTGCCAATCTGAAAAATGCATATGGAATTCAACTCTCTATTAACTCAGTGCAAATAAGGGTTTTTATTGGGCTAAGTTTTAAATGAGTCAAGCCAAATTAACTGATTCTGTACCAATTCGATCTTAAGTTCTGTGAGTCCAATTGAAATTAAATTCTGAAAGTCTTTTCGGATGGAAGTGGTTGTTGGGCAATTATTTTGAAATGCTACTGACGGAATGCTAATGAAAATGATTTCAGTAACATGATTGACTCTAAACATTGCCCTTGTGCAGCCATTGTAGAAATTTGGAAATGGAGATTAAGGTTTGGCTGAAAATTCAGAAATGCTGAAATCTGATTGTGTATCAAGTTTGTATCAAGATTCAAGAGTAGCAGTTTAATCAGAGAATGGGCCAAGTGAAGCTCTTTTGGGTGCAGAAGCAAATGATATTCGAGCTCTTCCATGATTTCTACAAGCTTTATATTTTGATAGCAAAGAAGTGGAATGACTGAATAAGGAACAAGTGAAAAGGAAATTTAGAAGCTGTGAATTGCTGAAATTGAAGCAAGAAAACTGCAGATCTGTGGGGTTTCAAATTACAAAGAAGCAGGAGTTAAATATAAACAGCGAAACAAATTTTAAAAGCTATAGTTGGGAGTTAGCTATAATAATGCAATAGCTCTCAAAATAGTAAGGAAAAACAGAGAAGCTTTTTCATTCACAGTGACAAATGATGTTTCATTGCTTTCCATGTCTTTACAAACTGCATGGGTTAGCATGTTAAAGATGCCAAATTACTATAAATGGAAATCAGTGAAGCTGAAAGGGAGTTGTGTCAACTTGATTAATAACTAAATGAACAATTTATAGAAACTAAATTCCTTGAATTATAGATTTTGGAATTCAAGTCTTAAAGAGTAGAATCTGAGAAACTTGTTTCAAATGCTGGAAATTCTGAAGTTGATCTTTGCAAGTTTTTGATTCAATGGAAGGTTCAAGCAAGGCTGGGAAATGGAATTTGATTTCTGAAATGAACATTCAAACAAGTGTAAAATACAAAAGAGGGAACAATTTTAAAGGCTGGAAGAAAGAGCTATTAAATGCAGAATGCAGTAAGCGCAGCAATAAATAAAACAGAATTCAGTTTAAATTGTGTATCAAGTGTGTACCAAACTTTCATCACTAGCCCTTAAGATCATTGGAAAATTAAGTGAAACTAGTGTATTCTCAGAAGAAAATGTTGTTTACTTCTTTTCCATTTCTTCATAAACCTGCTGGATAGAATTTAGATAGAATCAGATTGCTAGAAATGCTCAAAGCAGTGAGGAGAATGTAGGAATAGTGGTTTTTTGTGGCTACTGTTGGTGTCGAGAGAATCTGTGCTAAGCTGGAATTTTCATAACTAAGCTGGAGTGACTTTAGTTCTTGAATTCTGAGAATAGAATGCACAATTCTGCATGATAAATGTATCATTTCTGTGCCAATTTTGGAAATGAATTGTAATGAGCTAGAGTTAATGAAATTTGGAATTCTTTCAAGTATACATTGTGAGGGATCTAAAGAAGCAAAATAAAGAAGTATTGAGAATTGTGGTGGTTAAGCAGGGCAAAGTTGATACAAAATCAAAATTTTCCATAAGGATCTAGATTTGCAGCTAGTTGTGCTACACAGCTGAGAGTTGCCAAGTTTATTGCTGCACATATGGGATCTGTCAGCTTCTTCAAGTTCTGGAATCTGATATTCAAATGAAGATGTTACTAGTTTGTTAAATTCTCTGCCAGTTCTGAAGTGACTTGTTAATTTGGATTTAAACTCAGGAATTGCAGACATTTCAGAGCTAAATGGAATATCTTGAATTTGAAATAGAATTCTGAATTTTTGAAACTATCTAGCAGCCTAAATTTACTTGGGTATCTGAGTTCAAATGAATGTTTCTGAATTTTTATATCGAAAGGGAGTTCGTGAACTCCAAGGACTGAATGTACATCAAAAGTTAGACAAGAGATTAACTTTGTCTTGTGCTAACTTCTCTTATTGTTTTTATTCAGAATACGCATTGAATCCCAGTCCTATCAATTAAATGGTTAATGAGATCTCATTCCAGGCTAAACCTTTCATGATTCAGGCCAATTTTCGATGAATTTTGAATTCTGAAACTAAGGATCAGAAACAAGGTGAATTCAATTCCTTATTAATGCAGTGTTGAATGATGTTTGCTTCTGAGTTTAATTTTTCTTGAATTCTCACTATGTGAAAATCGATAATAGACTTCGGATATTATCCGAAGTAATAGGTAGATAATTACCGAAGTAGACGCACATGAAGTAAAAAGGTTAATTTTTTACTTCACTACGCGTTTACCGAAGTCTATCACCGGTTCAAAACCGGTTCAAAATCAGACCGTTTTCGAAGTAAAAAAACATTATTACTTCATCGAAACCAGTAAAATGACCGAAGTAGTTGATGATTTATTACTTCATAGGTTTCATTTTTGTCGAAGTAAAATAGGTATACAACTGCACAATTTTTGAATTCTGGTGTAGTAAATGTTTAATTTTACTTTTGCATAATTTGTCTTGGTAGAAGTATTTATTATTGTATTACTTCATCGTAGTATAGAAGTAATAGAGTATATTTTACTACAACAAAAAATTCAATATAACGAAGTAATTTATATGAACTACTTCATAAATTTGATTAATAGTGAAGTAAATAGTTTCTTTAACTACGCCACTATTTAAATTTAGTGAAGTCTTTTTTGTTATATTACTTCATCATTTATTTATAGTATCAAAGTAATTGATCATATTTTACTACAATATAATTTTAATTGACAAAAATTTATATTATAATATTTTATTGCAACACAATATTTTTTACCACCAAAATTAAACAAATATATCACAAATATGTATCAAATACAATCCAAAAGTGTATTCATAAAAGGCATGTTTAACTATAACCAAAAAACTTTTGTATCCATAAATCTCTAAATACATGTCTAAAATTTATATCATAGTCTACACTTAGGCATCCACATAGAAGTAGACGAATTCGCTCCATTCACTTCTGACTTCATCATACTGAGATTGATTGTAATACTGTTTATTTTTTGATGCTGCAAACTGAAACATTAACAGAAGTTTGAGGATCGATAAAAAATGATTCAATATTTTATAAAAAAAATATTTCATAAAGAAAAAAATACACCTTTCTCTCCAATTGTGGATCTTCATCCAAGACTATCTCTTTCATGTACCGCATCACACAATATTCACATTCAACACCACCATTTTGTGTAACATTACCCTAATGAAATTGAAAATTGTTAGTTAGAGCCCTAGAGCCAATCATTTGATGATTGTATGGACTCATTGTATCATATTCTTGTATATTAATAAAGGCATTTGTTTGGTTATTATACTTATTTGTATTAGTGCCAAATAAACTAAGTATAATAGCGTCCTTGAGTAGAAGGTTCATACCTATATCAATCGATTAGTTGAATCGATAGTGAGATGATATAGGGAACACTACTCTAAATCATTCCTAGTCGAGTATTAACATTCAGGGACATTGTTAATGCAATAAGACTAGCATGTAGGTCACTCGATGACTGATCTCACAAGTCATATAGAGATATCAAGTCGACACACGGGTATACATCGAGAATGTATCGAATGACCGCCGAGAAAGTATGATCGTTATACGAGTGTCATATGCTTTATGTGGCTATTAGTATGACTATTAGTCCTTAGACCTCAAGGGATCCCTACATAAGGAGTTACTACTTTGGTTTACGCCATAATCGGTGGACTATAAAGGCGATTGGGTATATATACAAAGGGATGTGAGTGATGTAGATGGGATCTATCCCTCCCATACGACGGGAGCGACATCGGTATTCTGATAGAGTGAGACCACGAGCGCATGGTCGTGCCCAAATGAGTCAATATGGGATATTGAGCTTATCTACTTGGAGTTCAAGATTTAGATCGATTAGAGGATGACACGGTCTAGATGTCTAGGATATAAGGACAATGTCACATATTGTGAGGAGTCACAAATTGTAGTCACAAGGTGATGTCGGATCTCGACATTCTTGTAACTTGGGTAGTAATGATGTGTTGCTAGATACCGCCATTACTTATGCTCCTAAATGGGTTTAGGCATTGCCAACGTTACAGAACCTATAGGTCACACACTAAGGACAATTAGATGGAGATTTGGTTCATATGATGAACTAAGAGGATTAGCTTCATTTGATGAATCATATTGGATTAAGAGTAATCCAAATTGGGCTAATTGAGTTGGACTCAAGTTGATTCAATGAGTCTAATTTAGATTATGATTCATTAAATCAACTTAATTTAATGAATTAGATTCATTATATTAAGTTGGCTTGAATCATATGGTTGGATTAGATCAACCACGAGAGAGATTTGATCAAGTTTGACTCGATTTGAGAGGAAGAGAAAAGTCATGTTCGACTTGACTTTCCACATCACTAGTGAGTGGCAAGATACGGACCAATAGGATCGCCACATCATCAATGCCACCCATGGAGGTTCTCCATAGCATTTAACGGTAGCCCACTTTAAACGAGGAGGTTACACTTGTTGTCATGTCAGTTTAGTGAGGTGCAAGACGCGACCAATAGTGTTGATCCACATCAGAGTGTCACCTCGGGTTACAAACTCTTAATGGTCTCCACATTAATTGGAATTAATGGGGGTTACACCTCCTGAGCCTACCACTGATGGCTAAGGGTGTTCATTTCTCATGATTGATTTTCATTCACCTTCTCTCCGGTCTTTCTCCCTTCCATTCCGCCGAACATCCATTGGTACTAGGACACCTTGTGTTTCGTCATCTCCTTCTACTGTGTCCGCGTGGATACATATGAGGGCTCACTGTGAGAGATCCGTGACATCTCGGCGAGAAGGGCTAAGGGCTTCGCATGAGGGTAATGATCTTAACTTTAGTGTAGATCTAAAGTTTTTACAAACTCGACAAGAAAAAGGTTTTCGATAATTTTGAATCTGCACCTGATCCGAGATTGGCTTGGTGAGTTTCATTTTTGCAAGAACCCAACAAATGGTATCGAGCCACGGCAAGGAGAATACGTTTGTTTTTGGTTTTATGAAAACTAAAGTTTCTGTAATTTTCTGTAAAATTATGTTTTTGGGTTTTATGAGTATTTTTCTCGTAATCGAAGCACAAGTGTTTAGACGCTTGTAGGCTCTACCGGGAAGATTTTTCCAAAATGGTGATGTTTCACCCAAATCCGTTACTGTAGGATCGCTTAGGAGTAACTCACGATGGTTAGATCGTGGGTAGGGGCACTCCCCAATCGCTAATCGGGACCGCAGGAAAATTCTTCTCAAAGGTTTCGTCCCAAATTGTTTTGGGACAGCGAGTTTAAGCGCTGATCACAGGAACCCTCGCGATGGTTAGATCGCGGGGGCGTTGCCCCCAAGGGATCCGTTCCGATTGCTCCCCAAACCGCTAAGGACGAAATTTTACTCGTAAAATTGTAAAAATTAATTTTAAAATTATAGAAAATTATGAAAATATATAATTTTGAATTATATATTAATTTTGTGATAGTCATGGCCCAAAAATCCAATATGATTGGATTGTGTTGTAATTCATAATACGGCCTGCGTGCCGTTATGTGTTTGCGCGTGTTGTATGTTTTTATTTTTCCGCGACCTGCGCGTCGTGCCTTTCAAATTGTAATGTACAAATTGGAGCGGTGGAGGGTCCACACGAGACGGAGTTCCGAGGCGGCACGAGCAACACAAGGTGGTCAAAGGGAGAAGCTTGGAGAAGCCGCTGACCCTAGGTTGACCAGTTGATCTTCTCATTAGAAGATCGTAGTAGGGCCATGACTAAATCACAAATAGATTAATTAGTTAATTGCTTATGTATATGATGCATGTTTAATAAGTAATTAATTAATTAGTGCCTTACGATTAGATTAGATCTAAGTCGTGCACATGATGCACCCTTGCGATTAGATTAGATCTAAGTCGCACAGAGACATCTTTTCGATTAGATTAGATCTCGATCGAACCAACTCTAATGCCTAACCGTGATACCTATCACTACCTCGATCACGTGTATTGTTGAATCTGCCAAAGAGCAATACATATTATCTTGGTAGGGTGCGGAGGGACAATCTTGGCTATTAACGCATGGGTGAATACAAACTCAATTAGATTGAGTATTCCTGGTTGCTCGGTTAGATCGAGTCAACTATAGGCATTCTTCCAACGGTTGAAAAGATAGTCAAAATCACATCTATATTAACTCTCATAGCCAAAGCTAACTCGAGTTTTAATATAAATGCGGATATTGATTTTATAAACAAGAGTTGCGTAGAGATGTAATTGGTAATCGTTACTCACCGATCATACTAAGCCTTGGGCGTATTAGCCAAAACTAACTCAAGGTTAGTATGATGTGGATCTTGTCCCACAAGAATTATAGAATTCGGTGGGAGCATCATTTAATTAAAGGCAATTAAATGATTTTAAAAGAATATGATATTTATTTCTAAATTTTATTGTAGATAACCATGATGTCGAATACGAACTCTTTCTCCCTGCGTCTATCCTTAAGAAGGACAAGCTCAACTGAGCAAATTTCCTAGATTACAGGAACCCGAGAATAGTTCTCACTCAAGAACGGAACCCACGCTCGAGCAATTATTCCCTGCCACTGCCACGCAAGCGGACCGAGATGCTTCTAAGAAGCATCAAGACGACGTATTAGACGTGTTGCCTTACGCCGCAACCACGAACTCGAGCTTGTGAGTTGATAGCGCTACGATACGGTGAACATCTTTGTCACCTATATCAAGGACAAGCAAGGCATGAGAGACCCCAGGATACCTGGAAGATCTTACGAAGAAAAGAAATAAGATTTCTACTTGTGTACATGTTATAAGTCAACATCTCTATTCTTCATTGTGGGTATTAGATACGCAGTCATTTGTACTAATGTCACCGAGAACGGCATCGACGGTGAGATAGACCACGGTAAAAGGAGCACGGGTTCGCTATCTTGTAGGAACTTACCATCTATCTATGCCCTCTGGGCTAGATGATTGTTGTTATGTGCCGCCTTGACTAAGAACATAATTTCTTGTTTCGACAAGAAAGGATTTTCGCTTATAATAAAGAACAAATGTTGTTCGCTCATTTAAACGATATGTTCTATCAGTAGTGCACCACTCTATATTCTAGACCTCGAGAGCCCTATCTATAACATAAATACCAAGCGGTTCAAGTCAAATGACATGAACCATCGCACTGTCGCTTAAGTCATATAAATGACAAGCGCTATCCCACTCCATAATGGACTTTCGGACTCATTTGATTAATCATACGAGATATGCGAGTCACGCCTACAAGGCAAGACGACCAAGACTCCCTTTAGTGGGCATAGAGAGCGAATGATTTGTTAGGGCTCATACATAGTGATGTATGTGGCCCTTTCAACGTCGCTAGAGGCGGTTATAGATACTTCATCACATTTACTGATGACTTCATGGTTATGTGTACTTGATGACACATAAGTCCGAATCCTTTCAAAAGTTCAAAGAATTCAAGAACGAAGTACGTAACCAACTTGGCATTAAAATACTTGATCGGATCGAGGTGGTGAATACTTAATCCATGAGTTTCTATTTAGCAAAGTGTGGGATTATCCCAACTCACTCCTCCGAAACACCACGGTGGAACGGTGTGTCCGAAAGGAGGAATCGTACCTTATTAGATATGGTACGAACTATGATGAGTCACACGTATCTTCCGACATATCTATACGGGATACGCTCTAGACACAGCCTTTCATTCTCAACCGAGTTCCATCCAAGGCCGTGATAAAGACACCATAGGATATGGACTCGAGAGATGCCTGTGTCTTTTATGAGGTTTGGGGTCGTGAGGCTTACGACGACGTCAAGTCTCGCATAAATTAGACCCAACCAGTGTTATTTCTACCTGATATCCCAAGGAAACTAAGGGATATTATCGTTCCCAACAAGACAAGGTAGTCATGGTTGTGGCGAGGGTCTTTCTAGAAAGGTTTTGTTTACAGAAAGACTATGGAGCACGCTCGATCTTGAAGAAGTTCAAGATGCGAACAATATGATGCCTCGATGGAAATTGAATCGGAACCACAAAGTGTTGTGGATGATGTTGTTCCACAAAGAGTTGAGGAACAACAACCGGTTCAGGTAGACATACCTCTTCGTCGTCAGCCCGAGAGATATTCATTTCTCTTGTCGACCACGATGACGTTGTACTAGAGGATGAGCCTACCACCCATGAGACCAGATTCGAGAAATGGCTAGAGGCCACGAGATCCGAGATGGATTTCATGTACACCAACCAAGTATGGACTTTGGTTGATCCACCGAGTAAAACCCATTGGGTGTAAGTGGGTCTTTAAGAGAAAGGATACATGGATGGACTTATCTATAAGGGTCGCTGGTAGCTAAAGGTTTCAAGAAGATGGCATTGACTATGATGAAACCTTTTCTCCGATGGCGATGTTTAAGTCTATTCGGATCGTGCTTGCTATTACCAGACTACGAGATATGGCGGATGGATGTCAAAACCGCGTTTTGAATGAAACCTACTCGAGGATGTGTACCTGACACAACCCGAGGGTTTGCAAGCTGCATAGGTCCATTTATGGACTAAAGCAAGCTTCTCTGAGCTTTGATTCGATGATGCAATCAAACAGTTTGTTTCATCAAGAACGAAGATGACCTTGTGTCTACAAGAAGGTTGTAGGGGATATAGTTGTCTTCTCATATGTATGTGGATGACGTACTACTCGTTGGAAGGACATCCCTACGCTCGCCAAGACCGGCCGGGAGTCGCTTTCGATGAAGGACTTAGGTGAGGCATCCCGCATTCTAGGGATACGGATCTATAGAGATGATCTAAGAGATTGCTTGGCCGTCAAAGTACATACATCGACAAGGTACTCCTACGGTTACAACCCAAGAAGGTTTTGCCGACGTCATGTGAGTCTTCAAGACTCGAGGTCCCTCTTAGAGGAGAGAGTGGATCGATCCCTACGCCTCACCCATGGATCGATCACGATACGCCACGCATGTACTCGACCGACGATGTCTCATACGCTGGAGTACGAGCAGATACGTCATCCGTGAAAGTCATGGATGGCGGTCAAGAATATTCTTAAGTACTTAAGAAGGACTAAAGAATATTTCTTGATATATGGAGGCAATGATGAGCTAACCGTAAAGGGTTATAGTGACTTCCGGACCGATCGGGATGATTATCGATCGCAATGTGGTTTGTGTTTTGCTTAAACGGTGGTCTGTGAAGTCGGAAGAGTTCAAGCAGGTGATTCTACAACGAGGTCGAGTATATCATTGCATCGAGGCAGCAAAGGAGACGTTTGGATCCGCAACTCTGGGTGGTTCCTAGCATCGCCGACCTAATGAGCTCTATCATGACAACAATGGAGCTATAACACAGGCGAAGGAACCTCGCTCACACCAACGAACCAATACTACGGCGCTTCCATCTCATTCGAGAGATTATCGATGAGATGTGAAGATTTGCAAAGTACCTACAGAGGCTAACATCGCAGATCCCTCGACCAAGGCTTCGCACGGAGGAAGCATGATGGTCACACTAGGTCATTAGGCCTTAGAGCCTATACTTGATTGGCACTAGCGCTAGTGGGAGATTGTTAGTTAGAGCCAATCATATGATGTATGTATATCATATTCTTGGATATTAATAAAGGCATTTGTTTGGTTATTATACTTATTTGTATTAGGCCAAATAGACTAAGTATAATAGCGTCCTTGAGTAGAAGGTTCATACTATATCAATCGATTAGTTGAATCGATAGTGAGATGATATAGGGAACACTAGTATTAACATTCAGGGACATTGTTAATGCAATAAGACTAGCATGTAGGTCAGCTCGATGACTTGATCTCACAAGTCATGGATATAGAGATATCAAGCTGACACATGGGTATACATTGGAGAATGTATACTGAATGACCCGCCATGAGAAAGTATCATGGATCGTTATATGAGTGTCATATACTTTTTTCAATTTCCTTGTACTTGTCTTGATGACCATGAACATTCGAAAGGAAAAAATAATTGATGTTGCACATTTTTCTACAATATTTTAAAACATTCTTATGAGTATTCAAATAATTGAGATTTGAACTCTCCTTTGACTTTCTTTTCCAACAAGTTATCCTACAATATGGGATTGTAACAAATCAATCCAAAAATTCTAATATTATTTAGCAAGGAAATATGAAAATTAGATAAAAAAAATATTTATAATTTTTTCAATGACTTCTGCTATCTCCATATTTGTTATGTTGTCAGATTTGCCCTCGCGTGTTTTATGCCAAAGTATCGATTTATCAACTTTCTCATTTTCAACAATTAATTTTTTCTCCCTCTATACTTTCAAAAAATGATTAGTTACATAATATTAAATACTTGCTTGAAAATGACAAATATAATGCTTCGAAGCTTACCAATTCAGCCTCTAAGTCGATGTAACCCTTGCAAGACAGTCTGTGATAATATTTATAATGCATCGTCATTCTTTTTGCTTTTTATGAATAACCTACATAGAAGATACATTCATAAACACTTGTATGCATTGTGTGTATGTGTGTATATATATATATATATATATATATATGTGCATTGGCTTTGTTGAATTAATACAACACTCATATGCATAGCTTAACATATTAAAACGTAACAGTTTAACAATCTGTTGAATGCATTGGTATGTCCGTTCAAAACAAACATTAATAAAAACATACATTAATATAAACTAATTTAATTATTCAGGTGTAAGCATATGCCATTGTAAGATATACTTATTGAAAACAAACATTAATATTGCAAACAAACATATGCCTTTGGTATTTTGCAGGTGTAAGCAAACAAACATTAATATTGCAAGTAAACTTTAAAACGTATAAGCAAACAAAGTATAAAACGTGTAAGCAAACAAACTTTAAAATGTGTAAGCAAACAAACTATAAAGTATTACTTGTTTAAGGTTATATATATTCACATCTTATTAAGGTTATACCGAACAAATAAAGTCTGCAAACAAACTGATTTAATACTTGGAGGTGTAAGCATATGCCATTGTAAGATATACTTGTTGAAAACAAACATTAATATAATATTGCAAACAAACATATGCCTTTAGTATTTTGCAGGTGTAAGCAAACAAACATTAATATTACAAACAAACTTTAAAACATTAATATTGCAAACAAAGTATATTCCAAAGACTTGTAAGCCTTGTAAGCAAACAAAGTATATTACGTGCTGCAATCCTTAACTACAAAGACTTGTAAGCAAACAAACTATATTCCAAAGAATTGCAAATGCAAACAAACAAATAACACTACACAATCTGTAAATGTAGGAACTTGCAAATGCAAAAGAACAAACAACACTATACTTTAAAATACTTGCTACAATCCTTAACACTATACTTTAAAATACTTGCTACAATCATTAACACCATTACGTATAGACTTGTAAATGCAAACAAACAACACCCTACAATTTTGTAAGTTATACAACAAGTTATATAAGGAAGATTTGTCTATGAGATATTTCAAAGATTTCCAACTAACACTATATGAACTGTTCCACACCCTCCTCATACTATTTGGACCTTCTATCCAAGTATATCCAAGATTTATTCATTTAAATCAAGAAAAATCTACAAACAAATGGGTCAAAATCAAAAGCTCTAATAATTGAAGATAAGTAGGGCACAAGACATAATTAGCCATATGATGAAATAACAAGGAAAATAATCTCAACAGAAGAAAATCCAGAGCTAACAAAGAGAGAAATTGAAGTAGATAGCATAAATAAACAAAGCCTTAAATCAGTAGTGATAAATGAAGTAAATAGCATTTCTGATCCTTTTTACAACTATAGTTTCCATAGACAAGTGAATATGCACCTCTAATGCACTATCTAATACCGATGTTCAATTTTCTAATTTAACTTGATCCATCATACGCCATCAACCTAATTTATGGAAATCAAATGAAGTCTACAACCAACTAGTGAAGCAAAGTCAAGATCAACATATTAGGTAAACATAAGATGTACTAATAACTAAATGGGGAAAAAAAGTTCAAATTATTGATGAATTAATCTCTGGAAACAAAAGAAATCTGCTAGAAAAATCAAGAAAAATTCAACTTGGATTAAGAAAAATAATAAAAGGGTTCCTGCAATGTAAAACTAAAATCAAAATCAATTCTTTAAAACCGGCATGAGAAAGAAGGAGACAAATTCCCTAGGCAAATCAACCATGCTCTGTTCCTCTTATCCATACCTCTCACGACAAGGGAGGTGGAGACTGCATGGATGGAAGTTATAGGAAAGCCCCGCCCCAAGCATAGCAGCGGTGTGGGGTGCTTCCGCCAAAAGTGGAGAGTCAACACAGTGTAGGGAAAGAACTGCTGTGACCTCCGGGGCTTGCAGATGTTGGAGGAGAAGAGGCGAGACAAGGAGCGTGGTGAGGAGAGAAGGCGCCTTCAGATAGTGCTAGAGCAAGATAAGGAGCAGAGTAGCGCAACCCTCTCCATGTCGCCCGCCGCCCTTGTCTTTGATTTCCAAGAGAGAAGATGAGATGGAGCTTGAAGATAAAGACGTGAAGATGGGTCGACTTTCTTGCGAAACTTAAAACCTAGAAAAGTGAAGAATGTTATAAGGATTAAAATAATTTAACCGATTCAAAATTTTTACTTCAACATTCAAACATATCAATTATATTTTACATCTTAATACTTCATAAAATATGTAATACGAAGTAAAATATCAAATAAAATTAAAAACGGATTCATATTTTTTAACCTACGTAGTCTAAAATAATATTTACTGTATCAAAATTATTACTGAAGTTAACGATCATATATTACTTCATAATTAATAATTGCCGAAGTAAATAATAGCGAAGTCTATTAATAAAATTCACATAGTGTCTGCCAAGTTCTTCTTCAATTCTAGGTTTTGAAATTCAAAATTTAAAAAGAAATGCTGATCAGGATTAGATTGTTGTTCTGGACAGTAGTATGTGTACCAAAAACCAGAACTGATACAAAATTTGGATAGTATTGAAATTGCACAAAAATTGAAACTGATTTCGGAATTAATTAGGGAGCTAAATTGTGGATTAGATCCTTCTTATTGTGTGCCTTATGCTTGTTACAAGTTATTGATCATTAAGAATTTGAATGAGAACATGCTTGTTGATTGTTGCTGAATTCTATAATCCAGAATTCAGATTCTTTGAAACTGATGTTGTAAACTTTAGATCCCTGTGCACCTACAAATTGGAACTGGAACTTTATTGTATCAGGTATCTTAATTGTTGAATACAGAAATTTCATTGAACAGAAGAAAAAGATAACCTGCAGATTGAAAGAAAGGAAGAAATAGTGACTAGAAGAGTATCAAGGCAATGGAAAGCATGATATCTTTCATTGTCCGAGACGAACAATGTTTTAAGTGTGGGGGAGGGAACTCTTCTCCATAAGGTGATTTGAGATTGTTTTAGTCTCCAAGTGATGGAATTGAGGGGAAAAACAATGAAGAAATATTTTTTGGCAAATCAAGAGAGTATCAAGAGTGAAGATAGAGTATCAAGATTTTTGGATAGCCATCAAATTGAAGGAGAGCTTAGCTTGATATTTGGAATTGGTAATGACAAATGGTATTCATCTCTTTTTACATCAAATTGGTCAACTCATCAAGTATATTCCTCCAATACTCTTATCTTCTCAATTTTTCATTGAATTCTTTTCTTTTGCCTATTTCATTCACTTTAATTGTTCTTCTTGTTTTCATTTCAATTCTTGTTGATAAATCCTTTTGATTCATGTATGCTATGTTTATAGTGGTGGAGAATTATATAATAAGCAAGCTTATGGTAGTGAAATGTTGTGAGTTGCATTGAGTTGAGCTCCACCTATATGCAATTTTGAGTGTGAGAGTTAGAATAGGTAAATCCCTTGTGAGATGTCATCTTGCTTAATTTTTCAATTGGATTGAAACTACCATACCTACTGATTATTATTTGGATTGTATTCATGATTGTTACTGATCTTTAGATGATCTTAGTTAAATTCTTCTTACCATCTTCTAGGTATTGTTAGGGAATTTGTGTGGAGATGATTTTTGATTTTCTTGACTTGAACGGGATGCGCAAGACTAAGTGTGGGAGGTTGATAACCATGATTTTAGCTATATTATCTTGATTCATGATGCAAGTTTTTAATGATTTTCTTATGGATTGAACTCATATCTATATCACATTTCATAATCATATTTAATCTTGGACTTAATTGCAAATTAGCCTATTATCATGGTTTTGATGCTAATATTTGATTATTATTTTGTAGGCATCAAAAGGGTCAATGACCCGATCAGATCAGACCACATTTGGGCTCAAATCTAGGGCTAAATAAGTCGATCAAGCTTTGAAGCAGTATGAGTCATTCATCTAAGATCAAGTAGATCTAAGTCATCCATTGAAGATCCGGCCCATCCAAGCCAAGAGGAAGCACATCACAACCATTGATGAAGATCCAGAAGCTTTGATCCAGATCTGAGTTCATCCAGCCATTGATCGAGCCCTGAATTAATCTAGACTGTCCGATCAGATTTGGGAGAGTTTAAAACCAGCGAGAAGCTACAGTGCTTCCCTGGGCTCGGGCATTCGCGATTTCCACACTGTTCTTCTTCTTCTTCGCAGCGTCGGCCGCATCTCCCATTCCAATTCCAGATCTGAGAGCAAGCTTCTTCACCGACGACGATCTCGAGTTGCCGGCGTTCATCCTCCGACAACAGAGAGTGGCAGAGGGAGGTTTCTCAGTTGCGATTTTGGATTCTGCTTCACCGCGCGATCCTGATCAGGGAGGTTTCTGATTAGCGATCTTCACGTTCAACAGAGCTTCAAGGGAGTTTTCTTGGAGTTACTGATCCTCTTCCGATCTTCGTTCCACAATGAAACTGGATCGATTTGATCAACCGATCTGGATTGCAATTGTTAGAATCTGAGCTTTGTTCTTCGGCTGATGAGGTTACCAGACAAATGTGAGCTTTGAGGGAGGTTTCTTGGAGCTGTGAGCGTCATCTGGTAATAGTTGGAAGCTTGTTTATTGTTCGTTGGGTGGTTGAGGGGAGGTTTCCGATAGCACCTCTGTTTAACAATAGAGAGGAGGAGTTTGAGTTGGGTTTCAGTTGTGGAATGTTTTAGGGTTTTGTTTTTCCTTATCTTAGTCTTCGAATTGTTATTGAACTTGCTCGGATCTAAAGATCTGATAGGTAGATCGTATTCTATTCTTTGTTTAGCATTTCCTTCTCATTTTCTATTTAAGTTTACTTTTGCAATTCCATTCCTGATGTTCTTACTTGCAATTCTGAATTTGTTAAACTTCTGCAATCTGAATGTTGTTAAGCTAACCAATTAGTTTGCAATTTAGTTTAAGTTTTGAATTATAAGTTTTGATTTACACTAGTTTGTTTAGTTTTGGTTATTTAGTTAGCTAATTCTTGTTCTCTGCATTGGATCAATTGTAGCTGTGATTAAGTGTAATTTGTGAATGCTTAACTGAAGGAATTGATTGTTTACTTCTATTCGATATTTTTGTGAATGAGATTTAGAGTTTAATCGTTGGATTAGATTGGAATTGAGGATTGGATGTAATTCAGTTTCTATAAGTTTGTTTGAACTTTTGAATTTACTTGTTATTGGGAATGGGAATTAAACTACTCGATTTAATGATGTTTTGGAATCTAGATTTTATTGATGTTAATTTGGTTCGAAGGAAGTGGATCGTGTTTAGATGAGAGTTATCTTTCTTTGATGCTATTCTTGACCTAGTTGAAATTAGATTTTGATTGGAATCAATTTTAGAATTTACACACATTTACTAGCTATCCTTGGAAAAATATGACTTGGGACTCGTTGCTACAACACTTGTCTTTATCTTAGTTGAGTTCCTAATCTTAATTAATTTGATGTGCCACGTGACATGCAAAAAGGCCAACACCAACCAGCTGATCGGCCAGCGCCTTCTGTTGTTGCTGCTCGACTATCTTTGTTGCTCGAGCTTGCACGAGCATGTCGAGCTCCTCTTGGGTGAGCGTCACGATGTGAAGTTGTCCAGCGTCCTCCATCTTCTCGACTCGGATGTAGGTTGCGTTCCCACAGACGACGTCAAATTTGATCATGTCCGAAAGTCGAGTCGACGGATGCTGGGGATGTGACGCTACTATTGACTGTGCGAAGACTCCGAGCGAAGCGGACCTGTTGGAGTGTATACTAAAAGCCTAGCTTTTCTAAACATTTATTTGTTAAAATAAAAGAATCACATTGGTCAATATCTACATTTATTTATTAAATGTAATTGTTCAATTAATTTATATAGTAGACAACATGGAGTGTGGTGTCACACTCAGAAGATCATATTGTCGGTTCTCTATAAATTATAAACAGTTGCTCGCGACTAAGATAGAAAGGAACAAACTATCAGTATAGTCGTAGTGTAATTAAGTATTAGTTTATCTTAACTAATAAATTACACTGATACACTTTAAGTGTATTGAGTTGGATCATTTAGGTATGTTCTTTTTATACTGACTTAGTAAAAGAACTAAACCTTAGTTATTATGGAAGTGTGTGCTCTTAATCCTAATATAATAACAAACACATATATTTAATATTTATTTCTTTGATTTATCAAAGGGTGAGGTTTAGCTCGATAAATTAATATGCCCGATAAGTTGGGAAATGATATTACTTATAGTGTGTGTTGTTGATTATAGAAGGAATCTGTGTCCTAGTTATCTAGATTGAGAATGTCCCCAAGAGGAGCTCATAAGGATTGCCATGTTAAACCCTGCAGGTGGATCTAGTCCAACATGACAATAAAGTTGAGTGGTACTACTCTTGGAGCTAGATATTAATTAAGTGAGTTGTCAGTAACTTACTTAATTAGTGGGCATTCGTAATCTTAAACACAGGGAGACTAACACACTCATGATAAGAAGGAGCCCATAATGTAATTTGGGATTGGTGCGGTAGTGCGGTAATAACTCTTTAGTGGAATGAGTTATTATAGATGAACTTGAGTTGTGTGTTCGGGGCGAACACGGGATACTCAAGCTCATCGGAAGGCCAAAACCAATTTCTCCTCTAGGTCCCTGTCGTAGCCTCATTATAGCCTCAAGTCCATCCAAATGTAAGGCTCTTCTTGGTGTCCAAGAAGGGGGTCGGACCATTGCTTAGTGACCAAGCAATGGTCGGCCACATCCTCTTGAAGGGGTCGGCCCTATAGCTTGGTGACCAAGCTTGTAGGGGCTGGCCATAATAATTCAAAAAGGGAGGGTTGTTTTGAATTTTTAAAATCTTCTCTTTGTAGAAAACTATAAGTTTTAAAAGAGAGATTTTAATTTTTAAAACTTTCCTTATTTGAATTAGGCCACATGTTTAAATAGAGAGTTTAAAAGATTTTAAAACTTTCCTTTTTTAACCATCCTTATGGTTTAAGAAAAAAAAGGAAAAGAAGTTTTAAAATTTAAATTTTCTATCACCATGTTAAAAAAGGAAATTTTATAAGAGAGTTTTTAAATTTTAAAACATGGTTTTAATTTTTAGAAACTTTCATTTTTTAACTCATACTTTAGGAAAGAGAGCTTGTAAGTTTTATAAGAGGATTTCTTCTTGTAAAATTTTTAAAAAATATTTTTCCTTTCCTTTTAATTGTGGTCGGCCACCTTGCTTGGTGCCCAAGCAAGGGTCGGCCAATAGGATTAAACCAAATTCAAATAGGATTGATCATAACCATTGATTGGTGATTGATTCAATCAAGAGGAAAGAAAAGGAAAAATAAAAAGGAAAAAGGAAAAACTCTTGGATGATTTTATTTTTTGTAAAAGGTTTTTCCTTATTTGCCTTGGGCAAGTAATATAAAGGAAGGGTGAAGGGGCTTCATGAGACACAACTGTTATTCTTTTGCTTGGGTGATCTCTTGGTGTGGTCGGCCCTCTCCCTTCTTCCTCTCCCTTTGCTCTCTTCTCCTTGGTGGTGGTGGTGGCCGGATTTTAGAAGAAGAAGGAGGAAGCTTTTGGGTGGTGTTCATCTTGGAGGATCGTCGCCCACACGACGTCCAAGGCGAGGCGAGGAATAGGGCAGAAGATCTCGAGGTCATTAGCATACAAAGAGAAGGTATAATTAGCAATTGTCTTCCGCATCATGCTAGTTTTACTCTTTGTATGAATTTTAAATACAAGAGGCAATTAGATCTAGTTTATCGAATTTATTTTTCGATTTTATGTTTTCTTCTTTTTCAAATTTGTGATTCGATTGTTCTTTTTGGTTAACCTAAAGTTATTTAAGGAAATAAATATTAGCTTTCCTTAAAAGTCTTTGCCTAGGCAGTGGTGGTTGCTCCCATATCCAAGAAGGCCATGTGCCTCGCCATGCAGTCCTGGAAGCCAATTTTGGAAATTAATATTTATGGAATTAATAATTTAGGTAGATTTGAATCAATAGTGTTAAGTTCCGCTTGCGATTCAAATCTAAACCATTAAGAACAGATAAGTTAAATTTGGAATCAATGATGTTAAGTTCCGTCTGCGATTCCTGATTTAATTTCTAAAGAACACAATAGGTTATTTAAGGAAAGGTTCGACACTTGTACAAAAATTTTTATACAGTGGAACCAGTACGTTTTCCTAGGATTAACCAACAATTGGTATCAGAGCTAGGGTTTGCCTCTGTGTATTTTAGAATTCAAATAGGTTATGCACATGTCATACATAATTTAGGCAGAATAGTAGTAGGATGTGCTAACTCTTTGGTTGCAGACTCCAACTATTATGGCTTATTGATATTGTGTGTGATTGGACCCTTGGACATGTCAAGGGTATTATTTGTGTGCATGATTGTATGTATAAAATAGAGCAGGAGCTGTATTATTTTTAGAATTTTATTTTTGTTCGATCTAGAATACATGTACATTCCCTCGTGGAATATAGGATCGACATATGTAAAATTCTATTTTTGTCGCGGATCGGATTCTTGCGAGACGAGGTACTTTTGGAGCACCAGAGGCGCAGCGGAATAAGAAGCAAGAAGGATGCGACAACTCGACCCGATAGCGGTGGCTAAAGATGGCAGCAGCTAGGGTTGGAGCATACTAAAGACAGTGATAGAAAAGGCCATAATAGTTGGAAAATTAATTTCCAAATTTATTGTTTTTATTTACTGTGATGTTTATATGCATGTGATGAATGCTAGCATAGGTTAAAATCCTCATTTCTAAATAACTAAGTGGGAGAGGGATTTTAATAAATCCCATGGTCTCCATTACTAGTTTGTAAGTGATGCAACAAACTTGCGTGTTGGCTCTGAGTGCCTCCCTCTACAACGAATGGGTTTGTTGCGGATCACTAGATCAAACTTCCTTTTATGGATGGTTAAAGGAAATTATTTAGGAGCGTGTGATCTTCTCCAGCTGAAGGGGCACAATCCTATTTAATGGACTTAGTATCAAGTAATGGTATACACTTAGACGCATTCAATAGTATCCTCCCCAACGGAGTCACTGCTATTGTCTTGTGTGACCAAAGTGAAACCAACTATTAATTTTATTTGTCATAAAGTTAGGATGACAAGATAATAAAATTAATGGGTCACACCCTCCTCTTACAAATGATGAATTTGTATACGTCCACACTAACGTGGCATGCAATATTCACGGTGATTTGAGGTGTTGGTTAATTTAAAATAGTATTGTTTGAGGAATCAATATTATTCTAAATTTAGAGTCTTGACCAAAGTTTACTTTTGTGATTCTTAGGATAACTTTCAACCCACTAGCCATTATACTGAAAGAGAACAAACTTACTGGTCCCAACTATATTGATTGGAAAAGAAACTTGGACATAGTTCTTACTGCTGAAAGCTATAAGTTTGTACTGACTGAGGCTTGCCCTGATGCACCTGACGGTGACTCTACCCTAGAGGAGATTGAGTATCATAAGAAATGGGTAAAAGCTTATGAAATGGCGCGGTGTTACATTTTGGCATCAATGTTAAATGTATTGCAACATTAACATCAAGATTTACCAACAGCTTATGATATAATGAACAATCTCAAAGAACTCTTTGGGCACCAGAGTCGGACTGCTAGGCAAGAGGCAATGAGGAAGTTAATGACAGCCACCATGTCTGAGGGGACACCCGTAAGGGATCATATCCTCAAAATGATAGCTTATCTGAATGAAATACAAGTCCTTGGAGGAGAAATCGATGGGGAAACTCAGGTCGATATAATTCTCCAAACGCTACCCAGAAGTTTTGAGCAGTTCCGCCTGAACTATAACATGAACAAAAGAGAGTATACGTTGGCGGAACTTCTGATAGAACTACAGGCAACAGAAGGAATATTTCGTCACAGTTCTCAGATTCACTATGCTGAAAATGGTTCTATTTCTAAGTCGAAAGGCAAGAAGAAGAAGAAACAAGTCTTTTCAGCAAAGAAGGTGAATAAACCTCAGAGTACAGGACAGAAAGCTGGAATGAAGAAGTCGAAGGGCAAGTGCTTCATCTGCAAGCAGTCTAGACATTGGAAAGTGGACTGTCCTCGTAGGAACTAGGACAATAAAGGTATATCTCATACTCTAGTAGTTGAAACATGTTTAGCGGTGTTATCTACCAGCACCTGGTGTGTAGATACGGGAGTCACTGATCATGTCTGTAATTCTTTGCAGGGGTTCCAGGAAACCCGGCGACTATTTGATTGAGAGATAACTGTTTACATGGGCAATGCTACTAAGGTGGCGGCTGTTGTAGTGGGAGACGTCTACTTATCTTTTGATAGGAATCGAAATTTAATTTTAAGAAATTATCTTTATGTACCCAGTTTTAGAAAGAATTTAATTTCAGTTTCTAAACTGTATATGGATGGATATTCAGTTTCCTTTAGTAACAATGTCGTTATAAAGAGAAATAAGGTGATTATCTGTTCTGGTGCATTGGTTGGCAATTTATACACTTTAAATCCAATTTCTCCCACAAAGCAAAATATGGAAATTAATAACACATCTTCTAACTCTAATAAGAGAAAAGAACCTTCGGAAATAAACCAAACATATCTTTGGCATCTAAGGCTTGGACATATTAACTAAAGTAGGATTCAAAGGCTTGTAGATGATGGACTATTGGGTTCATTAGAGTTGGAAAATTTTTCAACATGTGAATCCTGCTTGGAAGGTAAAATGACCAAGAGACCTTTCAAGGCCAAGGGGTATAGAGCCAAAGATGCGTTAGAATTGGTTCATTCTGATTTGTGTGGTCCTATGTCTATCCAGGCAAGAGGCGGTTATGAATACTTCGTCTCCTTTATAGACGATTATTCAAGATATGGATACATTTACCTGATGCGCCGCAAGTCTGAATGCTTTGACAAATTAAAAGAATATAGGGCTGATGTGGAGAAACGTCTTGGTAAAAGTATTAAGACACTACGGTCTGACCGTGGTGGCAAATACCTCTTTGGAGAGTTTAGGAATTACTTATCAGAAGTCGGGATTCAATCCCAATTGTCTGTGTAGGACCGTTAGATTCGATAGAGGGGGGGTGAATATCGATTCGAAAAACAAGAGTATAGGCGCAGCGGAAAAGTAAAATAGACACAAATATTTTTACTTCGTTCGGAGCCTGTGACGACTCCTACTCGAAGGCCCGTGGTCCTTGACCACTTTCATTGGGCAATCACTAGCAAGTCGAAATATGATTACAGAAAAAGTACAGGAGATGCTAGTAATAATAAAGCAATACCGACAAAAAGAAAATTAAACAAAAACTGGAAGAGCACTTTTGTCGGAGCGTTGTTGGCGTCGCACTTGAACGTCGAGCAGCAAGATCAGTAGAAGAGTTCTCAGTCAAAGTTGATCCTGAAGCTCCTGTCTGGGGCTTCTTTTATATGCTGTTCCGGGCGCCTGGATCCCTTCCGGGCGCCTGGAGTGTGACGTAACTGCTCAAATCAAGATGCTCCACGTAGCGACGAGGTGTCTGGATAAAATTCGCCTTCCGGGCGCCCGGATCCCTTCCGGGCGCCCGGACCTCCGGGCGCCCGGACCACCTTGTTCCAGAAAGACTCCTTTTTCCTGCAAAACAAGGTTAGTCCGAGGCAAATATAAATCCTGTAAAACAAATTGTTAGCACAGTTAAAGTTCAACAGATAGATAAAGAGAGTATGACTTAGATTCCGTCTTTCCGAGACCGGAATCTAGTCACGATCTCGACTTAGACATCCGAAATGGATCTAAGCCGGATCGACGCCTAATGTCCCCTTCCCGGGAACGCGTCCTCACAGTCACTCCCCTCCGACTTACCACCTTGCCCAGCCCGCGGCCCAGACCGACGATCGCATGGACGATCGCCAGCGTCCCGCCACCGTCGACCGCTTGGACTTCTCGCCACTATCCGGTCCACCCGTCGACCTAGCTGGACTTCTCGCCAAGCGTCCGGTCAGCCCGTCGACCCGCTTGGACTTCTCGCCAGCTATCCGGTCAGCCCGTCGACCTAGCTGGACTTTTCCTGCACACTTGATCAAAGTGTCAGACAACAACACAACTAACTTAACCTATTTGTCATTCATCAAAACCTGGGTTAGACCGTTAGTGCTACCCGCACCAACAATCTCCCCCTTTTTGATGGAATGACAACCTGGTTAAGTTAGTGAAAGCATATGTACGAAACAACATGCATTTGTGTGGTTTTAAAGTCAGTTTGTGTTTTCAAATTGGTTTAGCTAACCTAACCACCTAACCCTCCTCCCCCTTTGGCATTCATAAAAAAAAACAAGGGTAAACAATCATAGTGTAGAGTTACTGAATAACACTTAAACAATCATAGTTCAGAATTTAAGGACAAAAGTACAATTTTTCAATCCAAGAAAAGATCAAGTTGACTCGGGGGAGTATAAAGTTTTGAAAACTTGTATAAAGCAGTAGTTTTTAGCTTTTAGAAAAATTTCAAGATTTAAATTTACAAACATAAGTGTATAAGGTCTAAATTTCAAGATTTAAATATTCAAAACAAGTTTCAACTTTGAAACGCTTTTTCAAACATAAGTTTTCAAAACCAAAAATTCCAAAACTAAGTTTGAAAAACCTATTTTTTTAAAACTAATTGAAATTTACTTTTCAACACTAAGTTTGTAAAAGATTCAATTTTCAAAATCAAGGAAAATGAGTTTGAGAAGCTTAGTTTGCAAACTAATTTTTTGAAAGAAATCTAATTTCCACAATTTTCAATAACAAAGCAATTTTTAAAACTAATTTTTGTAAAAGTTAACTTTCAAATCAAAATGTCAAATTTAAGTAAAATCAAATTTTAAGAACTAGAGTTTTAAATTCAATTTTCAAAAACTAAGTTAAATCTAATCAATTTTCAATAAAAAGTAAAACAGCTTAGTTTTTAAAAAAATAGGTTTAAGAAATTTTTTTTTAAGAAAACAATTTTCAAACACAAATTTTAAAATATTTTTAAATAAAGGGAAAATTTTAATTAATCCCTCCCCCTGAACTTGACATAAAATTTTGAAAGTATTTGCTAAAAATATTCAAAGTAATTTTTTTTTTTTAAATTGAGGTAGAATTTTCTAGAGAGATTTTAAAGAGAAGATTAAAAACTAACACTTAAGGAGATAAATAAACCTCCCCCTGAATTTGATACTCCTTTAATATATTAATCCTCCTTATTTATTACTCTCCCTTAATTTATTAATCTTCCTTATTTTATTATCCCCCATAATTGTTTATTTGAGTTTGATTAATCAATAATTAATTTTAGATTCAGACTTTTAAGCTTAAGGTTAAATACGAAAAGAATTTATTAATTCAATAACAGTTAACCATTATCAATAATTTATTGATTAATTTTTACATGATTTAATAATTTAATATTTATTTAAAATGAGTTAACCTTTGTATTAATTAATTGAATTGGTTAATAAAAGTATTAGTTATAATTCGATTTTTTCATTTACTTCCTTTTAAGTTGGATTAACTTAGTTTAAAGTTAGTAGTGATTTGAAGTACAATTTATTAAAGTTATTAAACATAGTTAAAGTTCAATTTGAATTAATAGTTAATAAGGATAACTTATGATTTAATTTATAGTGAAATTAGGATTTTGATTAATGTTAAAATTAAGATTTATTGAGTTAAATTAAGAATTAATTAACTATTTGGTGTAAGTTAATTTTTTAAGTTCTTATTTCAATTATTCACTTATTAAGTATTTAACTTAGTTTATAATCTTAAGTTAATCAAATTTTAATTATTTGTTAACAACATATTTCAATGTAATTTTGAATTTAATTATTTAATGTTATTTAGTTTTAAGTTTATTCTTAAAATAGTTTTTGAAGGCAATTTAAGTTTGATTTTAATTGTAAATTATGTTTAAGTCTTAAACCTAAATTAACTTTAAAGTTTTAATGTTAAGTTTTAACTTTAATTTTAAAGTTAAAATAATGTTTGAGGTTACAATAATGTTTAATGTTAAAAATATGCCTAAAGTCTAAATCATAATTTTTAATAGTTTTTTTTTTATTATTGAAAAAGTAATTTTTTGAGAATTTTTAGAATAAATTTTTTTTGTTTTTAAAATAAGTTTTAAAAGTTTTTAAAAGAATTTTTAAAATAATTTATAAAATAAGTTTTAAAAGTTTTTAAAAGAATTTTTAAAATAATTTTTTAAAATAAGTTTTAAAAGTTTTTAAAAGAATTTTTAAAATAATTTTTTAAAATAAGTTTTAAAAGTTTTTAAAATAATTTTTTTTTAAAATCAGTTTTAAAAGTTTTTAAAAGAATTTTTAAAATAAATTTTTTTTTAAAATCAGTTTCAAAAGTTTTTAAAAGAATTTTTAAAATAATATTCAAAATAAGTTTTAAAAGTTTTTAAAAGAATTTTTAAAATAATTTTCAAAATAAGTTTTAAAAGTTTTTAAAAGAATTTTTAAAATAATTTTTAGATTAAGATAATTTAAGTTTAATTTTTAAAATAAATTTGTAAGTAAAAGAAAATTAAATTTAACTTTTAAAATAAATTTTTAAATTAAAGAAAATGTTATTTTAATTTAATTGATTTAATTTTAATTTAATTTAATTTAATTAATTTAATTAATTTCTTTTAGGTCTTTAGTCATCTCACCTGATCTATATTTTCAATCAGGGAATCCTACAATTTTGTGAGATGAATTAGATTTAATTATAGAGTTTGATTTAACTTGTGTTAGATTCAGGTTTAGCTTTGGTATCAACAAATAGGCATTCTTCGGATAAACTTCTAAGCTTGGCGAGTCACTTGGACGTCATTAAAAGTAACCAATCTTTCGAGGTTTTCCGAATAGTCCTATCCATGGAGCTTAGTACTAAACCTTGGTCTAACTTGTTAGGTTCTGTTTAAGGGTAGATTCGGTCAGTTCCACTTGGCCAAATGCACCAGATCGAAGTCATATCTTTCTAGACATGCGATGCCCAAGCTTCCCTAACGTACTATCATCCAAAAACTTTACCCGTACCGTGATTCAAGTTAAACTGGGTCCCTTTTTAACTAATCCTAATTACCCTGCCGGGTTAGTTTATTTGGGTTACCCTGTCGGGTAAGTTATTTTTGGAGGTGCCAGCTATTATGGAGCCTCCCCTTAAATTATTGATTTTTCATTTTAAGATTTCTTGTATAATTAGAGTTGATTTTAGTTAAGTTTTAATGTTTAATTTGTAATTTAAATTTAAGTTTTTAATTTTGAATTAATTAAATTGGTCAAATTATCTTTCTTTAAAAGAGTATATTTAACATTTAAATTTTCTTTCAATTTTATTGGGTTAATTGAATTATCTTTCTTTAATAGCTTATTTTTAAAGTTTAGGTTTTTATTTATTTTTGAGTTAATTAAATTGTTTGAATTATATTTCTTTAAAGGTTTATCTTTTAACTTTTTATTAATTGTTAATTTTAAATTTTCTAGATTATTTTTGTTTAATATGTTATCTTTAACATTTAATTTTAAGTTTGTTAACTTTCGTTTTGATTTTATCAAAGTGTTTGATTTTATCAAAGTGTTTGATTTTATCCTTATATTTTCTTTACCTTTTAAGTTGATATAATTAGTGGAATTTATTAAATAAGTCTTATCATTAAAATTTAATTTTTTGTTAATTAAATTATCTTGGGTTTGGATAGAATTTTCCAGATTGATATTGTCTAGATTATTAAATAATTTATTAATTATGTCTAGATTAATATTGACCTTATCATCCTTTTTGTTCGAATTTTCAAATTTGTTTAGGTTTAAATTCGAATTTTTAGATTTATTGATTATTTTTAGATTTTTTGTATTTTCTAAATTAATTATATTTATTTTATCAGAAAATATCCTAGGGGTATTTTCGCAAGTATTGTCATGTATACTATTTTCACATATACTTTCAGACATATCCAAATTAACATGCACATATTTTAAACTACTACTAGCAAGGGTGTTTTGGTAATTATTACTAACCTTGAGCGCAACCCCTAATTCAGCAGGCTTCTCCATTGGATCTGACTCGAGTCCGGATTCGACTTTAACTTGATCTTCTAGCTCCATTGGCGTCTCGTGAAGCTTGATCAACTGGGTCCATAGCTCATATGCATTCTTGTATTTTTCTAGTCTGCATATAATATTGTTAGGTAAAATATTATAAATAATTTTACTTACGTTTTTATTCAGCTCCGAGTTCTGAGAAGGTTTTTTTAATATTAGCATATAATCGATATCTACGCTTCCTAAGAAGCATTCCATTCTTCGCCTCCAGTAGTTGAAATCTTCATCGTACGGTGGTGGTTCATTGGGGTTCCATCCTTCTTGAAAAGACATTGTTCTTGCACACAATGAAACAAAGACAAAATCCCAAGACTTGATCTTGGATTAGCAGTGCTGGAAAAAATAATATTTCACTACTATTTTTTTTTAAAATAATAAAATATTATTAAAATATTAATAAAAAATATTATCTCAAATTTTTGAAAATGTAATATTTTGTCGATACTAAATAATAGTGAAAAGATGACGATGTATTTTTCAAAACCAGTTTTGGAGGGAAAAAACGAAAGGCGTAAGGTTTTATTTTAAAAACGAACGATATATAATTTTTCTTTAAAAAGACCCCCTCTTTGTCTGATTGGTGGTTGCACCAAATCAGAGCGGTACCTGCTCTGATACCACTTGTAGGACCGTTAGATTCGATAGAGGGGGGGTGAATATCGATTCGAAAAATAAGAGTATAGGCGCAGCGGAAAAGTAAAATAGACACAAATATTTTTACTTTGTTCGGAGCCTGTGACGACTCCTATTCGAAGGCCCGTGGTCCTTGACCACTTTCGTTGGGCAATCACTAGCAAGTCGAAATATGATTACAGAAAAAGTACAGGAGATGCTAGTAATAATAAAGCAATACCGACAAAAAGAAAATTAAACAAAAACCGGAAGAGCACTTTTGTCGGAGCGTTGTTGGCGTCGCACTTGAACGTCGAGCAGCAAGATCAGCAGAAGAGTTCTCAGTCAAAGTTGATTCTGAAGCTCCTGTCTGGGGCTTCTTTTATATGCTGTTCCGGGCGCCTGGATCCCTTCCGGGCGCCTGGATCCCTTCCGGGCGCCTGGAGTGTGACGTAACTGCTCAAATCAAGATGCTCCACGTAGCGACGAGGTGTCTGGATAAAATTCGCCTTCCGGGCGCCCGGATCCCCTCCGGGCGTCCGGACCACCTTGTTCCAGAAAGACTCCTTTTTCCTGCAAAACAAGGTTAGTCCGAGGCAAATATATATCCTGTAAAACAAATGGTTAGCACAGTTAAAGTTCAACAGATAGATAAAGAGAGTATGACTTAGATTCCGTCTTTCCGAGACCGGAATCTAGTCACGATCTCGACTTAGACATCCGAAATGGATCTAAGCCGGATCGACGCCTAATGTCCCCTTCCCGGAAACGCGTCCTCACAGTCACTCCCCTCCAGTGACTTACCTCACTTACCTGCCAGACGTCCGGTCAGCCCGTCGACCCGTCTGGACTTCTCGCCAAGCGTCCGGTCAGCCCGTCGATCCGCTTGGACTTCTCGCCAGCTATCCGGTCAGCCCGTCGACCTAGCTGGACTTCTCGCCAAGCGTCCGGTCAGCCCGTCGACCCGCTTGGACTTCTCGCCAGCTATCCGGTCAGCCCGTCGACCTAGCTGGACTTTTCCTGCACACTTGATCAAAGTGTCAGACAACAACACAACTAACTTAACCTATTTGTCATTCATCAAAACCTGGGTTAGACCGTTAGTGTTACCCGCACCAACAGTCTGCACCTGGTACACCTCAGCAGAATGGTGTGGTAGAACGAAGGAATAGGACTCTTATGGAAATGGTTAGATCAATGATGAGTTATTCAGAATTACCGAATTCATTTTGGGGATATGCTTTAGAAACAGCAGTGTACATTCTGAATATGGTACCTTCTAAAACAGTTCCTTCTACTCCCATGGAATTATGGAATGGGCGTAAGCTTAGTCTGAATCATATCCGGATATGGGGTAGTCCAGCACATGTGCTGAAGGGAGATACTGACAAGTTGGAATCACGTACAGAAGTTTGTCTGTTTGTTGGATATCCTAAGGGAACAAAAGGTGGTTTGTTTTATAATCCTAAAAATCAGAAGATCATTGTTAGCACCAATGCTCGATTTTTAGAAGAAGATTATGTAATGAACCATAAGCCCATGAGTGAAATAGTTCTAGAAGAAATTAGAGAGGACACGTCTATTTCAGTACCAACAGTACAAGATGAAGTACCACAAGAGACTGCAACACGTGTTACACATGATACACAACCACAGACGGTGCCTCGTCGTAGTGGGAGGGTTGTAAGGCAACCTGAGAGATTCATGTTTTTGGGAGAGTCTTCGGACTTGATCCCGGGTAAACATGAACCTGATCCCCAGACATAGGATGAAGCACTCCAAGATATAGATGCAGTATCTTGGCAAAAGACAATGAATTCTGAAATAGAGTCTATGTATTCTAATAAGGTCTGGGAGCTTGTAGAACCACCTGATGGTGTAAAAGCCGTTGGATGCAAGTGGATCTACAAAAGGAAAAGAGGGATAGATGGGAAGGTAGAAACCTTCAAAGCAAGGCTTGTTGCGAAGGGGTATACTCAGAAAGAGGGAATCGACTATGAGGAGACTTTTTCGCCGGTAGCCATGCTTAAGTCTATCCGGATACTCTTGTCTATTGCTGCTCATATGGATTATGAGATTTGGCAAATGGATGTCAAGACAGCTTTCCTTAACGGAAGTTTTGAAGAAAACATCCATATGAAGCAACCAGAAGGGTTCATTGAAAAAGGCAAAGAGCATCTAGTGTGCAAGCTTAATCGGTCCATTTACGGATTGAAGCAAGCTTCAAGATCTTGGAACATCCGGTTTAACGAAGTAATCCAGTCATATGGATTTATTCAGTGTCCGGATGAGTCTTGTGTATACAAGAAGTGTAACGGAAACGTGGTGGTATTTCTTGTACTATACGTACATGATATTTTGTTAATTGGTAACAATGTCAAGGTATTATCAGACATAAGGGTATGGTTGTCCAAACAATTTGATATGAAGGACTTAGGAGAATGTGCACACATTCTTGGGATCAAAGTTATAAGGGATCGCAAGAAAAGAATGTTGTGTCTATCCTAAGCTTTATATATAGATACAATCCTTGCTCGTTTTAGCATGCAAAACTCCAAGAAAGGTTTCTTACCTTTTAGGCATGGAGTAGCCTTATCCAAAGAGATGTCCCCAAAGACATCAAAGGAGATTGAGAACATGAAGGTAGTTCCTTATGCTTCGGCTGTAGGAAGCCTTATGTATGCAATGCTGTGTACGAGACCTGATATCTGTTTTGCCGTGGGCATGGTTAGCAGATATCAGAGTAACCCTGGACAAGGACATTGGACTGCGATAATGTTAGAGTGTATACTAAAAGCCTAGCTTTTGGTATAAACATTTATCTAGAAATAAGAATCACATTGGTCAAATGTCTACATTTATGATAAATGTAGTTGCTCAATTAATTTATATTGTAGATAACATGGTGTGTGGTGTCACACACAGAAGATCATGTTATTGGTTCCTTATAAATTATAAACAGTAGCTCACGACCAAAATGGAAAGGAACAAACCATTAGAAGGTCGTAGTGTAATTAGGTATTAGTTTATCTTGACTATATAATTACACTAGTACACTCAGAGTGTATTGAGTAGGACCATTTGAGGTCGTTCCTTTTATACTGACTTTATAAAGGAACAAAGACCTCGGTTATTATGGAAGTGTGTGCTCTTAATCCTAATATAATAACAAGCACATATATTTGACATTTATTTCTTTAATTTATCAATGGGTGAGATTTAGTTCGATGAATCAATAAGCCTGATAAGTTGGGAAATTGTATCACTTATAGTGTGTGTTGTTGATTATAGAAGGAAACTGTGTCCTAGAGATACTAGGTTGATAATGTCCTCAAGAGGAGCTCATAAGGATTGTCATGTTAAACCCTGCAGGTGGACCTAGTCCGACATGGCAATAAGGTTGAGTGGTACTACTCTTGGACTTAGATATTAATTAAATGAGTTGTCAGTAACTCACTTAATTAGTGGACATTCGATATCTTAAACACAGGGAGACTAACACACTCATAATAAGAAGGAGCCCAAAAATGTAATTTGGGATTGGTGCGGTAGTTCAATAATAGTTCTCTAGTGGAATAAATTATTATTGATAAAATTAAGTTGTGTGTTCGGGGCGAACACAGGATGCTTAATTTTATCGGGAGACCAAAACCAATTCCTCCTCTCGGTCCCTATCGTAGCCTCTTATTTATAGAGTACTATACCCACCTATACCCACCTTCTATACCTACCAATAGGGGGCCGGCCAAGCTAGCTTGGGAACCAAGCTAGGGCCGGCCTAGGTATAAAATTGGGTGGCCGACCCTAGCTTGAACCCAAGCTAGTGGGGGCCGGCCAAATTAATTTAAAAAGGGATTTTAATTTTAATTTTTATTATATGGGAGATATAATTTATTAAAGAGAATTAAAATTAAAACATTTCTCTTGTAAAAGATCTACAAAAGATTAAAGAAAGAGATTAGATCTCTTTCCTTATTTGTAGATTGGTGAAATATTTTATTTTCTCTTTAAAAATTATTCACATGTTGTAAAATTAAAATTATAGAAATTTCCTTTTATCAACCATGAAGAGATTTTGAAGAGAAATTTTATTTTTTTTAAATTTCCGGAAATAAATTAGGAAGTTTTAATTGTTGATTGAAACTTGTCCAATTTGATTTCATTGATGTGGCCGGCCATAAGATTTCAATTGGGGAAATTTTATTTTATTTTTCTCAATTAAATCATGTCAAGGAAATTGAGGAAATTTTATTGTAATTAAATTTCCTAATTTGCCTAGGCCAAGGAATATAAAAGAAGGGGTGAGGGTGCCTTCATGAACAACCTCTTTTATTTCTCTCCCTCTTTTGTTCCTTGATGTGGCCGGCCATCATCATCCTCTCCCTCTCTTTCTCTTGTGGTGGCCGAAACTCTCTATTGCTTGGAGCTCTTGTGGAGGCCGGATACTACTTGGAGAAGAAGAAGAAGAAAGAGAGAAAGCTAGCATCTCTTGGAGCTTGGTTGGTGTTTTGATCTTCTTCTTTGGTGAAGCTTCCTTGTTGTGGCCGAACCTAGCTAGGATGAGAAGAAGGTGGTTGGTGGTTTCTCATCTTGGAAGATCGTTGCTCACACAACGTCCGAGGTTAGAAGAGGAATACGGTAGAAGATCAAGAGGTCTTTCTAGAAGGTATAACTAGTAGTTTTTCCTTTTCCGCATCATACTAGTTATTTATGGAAATAATACCAAATACAAGAGGCTTACGTTCTAGTATTTCGAATATGTTTTTCGATGTTGTGTTCTTTTGTTTTATTTATCCTTGTGATTTGATTGTTCTTTTCGGTTAACCTAAAGTTATTTTAGGAAATTAAATATTAGCTTTCTATAAAAGGTTTTGTCTAGTCGGTGGTGGTTGCTCCCATATCCAAGAAGGTCATGTGCCTCGCCATGCAGTCCTGGAAGCCAATTTTGGAAATTAATATTTAATGGAATTAATAACTTAAGGTGATTTGGGTCGAACGTGTTAAGTTCCGCAGGAGACCCAAGTCAAAACCTAAAAGAACGAATAGATTAAGTTTTGGATCAAACGTGTTAAGTTCCGCAGGCGATACAAAATTTAATTTAAAAGAACACATGGTAGCTAGGAAAAGGTTCATACCTTTGTACAAAATTTTTGTACAGTGGAACCTCTAGGTTTTCCGAGTAGCAACCAACAATTGGTATCAGAGCTAGGGTTTTGCCTCTGTATATTTGGTATTAGTTTAATTATGCACATGTCATACATAATTTAGGCAGGATAATAGTAGGATGTGCTAACTTTGTGGATGCAGGATCCAACTATTATGGCTTTTAGTTATTATGTGTATGATTGGACCCTTGGACATGTCAAGGGCATTTATATGTGTGTGCATGATTGTATTATAAAATACAGCAAGAGCTGTATTTAGTTTTATTAGGATTTTATTTTTGATCCAGATACATGTACATTCCTTTTATGGAATATAGGATCAAAAATGTAAAATTCTATTTATGTCGCGGATCGAATCTTGCAAAGCATGGAACCTTCTAAGGACCAGAGGCGCAGCGGAACTAGGAGCAAGATGGATGCGACAGCTAGACCCGGTAGCGGTGGCCAAATATGGCAGCAGCTTGGGATGACAACACACGGAGGACAACTAGAGATAAAAGCCATAATAGTTGAAAATTAGATTTTCTATTTATTGCTTTTATATTGTGATGTGTGTGCATGTTGGTTTACATATTTAGTAGGCTAGCATAGTTAAAATTCCTCATTTATAAATAACTAAGTGGGAGAGGGATTTTTAAGTAAATCCCATGGTCTCCATTACTGGTTTGTAAGTGATGCAAACAAGCATGCGTTGGCTCTGAGTGCCTTCCTCCATAACGATGAGCTTGTTTGTGGATCACTAGAATGCACTTCCATTTTGGATGACTATAGGAAGTTAATTAAGAGTGTGTGATCTTCCCAACGGAAGGGCATAATCTTATTAATGGACTTAGTGTCAAGTAATGGTATACACTTAGACACATTTAATAGTATCCTCCCCAACGGAGTCACTACTATCACTTGTGTGACCAAAGGGAAACCAACTATTGATTTGTCATAAAACTAGATTGGCAATATAATAAAATTAATAAACCCCTCTTACAAATGTTTGAATTTGTATACGTCCACACTAACGTGGCATACAAGATTCATGGTGTTTGAGGTAATTTTATTTGTCAAAAAGTTATATTGACAAGATAGTCAATGGGTAAAACCCTCATCTTACAAATGATGAATTTGTATACGTCCACACTAACGTGGCATGCAAAATTCATGGTGTTTGAGGTGTTGGTGAATTTAAATAATATTGTTTGAGGAAGCAATGTTATTTTAAATTCAAAGAGTTTTGACCAAATATTTGATCAAAGACAGATTAACTATTAATTTTATTCGTCATAAAGTAAAGTTGATGAGATAATAAAATTTATGAATAAAATCTCCTCTTCGATTTTGTATACGTCCACACTAACGTGGCATACAAAATTCATGGGGATTTTTAAGGAGTTGATCTTGACCAAGTATTTTTGTGATTCTTAGGATTTAAAATGTTTGTCAATCCCCTAGTAGTTATACTATAAGAAAGACTTAGTAATCCCAATTGTAATGATTGGAAATAGGACTTGGACATTAAGGTAGACTGTCTTCTTAGAACTAAGAACAATATAGGTGTATTTAATTCATTAGTTGAAACATGTTTAGTGGTGTTATCTACCAGAACCTGGAGTGTAGATACAGATGCCATTAATCATGTCCGCAATTTATTGCAAAGTTCCAGGAAACCCGGCAACTAAATGAAAATTAAAACACCGTCTACATAGGCACTACTGTAAAAATGGTAGCTGTTGCAGTGGGAGATGTTTATCTTTTGATAAGAATAAAACATGGATTTTTGAGTAATTGTCTTTACGCACCAAGTTTAGAAAGAACTAGTTTTCAGTTTCTAAACTATTCAAAGAACTTGATATTCTGCCTCTTTTAAATAACAAAGTTGTTATTAAGAAAAAGAGGGAAGTTATCTGTTCTGGTACGTTGGTTGGCAATTTATAAATCCAATAACTCTCACGATGCAACAAATGGAAATTAGTAACACATCTTCTAAACTTAAGAGAAAGTAACCTTCAAAAATGAACCAATTATATCTTTGGCTTCTAAGGCTAGGTTATATTAACTTGAGTAGGATTCATTGGTAGTTGATGAACTTTTGGGTTCATTAGTAGTGGAAATCTTTCCAACCTACGAGTCTTACTTGGAAGGAAAAATAACCAAGAAGCTTTTAAGTCTAAGGGGTATGAAGTCAAAGATATATTGGAATTGGTTCATTCTGATTTGTGTGATCCTATGAGCATCCAGGCAAGAGGTTGTTTCAAATATTTCATCTATTTTATAGACAACTATTTGAGATACGGATATATTTACTTGATGTGCCGCAAGTCTAAGTGCTTTGATTAGTTCAAAGAGTACGAGGCTGATGTGGAGAAACGACAAAGTAAAAGTATCAAGACACTACGGTAAGATCATAGTGGCAAGTACCTCTTGGGAGAATTTAGGAGTCATTTATCAGAAGTAGGGATTCAATCCCAACTAACTGCACCTGGTACACCCCAAAAAGAATGGTGTAGGAAAAGGAAGGTATAGGACTCTTATGGAAATAAGTAGATTGATGAGTTATTAAGAATATTATCAAAATCATTTTAAGGATATACTCTGGAAACGGGAGTGAATTTAGTACCTTCTAAAGTCAGAACTCTCTACTCATATAGAATTGCTGAATAGGCGTAAGCCTATATCGAAGCATATTCGGATTCGGGTAGTCTAGCACATATGCAGAAGAGAGACAATGATAAGTTGGACAGGAATTCACTTGTTTGTGGGTTATCCTAGTGAAATGAAAGTAGGTTTATAGTCTTAAAAATCAGAAGGTCATTGTTAGCATCAATGACCGATTTTTAGAAAAGGACTATGTAATAAACCATGTGCCCATAAGAAAATTTGTTCTTAAGGAAGTAATAAAAGACATGTCTAATCTAGTACCAATTGTACAAGATGAGATACCACAAGGAAACTGCAACACATATCACAAATGATACACAATTGCAGAAAGTGTCTTGTCGTAGTGGGAGGGTTGTTAGGCAACTTAAAAAGATTCATGTTTTGGGAGAGTTTTTGGACTCGATCCCTGGAGCACATGAACCTGATCTCCGGACATATGACGAAACACTCCAAGATATAGATGCAACATCTTGGCAAAGAGTAATGAATAACAGAATTAGAATATATGTATTCTAATAAAATCTGGAAGCTTGTAGAACCACCAAATGGTGTAAAAGCCTTTGGGTATAAAAAGGTCTATAATAGGAAAAGAGGGATAGATAGGAAGGTAGAAACTTTCAAAGCAAGGTTAGATGAAAAAGGAAACTTTTTCACTGATAGCCATGCTTAAGTCTATCCGGATTCTTTTATCTATTTGGCAAGTGGATGTCAAGACAGTATTCCTTAATGGAAGTCTTGAAGAAAGCATCCATATAAAGCAGTCAGAAGGGTTCATTGCAAAGGGCTAAGAGCATCTTGTGTGCAAGCTCAATCAGTCTATGGACTGAGGCAAAGCTTCAAGGTCTTGGAACATCCGGTTTATCAAAGTAATCCAGACCTTTGGATTTATTGAGTAAACGGATAAGTCTTGTGTATACAAAAGATGTGATGGAAACGTGGTGGTATTTCTTATACTATACGTAGATAACATTTTTGGTAGTTGGAAACAATATCAAAATATTGTCAGAAGTAAGGGTATGGTTGTCCAAATAATTCGATATAAAGGACTTGGGAGAATGTATATATTTTTGAGATCAAAATAATAAGGGATCGAAAGAAAAAATATATATTTTACTTATCCCAAGCTTGATACATCGGAAAATCCTTGCTCGTTTTAAGCATGCAAAACTCCTCGAAAGGTTTCTTACCTTTTAAGAATGGAGTGTCTTTATCTAAAGAGATGTCTCCGATGACATCAAAGGAGATTGAGGACATGTAGGCAGTTCTTTATGCTTCGGCAGTTAGACAACCTAATGTATGCTATGCACGAGATCAGAAATCTATTTTGCCAAGGGCATAGTTAGCAGATATCAAAGTAACCCTAGACAAGGACATTGGACTGCAGTAAAGCATATATTAAAGTACCTTAGAGGTGCTAGAGATTATATGCTAGCTTACAAGGCAGTTAATTTGGTCCTTGTGGGTTACACGGATTTTGACTTCCAATCGGATAGGGACAATAATAAGTCTACCTCGGGGTTTTGTGTTTACTTTAGGAGGAAAAGTCATAACTATGGAAGAGTGATAAGCATAGGTGTTTTTCTGGACTCCACCATAGAAGCTGAGTATATGGCAAGTCTCTGAGGTAGCCATAAAAGCTGAATGACTTAATTACCTCAAGATAGACTTAGATATGATTTCTAGTTTGTCCAAAGATTATTACAATTTATTGTAATAATAATGGTGCAGTAACAAACTCGAAGAAACCATGAGTCTATAAGGCAAGTAAACACAATAAAGCACAAGTACTACCCAATACGAGAAATTGTATAACGAGGAGAAGTTGTTGCCGCCTAGATTGCATCAGATAATAACCTAAGGTCCTTAAGGCAAGAGCTTTTTGAAAGGCATGGTAATCAGATGTATAGCAGTAGATATGGCAGCTTAGTCTTTTAGTATAAGTGGGAGATTGTTAGAGTGTATACTAAAAGCCTAGCTTTTGGTATAAACATTTATCTAGAAATAAGAATCACATTGGTCAAATGTCTACATTTATGATAAATGTAGTTGCTCAATTAATTTATATTGTAGATAACATGGTGTGTGGTGTCACACACAGAAGATCATGTTATTAGTTCCTTATAAATTATAAACAGTAGCTCACGACCAAAATAGAAAGGAACAAACCATTAGAAGGTCGTAGTGTAATTAGGTATTAGTTTATCTTGACTATATAATTACACTAGTACACTCAGAGTGTATTGAGTAGGACCATTTGAGGTCGTTCCTTTTATACTGACTTTATAAAGGAATAAAGACCTCGGTTATTATGGAAGTGTGTGCTCTTAATCCTAATATAATAACAAGCACATATATTTGACATTTATTTCTTTAATTTATCAATGGGTGAGATTTAGTTCGATGAATCAATAAGCCCGATAAGTTGGGAAATTGTATCACTTATAGTGTGTGTTGTTGATTATAGAAGGAAACTGTGTCCTAGAGATACTAGGTTGATAATGTCCTCAAGAGGAGCTCATAAGGATTGTCATGTTAAACCCTGCAGGTGGACCTAGTCCGACATGGCAATAAGGTTGAGTGGTACTACTCTTGGACTTAGATATTAATTAAATGAGTTGTCAGTAACTCACTTAATTAGTGGACATTCGATATCTTAAACACAGGGAGACTAACACACTCATAATAAGAAGGAGCCCAAAAATGTAATTTGGGATTGGTGCGGTAGTTCAATAATAGTTCTCTAGTGGAATAAATTATTATTGATAAAATTAAGTTGTGTGTTCGGGGCGAACACGGGATGCTTAATTTTATCGGGAGACCAAAACCAATTCCTCCTCTCGGTCCCTATCGTAGCCTCTTATTTATAGAGTACTATACCCACCTATACCCACCTTCTATACCCACCAATAGGAGGCCGGCCAAGCTAGCTTGGGAACCAAGCTAGGGCCGGCCTAGGTATAAAATTGGGTGGCCGGCCCTAGCTTGAACCCAAGCTAGTGGGGGCCGGCCAAATTAATTTAAAAAGGGATTTTAATTTTAATTTTTATTATGTGGGAGATATAATTTATTAAAGAGAATTAAAATTAAAATATTTCTCTTGTAAAAGATCTACAAAAGATTAAAGAAAGAGATTAGATCTCTTTCCTTATTTGTAGATTGGTGAGATATTTTATTTTCTCTTTAAAAATTATTCACATGTTGTAAAATTAAAATTATAGAAATTTCCTTTTATCAACCATGAAGAGATTTTGAAGAGAAATTTTATTTTTTTTAAATTTCCAGAAATAAATTAGGAAGTTTTAATTGTTTATTGAAACTTGTCCAATTTGATTTCATTGATGTGGCCGGCCATAAGATTTCAATTGGGGAAATTTTATTTTATTTTTCTCAATTAAATCATGTCAAGGAAATTGAGGAAATTTTATTGTAATTAAATTTCCTAATTTGCCTAGGCCAAGGAATATAAAAGAAGGGGTGAGGGTGCCTTCATGAACAACCTCTTTTATTTCTCTCCCTCTTTTGTTCCTTGGTGTGGCCGGCCATCATCATCCTCTCCCTCTCTTTCTCTTGTGGTGGCCGAAACTCTCTATTGCTTGGAGCTCTTGTGGATGCCGGATACTACTTGGAGAAGAAGAAGAAGAAGGAGAGAAAGCTAGCATCTCTTGGAGCTTGGTTGGTGTTTTGATCTTCTTCTTTGGTGAAGCTTCCTTGTTGTGGCCGAACCTAGCTAGGAGGAGAAGAAGGTGGTTGGTGTTTTCTCATCTTGGAAGATCGTTGCCCATACAACGTCCGAGGTTAGAAGAGGAATACGGTAGAAGATCAAGAGGTCTTTCTAGAAGGTATAACTAGTAGTTTTTCCTTTTCCGCATCATACTAGTTATTTATGGAAATAATACCAAATACAAGAGGCTTACGTCATAGTATTTCGAATATGTTTTTCGATGTTGTGTTCTTTTGTTTTATTTATCCTTGTGATTTGATTGTTCTTTTCGGTTAACCTAAAGTTATTTTAGGAAATTAAATATTAGCTTTCTATAAAAGGTTTTGTCTAGTCGGTGGTGGTTGCTCCCATATCCAAGAAGGCCATGTGCCTCGCCACGTCAGTACTGGGAACCAATTATGGAAATTAATATTTAATGGAATTAATAACTTAAGGTGATTTGGGTCGAACGTGTTAAGTTCCGCAGGAGACCCAAGTCAAAATCTAAAAGAACGAATAGATTAAGTTTTGGATCAAACGTGTTAAGTTCCGCAGGCGATCCAAAATTTAATTTAAAAGAACACATGGTAGTTAGGAAAAGGTTCAGACCTTTGTACAAATTATTTGTACAATGGAACCTCTAGGTTTTCCGAGTAGCAACCAACAGATAAAGCATATATTAAAGTATCTAAGAAGGACTAGAGATTATATGCTAGTTTACCAAGCAGACGAGTTGCTCCCTGTGGGTTACACGGATTCGGACTTTCAATCAGATAGGGACAATAGTAAGTCAACATCAGGCTATGTGTTTACTCTAGGAGGTGGAGCCATTGCATGGAGGAGTGTTAAGCAGAAATGCGTCTCGGACTCAACCATGGAAGCTGAGTATGTGGCAGCCTCTGAGGCAGCAAAAGAAGCTGTATGGCTCAGGAACTTTCTAATGGACTTAGATGTGATTCCTGGTTTGCCCAAGATCATCACAATTTATTGTGATAATAGCAGTGCAATTGCAAACTCGAAGGAACCACGAGCTCATAAGGCAAGTAAACATATTGAGCGGAAGTACCACCTGATACGAGACATCGTCAAGCGAGGAGAAGTTGTCGTCGCCAAGATTGCATCAGAAGATAACCTAGCAGATCCTTTCACAAAGGCCCTTCCGGCGAAAGCTTTTGATCGGCATGTGGAGGGGATGAGAATCAGATGTAAGGCAACAGATATGGCAGCTTAGTCTTTTAGTATAAGTGGGAGATTGTTGGAGCGTATACTAAAAGCCTAGCTTTTGTAAACATGTATTTGTTAAAATAAAAGAATCACATTGGTCAATATCTGCATTTATTTATTAAATGTAATTGTTCAATTAATTTATATAGTAGACAACATGGAGTGTGGTGTCACACTCAGAAGATCATGTTGTCGGTTCTCTATAAATTATAAACAGTTACTCGCGACTAAGATAGAAATGAACAAACTATCAGTATAGTCGTAGTGTAATTAAGTATTAGTTTATCTTAACTAATAAATTACACTGATACACTTTAAGTGTATTGAGTAGGATCATTTAGGTATGTTCTTTTTGTACTGACTTAGTAAAAGAACTAAACCTTAGTTATTATGGAAGTGTGTGCTCTTAATCCTAATATAATAACAAGCACATATATTTAATATTTATTTCTTTGATTTATCAAAGGGTCAGGTTTAGCTCGATAAATCGATATGCCCGATAAGTTGAGAAATGATATTACTTATAGTGTGTGTTGTTGATTATAGAAGGAATCTGTGTCCTAGTTATCTAGGTTGAGAATGCCCCCAAGAGGAGCTCATAAGGATTGTCATGTTAAACCCTGCAGGTGGACCTAGTCTAACATGACAATAAAGTTGAGTAGTACTACTCTTGGAGCTAGATATTAATTAAGTGAGTTGTCAGTAACTTACTTAATTAGTGGACATTCGTAATCTTAAACACAGGGAGACTAACACACTCATGATAAGAAGGAGCCCATAATGTAATTTGGGATTGGTGCGATAGTGCGGTAATAACTCTTTAGTGGAATGAGTTATTATCGATGAACTTGAGTTGTGTGTTCGGGGCGAACACGGGATACTCAAGCTCATCGGAAGGCCAAAACCAATTTCTCCTCTAGGTCCCTGTCGTAGCCTCATTATAGCCTCAAGTCCATCCAAATGTAAGGCTCTTCTTGGTGTCCAAGAAGGGGGTCGGACCATTGCTTAGTGACCAAGCAATGGTCGGCCACATCCTCTTGAAGGGCCCGCCCTATAGCTTGGTGACCAAGCTTGTAGGGGCCGACCATAATAATTCAAAAAGTTAGGGTTGTTTTGAATTTTTAAAATCTTCTCTTTGTAGAAAACTATAAGTTTTAAAAGAGAGATTTTAATTTTTAAAACTTTCCTTATTTGAATTAGGCCACATGTTTAAATAGAGAGTTTAAAAGATTTTAAAACTTTCCTTTTTTAACCATCCTTATGGTTTAAGAAAAAAAAGGAAAAGAAGTTTTAAAATTTAAATTTTCTATCACCATGTTAAAAAAGGAAATTTATAAGAGAGTTTTTAAATTTTAAAACATGGTTTTAATTTTTAGAAACTTTCATTTTTTAACTCATACTTTAGGAAAGAGAGCTTGTAAATTTTATAAGAGGATTTCTTCTTGTAAAATTTTTAAAAAATTATTTTTCCTTTCCTTTTAATTGTGGTCGGCCACCTTGCTTGGTGCCCAAGCAAGGGTCGGCCAATAGGATTAAACCAAATTCAATCCTAAACCAAATAGGATTGATCATAACCATTGATTGGTGATTGATTCAATCAAGAGGAAAGAAAAGGAAAAAATAAAAAGGGAAAGGAAAAACTCTTGGATGATTTTATTTTTTGTAAAAGGTTTTTCCTTATTTGCCTTGGGTAAGTAATATAAAAGAAGGGGTGAAGGGGCTTCATGAGACACAACTCTTATTCTTTTACTTGGGTGATCTCTTGGTGTGGCCGGCCCTCTCCCTTCTGTAGGACCGTGATCGTTCGATAGAGGGGGGGGGGAGTGAATATCGATTCGAAAAGTTGAGTTAAAATACGAAGCGGAAAAGTAAATAAACACAGTTGTTTTTACTTCGTTCGGAGCCTGTGACGACTCCTACTCGAAGGCCCGTGGTCCTTGACCACTTTCGTTGGGCAATCACTATCAATTCGAATATAGTTACAAAATAAGTACAGGAAATGCTAGTGAAAAAATACCGACAAGGAAATTAACTAAAACTCGAAGGAGCACTTTGTCGGAGCTTGTTGGCGTCGCAAGAACGTAGAGCAGCAGGACCAGTAGTAGCGGAGTTCTCAGATCAAAGATGATTCTGAAGCTCCTGCCTGGGGCTTCTTTTATATGTTGCTCCGGGCGCCTGGATTCCTTCCGGGCGCCTGGAATGTGACGTAGCTGCTCAAACCGAGATGCTCCACGTGGCGACGACTTGGCTGGATATGATTTGCCTTCCGGGCGCCCGGACCTCCAGGCGCCCGGACCTCCGGGCGCCCGGACCACCTTGTTCCAGAAAACTCCTTTTTCCTGCAAAACAAAGTTAGTCCGAGGCAATATATATCCTGCAAAATAGATTGTTAGCGCATTTTATAATAGTATGAATTAGCACAAATAGTATGACTTAGATTCCGTCTTTCCGAGACCGGAATCTAGTCACGATCTCGACTTAGACATCCGAAATGGATCTAAGCCGGATCGACGCCTAATGTTCCCTTCCCGGGAAGTCACTCCCCTCCAGTGACTTACCTCACTTACCTGCCAGACTTCCGGTCAGCCCTTCGACCCGTCTGGACTTCTTGCCAGCTATCCGATCAGCCCGTCGACCTAGCTGGACTTCTTGCCAAGCGTCTGGGCAGCCCGTCGACCCGCTTGGACTTCTCGCCAGCTATCCGGTTAGCCCGTCGACCTAGCTGGACTTCGTGCCATACATCCGGTCAGCCCATCGACCTGTCTGGACTTCTCCTGCACACTTGATCAAAGTGTCAGACAACAACAAAACTAACTTAACCTATTTGTCATTCATCAAAACCTAGGTTAGACCGTTAGTGCTACCCGCACCAACAATCTCCCCCTTTTTGATGGAATGACAACCTGGTTAAGTTAGTGAAAGAGCGAAAAAATGGGCGCAAAAAAAACAGGTGCATCGGTTTTAAAGTTAGTTTTAGTGTTTTCAAGTTGGTATATCTAACTTAACCACCTAACCCTCCCCCTTTGACATTCATCAAAAATAAGCAAGGGTAAACAATCATAATGTAGAGTTACTTTAAAAAAATAAATACAGTTAATCTTGAAAAAAATCTGAGTTTGGTTCAAAGTATAATTTTTAAATCCAAGGAAAAAAATCAAGTTGACTTGGGGAAGACAAGTTAAATTTTGAAAAGTATAAAATTGAGTTTAATTAAGTTTAACTTTTCAAGCGTGTAAAAAATTTTAAATCAGGACTTTCAAATTTTCTTTTCAAGTTTAAGTAATATTTACTTCTTAAAAAGGTAAAATTTTTATAACTTCAATTTTTCAAAACAAAGCAAAAATTAAACAAGTAAGATTAAATTTGTCAAAATAAATTTTTAAGGCTAATTTGATAAAGGCTAAATTTGGAAAGTTTAATTTTCAAGCATATGTTACAAAACTGAATAAGTTTAACTATTCAACTTTTTAAATCGGGTTTAAAAATTAGGTGAGATTCAACTTCCAAGTTTTCCAAACACTTAGTTTAGCTGGTGTTTTAAAAATAAGTCAGTGTTAAAATAGCTGTACAAAGTCATTTTTCAAACACACAAAATTTTAATTAATTTCTCCCCCTGAACTTGATACTTAAATTTAAACAGCTGTCTAACCAATTAGGTACTAACTAATTATCAGAAGATAGTAGCTTTCACTTGGTTAGTCAGATTAAGTTGATTATAAGCAGTCAGTCTTTGACTTGATTGAAGACCTTAATCTGATTAATATCTGAGTTGTATTTAACGTCCAGACTTATGCTGATGCACCGAAATAAGCATCTTAAGTCCAGACAGTTGGCCTATGCATCTCACCCCTTTCTATGTTTGTCAAACACAAGCAAGGTAAACCTAAGGTGTTGGTGAGATGCTCAAAAACTAGTCCTATGGGTACATGCTTTCTAAGGATTCAAAACTAGTCTAAGGCCAAAACTGTTTTTGAAAATCTAAAAATGGAAATTTTTGAAAACACACAATTTTAATTTATAATTTGAAAGAACTATTTTTAAAATTCCTAGGCTACCAAGATAGAACATAATCAATGCAGGTCTGAAAATATCAGTAGATAAATCCAAAATATTTTACAGGTAGTGTAGCTACAGAAGTGAGTCATAACTAGAGCTACTGGGATGATGAAGGGGGTGGTCCAGATCCCAAGGATCGGAGAAGTGCCATCAGCTCAGTGTGTCGGGTGTCCCCGGCAGCTCGTAACTCGGCAACCTCTCGCCGTATGTCTCGATGAAAATCAGAGTTCTCCTGCTGGAGACTCGCCATAGCTCTCTCTAGTCCGGTCATACGGTCGGCTAGAGTGCGGGGAGCGTGACGTGGTGCTCGAGCTGGGGGCGGTGGTGGAGCCGGTGCGGCTTCCTCTGGAAATAGTGCGAGCATGAACTCGTCCACCTGTGCGTCTGGATCGGGCTGGTGCTGTGCCCCCCTCCGCCAAGACATAGTCCCGTCATCCCTATCTATCTGGACACCAGCTAGGGAGAAGTTCCGAGCTGCTATAACATCGAACTCGGTCATATGGGCAATGTCTCCTCTAGTGACATCAATGTGCAACGAGGACATATAGGCTGTCAAAATGTGACAAAATGGCATGTGGACTCGTCTGTCAGTCACGAATCCAGCCGCGTAGATAATGGTGGAGAAGATATGTAGGCTGATATCAATATCTAACCTATGACTCAGGGCATAGAGTAAGAACGAATGGAATGAGCGCATCACAGCGATGTCCCGAGTAGTCAGTGGTAAAATGCAAAGGACTAAAACCCTATAAAGAGCGTAGTCCTGGACCCGAAGTTCTATCGACCTAAACTGTGTCACAGTGGGATCTCGCTCTCCCCCAAAAAAATACGAATAAATCGTATCGAGAGTAATATGTGAGTAGGGATCTCCGAATGGTAGATCCCTCGGAGGATAGCACAAAAAGGAACAAGTATATGGACGCAATTCTAAAAACTCTCGGATAGTCGTAGGGGAAAATGTGATATCAGTGCCCGCTGCCCTGGTGGTATAGGTGAGATCGTCTACTTTCACTAGGTTATTGCAAAATTCGGCACACAGACTTATGTTTATTGGACTGGTACATTCGACAAGGTTCCTTAAGTTATAGTGGTCTATAACCTCTAAAACGGAGGGACATGGCCCTAGAAAGAAAGATCTATCTATGCAGGCAGTCCTAATGGCCTTATAAATGGTTGACTCAAACTTAACCCTTAGTTCTTCTGTGGGAAACCTAGGGTCAGTGCTAGCATTAGAGGGTCCAGCACCAGTATTTCTTCGTTTCCTACTGTATATATAAGAAAATATTCTAAGAAAAAATGAGAGGACAAATTCTAATAAAGTTTTAGAGAGGGGAAGAATTTTTACCGAGGAGTCATCGACAAATATAGATCTGACGACCTCGGTTGAATCGCAACAGCGTCTTCACCGCAAGAAAATTTGATTTAAAATACTCTCGCACTAAGGTTTGGAGTGAACCTTTGGCAAAAGTAAAGTTTGTGGGGCAAGGGTTGGGGGCGCCTCCTGCCCCTTATTTATAGGGGACTCCGGGCGCCCGGGGTTGATTTAGGGCAGGGCGCCCGGATCCCCTTCCGGGCGCCCCGAAGGGGAATACCAGGGGCGCCCGCCCCTGGTTTTTGACCTTTTTTTTTTTTTTTTTTAATTTAGAGATTAGGTTTGAAGTTAGGTTTTAAAATTTTTGAAATTAAGTTTAAAATTAAAATTTTGAAAATAATTTAAGTTTAAAAATTAAAATTTTGAAATTAATTTTTAAATTAAAATTTTGAAATTAATTCTTAAGTTTAAAATTAAAATTTTTGAAATTAATTTTTAAGTTTAAAATTAAAATTTTGAAATTGATTTTTAAGTTTAAAATTAAAATTTTGAAATTAATTTTTAAGTTTAAAAATAAAATTTTGAAATTAATTTTTAAGTTTAAAAATAAAAATTTTGAAATTGATTTTTAAGTTTAAAATAAAAATTTTGAAATTAATTTCTAAGTTTAAAATTAAAATTTTGAAATTAATTTTTAAGTTTAAAATTAAAATTTTGAAATTGATTTTTAAGTTTAAAATTAAAATTTTGAAATTAATTTCTAAGTTTAAAATTAAAATTTTGAAATTAATTTTTAAGTTTAAAATTAAAATTTTGAAATTAATTCTTAAGTTTAAAATTAAAATTTTTGAAATTAATTTTTAAGTTTAAAAATTTTAAATTTTTAAGTTTAAAATTAAAATTTTGAAATTAATTTCTAAGTTTAAAATTAAAATTTTGAAATTGATTTATAAGTTTAAAATTAAAATTTTGAAATTGATTTTTAAGTTTAAAATTAAAATTTTGAAATTAATTTCTAAGTTTAAAATTAAAATTTTGAAATTAATTTTTAAGTTTAAAATTAGAATTTTGAAATTGATTTTTAAGTTTAAAATTAAAATTTTGAAATTGATTTTTAAGTTTAAAATTAAAATTTTGAAATTAATTTCTAAGTTTAAAATTAAAATTTTGAAATTAATTTTTAAGTTTAAAATTAGAATTTTGAAATTGATTTTTAAGTTTAAAATTAAAAATTTGAAATTAATTTCTAAGTTTAAAATTAAAATTTTGAAATTAATTTCTAAGTTTAAAATTAAAATTTTGAAATTAATTTTTAAGTTTAATATTAGAATTTTGAAATTGATTTTTAAGTTTAAAATTAAAATTTTGAAATTAATTTTTAAGTTTGAAATTAAAATTTTGAAATTAATTTTTAAGTTTAAAATTAAAATTTTGAAATTAATTTTTAAGTTTGAAATTAAAATTTTGAAATTAATTTTTAAGTTTAAAATTAAAATTTTGAAATTAATTTTTAAGTTTGAAATTAATTTTTAAGTTTAAAATTAAAATTTTGAAATTAATTTTTAAGTTTAAAATTTTGAACTTAATTTTTAATTAAGCAAATTTACGCCTTATTCATCTCACCCGATCTAAATTATCAATCAGGGAATCCTATGATTTTGTGAGATGAAATTAGTTTGATTACAGAGTTTGGTTTAACTAGTATTAGATTCAGGTTTAGTTTTGGTCTCTACAAACAGGCATTCTTCGGATAAACTTCTAAGCTTGGTGAGTCGCATGGACGTCATTAGAAGTAACCAACCTTTCGAGGTTTTCCGAATAGTCCTATCCACGGAGCTTAGTACTAAATCTTGGTCTAACTGGTTAGGATTCGTTTAAGGGTAGCTTCGGTCAGTTCCACTTGGCCAAATGCACCAGATCGAAGTCATATCTTTCTAGACATGCGATGCCCAAGTTTCCCTAACGTACTATCATCCAAAAACTTCACCGGTACCATGATTCAAGTTAAACTTGGTCTCTAATCCTAATTACCCTGCCGGGTTAATTTGTTTTGGGTTACCATGTTGGGTAAGTTAGTTTTGGAGGTGTCAGCTATTCTGGAGCCTCCCCCTGAATTATTGGCCATTGATTTTAAATTTTGGTTTTAGGTTTGTGTCGATTCTTTTTATAGTTATGGTTAACTTGGTGATAATTTTGTTGATTTTTAAAGTGTTTAGATTTTGAATTTGATTTAGGTTTGTATTTTGGATTTTGGTTTGGTTTATTCGATTTTATATAATGTATTTTTTCTTTAGGTATATAATATTGCTTAAGTCCTACTTGCGTGGTCAGACACGCTTTCGGAACCCAAGCTAGATTGGTTGATTTGTATTGGGTTATTAATGATTTGAAGGTTTTATTTGAATTCGACTTATATCCTAGTCCGGTTTTATTATAACATGCTTTTTGATTATTCAGGATTAAGTCTAAATTTTTCGATCTTGTTGTGAATTTTTCTAACATTTCTTTTAAATTATTAATCTCATTTTTTAATGATAAATTGTCCTCCTCAAGTGTTAGATCTTGAGTTGGATTTGAATTTTTGATTTGTTCCTTGAGGTTTTGATTTTCCTTAAGAAGTGATTTGTTTTCATTTTCTGTTTTAATTAATTTATTGTTTAAACAAGAAATAATTCTAAAAATTTTTTTGTTTAAATTAAAGTATACCTCATTTAGGCCTTCGGAAACGAGTACGGACTCGTGGCTTGTTTCGGGTTCAGACCCGTCTTCATCTTCCGACTCGTCTTCTGTTTCAGCTTCGTGGGCCATCAGTGCGAGGTGGCTTTGATGTTTCTGTTCTTCTTCCTCCGATTCGTCCGAGGAGTCATCCCACGTTGCTTTGAGTGCCTTCTTTTTGGTTGGCTTCGGTTTGTCGAACTTCAGTTTTGGGCATTCGTTCTTGTAGTGTCCCTTTTTATTGCAGCCGAAGCAAGTAACGTTCCTTTGTTCTGTGGGAGAGCTGATCTTTTGAAGGTCCTTTTTACTGAAGCTCCTCTTTCTCCTGGTGAACATTTTCTTACCAAGTTCACCAGGTGTTCTTCGTCTTCGGAGTCTTGGTCGGAATCTTCTTCAAATTCAGTCTTGCTTTTCTTTTCTTTGGTGGAACCTGCAAATAAAGCTATACCTTTCTCGGCTCCAGCAATAGTTTGTTCATGTAATTCTAATTCACAGAAAAGCTCATCTAATTTTAACTTAGAAAGATTTTTTGAAATTTTGTAGGCATCAACTATTGATGCCCACAAATTATTACGTGGAAAGGCATTTAATGCGTACCTTATTAAGTCTCTGTTTTCCATTTGGTGGCCTATCGCATGAAGCCCGTTGAGGATGTCCTTGATCCTCGCGTGGAGCTGATTCGCTGTTTCTCCTTCCTGCATTTTTATATTAAAAATTTTATTTAAAAGCAGGGTTCGTTTCGTTACCTTGGCGTCGCTCGTTCCCTCGTGCAGCTCGATCAATTTGTCCCACAGTTCTTTAGCGTTTTTGTGTGGACCGACTATGTTTAGTTCTTCTCTTGTTAATCCGCACTGTAGAGTGTTGATCGCTTTATTTTCTGTTGATGCCTTTTTCTTTAAGTCTGCTGTCCAGTCTTCAGGATCCAGTAAATTCCCGGAGTTGTCTACTGGAATTTTGTAGGGTCTCGTAATGCTCATCCACTGGTCGAAGTCTGTCTTGAGGTAAACCTCCATCCGCTTTTTCCAGTACGGAAAATCGTCCCCGTTGAAGAGTGGAGGGCGTACTGTGCTGAATCCTTCTGTCTGAGACATTTTAGTCCTGCGCACAGACGAAAGAAAAGAGACAAAAAAAATCCCAAGACTTGGTCTTGGATTAGTAGTGCGGGACGAAAAAATAGTAGACAAATCTAGATTGGTGTTGCACCAATTTAGATTTAATTGCAAAAAAAATGATATACCAGTTTAGAGTTAGAAAATTTTTTTTAAGAGGAATAAAAAAAAACAAAGGAAAGGTTTCACCCCCAGTCTGATTGGTGGTTGCACCAAATCAGAGCGGTACCTGCTCTGATACCACTTGTAGGACCGTGATCGTTCGATAGAGGGGGGTGAATATCGATTCGAAAAGTTGAGTTAAAATACGCAACGGAAAAGTAAATAAACACAGTTATTTTTACTTCGTTCGGAGCCTGTGACGACTCCTACTCGAAGGCCCGTGGTCCTTGACCACTTTCGTTGGGCAATCACTATCAATTCGAATATAGTTACAAAATAAGTACAGGAAATGCTAGTGAAAAAATACCGACAAGGAAATTAACTAAAACTTGAAGGAGCACTTTGTCGGAGCTTGTTGGCGTCGCAAGAACGTAGAGCAGCAGGACCAGCAGTAGCGGAGTTCTCAGATCAAAGATGATTCTGAAGCTCCTGCCTGGGGCTTCTTTTATATGTTGCTCCGGGCGCCTGGATTCCTTCCGGGCGCCTGGAATGTGACGTAGCTGCTCAAACCGAGATGCTCCACGTGGCGACGACTTGGCTGGATATGATTTGCCTTCCGGGCGCCCGGATCCCTTCCGAGCGCTCGAACCTCCGGGCGCCCGAATCCCCTCCGGGCGCCCGGATCCCCTCCGGGCGCCCGGACCACCTTGTTCCAGAAAACTCCTTTTTCCTGCAAAACAAAGTTAGTCCGAGGCAATATATATCCTGCAAAATAGATTGTTAGCGCATTTTATAATAGTATGAATTAGCACAAATAGTATGATTTAGATTCCGTCTTTCCGAGATCTGAATCTAGTCACGATCTCGACTTAGACATCCGAAATGGATCTAAGCCGGATCGACGCCTAATGTTCCCTTCCCGGGAACGCGTCCTCGCAGTCACTCCCCTCCAGTGACTTACCTCACTTACCTGCCAGACTTCCGGTCAGCCCTTCGACCCGTCTGGACTTCTTGCCAGCTATCCGGTCAGCCCGTCGACTTAGCTGGACTTCTTGCCAAGCGTCTGGGCAGCCCGTCGACCCGCTTGGACTTCTCGCCAGCTATCCGGTTAGCCCGTCGACCTAGCCGGACTTCGTGCCATACATCCGGTCAGGCCATCGACCTGTCTGGACTTCTCCTGCACACTTGATCAAAGTGTCAGACAACAACAAAACTAACTTAACCTATTTGTCATTCATCAAAACCTAGGTTAGACCGTTAGTGCTACCCGCACCAACACCTTCTTCCTCTCCCTTTGCTCTCTTCTCCTTGGTGGTGGTGGTGGCCGGATTTTAGAAGAAGAAGGAGGAAGTTTTGGGTGGTGTTCATCTTGGAGGATCGTCGCCCACACGACGTCCAAGGCGAGGCGAGGAATACGGCAGAAGATCTCAAGGTCATTAGCATACAAAGAGAAGGTATAATTAGCAATTGTTTTCCGCATCATGCTAGTTTTACTCTTTGTATGAATTCTAAATACAAGAGGCAATTAGATCTAGTTTATCGAATTTATTTTTTGATTTTATGTTTTCTTCTTTTTCGAATTTGTGATTCGATTGTTCTTTTTGGTTAACCTAAAGTTATTTAAGGAAATAAATATTAGCTTTCCTTAAAAGGTTTTGCCTAGGCGGTGGTGGTTGCTCCCATATCCAAGAAGGCCATGTGTCTCGCCATGCAGTCCTGGAAGCCAATTTTGGAAATTAATATTTATGGAATTAATAATTTAGGTAGATTTGAATTAATAGTGTTAAGTTTCGTTTGCGATTCAAATCTAAACCATTAAGAACAGATAAGTTAAATTTGGAATCAATGATGTTAAGTTCCGTCTGCGATTCCTGATTTAATTTCTAAAGAACACAATAGGTTATTTAAGGAAATGTTCGACACTTGTACAAAAATTTTTGTACAGTGGAACCGGTACGTTTTCCTAGGATTAACCAACATGACCTGCAACCACAACCATGTCAGTGCCGAGCTAGGGAGGGGTCCCTCGGCGTTGACCCTCCGATGCTCAAGTCAGTCACCGACGATGTGGAAGCAGTAGAACGAGGAAGTAGAAGAACAACAACAACAATAATGTGTGCGTACCTCCGACGAAGCTTGGACCTCTTTATATAGGGCTCTTGTAGCGTGCGTGCACGCATCCCGAGCGTGTGCACACTCCTCGAGGCTTCCCTGAGAAGATGTATCAGTAAAGTGCCCCTGACACAATATCTCAACGAGTTAAGTATATCTCTGACGTGACAGTGGAAGCTTTCGTCGTACGATCCTATGCCTGATCATGCCGCCAACCATGCCACTTGTTGGTGGCTCTGGTTCGCAAAAGGATATCGCCGGATCCTTCTTGGTATAATCTGCCACTTGTTGGTGGCTCTGGTTCGCAAAAGGATATCGCCGGATCCTTCTTGGATCCTTCTTGGTATAATCGCAAAAGGATATCGTCGTACTGGGCCGAGCGAGAGAGCCGCTCGACCACCCTTCCACTGTCCGAGCTACGCTGCCATGCTTAGCAGGAAGCCTGATCTGAGTATAATCTGCTCGGTCTTGACTTCGCTTCGCCGGTTCCGAGTTTGATGTAAGTCTGAGCGGGCTGGCCGCTCGGTGTGTGCCTCACCAATATTTAGCTTTTATGAGCATCAGAAGCTCGGCGCATGGCCGAGCTGTGATGATATCAGATCGGACATTTTTTATCCCGATCGGATAAGTGGGTTGTCCGACCGACCAATGATATAGAGGAGTGGACTTTGACTTTGACTTTGACCCCTATCATGGTATTGACCCTCCGTGGAGTGGACTCTGTCTAATCATTGCATCAGACATATTTATGTATTATATTACATATAAAATGTATGTGAAGAATGACTAGTATCATTGTTACATTATCGAAAATTAGAATAACTTTGAAGAATAAAATATATTAATAAATTAAAAAGAGGACATTCCAAAAAAAAAATGCCCATTTAATTTTTAACAAAAAAATATTCAGCATACTTCCTATAATTTATGGAATACACATCTAAACCCTACTCATCTAAATATAGAGACCATATTAAGTTCTATAAAAGAAAAAAAAAATTGCATTACCAAATAAGAAACTCCTGTCTGCATGTTTCTCATTCGGGATTTTGAATTTGATTGGTTGCTAATCTCTGATGGACGATGTTCTGTGCTCAACACCCGATCCCTTCGAAGTGGCTCCATTTCGACGTTGGGACTTGGGGTTTACCACTCAAAATGTTTCCTTTTTTTTAATTAACTGCTAAGAATTAGGGTTTCTTTACGTTCTCACGTGCCAAAACCACTGATTCGACCAAGGGCATTGTCGCATTTTCGGCGGCGAGATGAAGCTGGCCGGGCTGAAGTCGGTGGAGAACGCCCATGACGAGTCCATATGGGCGGCGTCGTGGATCCCGGCGACGAACGAGAGGCCGGCGCTCCTGCTGACTGGGTCGCTCGATGAGACGCTGCGCTTGTGGCGCCCGGACGAACTCGCCCGTGTCGGGGCGCCGTTGAAGGGGCATTCACTTGGGGTTGTGGCCGTCGCGGCGCACCCTTCCGGCGCGGTGGCGGCCTCCTCCTCGATGGACAGCTTTATCCGCGTCTTCGAAGTTGACTCGAATGCTTCCATTGCCACCCTCGAGTCGCCTCCATCTGAGATCTGGAGTATGCGGTTTGACCCAAAGGTGAGGTCTTCATTGCGTGCCTGCCGTCCCTATTCAGCTTTGATCGGTTTCATGTTTTCCGAGTTCATTATGCTTCTTTGTTCGTTTCTGGAAATAATGTTGCAAACAATCCTTTGGCGTTTGTTGAGGAATAGCTACGATGTCGTATCGAGGACACACTAGGATAACAGTCTTAAGTAAGCTATTTAACTCAACGATGTACTAGTAGTAAATGCTTTACAGACATTCCTAACATATCATCGAATTCCAAACATATAACCTAGATCTGAAATTCCTTCCTGTATTTTCATGATGGTTTGTTGGATAAATTGCCCGGCAAGACATTTTTGTTGTTGCATGTCTGAATACTTGCCATCAATGGACATCTTTATGGTGACTTGTGATTCAACAATTTCTTATGCTACCAGGGTTTCAGATGTGTTTTCATATTGCAACAACATTTTATGACATAGGAGGCCAATAAGGTGAATGCCATTTTGTCATAATTTTCATAAAATCGTCTCTATATTTATACCTTGAGAATGTAGGGTTTTTGTGTATTGTTGTTGCATTTATTCACATCAGTTTTTTGTTCACTTTCTATTAATGAATATTGAACAGGTAGCTAGTTTGCTAACCTCATGACATGAAGAAAATGCACTCCATTTTTTGCTTTCTTTTCTCACATAGGTGATCAGTTGAAAAAAAATGATGAAGAAACCATAGTCAATAAATAGTGAAGTTTGTAATGATAGATAAATAATAAGCTAATGGATATTTAAGGATATGTCAACTTGATACCATGATGAGGAATATCTTTTATGGATTCTTCTGCTAATTTCAATATTAATGATTTAACTGATTTACAGTTTGAACATTTGTTTATATTTTAATATTCATTCTCAGAACTTGTATGGTTAGATGCTGATATTGTATAAGTTTTGTGATAGATAGCCTCCAAAATTTGGAAAATATTTTTGGATGTGAGTTGTAATCATGAGCATTGTGAGTTCCATCTTCATCCTGAAGTTATACATGTCAGTTTCCTAAAGTACCACAAAGTATGACGTTAGCATATTGAATTACTGACTGCATGCTTTTCTATGAAGGTTCCAAACACAAATCTGATGTGTTATGTATTTCCAATTTGGAATCATATTAGTTCCAAACACATTGGATTACTGATCATATGCTTTTCTATAAAGTCGAAATTTCTGTTTACTTGTTTTGTATTTGATTTTTGTGCTTACAGTGTATTCTTGTTAAAACACCATGAAGCACTTAGGTTAGATAACAACAACCTCCATGACTCCATCCCAGTAGAAGGTAAATCTTTGTGACGTGAAAGATCTTTTATGTTGTATAAAAGTGTGAGCCACTGAGTATATGTACCAAATGAACTTCTACTGAATATACTTTGTTTCATTGTAATTTTAACTTGAGCAACTTATAAAACTCCTGTAAATATCACTTGCATGTACAGACAATGACACAATTTTATACTCGATGAAGGACAACTGTATCATAAGCTGCCTTTCTTCTCTGATACAACCTCTCTGGACTTCCAACATCCACACTGCAAAATCATTTCCTGCCGCATTTCCTCCCTAATTCGAACCTCTTGCATGCCCAACTTCTACTTTGCACAACCAAAGCTGAAAGAATTATTTTCCATGATTTTGCATGAATTTTTTCTTAAGATAATACTTCAACAATAACTAAGTCTTATCCCACTAGGTGGGGTCAACTTCTTAAGATAAGATAATATTTGTTTCATAAAAATATTGATGAGTCTAAAGTTGAATATTCCTGAATCAATCATACTTGTCTTGTTCATGCCATTAGGCCTAGGGGTGTCAATTCGGGTGGGTCGGATTGAAAAAAAATTATAAAAAATCCCAATCTGAACTGACCTGAACTCAAATACAACCTGAAACTTCTAAACCCAAACCCAACCAACCTGAACCCAGCATGAATAATCCGATTAAAAATGATATTTTTTTTTGTTTGGCTATTTTTCCTATAAATCTTCACTTTTATCTCAATACTTCATCATTATCATACTAATATCGATATTGATGTACATAAAAGCATCTTAATTTTCAAAATAAAAAAAATCTATATTCAAATCAACCCGGTCACATGAAAATCTTCAACCCGAAAACCATCCAACTCGACTTGTACCCGAAAACCCCCAACATAAACCTGATTTTTTTCGGCTCAACTTAGGTTGGGTCGTGAGGTCGGGGTTAATTATATATGATTAAGACTATAATTAGTGTCAGTACTTGGTTGGGGTTTGACTACCCTTAATTTATTAGGATTACTAATAGCAAAAGAAATGGAAAATGTAGTTGTTCACACATTTACACTCCAAATCTTCATAAGTCATGGTATAATCATTAAATTATCTATATCACTATTTCTTACTTTGGACAACTGGTTCTATTTTCTAGAACATTGATCTAACATCTTTTTGTTTTCTACAACAAAAAAGATGCAACATGTCAAGTAATCTCGTTCTTATATTTACACGAAGTGTATTTTTTGCATTTCTCTATCATCCTTGTGAACATCAACCTAGGTCAGTTGGACTAGTTAATTCAACCGAGTTGATGCATAGGTTAATATGCTGATCAATTGTTAATCCATTGGTCTCACCATTGAGCTAATGACCTGAATCCTCACTCAAGTTGATGCCTGGTCTGGGACTATGTTTGATGTATGTACTATATAAAGACATGGATAAACCCCTTTTCTTGCTGTAAGATTAATGAAGTCAAAACAATTTTACTTACTTTTTTGAAGAAACTTGATGTTCTCTGCCACATGCGGAATATATGTGAATTTAGGTGCTTTTGTCATATAATTGAAGTGTTTATACATCCTTGGGATGTGTAGATGACTCTTTTAGGTTATTTGTTGACGAACCTTCATTGGGCAATATGAATAATTTTATATTCTTAGATTCTGTTTATGATTGTTACTTGGAATATTTAGAGAATTTGCACAGAGTATCTCATTCGTTTACCCCTTTCAGGGCACCATGCTGGCAGTTGCTGCAGGTGGCAGTGGTTCAATTAAGTTGTGGGATACCTCAACATGGGAACTTGTTGCTACCCTTGCTGTTCCACAGCCAGAAGGCGCCCGTCCCGATAAGACTGGCAGCGGCAAATTTATCCTTTCTGTTGCCTGGAGTCCTGATGGTAAAAGATTAGCTTGTGGATCTATGGATGGGACAATCGCTGTGTTTGACGTTGCCCGTGCTAAGTTCCTTCACCATCTTGAAGGCCATAACATGCCAGTGAGGTCCATGGTCTTCTCCCCAGTAGATCCTCGAGTGCTCTTTACTGCTTGTGATGATACTAACATCCACATGTACGATGCCGAGGGAAAGAATATGGCTGGCGCAATGTCAGGACACACCAGCTGGGTCCTCAGCGTGGATGCAAGTCCAGATGGTGCAGCGATAGCTACAGGGTCAAGCGATCGAACTGTTAAGCTATGGGATATCAGCATGAGGTCTGCAGTCCAGACTATGGCAAACCATTCAGATGCTGTGTGGGGCGTGGCATTCCGTCCTCCTGGAGGAACAGGCGTGCGTGTGGGACGACTTGCCAGTGTATCCGATGACAAGAGCATCTCGTTATACGACTACTCATAATCCACTGGCAAGATCCTACGGTTATATGGTTCACTAATTGTGATCTTTTTCAAGTGAGGCATAACCTTGTCATGAAACTAATCTCGAATTGCGTACATCTATTCCAATCTATGAAAAATATCGAGGGGGCAGGGCTATAATTCCAATGTCACTGTTTTGAATGTTTTTACATAAATGTGAAGTGCCCTACCCTAATTAATGTTGTGAACTGCATGTACCACTGATGTGTAGTATAGGCTTCGACATTTCTTCTACATTGTAGTTGTAAGTAGTTGTAACTTTGCGTCTTCTCACGATGGTCTAGGGCTAGACGGTCTAGTGGCTAACATATGAGGTATTGTTATAGCATATGAGGTATTGTTATCATGAGATCCGGGGTTTGAATCTCGATAAAGTCAAGGTAAATACTTCCTTTATGTGTTAGTTATTATTTCAAAAATTAATAATTGTCTGTGATTTATTTTTTCTGTGTTGGTCCTAAAACGGATTGATGAAGGTAATGGGGACGAATATATTCGATTTTTATCACCGAATAATTGTAATCTTGTTGCTATTTTATTTTATTTTCTTGTGTATCTTACTTCACAATCTTCACTCCAATCCAAGTTTCCTAGGAACTTAGACATGGAAATTTATATACGCCTGCTCCGTAGTTCATAGAAGGGCAAATTCGGAAGATCGTATTGTAGATTCACATTTTTGTTTTTTTTTTAAATTGCCCTCTTAATTTTTAAATATATAAAATGCACATGTGTTTTCATTGTTTTGCCAAAATGCCCACTTGAACTTTTTTCACGTTACGTCCTTCCATTTCAAAAATTACCTAACTAGCAAAGTTTTGTTCAAATTCATTTCCATTTGTAATTTTGGAAAACCTACGGTCCTACTTGTGTATAAACAATTCATTTTCTAGACCAACTAAATTGAGGTTGACTTTGACAAAGTATTTGGGTCAAAGGAATAGACTGAAATCACTCGTGGACTTTTCTGAATGTCAACATAAAACTTTGAAAGGACATGCTTTTTAAAGAATCAGATTACAATTTGATGAAATATTAAACTATAATTTTTCTACCAGAGAAAAAAAAATTAATGTTATTTTGAGCAGACATAATAATAAGAATTTGGCAAGAAAATGTTTTCTTGGTATTTTTTTATATCATAAATAGTAAAATAATTTATTTATTTCATTAGGAAGGTTCGTTAAGATCTCCTTGTCTCGGTCTTCCTACCGATTCCAGCCTTTCCTACTTGTTTGTTAGGGTTTCGTTTCCTTTTCTTTGATTTGGTAGATCTCGTCTCCGAGTTCTTCTTCGCCGGCCACGATGTTCCTTGTCGATTGGTTCTACGGCGTCCTTGCCTCACTCGGACTGTGGCAAAAGGAAGCTAAGATCCTCTTCTTGGGCTTGGACAACGCCGGGAAGACCACGCTACTTCACATGCTCAAGGATGAGGTCGGATCCCTTTGATTTCCTTTTGCAAGATTGCTTTTTGCTGCCTGTTTCGCTTTAATTTGTTGGTGTTTGGTTTGGATTTGTGTTGGTTTGAAATGTAGAGGTTGGTTCAGCACCAGCCGACGCAATATCCGACATCGGAGGAGCTTAGCATCGGGAAGATCAAGTTCAAAGCTTTTGACTTGGGCGGTCATCAGATCGCCCGGCGTGTCTGGAAGGATTACTACGCTAAGGTCGATTCTCTTTCCACAGTTTTGTCTTTCGCCGAATAGTTTCTCTCTCTATATATATCTATCTCTCGAGGATAATGGGGCAAGAAAATTGCACAAGGACATTCCGTTAGCCATACGTGGAAGATCTATCGGTTGGGCGGTAGTAGAGATAAGTATGAAGTCATATCAGAAGATGGTAAATTAAGAAAGAGAAACTATAATCTGTAATGGATGATCATTGTTCGTGTTTCTCTTCTAATCTTCTCTAAAGACAACACTTAGGTAGTAAAGGTAAGTTGCACTGGAGTCATCAAGGAAGAAGGTAAATTAAGAGAGAGAGACTATAAACTCCTGTCGAGAGAGCATCATTATCCATTTACCTCTTCTAACTTTTCTAAAGACATCACCTTGGGGTAATCTGTTGTTTACATAAATCATTCCTTCATGTTTCCAAATTTCTTTTAAGAAAGTTTCTTTTTTTTCTGAAGGGGATTCATATTATTATCTCATTCATCAATGTATTGGCTTGCTGATATTATCTCCTCGAGAGTGATATAATTATTTTGTCGCTGACATCATCATATCATGTGTTGGATCACATTAGATATATTAGAATAACTAGTATTTCATGATCATTTTGTGTTACTTTGATAGTCAAATTATATTTAGATTGGGATGATCTGATGCCTAATTTCTCTTCGTAGTCATTTTTTTAAATTCACTTGTATATTTTGAACAGATGGTTAACTATCTCATTTCTCTATATCTCTAGTACATGCTTTTCATTCTTTTCGGACAAGACATAATGAAGCATCAATGTTAAAATTGTTTGTACACAAAGTGTAAAGGGCTTAAAATATAGGTACCTATTTCAAGGGAAATTTTTTAACCTTGATTGTATTAGCATATAGCAAGGTTGTGAAATTGAGGTCCCTATCTAATTCGCTTTTTGTTTTTAATTTTGAATTTTAAATACAAGGTATTAAAGTAGTGCTATCAGAATTTATGGTATTAGTTTTTTGAATCATAAGGTTCAATTGAAAAAATGTAAGGAATTGGTTTGAAAGATCTCTGATTTACAATAGTTTTTGAATTCTAATATATCCACACACACATATTTTGTAACATCCATTCATAAGGAAAATATATGTTAATGTCTCACTACTTTTTGGCAAAGGAGTGAATATTGGGGTCTTTTTTATTTTTAAAAATGAAAATATGATAAAATAGTGAAATAATACCTATTTTTATTTTTGAAATGGAAAGAGATGGCAACAAGATATTTCATAATTAGCTTGGAGATGTTAAGACAATGGAGCTTGACAGCTAAATTGAGGTCCATGACACCATGTAGATAACTCAGTTAGCTTGGAGCTCTTCTGGTGTTCTTTAGCGTCATCTCCCAGCGAGCCAAAATTGCGTCACCTTTAGGCTTGGGGAAGCAGTCTCGCATGTCAAACACAACTCAATTGTGGGATTCTCGAAAAGGGTTGGTGTTGCATTGGCAGCTAGATTTACCTTGGCTGATTCTCCACTGGAATCTTTAGAGGCCTCTTAGGTCTAAAATTTTTTGGGCTTTGATGGTAACTCCGATCGTGCTGGCTTTGGTTTTCATTGAGTTTGGATTGTGCTGTGTTTGTTCTACCTCTAAAGCAGGTGGGCCTCTTCATGGTGGCTAAGATTTTAGTTGGGCAAATTTAGCGGCACTAGTAGTTCCAGAAGACTTTCTGCCTGAGAAAGTTTGACAAAAGGATGGTTTAGCCTTGAGGATTTGACTAGCCGTGGGTAGAGGTGCTAAATAGGCCTATCCATCTGCAACATGTCCTGACTCGACACTTTCAGCATGTTTGGTTGGGTCAAGACTTCTTGACTTGCTGGTTGTGGTAGGTATAGCCCGAGTCGGGGTCAGACCGAACAGAGCATATAATCAATTATGTTGATTTGCATGTTTGGAGTGCATCTCCGAACATCCATATCAATCACATGTGATTGATCATTAAATTCAAAACCACACATAATAAAACACAAGGACGCTCATCGATTGAAAAACAATTCTTGTGCCTGATATCCCCCTCTTTGAAAACCTGCAAGTCATAGACCTATCTCTTCACCTCCCACATTATTGTTCCTGCTGTTGCACGAACATGCCCTAAATCTTTTGCGAATCACCCTCCAACCACTCTATGAATTTGTCGTTGGTGTATACCTCTGAGATCAAGGGAGAAGTTGCAAACTCACAGTAGTGCATCACATGAAATGTCAGTACATCACAAATACATCATGCACAGTGCATGAAAGGCTGAATGATTATGATTCAAATATATAATCTTTTTTTCTCCATTAGACCATTCTAATAATTATTTATGGAGTGCAGGCAATTACTATGTTGGTGTTGTACCAAATTTGAGATATAAATATTCATACTATACTAAACTTAAACTTAAGATGTAATTATGGGGAGAAGTTGCAAAATTATAGTAGCGCATCACATGAAGTTGCAGTGCATCACACAAAGTGCACGGAAGTTCGAATGACTATCAATCAAATATATATTATTTTTCTTCTTCACTATGTCATTTAACAATTGTTTATAAAATATTAACAATTGATATGTACTATAGTTTGAGATGTAAATATTCATATTATTCGAAACTTGAGATGGAATTATGCAAATATCAAGACTTCATTTAATGAAGTTGTTGGAATTTCTTTTCTGGTTTCTAGAATTCTAGTATTTTTTTTTTAAAAAAAATACATTTGGCTTATAGGCCTGGACCCAAGTTGTACAAGTTTGGGATGGGGTTAATTTGGATGAATGGATGAACTTGCTGGGGTCAAGAACATACCTCTTTTTCTAATGTTCGGCTTAGGGCTGCAAACGAATCGAGCCGGCCCGAAAAATATTCGATTCGTATTCGAATTTATCGAATTCGAGCCGAACTCGAACATGTTCGAACTTTTTTACGTGCCAAACTCGAGCCCAAATTATATTGTTTGAGCCGCTTGCGAGCCGCTCAAGAGCCTTAATATTTATTAATATAAGTTAAATATATATTAAATAAATAAATTTTGAGCCTATTTTCGAGCAATAATTCGAATAGTTCGAGGACATGTTCGAATATTTCGAGCCAAACTCGAACCCGAGTCCTAATTCGAACCGAACTCGAACCAAACATTTTGAATTTTTCGAGTTTCGAATCGAGCTCGAACTCGAATATACCTATTTCGAGCTGAATTCGAGTCTTAAATTTTTCTGCATATTCGGCTCGATTCGATTCGTTTACACCCCTACTTGGGTCTGGATAAAAGGTTCAACAGAACTGAGCCATGTTCGACCCTGGCATGACGCAGTGGGATTTGAACCCTAAGGTCTATAGTAATGGGGCGGACACAACTCCTTTCAAGAATTCAGGGTTTGCTCAAGGGAATGGTTGCCAAAGTATGCAAGAAAGTTTACATTCATATCTGCAGAAGAGGTGAAATGAAAAGTGTTCATAGGCAAACAATATGTAAAGTGCACTTCAGGATAGGACTTAAAACTGTGGAGCCTTCAAATCCTACAGAAGTGAGTTTTTTAGTTAGTTCATTAAGAAATGCACAGCTGATGACTTTGGCCAACCACTTAGCATCCTATAGTTTTTTAGTTAAGCTAGGGGAAGTTCAAAATGATGTGTTAGAAAGACCACCGAGTTGGGTATCTGCCAAGGGTGAGCCACAGAGAAAGTCTTCGCCTTCCATGTCTTGATGAAGCCCTTTGCCTTCCACCTAGTGTGATGTGATATATTGTCACTTCTGATGAAGCAAACTCAGTGCCGTCGATGAAAGTTGTTGTTTGTGATTTCAATCCCTAAAGGATTAACCTTTATCTGGAGACCACTGTGTGCTGCTAAATTTTTTGAGAAAACTAAGGGGTTAGGGGGAAATCAGAGATTGATCATGCAAACAAGAGGACGATTGGAAGCTCTGTTTGTTAAAGAGAGGCATGCAAAATAAAGGAGTTCTCCATCTTGGATTTCTCCCTAATGTTCTGCAGTTTTGATTTAGTGGTGGCGGATTGTTTTGAATGAACCTTCTCTCACTCACACCTAGTTGTTATAGCTTGGCTAAATAGCCCATCTGGGCCAAAAGAGGTCTTTGTTGTTCCATCTAGGCGGAGGAGGAAGCCTGAAGTTTGATTCAGTTCCCCTGAAAGGTAAAGCAAGATAGTTCAGTTGAAGTGAATATGGTTCTAGTGAAGGTGGAAAGGACACAGCTGTGGCAACTAAGAGTTTGATGGCCGAAATTTTTCAGGCTTTGAAAATAAGGTGGGCCAAATCTGCAATGTAACAAAGCAAAACAATGTTGAGTTCTTACTGAGGTGGAGATGATGTTCTGGAGATCACAAATAGTGTTGGGTCGGAGAAAAGTAAAGCAGGGAGTTTGATCGGCTAGAAAATATAAAAGTATCTCTACTAACTACCTATTTATAGAGTTAGGTGTCATGTGAATGAAGAGAAAACATAGGCAGGGACTATAATCTAGAGAAATAAATGACAAGGGAATCAAGAAAGAATTGTTATCAAGATTCTATTTCATGAAATCTAATACGAGAACAATTAATGTGGGTAAAGTTTCACACTAATTATGGATGGTTAAAGGGAAGACATGCACTTTGGAATTGATCATGGTGGGAACAGGATCAACCATGTGTATTTAAATCTGTCAACTTGGAACTTGGCACGGGTTTATTATGCTTGCTAGTAGGGTCTTGCCATGTGGACCCCCCTCTCAGTTGGGCACTTGCTTATAGCTTTATAAAAGGAGCTCCTGACCAACAGTAAGAATGAGATGGCGACAGAATAAGCATAGGGCAGTCAAGTTGAGACACTTTGGATGCCTCTAACCTCACTTTAGCCCACCTACTCAAAAACTCACATTGAACAATACTAACTCCAAGTCTCACCTCAATCCACCAACCATATCTAGAAACTTAGTCACATCTAGAGAGCTATCCAGTTCACCTCAACTTAACTACTTTCACTATAAAGAATTGAGATTCCCTTGTCAAACTCTAATCGCTTGGTTGGATTATATCAGTTCATAGGGGTCCAACTTAACTGAAACCTCAATTGACCAATCTCTCATTGACTAGATCTTCTTTAGCTATATTCCTAATCGAGGTCTGAGCTATATTCCAAGAGTTAGCTGGTATTACTATGTTTTACCCTTTGCCATATTGTCAATACAACTTCTATTCTGATAATAGTCCGACAAGATATGTTCATTTACATCTCTATCAGCTTAGTGATTTTATCCCTTGTCAACTATTATTATGAGTGATTCCTTTTTAAATAAGAGAAACACGAGTTCCATCTTTCTTTATGATAGCCTAGGTTTAAGTTATCTAATTTGATTTAATTTCTTAGTGACTTTTTTTCTTCTTTCAAACCGTTCGCATCATGATTCTTTTAAACTTTCACTCATATGTTATTCATTGTTTTACATCTCAATAATATTATATCATACAATACCAATCATGAATCATATGATTCTAATAACTATAACAACTATGTTGTTAATTTGAGAGAGTAGTCATTTAGTTCCAGCTTATCACCTTGGCTGCCTAGTCATTTGAAATTTTTTTACTATTTTTTTGGTATATAATATTATAAATAATCATTATTCTTAAGGATGTTTATGTATAAATAAGCTTCATGCAATACAATAACATTTATATAAGTTATAAATAAATATATCAATGCAACTAACAAGATCATTAATAAAATTTCATCACAAATAAATATATTCTTTATTAAGTATGTGTACGCCGATATAGTTTTGGTATTTTTTAATATAAAATATATTAACTAAAAATAAAAAATTTAATCTGAATATTTGAAAATAATATATATATATATATATATATTTTAATTGGATAATTTTATTAAGTTTTAATTAAGTCTATTTAAATTATCCCAATCATAGCTAGGAGTTGATTAAAATTATTAATCTAAAGTTATTTAATTAAACCCTAAATTAAAAACCTAACTCCGACCCTCTTAGCACTGTTTCGGCTCGAGCAACGTGTTTGGGCTGTCGTCGAGCTCGGGTTGTGAAGTTATTTATGTTTTGAAAGGGAGTGGGGTTTTTAAAATTTTGTTGACTTTGACCGTCTCAACCATTGCGTAGCCTCAACCGCGTAGCCTGTCCCGCCTCATCTTTGATTGCCTAAAGCACCACCTAAGGCAAAGGCGGCGTGGTTGATGCCCGCCTCCCGGCTAAGCGGTTGCCTCTATTAGGGTCAAAAGGTATTTAGATATCTTCACAATGACATGATATTGTCAACTTTGGGCCTAAGCCCTCATGGTTTTATTTTTGGGCTCTACTCAAAAGATCTTATACCAATAGAGATATCTTTCTCCTATAAATCTATGATCTTTCCCATGTATTTTCAATGTGGAACTTCCTATATATTTTTAATGTGGGATTTTGTTTGCAATCTTACAACCCAACAATCCCCTTCTCAAACGAAGGACCACATGCTTTCCATGTTCGATCCTCGACCCATTAGGTCTTCCTGCTCCTCAGTCCATCCGACCTACTAGAACTTTCTTGTCTAGCCGCAACTAGGGCTTCCTGCCTGGTGTCTGGTCCCTTTGTTCGAGGTCAATATTCTACTCACATGATTCAATTAGACCATAACTCTTGTGCACAGTCGGCTGTTAGACCTTTTGGTAATCCGGACTCTGATACCAATTGTTAGGACCAAAAGGAATTTAGATATCTCCACATTGACAATATTGTTCACTTTGGGCCTAAACCCTCATGGTTTTATTTTTGGGCTCTACCCAAAAGGTCTCATATTAATAAAGATTTCTTTCCCTTATCAATTTATGATCTTTCTCATGTATTTTCAATGGGGGACTTTGTTTGCAACCTTGCAATCCAACAACCCCAGCCGCCATTTAGAACATTGATTGTTTGGATAAAGAGATCTTGTGACAAGAAGCAAGTATGTGACACCTGAGGTTAGGGTTACGGGGGATTCATTTTAATGATGGTTTCCCAATAGATAAAATTCTCACATAATAACAACAACAACAACAACCAAGTATTTTCTCACTAGGCGGGGAGATAAAATTCTCACACACACACAAAAAAAACAAATAGGTTCTTTACTCATGTGCTATAGGGCATTTGATTCTATAGGCAAGCATGGGTTTGGTTATTAACGCAACTTATTGATTTGTTTTGATTTAGACCAAAAATATTAGATAAAATTTATCATCTTCACAAATATGGGTGCATTGCCTTCCAATCGAAATGAATTGAAATTGAGATTTTTTTGTTTTTTGATTTTTTGGGTTTCAACTGCCTACCCATGATTGATTGCTTTACATGGAAGGTTCCAACTAGAGATGTCAACCAGTTCGGCTACCCGCTATCTAGCATGGCATGGCCTAATCCCAAGTAGGTTTGGATGACTCAATAAGAATTTGAGTTGTGTCGGCCCAACTTGATTCATTGTCGAGCACTTCTCGCGTGGCGGGCCAAGTATGATAACCCAGGGTGAGCCTAACACAAGAACAAATTCCATTTTTATTGTTATTTCATATAAATTTTTTATATTACCCATTTTATCCTTCAAATAATAAAAAAATAAATTCTTGTGTACCCATAAAATTTTCAAAATTCATCTAAATCTCCTTATTTTTAGTATTTTTTTATTTTTTTAAAAATTATTGGATAAAATGGCCATGCTCAAGCCTATGTTGGCACCATCCTATGTAGTGTCATAACTCGGGCATGGCCAGTTATGACACTCTTTATCCTCTTGTTTGGCCGCTAGGAGATCGCTATTAAGGTTATGTGCCACTCTATTTCTCAATCCAGAGCACAGTTGGCCAGTTTCGTATAATGGCTCGAGTGTGTATCAACGGTGTGGGCAATTGAATGGTTTACACGTAAGACATGATCGTGATTTGTTGCTCATGTAGTATGGTTTGCATTGAACTCTACTTGAGGGAATCATGTGGAACTTTTCGATGTTGATTAGGCTTTTGTAGGTTGCACGATGAGGTGATGCAAATAATATAGATCAATTTTAGTAACTTGAATTCACTAAGATATATTGGTGCAAACTTTGAAATATAGTTTTATTGTTTTTTTTACTATTTTTAGTATTTTATCCAAGTACACTAAATTATTGTAAAAGCTTATAATAGAGGCTTTTGTCCAATTATCATATCAATTCAAGCGATGAAGTTTTTATTTTCATATGCTTCTCAACCTTATAACTAGCTAAGTAACTGAGACTTCTAACCTCTATTCAGATCATTGATTGAATATGAATTTATCTGATGCAGCTTCACGGGGTTATAGTAGGTTCTGACCACATGTGAGGCAGTGATTGGTAAGGATATCCCGATAATACCCCATCACCAACCATCAAGCAAAAGACAATGATAATAAAATTGTCTATGATTCTATCCTAATTACAGGTAAGCTGCAATTACTTTTTAATCAATTTGAATCCAACTAGTTTAGTCTTAGACTCAGATCTTGAACCATTCTTAATTAGGACCTACAGTCTAGCCTTGTGTTTTTCTGTGAGGATAGAAAATAAGAGAGAAGAGATTGTATTGTGTTTGTTTGGGTAGATAGAAAATAGGAAAAGGAAACGATAAATTGTTGACTTGTTGGAAAGCGTCAAGCCAGTGTTCTCAACCAATTATGTGAAGATCCTCCAATCTTATCCCATTTTTAGGATGTAAGAAGAGGATAGAAAAACTATAACAAAGATTCTATAACCTTGAGACTTCAGTTTGTATGATCTAATTTCAGCAGAGTATTATGGTTCTGATCGATCTAGTTTCCTTTGCAAATAAAGAATGAATTATATTTCATTATGTCCTATTACCATACTGATATTTACCGTGCATCAACTCACATAAGACTTTGTCGAGCTGGGATGCTGTGCTGCTGTCTCGATTGCTACAGTTGAATTTTGGCACTATATAAAAATTTGCTCGGTAATTGTGTAAATAGGTAGATGCAGTGGTATACCTGGTGGATGCATATGATAAGGAGAGGCTTGCAGAGTCGAAGAAGGAACTGGATGCACTTCTTTCCGACGAAGCCTTGGCAAATGTTCCATTTCTCATTCTGGGAAACAAGATCGACATTCCATATGCAGCATCAGAGGATGAGTTACGCTACCATTTAGGCCTGAACAATTTCACAACCGGCAAGGGCAAGGTGAACCTTGCTGACTCCAACGTCCGGCCCCTCGAAATCTTCATGTGCAGCATCGTCCGTAAGATGGGCTACGGCGAAGGATTCAAGTGGGTTTCACAATACATAAAGTAGGATTCTGAATTCAAAACTCGATTGCCTTGCCAGCTTATGCTCCAATTAAACTTTTTCTGGGTTTCTTTGTTGTAATGGGTGTAGACTCTCATTAAGGAAGACGGGATGAGTATTATAGCAAAAGAGTTATGAATGGTGATTATTGACTCTTAAATTCTTATTCTGGATTTTAGTGGAAATTGTGTACTTTATCGATCCAAAAAAATTTCAATTTTCTTTTCACTATGCATGTGTTAGTACTTGTTCATTCTTTCGCAAGTTGAATTGTGATGTTAATTATTTGATATTCACTTGACATGTATAGTGTAGTCGTTCTACATATCTTCTCATATTTAAAATACAACAATAATTTATTTACAAAAGATTCAATTTTTGTTGTGTGCATGCACTTCTTGAATATCAATTTGGAGTTCATTAGCGATGACAGCACAAATTTCAATCGAAAAAATATAAAACTCCTGATTTAATCTTGTCCATTCATTTCCTATTTGATTTTTTTATAAGGGCAAGGAATCTTGCAACGTAAACATGTACTATTCTACTCCACCTTGCAATTCTTTTCTCCTCTATTTTAATTTTCAAATTGTAGAAGAAGCATTTTCTCAGCTCGTGCCATCCTCCGCCGTCGACACCCTGCTTAGCCTACTCGGCGCTGACTTGCCGTCGCTGCCCGTCTTCCTTCCGCCTTTCGCTCGGCGCCGCTGCACACCGAACAGAGCCCTGTGCGCTACCGCGGCGGGGTGCTGGCACCCCGCCCCCTTACCTTCTGCTGGCGCGCCCATCGCGGCGCCGCCGCCGCCGCCGTTTTGGCCCGCTTTGTTCATGGGGGAGAGCTCGAGGAACAGAGGCCGAGGGCCGAGTAGAATTTATAGCTTGTAGCCGGCTAAGAGAAAGGGTGTTAGGGCGGGAAGATTCCTTATCGTCGTGGCGGGGGCGGGCGGCGAAGAAGACAAATGGAGTGGCGGCCGAAAGCGTCGCTGAAGCCTTAAGGCACAATTTGTCGGTTAAAAAAGAAAAGAAAAGACGGCGGGCTGGTCCACGGGGCTTCAACTTGAACTTGCCTCCGAAGGTGATTCCCATCCCATCGGCGATAGAATGAGAGGGCACAGATCGATTGAATCTTTAACATAGCCGAGTTGGTGATTTGTCACACACGACTCGAATCCCCCAGCGTAGCCGAATTAAAACTCGGATGATAGAATTATCACACACAAGCAAGATTCAAATCGCCCTCCCAAGTCACACCTAGAAAACCACTTTATACCGTGACTTATCACCCTCTCACATGCCTTACATTATCATCTTTTGCCACACTTTGAAGCTCTAATAAATACACAACAATTAATCTAACAAGTAAATGTACGACAAGTCTAACAATTAACCTGATAAGCAAATTCATCATTCTACCCTCTTTGAACAGCTGCCAAAATGCAACACACCAAAGTTCAATTAATATTAACTAGAATTCCTCAGTGACGAGTGTCTGCCCTCGTCTTAATTCAAAACTAGCAAACAAAAGCATCATCGATTTCAAAGAAAACACTAGAAATTATAGTCCCACAGCACCTTGCATAGCGATATTGTAACATTCCGAATGATGTAAGATAAATGATAATGGTCTGTTTGCTGATCAGGGAAGGTTACACCTTGTAACCTCTGCTCTTTCTTCTTCCTCTGGCCTTCTCAAACTTCCGCCCCTTGGCTCGAACATAAGGCTTTGTGTGGCTGTGTGGCACACCAGGCGCTTTGCCGAAGTGCTTAACAGCTTCCCTAGCATTCTTTGGCCCTCTCAAGACAATCTATAAACAATAAAAATCATGATGAGACAATTGTAGGATGCTGACGTCCTAAACAAGAATTCACAAAAGACAGATACGTATCTATTAAACACTAAATCAACCTGCTAGGCTGCAACAGGTAACCAAGTCCTTTAGCAGAGCTAAAAATTATAACACTCCACCTAAGCCATATTTTGTGGCACTACGATGGTCACACTACATTAAGTGACACATCAAGGTTTGGAAGCAAAACCATGAACTCAAGGCAAAGATGATGGAGTAAGAGTGGAGCTTCTCCTGATATTGCCATGAATGGAATGCCTCATTATGAGAAGCAATTAAGAAACACTCAGAAATGTACCATACATCATGAAAATTTCAATTCCAGATGGAACACCCTAACAAGGATAGAACAAGATTTCCTAGCTTCTAGCACAGCTGAAGCAATAATTTTCATGAATATTGGTGTGTATATCCCCTAAGAAAGTTATAAAATAAATAAAGAAAGAAAGAGGTTCCCTGGGACAAATAGTCAAATGCTCATCAATGTATCAGTATTAGCATGGTAAACATAAACATCACAAGGAACCCACAAAAAAGACACTTGAAGAAATGAATAAGCTCAGTTCCACACCAAATTAAAATATCCTTCATATATTGAATAAAATAAATTTAAGCAACATTCCAATCTTGCCAACCAAAATGCACACAAACAGACCTAATTACTTCAAAGTATGGCAGAAAAGAGTAAACACAAAGGTACAAAGGCAATTTCAGAAACCATTTCTATTAGTTGATTATAATAATCTAAGCAGACGATCACAAATATAGCAGCTAAGATTGACAAATTATATTGATGCAAACAATTACTTGTTGAAGTCTGTTCACAAGGATAAAACCATTAAGTTCCAAGCTTAAGCCTTTCTACTAGTAGACAAACCTTAAACGTCCCTGGCTTCAAGGATCTTGAGATCAATTCCAATTTTAAAGAGTATAAATCTTGAGAGAAAAACATTTTCTACAGACTTTGAGAGGGCAAAATAAGAGATATTATAAAATGTATATCATTAATTCATTATAGATAAATAACCAATTGAAAGGCACTAAATAACATTGAGGATGACATTATTACCCATCTTCTTAGCTCCACATGAATTAAAGTCTTTTTATGAATTCGTTGTTGCCTAAAGTAGCATATGCACCTCTAACCATTTATGAGAAGAGCCATGATACACTCAAGGAAAAATCTCAATGAAATGCTCAAGGATAGACACATAAATTCATGGCCCACCATTTCACTTTTTGCGAGCCATCATTTTATGTGTCTATCCTTGAGCATTTCATTGAGATTTTTTCCTTGAGCATATCATTTTTCTAATGAGAAATTCTAAAAATTTTCTTAACTTAGTGTTTATTTGTCAGGTAGGAAATTGAAGAAAAATGAAATGGTTAAACTAAAGAGAAATGAATTGTAATAGTTTATGTCCACTCTATTTCATTTTATCTTATTTACTCGGACAAAATAGGGAGAGAAATACTTTCACTTATTTGTTTGTGCCTATGAGATGTATAAAGTTCATCATCTTCCATTTTCACCCAATTTGGGTAAAAAAAAAAAAGGTAGGTAGGGGCAGAATGAATTAAGTTCCTTTTCTTCTCTATTTCATTTCTTTTCACTTATTTCTATGTAACATAGCATTAAGACATTCAGGGAACTGAAAAATAAAATAGAGCATGGTTTGTTCTTCAGAATAGAAGGGATAAACCAACATTCTATCATTTCGACTAACGAAATTGAGAATAAAAAGAAATTCAGGTAAGATGTCACAAAATACGCAATCCATAAAAGCTTAGGCAGCAACTTGATAAGACTTACTGTGTTCTGCCCAAGGGGAGATCGGAGGGCGAGTTGGTCAAATGTCAGGCACTCTCCTCCTGCTTTAAGTATCCTCGCCCTAGCAGTCTCCGTGAACCTCAAAGCTGTCACCTTCAAAGCCGGCACCTCATACACTCTCTTATCATCCGTCACCGTGCCAACGATCACGGCTATCTTGTTATCCTAATCCCAACCAAACAGATCAGTGGAGCTCAACGACAAAAATAAGAGAGCGAGAAAATTGAAAAGAAAACTAAAAGAATGCACCTGTCCGTCCATGAATTTGATAAGCCTCCTAAGGGAGATCGGCGGTCGATTGGTCTTGCTCATGAAAAGCCTCTTCAGTATTATCGCGTTGAATTTGCTCCCGGTCCTCCGCACCAGAAACTTGTAGAGCTGCTCAAAGAAGCAATATCACCATCAGAAGATCTATCTAATCGCTCAGTCAGAACAAAAACAAAGACAAAGCAAGTGCGTGCTCTAACCCTGACAAGGAGCTTGAGGTAGACATCGTCGGACTTGGGGGCGGTACGCCTTACCTTCTTGCTCCGGCCGCCAGCAATAAGATCGATACCCTGGCATAACAACAATGGAAAAGAAGGGTCAGAATCCAACGCCGAAGAGGGAAATGGAAACTGCAGAGAGAGGGTTAGCAGTTCGCACCATCGCCGACTTGCGTGAAGAACCGCCTCGATCGATCCTCAGCCGGCCCTAACCTTGTCGAGGTCTATTTAAAGCGACGAGAACCGAGCAATTAGGGTTTTGGCTATTGAAGATTTTACTCGTACTCGAGGAAGTACCCAGTTTTGGATCCGTTAATCGGGAGGCTGCAGACGGCCCAGATTAATTTCCCATCTCGTGGGGCCTGAACAACGTCCTACGGACCCAAGGGTCAGAACGTGAGTGTCTTACAAGATGTTTGTGAAGCAAAACTTCTTTAAATTTGGAGAATAATTGTGAACCGTCCGATCCCGCATCAAAGGCTGTAAATGAAATGAGAAATATGTAAGTTACTTTAGAACAAATTGTTTCAGTATCCTCAACCTCAGTTGAGAGATGGCAAATGTCTCGAGCAGATAGGGCAAGATAAGGGATGGTGAAGTTGAAGTTGAGGCAGTTTCCCATGAGTAATCGATGGCGTTCTTTCCCTTCCGTATCAGTTTGTGCACCTCAGGATTTCAGGTATATGTTATAGTATGATTATGCTAACACAGTAATCTATTTATACTAAAATAGTAAGCATGTAATAAATTTGTAAATAAAAAAAGTAAGGTTGAGAAATTGTATATCTCTGGTTGAAGTGTCGACGTGCCGACTGTCTTTAGAGAATTTATTGTCACCCACGGTGCAGAGGCTCTCTGGCAAAATTCTTCCAAGATCCGACAGCCACTCGCGTCATCCGTAGGTGCACTCCAAAACGAACGGCGCACTCGGACTCAACCTCAGATCGCTAAAAACCAAACCTCAGAACAGGGAAAAACTAAACTCTCAGCGAGCACAGACAGAACAGAGAAGGAGGAGAAAGCAGACTACTTTATTTTTTCGGTGTGAGGAATGATGAACAGAGGTGTTGCATTTATTCACGCCGAAGCATTGGCAGGTGCGTCGCCTCTTCAAGCGCGAGCAGGTGCGCTGCTTCCTCACGCGCGAACCAAACCCAAGAGTGCACACGGCTTGGGATAGAACCGAACCAGACCAAACCAGAGACTGGCAAAAACAAACCAGTCCGCCTGCAAGCGCGAGGCCCACGAGCTGGGGATTTGCACTCACCCCCTGCGCGCGATGATCGCGTGCGTCGCGCCCAGTTTATGGATTTCCGGCTCGAACCCCCCGAAATCACCTGATTTGGGCTCGGCCCGCGCATGCGTGTAGGCCCCCTTAACTTTGCTAAGCAAGGATGGAAGAGCTCCATATATAAGGCCTTCCAACCTTTCTTTGCTTAGCAATATGGGACTAAATGCATACTTCTATGCATTACAATAAGCAATGAAATAATTTGAATTAAAATACAACAATCCCCCACTAATTCAAATTATTTTGGTTGAAAACAAAGAAATGTTCTGAGGCTTGGTTGCAATGAGCTTTTAGTGAAAATACATTCCGGTTTGAATTTTCACATAAGTACACCAATCTTATTCATATAGGTTTGAAGTGAACTCAGCCTTGAACTTAAACCTTTTATATGTGAAAATCAATTGGTAACAACTCATCACGGGCGACGGTTGAATCTTCTGGGTTGGTGCATTACGGTCATGCCACCGAATCTTGTTTCATAAGTGCTAAGGAGAGTTGCCTAGACCCCCCACACTGCAGCCACATAGTTACACTTACATAGGTGAGTTCTCCAAGGATGTACTGCAAGCATCCTGTCATTAAGACCTTGAACTCATTAAGAGCTCTTAAGCTCATCCTTACTAGCAGTCAAGCATTTATCCGGGTAAGAGACTATGAGATTATATCTCAATCAATTTGATGCTTACGGTTCACCCTTATAACTTGTTTGTACCACATTGAACCTACTTCTTGGGATCTCCAATCAGATAGGTTGGGTTGCCGTTATAGGTAAAACCAGGATAGGCCTCAGTCCCATTCCCTTACTGGATCTCTTGATTTTCTCATAATCAAGTCCTTTAGTGAGTGGATCAGCAATATTATTTTTTGAACTTACAAAGTTCAATGACACCATTCCAAGAGACACTAACTCACGAATAGACTTTAATCTTATTCGTACATGTCTCTTCTGTTTCTGGTTATACTTGGAGCTTCTAATCTGAGCTATTATTGTTTGATTATCACAGTGTACTGAAATAGAAGGTATTGGCTTTATCATCAAGGGAATTTCAGAAAGAAGACCCTTAAGTCAATCAGCTTCAGTTACTGTGGTATCCAAAGCACATAATTCTGCCTCAGATGTAGAACGGGTTATAATCGTCTGTTTAACAGACCTCCAAGCAACTGCACCGCCTCCAAGTGTAAAGACATAACCAGTAACGCCTTTACACTCAGCAGTGTCAGCTATCCAACTAGCATCACTATATCCCTCCAGGACTGCAGGGAATCTCCCATACCACAAGCCCAAGGATATAGTATCTTTTAGGTATCTGAGTACTCTATCTAATGCATCTCAATGCGTTCTGTCCGGACAGCTAGTAAACTTGCTCAATTTCAATATAGCAAAAGAAATATCAGGTCTAGAACAATTTGCTAAATACATTAGACTATCTATTATTTGTGAGTATCTTAATTGAGACACTGCCACACCACTCTTATTCTTGTGGAGAGTTTTTGAAGGATCATAGGGTGTGACAACAGATTTAATTTGGCTATAGTCATATTTCTCTAATACTCTCTCAATATAGAGTGACTGAGAAATTGCTATTCCATCAGTTGAACGAGTCAACTTCAACCCTAAAATCATATCAGCACAACCCATATCCTTCATATCAAACTTACCACTTAAGAGGACCTTAGTCTCATTAATAATAGAAAGGTTAGAACAAAAAAGTAGAATATCATCTACATATAAACATAAGATAATATAATTATCACCTTTCATTTTAGCATATACACATTTATCAGAGTCATTCATTTCAAAGCCAAACGATAGCATAACACTATTAAATTTTTCGTGCCACTGCTTTGGGGCTTGCTTCAAACCATAAAGAGAGTTGACTAACCTACGGACTTTATTTTCATTTCCAGAAACTATATGTCCCTCAGGCTGATCAATATATATCTCTTCTTCAATATCTCCATTTAGGAATGCCGTTTTGACATCCATTTGATGGACCTCAAGATGATATATGGATGCCAATGCTATTAACACTCGGATTGTAGTAATTCTGGTAACAGGAGAATAAGTGTCAAAATAGTCAATCTCTTCTTTCTGTTTGAATCCCTTAGCAACTAGGCGAGCTTTGAATTTATCTACTGACCCATCAGGTTTTTGTTTTTTCTTAAACACCCATTTACATCCTATAGTGGTACACCCAGGAGGTAAATCTACCAACTCCCAAGTGACATTAGAGATAATAGAGTCCATTTCACTTTTAATAGTCTCTTTCCAGTGCTTAGCTTCAGGAGAAGCCATAGCATCTCTATATGTCACAGGGTCACCTTCTATATTATAGGTGATAAAGTCCTGGCCTAGATCCGTAGACACACGTTGCCTCTTGCTTCTTCTTAGTTCTGTATGCTCACTAGATTCATCTAGTCTGGAGTGACTTGAGGAAGGTGTACCTTCTACGGATAATGGGGCCTCTATAGAAGCAGACATATCTCTAGTAGGAATAATAGATATAGACTGAGGTGTTCTCGTCTTCATAGGAAATATATCCTCAAAAAATGTAGCATCACGAAGTTCTACAATAGTATTTGCATCTATTCCAGAAATTTCAGATTTAATAATCAGAAACCTATATGCAATACTATTTTGAGCATAACCCAAGAAGATAATCTACGATCTTTGGACCAAGTTTTTTCCTTCTGTGTTCAGGTACTAGTACCTTTGCAAGGCACCCCCACACTTTAAGGTATTTCAAACTTGTCCTCCGGCCTTTCCAAAGCTCATATGGGCTTTTATCCCTTGACCCCATGGGGACTCTATTTAACACATGACATGCAGTGTATAGAGCTTCCCCCCACATGTAGTTGGGTAACCCAGAACTGCCTAACATAGAATTAATCATATCTTCAAGGGTTCGATTTTTTCGTTCTGCTATACCGTTGGATTGAGGACTATATGCAGCAGTTACCTCGTGAATTATACCTGCATCTTGACAAACTTTTTGAAACAGGTTTGAGGTAAACTCTCCATCCCTATCAGACCTTAACCTCGTAATAGTTTTATTTGTTTGATTCTCAGCTTCGAGGTCTCTCGTTATTACACCGTTAAACTCACAACAGTTAGTATGAATCAATTCTAAAATATCAGAATTTCTATCAACTGATTTGAAGGGTTTATGTGGTTGTTTATATTGCACATAAACTTCATTTTCTGATTTTTGAATTTCTTCTTGTCAGATGAGACTACTACGTTTGCCTTTGGAATAAAATCCATAGACATTCTTTTATCATCATCTTTATGTTGCTTCCGATGTTCTTCTTCGATATTTAAGGCAATTATCAAATATTCTAGAGAGATTTTACCTCTCCGATGTTTAAGAGTCATGCCAAAATCTTCCCAACTCGGAGGTAATTTTTCGATGATAGACAAGACCTGAAATTTTTCGGGTAATGACATATCTCCTTCAGCAAGACCATGAATTTGAACTTAGAATTCATGTGTCTGCTCAACCACAGATTTGCCTTCAACCATTTTGAAGTTTAGGAATTTTGCCACAGCGTACTTTTCTAAACCAGAATTTTCAGAGTTGTATTTTTTATCTAAAGATTTCCACAGCTCTTTAGCCGAAGAGGCTGAGCAAACCACATCAAATAGTGCGTAGACAGGCGAAGGAGGATCTGTTTCTATAACGGAGACCGTTGTTGCCAACGTCTGAAGCGGAGGTGCGTCGCCTACCAGACTGGTAAAAACAAACCAGTCTACCTGCAAGCGCGAGGCCCACGAGCTAGGGATTTGCACCCCCCCTGCGCGCGATGATCGCGTGTGTCGCTCCCGATTTATGGATTTCCGGCTCGAACCCCCCGAAACCACTTAATTTGGGCTCGGCCTGCGTATGCGTGTAGGACCCCTTAACTTTGCTAAGCAAGGATACAAGGACTCCATATATAAGGCCTTCCAACCTTTCTTTACTTAGCAATGTGGGACTAAATGCATACTTCTATGCATTATAATAAGTAATGAAATAATTTGAATTAAAACACAACAGTATCATCTCTCTGATCTCTTCGAACACAATTTGAAAGAACATTAGAAGCTTGACTACCCAATTCGGAATGAACGACTGATTATGTACTATGTTATCTTGATGGTTTGTGGTAATGTGCCCAAAGTAATTTTGTTTGTGCCCATTAATTCTGTTTGGCCTATTCCAAGAAGCTCAAGTTTGATCTGCTCTCTAGAGATTAATACAGAGATTGCTGGATGCCCTTATTGATTTTCCTTTAAGCACAATTGAAAAAGAGAGGAGACAAAAAAAGAATTTGCACCTTGAGATGATAATCAAAAAACATAAAAACTAGATCTTGGTGAGTTTCCTATGTAATTAATCAAATGCTTGAAAGCACTGTGACAATTCATGCTCAATACCCTTGGTAAATGATTATTATTGCCAATCAATTTTTAACTTGTGGGAAACAAATGGTAAGTAATTGCCACTCATTCACAAATTTGTTTTAATCACTTTTTCTTTGTTATTATTTTAATGTGAGAATAGTGCTTTCGAACATTCCCAATGGATTGATCCTCTTAAGTGTAGTAGCTCAAAAGTAGTGATTTTTGGATTGTTAAGGACAATAAGCGTCTAAAAATAGAGATAAAAAGTTGCACCTTAAGGGACACTAATACTTTTGAGAGTGTTTGGAATTATTTTCGTCATGAAGAACGGTAATACCATGTAGCATATAGAGGGAGTAGTTGTCTTTTGGAATGATTTTCTGATATGTTTCTGATCATGTCTTTTGGAGTAGTAGTCTCTTGAGTTTGTTAATATTAAATTTGTTAATGTACTCTTGGATTATTGATATTGGATCTATTTGGCTTGAATTAGTTTGCAATCTGTATTGAAATATACTAATGTGGCATGCTTTTGTTTAGGCATCTGCAACCTGCCACCAAAACTCCTCCAAGGATGTAGAGGTTCGGCTACCACCATCAAGCTCTAAGGGATGCTAGAAACAAAACCTCCTTTCTCTCCTTCTTCTCCTAGCTTGAACCAGCCACCAAGGACTCCTCTTGTGTTGATGCCGCTGGCCACAAAGAAGGAAGAGAAAAGGAGAGGAGCTAGAAACAATGACCGGCCACCACCAAGGAAGAGAGGGAGGAAAATAGAATAGAGTTGTGTCTCATGAAGACACCCCTACCCTCTCTTTTATAATCCTTGGTCTTGGCAAATAAAGAAATTTAATTATAATTAAAATTTCCTTTATTTTCCTTGTCATTGGTTAATAAGGAAAATTTAATAAAAATTCCTTTTAACCTCTATCATGGCCAACCACCTAAAGAGCTCCAAATTAGGCAAGTTTTAAACACAAAATTAAAACTTCCTTATTTGTTTCCGGAAATTTTAAAATTAAAATTTCTCTAATAATTTTTTCCCTTCATGGTTGGTTATAAAAGAAAATTTTATAAATTAAAATCTTTCTTTTAAACATGTGGATGATTTTCAAAAAGGAAAGTTATCTTTAAAATTAAAATCTCCTTTCAATCTACAAATAAGGAAAGATATCAAATATTTTCTTAATTTTTTTGTAGAAACTTATAAAAGGAAATATTTAATTTTAAAAATCTCTTTTTAAATCATGAACATGGTTACAAAAAAAGGAAAGTTTTATCAAAATTTAAATCTTCCTTTCAATCTACAAATAAGAAAAGATATCAAATCTTTTTTTAATCTTTTGTAGAAAGTTATAAAAGGAAAGATTTAAATTTTAAACTCTCTTTTAAAATCATGGAATCCACATAAGAAAAATTTTAAAATAAAAATCCTTTTAATTTTCTTAGGGCCGGCCACACCATGCTTGGGCTCCAAGCATTGGCCGACCACCTACTTGGCTCATCCTATTGGTCTTAGCCGTCCCTAGCTTGGGCTCCAAGCTAGCTTGGCCAGCCCCATTAGGATAGGTAGGAAGGTGGGTATAATTCTCTATAATTAAGAGGCTACGATAGGGACCGAGAGGAGGATTTGGTTTTGGTCTCCCGATGAAATTAAGCTTCCCGTGTTCGCCCTGAACACCCAACTTAATTTCATCAATAATAATTTATACCACTAAAGAATTATTATTGAACTACCGTACCAATTCCAAATTACATTTTGGGCTCCTTCTTATTATGATTGTGTTAGTCTCACTGTGTTTAAGATGTCGAATGCCCACTAATTAAATGAGTTACTGACAACCCTCTTTAATTAATATCTTAGTCCAAGAGTAGTACCACTCAACTTCATCATCATGTCGGACTAAGTTCACCTGCAGGGTTTAACATGACAATCCTTATGAGCTCCTCTTGGGGACATTCTTAACCTAGACTACTAGGACACAATTTCCTTCTATAATCAACAACACACACTATTAGTAATATCATTTCCCAACTTATCGGACCTTTTGATTTATCGAGCTAAATCTCACCCTTTGATAAGTCAAAGAAATAAATACTAAATATATGTGTTTGTTATTATATTAGAATTAAGAGCGCACACTTCCATAATAACTAAGGTCTTGTTCTTTTATTAAGTCAGTATAAAAAAACTTACCTTAAATGATCCTACTCAATAAACTTAGAGTATACTAGTGTAATTTATTAGTCAAGATAAACTAATATCTAATTACACTACGACTATTCCAACGGTTTGTTCCTTTCCATCTTAGTCGTGAGCATCTGTTTATAATTTATAAAGAATTGATAACATGATCATTTGTGTGTGACACCACACACTATGTTATCTACAATATAAATTAATTGAACAACTACACTTAGCAAATAAATGTAGACATTTGACCAAATGTGATTCTTTTATTTCAAAATAAATGTTTACAAAAACTAGGCTTTTAGTATACACGCTAACAACTTTTTACGAGGCACGTGTTTGGTATGTTCGGACAGTGAGTCCCTTTTGCGTGCCTGAGGAAAGTATCTCGGAACGAGGTGAAAATGGATGAGGTGGTAAAAGAAGGAAGGACGGACGGTGGGGAGGCGGCGCATGTAGCGACCGGGGGCCGAACGAAAATATGGGTCGAAAATTACTTCCAGGTCCTTTTCGGAGGACCAAACGGCTATTTTTTACCTTGGAGGTTTGATTGGTCCAATGTACCAAGGACATGGAACAAAATGTAGATCTATGAATTCCGGACATTTTGACATATCATATGACTCATTCTGACTCCGGACGAGCAAGATATGAATTTTCAAAGGTGCCTGAATTATGTTTTTTTGCGTTTCGGGCCAACGGACGTCTTCTTCAGCGATTTCGCCCAACGCGGCTCTTGTAGCCCTCCCTCCCCTCTACGTGTCGCCATAGACGGTTCCATGTTCCGAGTCCCGGGTCAAAAGTTATCGCCATAAATGCGTACTCTCTCTCCTCCTTTTCTCTCTCCCACTAACTTTTTTTATTAGTTTTTTATTTTTATTTTATAATTAATTAATTAATTAATTAATTTGAATTTATTTTTTTTAATGAATTCATTAATGATTTAATCATAATTCCTAATTACTCCCACCTAAATACTACTTGTCGTCGCCTGCTTTACCGTCGTGTCATGCCGTCCGATCTCTTCGCGTGCTGTCCCGTCGTGTCTGCTCCTGTCCCCTCACGTGCAGTGCGGTTCCATCAACTACCGTCCCATCGTGTCAACTGTCATCCTATCATCTCGTGTCCCCACGCGTGCTCCCCGTCCTGTCATCTCATGTCCCTCGTGTGTGTGCTTGCCTATTCTCGTCTATTCTCGTTTCGTCTATTTTCATCTATTCTCGTCTCGTCTCGTCTATTCTCGTCTCATATATCCTCATCTCGTCTATTATCGTCTCGTCTTGTCTCGTCTATTCTCGTCTCGTCTCATCTCGTCTCGACTAATCTCGTCTATTCTCGTCTCATCTATTCTCGTCTCGTCTATTCTCGTCTCGTCTTGTCTCTTCTCGTATCCTATTGTCATTTCCTTTGGTGTCCTCTCCTGAGTTGTGCTGGCTAGTGCATGCAACAGCAAAAGCATAAAACATAAAGCATAAAGCAAAAGCATAAAGCATAAACCCAAAGCATAAAGGAAAAGCAAAAGCATAAAGGAAAAGCAAAAACGCAAAGCAAATGTCACAGTCAGTCTTGTCTCGTCACATCTCGTGTCATTTCTTCTCTGTCTATATTAAGATCCCCCTGGCTGAGCACCATCACCACCCTCTACGCCTCCTCTCTCTTCGACTTCTTCTTCTTCTTCTTCTTCTTCATGCTTATCCCACCACCCCCACCGGTGCTAGCTATCAACATGACCACCATCAACCCAGTCGTATTTTGGAAACTTCGGGCATATGATTTCCTATCCCTTTCCATCCACATCCAACCCAACTCTCCTCCGTCGTTCACCACCCGGAGAGATAGGCCGGTGTCACTGATTGAGATTGTGGGGAGAGTGGTAAGTGTGTAGCGCACCGACGAGACTCTGACCATCCGTGTCTACGATGGCAGCGGCAGCATTCCCTGTATCCTTTTCCTCCAACCACATGCCAAACACGGTGATTACGTCGTTGTGTCGCCAGACATCGCTCACAAGTAGGCCGCATCAGTTGAATCGGGGAAGCTTGTCCAAGTCCGAGGGAAGATCGCACTGAGTCCGAATGGGGCACTACAGCTTATTGGTTGTTCTGTTACCGTCGAACACGGTCCGAATGTCGAAGCCCTGCACATCTTGAAGTGCATCGAACTGACATCGTACGTATAGAATCAACCATAAACCAAGCATGCGTTAAGGCTATGTTATGCTAAGTTATGCTATGTTCGACATTTGTCCGATGCTGGTATCGTATGGTATGGTACGATACGATACATTATGCTTTTCCTTTTGCTTTTATGCTTTATGCATTTACTTTTGCTGTGGACGTGACAACCGGATGCCTCAGTTGTTATGTTATGTTATGTGACTTGGTGTAGTGTTATGTTATGTTTTAAAAAAACCTAAAACATGTGGTTGTCATCAACTCCATATAATACGATATGATACGGTATTATACGGTATGATACATGACGAGACAATCTATAATACTACGAAACGTGATGATATGATACAATACGATATGTTCCAATGCAATACGATACAATACGTTCCTATACGACATGATACGATACGTTCCTATACGATATGTTCACCATTCATTTCCTTTATCTTTTTCCTCCGATTATGTGCAATTTTTTGTTACAATGTTTTCCTTTCCCCCTTGTGCGTCCATTTAGCACAAAGCCCATTTGGACAGCATGCAATTTAGCACAAAGCTCATTGAGCACAAAGACCATATAAGCCACATCACATTTAGCATATAGGCCAAAGCCCAATTAACTCATGTAGGCCAATTAGGTCATTTAACCCATTTAGCCTATTTAGCCCATCAAGCACATTTAGCCCATTTATCGCATTTAACCCAAGTAGGTCATTGACCATTTGAACCTATGACCATTTAGCCGAAAGCCCATTTGGACAAAGCCCATCTAGGCAAAAGCTCATTTAGCACAATAGCCATGTAGCCCAAAGCACACTTAGGTCACAACACATTTAGTTGACGTGACAACTTTATAATGGTCTTGTCACATCAAGAATCCACCCTAAACCCTTAACCCTTAACCCTTGAACCTTAACCCATAAACCCTTAACCCTTTACCCTTAATCCTTAACCCTTAACCCTTAACCGTTAACATCTAACCCTTAACCCCTAAACCCTTAACCCTTAATCCTTAACCCTTAACCCTTAACTCTTAACCCTTAACCCTTAACCATTAACCATTAACCCTAAACCCCTAAACTGTTAAGCCTTAACCCTTAATCCTTAACCCTTAACCCTAAACCCTAAACCCTTAACCCTCAACACTTAACCCCTAATCCCTAACCCTTAACCGTTAACCGTTAACCATTAACCCTTAACCCTTAACCCTTAACCATTAACCCTTAATCGTTAAACATTAACCCTTAACTGATAACCGATAACCGATAATCGTTAATCGTTAAACATTAACTGTTAACCGTTAATAGATAACCGTTAATCGTTAACCGTTAACCCTTAATCCTAAACCGCTAACCATTAACCGTTAACCGTTAACCTTTAACCCTTATCTGTTAACCCTTAACCGATAACCCTTAACTCTTAACTGTTATCCGTTAACCGTTATCCGATAACTGATATCCGTTAACTGTTAATCGTTAAACGTTAACCGTTAACCGTTAAACGTTAACCGTTAACCATTAACCGTTAACCCTTAACCGTTAACCCTTAACCATTAACCCTTAACCGTTAACCCTTAACTGTTAACCGTTACCCGTTAACCCTTAACTGTTAACCGTTAACCGTTAACCCTTAACCGTTAACCGTTAACCCTTAACCGTTAACCGTTAACCGTTAACCCTTAACCGTTACCCGTTAACTGATAACCGATAACCTTAACCATTAACCGTTAACTGTTAACCCTTAATCCTTAAATCTTAAACCTTAACCGTTAACCATTAACCGTTAATCGTTAATCGTTAAACGTTAACCATTAACGGTTAACCTTAACCCTTAACCCTTAACCATTAACCGTTAAATGTTAACGTTAAACGTTAAACGTTAACCCTTAACCGTTAACCGGGAACCCTAAACCCTAAACCCTGTTGTTGTTGTTGCTCGATCATTTTTGCTGCTTGGGCTTGCACGAGTATCTCCAGCTCCTCTTGAGTGAGTGTCACGGTGGTTAGTCGTCTACCGTCCTCCATCTTCTTGGCTCGGATGCAGGCTAGATTCCCACAGACGGCGTTAAACATGATTTTGTCCGAAAGTCAATGAGAAGGATGCTGGAGATGTGATGCTCCGTTGACCTCCTGTGGACTTTGCTCTGCTCCTGCAATACAAGCAGCGTCAGTGACTAGCCCTCCGACACTCAAGTCAGATTCCGACGAGGAAGAAGAAGAAGCAAAGAGCGTAACAAAGAGAACTGTAGCGCAATAGTAAAATATCACATATTTCCGCCGATGCTTGGACGCCCTTTATATAGAGCTCCTGTTGCACACATGCACGCTTCCAAAAATGAGCATGCATTTTAAATCTTTCCCTGAAAAAACCTGTTAGTAAAATATCCCTGACACAGTTCCTTAACGGGCCGAGCATATCTCTGAAGTGACAGTGGTAAGCTTCCGTCGTACGATCATCTGTCTAACCATGCCGTCTGTCAGCGACACTAGCTCTCAAAAGGATATCTAAAGATAGTCTGCTGTGTCTGTTGCTTAGCTGAGCGGAGTAGCGGCTCGGCCGAAATTCTGCTGTCCACATACTGTCTGCTGTCGCGCCGAGCGAGATAGCCTCTCGGCCGAAAGTCTACTGTCCAATTGTTGTCTGTTGTCAGGCCGAGAGGAATAGCCGCCCGACCGGAAGTCCGCTGTCTGCATGCTCGGTTGATGTTGAGTCTACTGCTCAGCCGAATGGAGGAGCCACTCGACTTGGCTTCTGCGTGTCGTTTTCCCTTGAGCGTCGGTTGTTTGAATGCTTCCCGTGTCGAGGGCGATGGTGGATCGGATCCTTCTCCCCGGTCAGGGCATGCTTTGCCCGACCGACCGTTGCACTATACGCATTGACTGTCTTGACTTTGACATCCACCGTGGCAGCGGGGTGGGGCCCCTCATCATTACCGCATTAGTTTCTTTGCTTCGGTCGACGCTTAGTTCTTATGAAGCATTCTCGCTCTGATACCACTTGTAGGACCCATGGCGGCCGACTAGAGGGGGCTGAATAGCCCATGCACAAAGACAACAAGAATACCTTCCTCAAACTTATAACTTAATTAAACTAAACACTTGTATAAATAAAATAAGAGATAAACAAAAAGATGAGGCTCACAGATTTACTTGATTACAACCGGGGAGGTTGTTAATCTAATGAATTGAAATGTACTAATTTTCCTTCAGGCGGAGAAACCTCTTTACAGAAATTAACGCATAGAAAAATGAAACTAAACTAACAAAGAGAAGTGCACAAGTATTATTTATCAAAATGCTTATTGTTATTAGCTTCTAGGACCAATGCGATATTTATAGCCTTGGTCTGAGCGCCTCGAGTGGGATATAATTTTATCCACGTCAATCATAATAAAATTTTTGTTTCGGACGCTCGGACCCACAAAGTCAACATAGTTGACTTTTTCAGTCCAGGCCCTCTGCTTCGGTTCTTCTCGCATCAGTCCGAGTCTTCCATACCGGCTCCGCTCGCTTGAGTGATTTCGGGCATCCGGAATATGGCTCACTCGAACCCAACTTCCGGCATTCTCGAGCAACCTTCCACTCCGGCTTCTCATCCCTCGGAAACGTTGCGCGCTTCCTTCTCGTCCGTCCTCTTACTTTTCTGCAGCACCTTGTCTCTCAGACGCACCAAACCCGTCGACTCTCTCCCGTATCGTCCATCACACTAACTACGTCTTTTGCTGGACTCCCTATGCTCCTAAGTTCTTGCATACTTAGACACAAGGTTAAATACAATAAGACCTAACTTAACTTGGTTGGTCACATCAAAACCTCCACGGGGTACTTACACCGGTAGCAGATCCTTCGTGGATAATTATAAGTAAAACTCAGCAATAAAGGCAAGTAAAATTGCTCATCATTTTTCTTTTTGGTGGACCGTATCACATAAAGTTACAAACACAAATAGGAGGAAAATAATGCGCAGAAAAATTCTGCCCAAAACAGAAAGATTGAATAGATTGCAAATACAAGAATAGAATAAGAATAATGCATAGACAAAAACTTTCACAAGAACATACAAATAATAACAGGAAGGAGAGATGTATCATTTACATAAACCACCAAATTTTTCCTTATAAAATCCTCACCTCCCATGCGCCAATCCTCAAACATGTGGTTGTCATCAACTCCATACAATACGATATGATACAGTATTATACGGTATGATACGTGACGAGACAATCTATAATACTACGAAACGTGATGATATGATACGATACGATACGTTCCAATACAATACGATACGATACGTTCCTATGCGATACGATATGACATGCTCCTATACGATATGTTCACCATTCTTTTCCTTTATCTTTTTCCTCCGATTATGTGCAATTTTTTGTTACAATGTTTTCCTTTCCCCCTTGTGCGTCCATTTAGCACAAAGCCCATTTGGATAGCATGCAATTTAGCACAAAGCTCATTGAGCATAAAGACCAAGTAGGCCACATCACATTTAGCATATAGGTCAAAGCCTAATTAGCTTATTTAACTCATGTAGGCCAATTAGGTCATTTAACCCATTTAGCCTATTTAGCCCATCAAGCCCATTTAGCCCATTTATCACATTTAGCGCAAGTAGGTCATTGCCCATTTGAACCCATGACCATTTAGCCGAAAGCCCATTTGGACAAAGCTCATCTAGATAAAAGCTCATTTAGCACAATAGCCATGAAGCCCAAAGCACACTTAGGCCATAGCACATTTAGTTAACATGACAACTTTATAATGGTCTTGTAACATCAAGAATCCACCCTAAACCCTAAACTCTTAACCCTTAACCCTCAACCCCTAAACCCTTAACCCTTAGCCCTTAACCCTTAACTTTTTAACCCTGAACCTCTAACCCTTTACCACTAAACCTCAACACTTAACCCTAAACCCCTTAACCCTTAACCCTTAATTTTTATCCCTAAACCCTAACCCCTAACCCATAATCGTTAACCATTAACCCTGAACCCTGAACCCTTAACCCTTAACCCTTAACCCTTAATCATTAACCCTTAACCATTAAACATTAACCCTTAACCCTTAACTGATAACCGATAACCGTTAATCGTTAAATGTTAACCGTTAACCATTAACAGTTAACCAATAACCGTTAACCGTTAACCCTTAATCCTTAACTGCTAATCGTTAACCCTTAATCCTTAACCGTTAACCGCTAACCGTTAACCCTTAACCGTTAATCGTTAACCCATATCCGTTAACCCTTAACCGATAACCCTTAACTCTTAATCCTTAACCGTTAACCGGTAACAATTATCCGATGACCGATATCCGTTAACTGTTAACTGTTAACCGTTAACCTTAACCTTAACCCTTAACCGTTAAACGTTAAACGTTAAACGTTAAATGTTAACCCTTAACTGTTAACCCTAAACCCTTAATCCTTAACTGTTAAACCTTAACCGTTAACCCTTTACTGTTAACCGTTACCCGTTAACCCTTAACTGTTAATCGTTAACCCTTAACCGTTAACCCTTAACCCTTAACTGTTAACCGTTAATTGATAACCCATAACCTTAACCAATAACCGTTAATTGTTAACCCTTAACCCTTAACCCTTAAACCTTAAACCTTAAACGTTAACCGTTGACCGTTAAACGTTAACCGTTAAACGTTAACCGTTAACCGTTAACCTTAACCCTTAACTATTAGCCGTTAAACATTAAATGTTAACCCTTAGCTGTTAACCGTTAACCCTAAACTGTAAACCCTAATCCTTGTTGTTATTGTTGCTCGATCATTTTCACTACTTGGTCTTGCACAAGCATCTCAAGCTCCTCCTGAGTGAGTGTCACGGTGGTTAGTCGTCTAGCGTCCTCCATCTTCTTGGCTCGGATGCAAGCTAGATTTCCACAGACGGCGCTAAACATGATTATGTTCGAAAGTCGATGAGATGGATGCTGGAGATGTGGTGCTTTGTTGACCTCCTATGGACTTTGCTCTGCTCCTACAACACAAGCACCGTCAATGCCTAGCCCTCCAACACTCAAGTCAGTTTCCAGCGAGGAAGAAGAAGAAGCAAAGAGCGTAGCGAAGAGAACTGTAGCGCAACAGTAAAATATCACTGTCGGAGGGTTCCTCTTGTAGAAACGTATGCGCTTCTCGTCCAAGGGTTCCTCCACTTCCAACTTCACTGCTGGAGGAGGCGAAGCCGAGTGCGGGATGGAATCAGATCGGCGCTTGCAGAAATCCGACGACCAAACCATTTCGCTGGAAGATATCCAATGTAGGAACCCTAGAACGCCTAGTTTCGCTGCTTCTTCACAGCTTTCACGCTTCGATCGCGTATTGGTATTTCACAGAAATAGAGGTGGAGGCATCTATTCGCAAGGAAGGTGGATCAATTTCGCAGAGGACGACGAAGGGATTCTTTAATAGGGAATAATCTTGACTTAATTTAGTAAGTTTTGCCCACGTGGCATATACATTGCTTTGAGTATCCCTCGGTGGAGAAATTTGTGAGGGATATATTTCTAAATATTTTCTAATTTTAAATATCTCATCTCAAAAGGGATAAGGTTGCGTACAATGGATCCTTACTCGGGATCTCGCATGACGGGAGATTCGTGCACCGAACTGTTCTTAAATATCCCGGCTGAAAAAGGATATTTTCTAAAATATTTCCTAATCTCAAATATTCTTTTTGGAAAGAGATATTTTTTCTAAGTATTTTTTAAATTTAAATATTCCTGTTGAAAAGGAAATATTATAGAGGAGTTTGAAAGTATCTATGTTTTAAAAAAATAAAAATAAAAAACTTTATATTTATATGGAATTTGGGAAATTTAATAGATGGTTATGTCAATATTTAATTTATGAGATATTAAATTATATAATATTTGAAATATTTAAAAAGTGAGATACAAACAAGCACCAAGCTCATTGAGCACAAAGAACATGTAGGCCACATCACATTTTGCATATAGGTCAAAGCCCAATTAGCCCATTTAACTCATGTAGGCCATTTAGCCCATTTAGCCTATTTAGCCCATTTATCGCATTTAGCCCATATAGGTCATTGCTCATTTGAACCCATGACCATTTAGCCGAAAGTCCATTTGGACAAAACCCATCTAGGCAAAAGCTCATTTAGCACAATAGCTATGTAGCCCAAATCACTCTTAGGCCACAACACATTTAGTTAACGTGACAATTCTATAATGATCTTGTCATGTCAAAAATCCACCCTAAATACTAAACCTTAACCCTTACCCCCTAAACCCTTAACGCTTAATCCTTAACCCTTAACCCCTAAACCCTTAACCCTTAACCCTTAATCCTTAACCCTCAAACCCGACACCCTTAAACCCTTAACCCTTAACCCTTAATCCTTAACCCTTAACCTTTAACCCTTAACCCCTAAACCGTTAACCATTGACCCTTAATCATTAACCCTTAACCCTTAACATTTAACCCATAACCCCTAAACCCTTAACCTTTAACCCTTAATGATTAACCCTTAACCCTCAACTCTTAACCCCTAACCCCTAACCCCTAACCCTAATCGTTAACCCTTAACCATTAACTCATAACCGTTAATCGTTAACCGTTAATCTTTAACCGTTAACAGTTAACCCTTAACCCTTAACTGTTAACTGTTAACCGTTAACCGTTAACTGATAACCGATAACCTTAACCATTAATCGTTAACTGTTAACCCTTAAACCTTAAACCTTAACCATTAACCGTTAACCGTTAAATGTTAACCGTTAACCGTTAACCTTAACCCTTAACCGTTAAATGTTAAATGTTAACCCTTAACCGTTAACCCTAAACCCTTAACCCTTAACTGTAAACCCTTAACCGTTAACCCTTAACTGTTAACCGTTACCCGTTAACCCTTAACTGTTAACCGTTAACCGTTAATTGATAACTGATAACCTTAACCGTTAACCCTTAACACTTAACCCTTAACCCTTAAACCTTAAACCTTAACCGTTAATCGTTAACCGTTAACCTTAACCCATAACCCTTAACCATTAACCGTTAAACGTTAAACGTTAAATGTTAACCCTTAACCGTTAACCGTTAACCCTAAACCCTAAACCTTGCTGTTATTGTTGCTCGATCATTTTCACTGCTTGGTCTTGCACAAGCATCTCCAGCTCCTCCTGAGTGAGTGTCACGGTGGTTAGTCGTCTAGCGTCCTCCATCTTCTTGGCTCGGATGCAAGCTAGTTTCCCACAGACGGCGCTAAACATGATTCTGTCCGAAAGTCGATAAGATGGATGCTAGAGATGTGGTGCTCCATTAACCTCCTATGGACTTTGCTCTGCTCCTACAACACACGCAGTGTCAGTGCCTAGCCTTCCAACACTCAAGTCAGTTTCCAGCGAGGAAGAAGAAGAAGCAAAGAGCGTAGCAAAGAGAACTGTAGCGCAATAGTAAAATATCACTGCCGAAGGGTTCCTCTTGTAGAGACGTATACGCTTCTCGTCCAAGGGTTCCTCCACTTCCAACTTCACTACCGGAGGAGGCGGAGCCGAGTGCGGGGTGGAATCAGATCGGTGCTTGCAGGAATCCGACGACCAAACCATTTCGCTGGAAGATATCCAAAGTAGGAACCTTAGAACGCCAGTTTTGCTGCTTCTTCACAGCTTTTACGCTTCGATCGCGTAGAGGTATTTCGCAGAAACAGAGGTGGAGGGATCTATTCGCAAGGAAGGTGGACCAATTTCGCAGAGGACGATGAAGGGATTCTTTAATAGGGAATAATCTTGACTTAATTTAGTAAGTTTTACCCACGTGGCATATACATTGCTTAGAATATCCCTCAGTGGAGAAATTTGGGAGGGATATATTTCTAAATATTTTCTAATTTTAAATATCTCATCTCAAAAGGGATAAGGTTGTGTACAATGGATCCTTACTCGGGATCCCGCATGGCGGGATATTCGTGCACTGGATTGTTCTTAAATATCCTGGCTGAAAAAAGATATTTTCTAAAATATTTCCTAATCTCAAATATTCTTTTTGGAAAGAGATATTTTTTCTAAGTATTCTTTAAATTTAAATATTCCTGTTGCAAAGGAAATATTATAGAGGAGTTTGAATGTATTTATGTTTTTAAAAAATAAAAAATAAAAAACTTTATATTTATATGGAATTTGGGATATTTAATAGATGATTATGTCAATATTTAATTTATGAGATATTAAATTGTATAATATTTGAAATATTTAAAAAGAGAGAGATACAAACCAGCACCAAGCTCATTGAGCACAAAGACCATGTAGGCCACATCACATTTAGCATATAGGCCAAAGCCCAATTAGCCCATTTAACGCATGTAGGCCATTTAACCCATTTAGCATATTTAGCCCATTAAGCCCATTTAACCCATTTATCGCATTTAGCGCATGTAGGTCATTACCAATTTGAACCCATGACCATTTAGCCGAAAGCCCATTTGGATAAAACCCATCTAGGCAAAAGCTCATTTAGCACAATAGCAATGTAGCCCAAAGCACACTTAGGTCACAGCACATTTAGTTAACGTGACAACTCTATAATGGTCTTGTCATGTCAAGAATCCACCCTAAACCCTAAACCTTAACTCTTAACCCTTAACCCTTACCCCCTAAACCCTTAATCCTTAACCCTTAACCCTTAACCCCTAAACCCTTAACCGTTAACCCTTAATCCTTAACCCTTAACCCCAAAACCCTTAACCCTTAAACCCTTAAACCCTTAACCCTTAATCCTTAACCCTTAACCCCTAACCACTAAACCGTTAACCCTTGACCCTTAATCCTTAACCCTTAACCCTTAACCCTTAACCCCTAAACTCTTAACCCTTAACCCTTATCCCTTAACCCTTAACCCCTAACCCCAAACCCCTAACTGTTAACCCTTAACCCTTAACCGTTAAACGTTAACCCTTAACTGATAACCGATAACCGTTAACCGTTAACCGTTAACCCTTAACCCTTAATCCTTAACCGTTAACTCTTATCCCTTAATCGTTAACTGTTAACCGATAACCGATAATCGATAGCCGTTAACCGTTAATCGTTAACCGTTAAACGTTAAACATTAACCGTTAACTGTTAAACGTTAAACGTTAACCATTAACCGTTAACCGTTAACCCTTAATCATTAACCATTAACACTTAACCCCTAACTGTTAACACTTAACCGTTAACAGTTAACCCTTAACCCTTAACTGTTAACGGTTAACCCTTAACCATTAACCATTAACCGTTAACTGATAACCGATAACCTTAACCATTAATCGTTAACCTTTAACTGTTAACCCTTAAACCTTAAACCTTAACCTTTAACCGTTAACCGTTAACCGTTAACTTTAACCCTTAACCCTTAACCCTTAACCGTGAAACGTTAAACGTTAACCCTTAACCGTTAACCCTAAACCCTTAACTGTTAACCATTAACCGTTAACCCTTGACTGTTAACCGTTACCCATTAACCCTTAATTGTTAACTGTTAACCGTTAACCGTTAACCCTTAACCCTTAACCCTTAACCGTTAACCGTTAATTGATAACTGATAACCTTAATCGTTATCCGTTAACTGTTAACCCTTAACCTTAAACCTTAAACCTTAACAGTTAACCATTAACCGTTAATCATTAAACGTTAACCGTTAACCTTAACCCTTAACCCTTAACCATTAACCGTTAAACGTTAAACGTTAAATGTTATCTCTTAACCGTTAATCGTTAACCGTTAACCCTAAACCCTAAACCCTGTTGTTATTGTTGCTCGATCATTTTCACTGCATGGTCTTGCACAAGCATCTCCAGCTCCTCCTGAGTGAGTGTCACGGTGGTTAGTCGTCTAGCGTCCTCCATCTTCTTGGCTCGGATGCAAGTTAGATTCCCTCAGACGGCGGAAAACATGATTCTGTCTGAAAGTCGATGAGATGGATGCTGGAGATGTGGTGCTCCGTTGACCTCCTATGGACTTTACTATGCTCCTACAACACAAGCAGCGTCAATGTCTAGCCCTCCAACACTCAAGTCAATTTCCAGCGAGGAAGAAGAAGAAGCAAAGAGCGTAGCGAAGAGAACTGTAGCGCAACAGTAAAATATCACTGTCGGAGGGTTCCTCTTGTAGAAACGTATGCGCTTCTCGTCCAAGGGTTCCTCCACTTCCAACTTCACTGCCGGAGGAGGCGGAGCCGAGTGCGGGATGGAATCAGATCGGCGCTTGCAGGAATCCGACGACCAAACCATTTCGCTGGAAGATATCCAATGTAGGAACCCTAGAACGCCCAGTTTCGCTGCTTCTTCACAGCTTTCACGCTTCGATCGCGTATTGGTATTTCACAGAAATAGAGGTGGAGGCATCTATTCGCAAGGAAGGTGGATCAATTTCGCAGAGGACGACGAAGGGATTCTTAAATAGGGAATAATCTTGACTTAATTTAGTAAGTTTTGCCCACGTGGCATATACATTGCTTTGAGTATCCCTCAGTGGAGAAATTTGTGAGGGATATATTTCTAAATATTTTCTAATTTTAAATATCTCATCTCAAAAGGGATAAGGTTGCGTACAATGGATCCTTACTCGGGATCTCGCATGACGGGAGATTCGTGCAACGAACTGTTCTTAAATATCCCGGCTGAAAAAGGATATTTTCTAAAATATTTCCTAATCTCAAATATTCTTTTTGGAAAGGGATATTTTTTCTAAGTATTTTTTAAATTTAAATATTCCTGTTGAAAAGGAAATATTATAGAGGAGTTTGAAAGTATCTATGTTTTAAAAAAATAAAAAATAAAAAACTTTATATTTATATGGAATTTGGGAAATTTAATAGATGGTTATGTCAATATTTAATTTATGAGATATTAAATTATATAATATTTGAGATATTTAAAAAGTGAGATACAAACAAGCACCAAGCTCATTGAGCACAAAGAACATGTAGGCCACATCACATTTTGCATATAGGTCAAAGCCCAATTAGCCCATTTAACTCATGTAGGCCATTTAGCCCATTTAGCCTATTTAGCCCATTTATCGCATTTAGCCCATGTAGGTCATTGCTCATTTGAACCCATGACCATTTAGCCGTTAAACCGTTAATCGTTAACCGTTAAACGTTAATCGTTAACCGTTAAACGTTAACTGTTAAACGTTAAACGTTAACCATTAACCGTTAACCCTTAACCCTTAATCATTAACCGTTAACACTTAACCCCTAACTGTTAACACTTAACCGTTAACCGTTGACCGTTAACCCTTAACTGTTAACGGTTAACCCTTAACCATTAACCATTAACCGTTAACTGATAACCGATAACCTTAACCATTAATCGTTAACCTTTAACTGTTAACCCTTAAACCTTAAACCTTAACCTTTAACCGTTAACCGTTAACCGTTAACTTTAACCCTTAACCCTTAACCCTTAACCCTTAACCGTGAAACGTTAAACGTTAACCCTTAACCGTTAACCCTAAACCCTTAACTGTTAACCATTAACCGTTAAACCTTGACTGTTAACCGTTACCCGTTAACCCTTAATTGTTAACTGTTAACCGTTAACCCTTAACCGTTAACCCTTAACCGTTAACCGTTAATTGATAACTGATAACCTTAATCGTTATCTGTTAACTGTTAACCCTTAACCCTTAAACCTTAAACCTTAACAGTTAACCATTAATCGTTAATCATTAAACGTTAACCGTTAACCTTAACCCTTAACCCTTAACCATTAACCGTTAAACGTTAAACGTTAAATGTTATCTCTTAACCGTTAATCGTTAATCGTTAACCCTAAACCCTAAACCCTGTTGTTATTGTTGCTCGATCATTTTCACTGCTTGGTCTTGCACAAGCATCTCCAGCTCCTCCTGAGTGAGTGTCACGGTGGTTAGTCGTCTAGCATCCTCCATCTTCTTGGCTCGGATGCAAGTTAGATTCCCTTAGACGGCGCAAAACATGAATATGTCTGAAAGTCGATGAGATGGATGCTGGAGATGTGGTGCTCCGTTGACTTCCTATGGACTTTGCTATGCTCCTACAATACAAGCAGCGTCAGTGCCTAGCCCTCCAACACTCAAGTCAATTTCCAGCGAGGAAGAAGAAGAAGCAAAGAGCGTAGCAAAGAGAACTGTAGCGCAATAGTAAAATATCACTGCCGGAGGGTTCCTCTTGTAGAGACGTATGCGCTTCTCGTCCAAGGGTTCCTCCACATCCAACTTCACTGCCGGAGGAGGCGGAGGCGAGTGCGGGGTGGAATCAAATCGGCGCTTGCAGGAATCCGACGACCAAACCATTTCGCTGGAAGATATCCAATGTAGGAACCCTAGAACGCCCAGTTTCGCTGCTTCTTCACAGCTTTCACGCTTCGATCGCGTATTGGTATTTCACAGAAATAGAGGTGGAGGCATCTATTCGCAAGGAAGGTGGATCAATTTCGCAGAGGACGACGAAGGGATTCTTAAATAGGGAATAATCTTGACTTAATTTAGTAAGTTTTGCCCACGTGGCATATACATTGCTTTGAGTATCCCTCAGTGGAGAAATTTGTGAGGGATATATTTCTAAATATTTTCTAATTTTAAATATCTCATCTCAAAAGGGATAAGGTTGCGTACAATGGATCCTTACTCGGGATCTCGCATGACGGGAGATTCGTGCAACGAACTGTTCTTAAATATCCCGGCTGAAAAAGGATATTTTCTAAAATATTTCCTAATCTCAAATATTCTTTTTGGAAAGGGATATTTTTCTAAGTATTTTTAAATTTAAATATTCCTGTTGAAAAGGAAATATTATAGAGGAGTTTGAAAGTATCTATGTTTTAAAAAAATAAAAAATAAAAAACTTTATATTTATATGGAATTTGGGAAATTTAATAGATGGTTATGTCAATATTTAATTTATGAGATATTAAATTATATAATATTTGAGATATTTAAAAAGTGAGATACAAACAAGCAGCAAGCTCATTGAGCACAAAGAACATGTAGGCCACATCACATTTTGCATATAGTCAAAGCCCAATTAGCCCATTTAACTCATGTAGGCCATTTAGCCCATTTAGCCTATTTAGCCCATTTATCGCATTTAGCCCATGTAGGTCATTGCTCATTTGAACCCATGACCATTTAGCCGTTAAACCGTTAATCGTTAACCGTTAAACGTTAATCGTTAACCGTTAAACGTTAACTGTTAAACGTTAAACGTTAACCATTAACCGTTAACCCTTAACCCTTAATCATTAACCGTTAACACTTAACCCCTAACTGTTAACACTTAACCGTTAACCGTTGACCGTTAACCCTTAACTGTTAACGGTTAACCCTTAACCATTAACCATTAACCGTTAACTGATAACCGATAACCTTAATCATTAATCGTTAACCTTTAACTGTTAACCCTTAAACCTTAAACCTTAACCTTTAACCGTTAACCGTTAACTTTAACCCTTAACCCTTAACCCTTAACCGTGAAACGTTAAACGTTAACCCTTAACCGTTAACCCTAAACCCTTAACTGTTAACCATTAACCGTTAAACCTTGACTGTTAACCGTTACCCGTTAACCCTTAATTGTTAACTGTTAACCGTTAACCCTTAACCGTTAACCCTTAACCGTTAACCGTTAATTGATAACTGATAACCTTAATCGTTATCTGTTAACTGTTAACCCTTAACCCTTAAACCTTAAACCTTAACAGTTAACCATTAATCGTTAATCATTAAACGTTAACCGTTAACCTTAACCCTTAACCCTTAACCATTAACCGTTAAACGTTAAACGTTAAACGTTAAATGTTATCTCTTAACCGTTAATCGTTAATCGTTAACCCTAAACCCTAAACCCTGTTGTTATTGTTGCTCGATCATTTTCACTGCTTGGTCTTGCACAAGCATCTCCAACTCCTCCTGAGTGAGTGTCACGGTGGTTAGTCGTCTAGCATCCTCCATCTTCTTGGCTCGGATGCAAGTTAGATTCCCTTAGACGGCGCAAAACATGATTATGTCTGAAAGTCGATGAGATGGATGCTGGAGATGTGGTGCTCCGTTGACCTCCTATGGACTTTGCTATGCTCCTACAACACAAGCAGCGTCAGTGCCTAGCCCTCCAACACTCAAGTCAATTTACAGCGAGGAAGAAGAAGAAGCAAAGAGCGTAGCAAAGAGAACTGTAGTGCAATAGTAAAATATCACTGCCGGAGGGTTCCTCTTGTAGAGACGTATGCGCTTCTCGTCCAAGGGTTCCTCCACATCCAACTTCACTGCCGGAGGAGGCGGAGGCGAGTGCGGGGTGAAATCAAATCGGCGCTTGCAGGAATCCGACGACCAAACCATTTCGCTAGAAGATATCCAAAGTAGGAACACTAGAACGCCCAATTTCACTGCTTCTTCGCAGCTTTTACGCTTTGATTGCGTAGAGGTATTTCGCAGAAACAGAGGTGGAGGGATCTATTCGCAAGGAAGGCTGACCAATTTCGCAGAGGACGACGAAGGAATTCTTTAATAGGGAATAATCTTGACTTAATTTAGTAAGTTTTGCCCACGTGGCATATACATTGCTTAGAGTATCCCTCAATGGATAAATTTGGGAGGGATATATTTATAAATATTTTCTAATTTTATATGTCTCATCTCAAAAGGGATAAGGTTGCGTACAATGGATCCTTACTCGGGATCCCGCATGGCAGGAGATTCATGCTCCGGACTGTTCTTAAATATCCCTGCTGAAAAAGGATATTTTCTAAACTATTTCCTAATCTCAAATATTCTTTTTGGAAAGAGATATTTTTTCTAAGTATTTTTGAAATTTAAATATTTGTGTTGAAAAGGAAATATTATAGAGGAGTTTGAATGTATTTATGTTTTTAAAAAATAAAAAATAAAAAACTTTATATTTATATGGAATTTGGGATATTTAATAGATGGTTATGTCAATATTTAATTTATGAGATATTAAATTATATAATATTTAAGATATTTAAAAAGTGAGATACAAACCAGCACCAAGCTCATTGAGCACAAAGACCATGTAGGCCACATCATATTTAGCATATAAGTCAAAGCCCAATTACCTCATTTAACTCATGTAGGTCATTTAGCCCATTTAGCCAATTTAGCCCATTATTCCCATTTAGCCCATTTATCGTATTTAGCCCATGTAGGTCATTTCCCATTTGAACCCATGACCATTTAGCCAAAAGCCCATTTGGATAAAACCCATCTAGGCAAAAGCTTATTTAGCACAATAGCTATGTAGCCCAAAGCACACTTAGGCCACAACACATTTAGTTAACGTGACAACTCTATAATGGTCTTGTGACATCAAGAATCCACCCTAAATCCTAAACCTTAACCCTTACCCCCTAAACTTTTAACCCTTAACCCTTAACTCGTATCGTCCTTCACACTAACTGTGTCTTTTGCTGGACTCCCTGTGCTCCTATGTTCTTGCATACTTTGACACAAGGTTAAATAAAATAAGACCTAACTTGACTTGGTTGATCACATCTAAACCTTCACAGGGTACTTACACCAGTAGCAGATCCTTCATAGATAATTGTAAGAAAAACTCAGCAATAAAGGCAAGTAAATGTTAGAATGTATACTAAAAGCCTAGCTTTTGGTATAAATATTTATCTAGAAATAAGAATCACATTGGTCAAATGTCTACATTTATGATAAATGTAGTTGTTCAATTAATTTATATTGTAGATAACATGGTGTGTGGTGTCACACACAGAAGATCATGTTATCAGTACCTTATAAATTATAAACAGTAGCTCATGACCAAGATGGAAAGGAACAAACCATTGGAAGGTCGTAGTGTAATTAGGTATTAGTTTATCTTAACTATGTAATTACACTAGTACACTTAGAGTGTATTGAGTAGGACCATTAGAGGTCGTTTCTTTTATACTGACTTTATAAAGGAACAAAGACCTCAGTTATTATGGAAGTCTTAATCCCAATATAATAACAAGCATATATATTTGATATTTATTTCTTTAATTTATCAATGGGTGAGATTTAGTTCGATAAATCAATAAGCCCGATAAGTTGGAAATGATATCACTTATAGTGTGTGTTATTAATTATAGAAGGAAACTGTCCTAGTGATCTAGGTTGAGAATGCCCCAAGAGGAGCTCATATGTTAAACCGGTGGACTTAGTCCGACGATGAAGTTGAGTGGTACTACTCTTGAGCTAGATATTAATTAAGTGAGTTGTGTGAACTTACTTAATTAGTGGACATTTGTTATCTTAAACACAGGAGACTAACTCATAATAAGAAGGAGCCAAAATGTAATTTGGGATTGTGCGGTAGTTCAATAATAGTTTCTAGTGGAATGAATTATTATTGATAAAATTAAGTTGTGTGTTCAGGTGAACAGGGATGCTTAATTTTATCGGAGACAAAACCAATTCCTCTGTCCTATCGTAGCCTCTTAATTATAGAGTATTATACCCACCTATACCCACCTTCTTACCATCCCTGAGCTGCCAGCTTGGAGACCAAGCTAGGCCGCCAAAGTTTGGTTCATGGTGCTTGGTGTAGCAGGTTCAAGCTTGGTGGGGCCCAAATTAAAATAAAAGATTTTTATTTTAAAATTTTTCTTATGTGGATAACATGATTTAAAAGAGTTTAAAAATTTAAATCTTTCCTTTTATAAGATTCTACAAAGATTAAGAGAAGAGCTAAATCTCTTTCCTTATTTGTAGATTAAAGGTTGATTTTAATTTTGGTAAAACTTTCCTTTTAATTATGTTTATGATTTAAAAGAAAGTTTAAAGTTTAAAAATTAAAAATTCTCTTTATTAGTATCTAAAAGATTAAGAAAAGATTTAATATCTTTCCTTATTTGTAGATTGAAAGGAGATTTTAATTTTTAGAGATAACTTTCCTTTTTTATCCACATGTTTAAAAGAAAGATTTTAATTTATAAAATTTCTTTTATTAACCAATCATGAAGGATTAAAATTATTGGAGAAATTTTATAAATTTCTAGAAACAAATTATGAAGTTTTAATTTTGTTTTAATTAAAACTCTCATTGTTTTATGGGGAAATCAATAAATAAGAGAAGAAAATTATTTTAATTAAATAAAATTTCTTTTATGGTAAAAGAATCAAGGAAGTTTTATTTAAATTTCCTTTTTCAAGACCAAGGATTATAAAAGAGGGGTAGAGGAGACTTCATGGTGACCTTGACTCTATTCTTCTTCTTCTCCATCCTGCCGTCACAGCCGAGGTCCCTCTTCTTCTTCTCTCTTCTCCTTCTGTGCCGAGACTTCATCAGCTTGTATAGGTGGCGGATCTAGCTTGGAGAAAAGGAGAAGAGGAGTCTTGTTCCTTGGAGCTTGGTTGGTGGAAAAGATCTTCATCTTTGGAAGCATTGTGTTGGCGAACAAACTGAAGAAAGGAGAAGAAGGTATTTGTGGTTTCTCATCTCGAAGATCGTTACGTCCGAGATTAGAAGAGAATCTGATAGAAGATCAAGAGGTCTTTCTAAAGGTATAACTAGTATTTTCTTTTCCGCATCATTCTAGTTATTTTTGGAAATAATACCAAATACAAGAGGCATGCGATTCTAGTATTTCAATGTTTTCGATGTTGTGTTCTTTTGTTTCTTTTCCTTGTGATTTGATTGTTCTTTTCGGTTGACCTAAAGCTATTTAAGGAAATTAAATATTAACTTTCCTTAAAAGGCTTTGTCTAGTCGGTGGTGGTTGTTCTATCCAAGCAAGTCATGTGCCTCGATGCACCAAACCCGTCGACTCTTTCAAGTATATTTAATGAAATTAACTAGGTGATTTGCTGGACTCCGTGTGCTCCTAAGTTCTTGCATACTTAAACATAAAGTTAAATAGAATAAGATCAAACTTGAATTGATTGGTCACATCAAAATTTCCACATGGTACTTACACCGGTAGCAGATCCTTCGTGGATAATTGTAAGTAAAACTCAGCAATAAAGGCAAGTAAAATTGCTCATCATTTTTCTTTTTGGTGGACCGTATCACATAAAGTTACAAACACAAATAGGAGGAAAATAATGCGCAGAAAAATTTTACCCAAAACAAAAAGATTGAATAGATTGCAAATACAAGAAAAGAATAAGAATAATGCATAGACAAAAACTTCCACAAGAACATACAAATAATAACAGGAAGGAGAGATGTATCATTTACATAAACCACCAAAATTTTCCTTATAAAACCCTCACCTCCCTTGTCCCAATCCTCAAACATGTGGTTGTCATCAACTCCATACAATACGATATGATACGGTATGATACGTGACGAGACAATCTATAATACTACGAAACGTGATGATATGATACGATACGATACGTTCCAATGCAATACGATACGATACGTTTCTATGCGATACGATACGATACGTTCCTATACGATATCTTCACTATTTATTTCCTTTATCTTTTTCCTCCAATAATGTGCAATTTTTTGTTACAATGTTTTCCTTTCCCCTTTGTGCGTCCATTTAGCACAAAGCCCATTTGGACAGCATGCAATTTAGCACAAAGCTCAATGAGCACAAAGACCATGTAGGCCACATCACAGTTAGCATATAGGCCAAAGCCCAATTAGCCCATTTAACTCATGTAGGCCAATTAGATCATTTAACCCATTTAGCCTATTTAGCCCATCAAGCACATTTAGCCCATTTATCGCATTTAGCCCAAGTAGGTCATTGCCCATTTGAACCCATGAGCATTTAGCCGAAAGCCCATTTGGACAAAACCCATCTAGGCAAAAGCTTATTTAACACAATAGTCATGTAGCCTAAAGCACACTTAGGCCACAACACATTTAGTTGACGTGACAACTTTATAATGATCATGTCACATCAAGAATCCATCCTAAACTCTAAACCTTAAACCCTTAACCCTTAACCCATAACCCCTAAACCCTTAACCCTTAATCCTTAACCCTTAAACCTTAACCTCTTACCCTTAACCCCTAAACCCTTAACCCATATTCCATAACCCTTAACCAATAACCCTTAACCCTTAACCCTTAATCCTTAACCCTAAACCCCTTAACCCTTAACCCTTAATTTTTATCCTTAAACCATAACCCTTAACCCCTAACCCCTAACCCTTAACACCTAACAGTTAACCATTAACCCTTAACCATTAAACATAAACTCTTAACCCTTACCCTTAACCCTTAACCCTTAACCCTTAACCCTTAACTGATAACTGATAACCGTTAATCGTTAAACGTTAACCGTTAACCATTAACCGTTAACCGATAACCGTTAACCGTTAACCGTTAACCGTTAACCCTCAATCCTTAACCGTTAACTGCTAATCGTTAACCCTTAATCCTTAACCGTTAACCGCTAACCGTTAACCCTTAACCGTTAACCGTTAACTCTTAATCCTTAACCGTTAACCAGTAACCATTACCCGATAACTGATATCCGTTAACCGTTAACTGTTAACCGTTAACCGTTAACCGTTAACTGTTAACCGTTAACCGTTAACTGTTAACCGTTAACCGTTAACTGTTAACCGTTAACCGTTAACCATAACCCTCAACCCTTAACCGTTAAACGTTAAATGTTAACCCTTAACCGTTAACCCTTAACTGTTAACCGTTATCCGTTAACTGTTAACCCTTAACCCTTAAACCTTAAACCATAAACCTTAACCGTTAACCATTAACCGTTAATCGTTAATCGTTAAACGTTAACCGTTAACCGTTAACCTTAACCATTAACCGTTAAACGTTAAACGTTAAATGTTAACTCTTAACCGTTAATCGTTAATCGTTAACCCTAAACCCTAAACCCTGTTGTTATTGTTGCTCGATCATTTTCACTGCTTGGTCTTGCACAAGCATCTCCAGCCCCTCCTAAGTGAGTGTCATGGTGGTTAGTCATCTAGCGTCCTCCATCTTCTTGGCTCGGATGCAAGCTAGATTTCCACAGACGGTGCAAAACATGATTCTGTCTGAAAGTCGATGAGATGAATGCTGGAGATGTGGTGCTCCGTTGACCTCCTATGGACTTTGCTCTGCTCCTACAACACAAGCAGCGTTAGTGCCTAGCCCTCCAACACTCAAGTCAATTTCAGCGAGGAAGAAGAAGAAGCAAAGAGCGTAGCAAAGAGAACTGTAGCGCAATAATATAATATCACTGCCGGAGGGTTCCTCTTGTAGAGACGTATGCGCTTCTCGTCCAAGGGTTCCTCCACTTCCAACTTTACTGCCGGAGGAGGCAGAGCAGAGTGCGGGGTGGAATTAGATCGGCCAAACCATTTCACTGGAAGATATCCAAAGTAGGAATCCTAGAACGCCCAGTTTCGCTGCTTCTTCGCAGCTTTTACGCTTCGATAAGGAAGGTGGAGCAATTTCGCAGAGGGCGACGAAGGGATTCTTTAATAGGGAATAATCTTGACTTAATTTAGTAAGTTTTGCCCACGTGGCATATACATTGCTTAGAGTATCCCTCAGTGGAGAAATTTGGGAGGTATATATTTATAAATATTTTCTAATTTTAAATATCTCATCTCAAAAGGGATAAGGTTGCGTACAATCGATCCTTACACGGGATCCCGCATGGCGGGCGATTCATGCTTCGGACTGTTCTTAAATATCCTGGCTGAAAAAGGATATTTTCTAAAATATTTCCTAATCTCAAATATTCTTTTGGGAAAGAGATACTTTTTCTAAGTATTTTTGAAATTTAAATATTTCTGTTGAAAAGGAAATATTATAGAGGAGTTTGAATGTATCTATGTTTTTAAAAAATAAAAAATAAAAAACTTTATATTTATATGGAATTTGGGATATTTAATAGATGGTTATGTAAAAATTTAATTTATGAGATATTAAACTATATAATATTTGAGATATTTAAAAAGTGAGATACAAACCAACACCAAGCTCATTGAGCACAAAGACCATGTAGGCCACATCACATTTAGCATATAGGTCAAAGCCCAATTAGCTCATTTAACTCATGTAGGCCATTTAGCTCATTTAGTCAATTTGGCCCATTATGCCCATTTAGCCCATTTATCGCATTTAGCCCATGTAGGTTATTTCCCATTTGAACCCATGACCATTTAGCCAAAAGCCCATTTGGACAAAACCCATCTAGGCAAAAGTTCATTTAGCACAATAGCTATATAGCCCAAAGCACACTTAGGCCACAACACATTTAGTTAACGTGACAACTCTATAATGGTCTTGTCACGTCAAGAATCCAACCTAAATCCTAAACCTTAACCCTTAACCCTTAACCCTTACCCCCTAAACCCTTAACCCTTAACCCGTATCGTCCTTTACACTAACTGCGTCTTTTGCTGGACTCCCTGTGCTCCTATGTTCTTGCATACTTAGACACAAGGTTAAATACAATAAGGCCTAACTTGACTTGGTTGATCACATCTAAACCTCCACGGAGTACTTACACCAGTAGCAGATCCTTCATGGATAATTGTAAGAAAAACTCAGCAATAAAGGCAAGTAAAATTGCTCATCAATTTTCTTTTTGGTGGACTGTATCACATAAAGTTACAAACACAAATAGGAGGAAAATAAGAATAATGCATATACAAATAATGCATAAATTCTGCCCAAAACAGAAAGATTGAATAGATTGCAAATACAAGAAAAGAATAAGAATAATGCATAGACAAAAACTTTCACAAGAACATACAAATAATAATAGGAAGGAGAGATGTATCATTTACATAAACCACCAAATTTTTCCTTATAAATTCCTCACCTCTCATGTCCCAATCCTCAAATATGTGGTTGTCATCAACTCCATACAATACGATATGATACGGTATGATATGTGACGAGACAATCTATAATAGTACGAAACGTGATGATATGATACGATACGATACGTTCCAATGCAATACGATACGATATAATCCTATACGATATGTTCACCATTCATTTCCATTATCTTTTTCCTCCGATTATGTGCAATTTTTTGTTACAATGTTTTTCTTTCCCCCTTGTGCGTCCATTTAGCACAAAACCCATTTGGACAACATGCAATTTAGCACAAAGCTCATTGAGCACAAAGACCATGTAGGCCACTTCACATTTAGCATATAGGCCAAAGCCCAATTAGCCCATTTAACTCATGTAGGCCAATTAGGTCATTTAACCGATTTAGCCTATTTAGCCCATCAATCCCATTTAGCCCATTTATCCCATTTAGCCCAAGTAGATCATTGCCCATTTGAACCCATGACCATTTAGCCGAAAGCCCATTTGGACAAAGCCCATCTAGGCAAAAGCTCATTTAGCACAATAGCCATGTAGCCCAAAGCACACTTAGGCCACGACACATTTAGTTGACGTGATAACTTTATAATGGTCTTGTCACATCAAGAATCCACCCTAAACTCTAAACCTTAAAGCCATAACCCTTAACCCATAACCCCTAAACCCTTAACCCTTAACCCTTAACCCTTAACCTCTTACCCTTAACCTCTAAACCCTTAACTTATATTCCATAACCCTTAACCCTTAACCCTTAACCCCATAACCCTTAACCCTTAACCCCTTAACCCTTAACCCTTAACCCTAAACCTCTTAACCCTTAACCCTTAATTTTTATTCCTAAACCCTAACCCCTAACCCCTAACCCCTAACTGTTAACCATTAACCCTGAACCCTTAACCCTTAACCATTAAACATTAACCCTTAACCCTTAACTGATAACTGATAACCGTTAATCGTTAAACGTTAACCGTTAACCATTAACCGTTAATCGATAACCGTAAACCCATAATCCTTAACCGTTAACCCTTAATCCTTAACCGTTAACGGCTAACCGTTAACCATTAACCCTTAACCGTTAACCGTTAACCCATATCCGTTAACCCTTAACCGATAACCCTTAACTCTTAATCCTTAACCGTTAACCAGTAACCATTACCCGATAACTGATATCCGTTAACCGTTAACTGTTAACCGTTAACCGTTAACTGTTAACCGTTAACCGTTAACCATAACCCTCAACCCTTAACCGTTAAACGTTAAATGTTAACCCTTAACCGTTAACCCTAAACCCTAAACCCTTAAACCTAAACCCTTAACCCTTAACCGTTAACCCTTAACTGTTAACCGTTACCCGTTAACCCTTAACTGATAATCGTTAACCGTTAACCCTTAACCGTTAACCATTAACCCTTAACCGTTAACCATTAACCCTTAACCATTAACCGTTAATTGATAAACGATAACCTTAACCGTTAACCGTTAACGGTTAACCCTTAACCCTTAAACCTTAAACTTTAACCGTTAACCTTTAACTGTTAAATGTTAACCGTTAACCGTTAAACGTTAACCGTTAACCGTTAAACGTTAACTATTAACCGTTAGCCTTAACCCTATACCCTTAACCATTAGCCGTTAAACGTTAAATGTTAACCCTTAACCGTTAACCGTTAACTCTAAATCGTAAACCCTAAACCTTGTTGTTATTGTTGCTCGATCATTTTCACTGCTTGGTCTTGCATAAGCAACTCCAGCTCCTCCTGAGTGAGTGTCACGGTGGTTAGTCGTCTAGTGTCCTCCATCTTCTTGGCTTGGATGCAAGCTAGATTCCCACAGACGGCGCTAAACATGATTCTGTCCGAAAGTCGATGAGATGGATGCTGGAGATATGGTGCTCCATTAACCTCCTATGGACTTTGCTCTGCTTCTACAACACAAGCAGCGTCAATGCCTAGCCCTCCAACACTCAAGCACATTGTTGAAAAGAGAAGAATAAGACGAAGTGATCGCGTCGGAGGTTCCTCTTGTAGAGACGTATGCGCTTCTCGTCCAAGGGTTCCTCCACTTCCAACTTCATCCGGAGGATGCGGAGCCGAGTGAGAGAAGGAATCAGATCGGCGCTTGCCGGAATCCGATATCTAAAGTAGGAACCCTAGAACGCCCAGTTTCGCTGCTTCTTCACAGCTTTTACGCTTCGATCGCGTAGAGGTATTTCGCAGAAATAGAGGTGGAGGGATCTATTCGCAAGGAAGGTGGACCAATTTCGCAGAGGACGACGAAGGGATTCTTTAATAGGGAATAATCTTGACTTAATTTAGTAAGTTTTGCCCACGTGGCATATACATTGCTTTGAGTATCCCTCAGTGGAGAAATTTGTGAGGGATATATTTCAAAATATTTTCTAATTTTAAATATCTCATCTCAAAAGCGATAAGGTTGCGTACAATGGATCCTTACTCGGGATCTCGCATGGCGGGAGATCCATGCACCGGACTGTTCTTAAATATCCCGGCTGAAAAAGAATATTTTCTAAAATATTTCCTAATCTCAAATATTCTTTTTGGAAAGAGATATTTTTTCTAAGTATTTTTTAAATTTAAATATTCCTGTTGAAAAGGAAATATTATAGAGGAGTTTGAATGTATCTATGTTTTTAAAAAATAAAAAATAAAAAACTTTATATTTATATGGAATTTGGGATATTTAATAGATGGTTATGTCAATATTTAATTTATGAGATATTAAATTATATAATATTTGAGATATTTAAAAAGTGAAATACAAACCAGCACCAAGCTCATTGAGCACAAATACCATGTAGGCCACATCACATTTAGCATATAGGCCAAAGCCCAATTAGCCCATTTAACTCATGTAGGCCATTTAGCCCATTTATCCTATTTAGCCCATTAAACCCATTTTTCGCATTTAGCCCATCTAGGTCATTGCCCATTTGAACTCATGACCATTAAGCCGAAAGCCCATTTGGACAAAACTCATCTAGGCAAAAGCTCATTTAGCACAATAGCTATTGATCCTGTCCGAACCGGGAATCAGTGGACGCTGAACCTGCAACGAAACCGAGCCGGGAGGGGTGTCCCGGCGACGGCCCTCCGACGCTCAAGTCAGGCGAGGAATAACAAAAAGGTGGCTTCAAGATGAAGATTTTTTATACCTCCAGTGGAGAAATGGAAGCCTTATATAGATCTCTCGAAAAGAAGGCGTGCAATCAAAGCAACCACCGCTGACCATGCCTGTATGGGTCTCGGAAAGGCCGTGTCTAAATATGGATCCGCTGTGGAACGTCCATGAGACCATCTTGCTCGTCAGCCTCCATGATGTGCGGCAGATCGTGCGATCTTGTGTCGGCCTAATCATTAGACATGCTTCTGACATCTCATATCTTGAGTCGAGCGCATAGGCCGCTCGACCCCGCTCTATTTGGCGAGCCGAACAACCCCGCCCTTGCCCCCGCCGATCGGACTCTCGCTCGGCCGCCGGCCCTTTCTGCACAGGCGTCGCTTAAACATGAGCCCATGGATGGGTTTATCTATAGCTCTCGACCTACCCATCCGCGGCTCGGCCATCCACCGCATGACCTTTCATCGTTCTCGATCGAGACCCTTCGTAGTGGGTCCCCCCCTTCTTCAGATCACTTGCTTCCCTTAAGTCTAGTCGAAGAAGGGCAGCGTGATCGACCGGACTATATGTATTCGAGCGGCCGTCGCCTCCCTTTCCGTAGCTTATATTCTTTCTTTAGCCGTTCGGCCCTTATGCCGGATTTAGCCGCTCGGCTCTTCTTTCGGATGTCTCGCTCAAAGTGGATGTTGGCTTGTCTAAATCGTGCAAATCCCTTCCATTGTCGCAGACGCGTCACGCGGTGATAGCCCCGTGTGTGCCTAGTGGCAAGCACACGTGGCTCTTCTCGCGTGACGCCGATGCTTAATACGATGGGACGTGATTGCTTTGAAATAGACGATCGATGACGGCGCCTTCGTGACCTCGCATCCGGACGGGACCGCACCGGCCCGCGGTGATAAGGCCCCGCCTCCTTCCTTGCCGCCGTGCAAGCTGCCTCTGCCTCCATTCTTTCGTCTGCTGCCTTGACGACCAGGTTCATTCTGCGGCGATCACCTCCTCGGTGATTTTCCCCGCTTCTTCCTAGTGAGTCTTCTTCCTTTATAGGTCTTCCTGCTCATTTCGCTCCTTTCGTTTCCCTTCCTTTGATTTCTTTCTGAGCCGAGTTCCTCTCCCGACCTCTGGTACACGACCATGGAGAGCCGATTCGATGAGGAGCATGCCCAGGCCTTGTTCGGACATACGGGCTTCCCGATGACCACGAAATAATTATAGCCGGCCCGACCGACCGTCCAAATGACCCGCCGATCGGCTCCATTTGTTTCTTTTTAGACCAATTCCGGGCGGCCTTAGATTTCCTACCCATCCATTTATTACGGAGGTTTGTAATTACTTCCGCATCCCACTCGGCCACTTGTGCCGAATTCCTTTAGGTTGCTGAGCGGGATGGTCGTCCTCTTTAAGTTGCACAGTATTCCTCTTGACCCTAAGATATTCCATTTCTTCTTCTACCCCAAACAATCCGAGCCGGGCACTTTTATCTTCCAAAGTAGAATAGGCTTTAAATTTTTGATAACATGCTGAGCCTCCAACAAACCTTTGGAAGGAGTTTTCTTTTCATCGGACTTCGATCGGCACCTTCGCACCCAATGGCGGAACCGCGTGCGACCAGTAGAGCTTGGCAAGTTGAAGTAATCCACCTATCTTCATGCGTGACGGTTGTCCGACCGATACAAGATCGACCGGTTGCTCTGAAGGTGCTATATATTTCGGATTATCTCCCGTTGGCGAATCTCCCCTTCGCATGAGTAAGGACTCTTTACTCTCTTAGTCTTTTGTCTAGCGATTTTAATTTCTTTCTGCGGTGAGGTCATGTGGCGATCAAGGCTACGCTCACTTGAAATTGAAGTGCAGAAATTGACGGCCACCAAAAGGAGCTGCGGTTTAATCCTAACCGCCCGGATGCGAGAGGAGGAGCGAGATCCGCTCTGAAGCAGAAGTCGCCTCATCCGCTGGGTGAGGTTGAATTGATCTGTTCCTCGGCTCCGCTTGCTGGCGTCCAGTTGGAGATCCACCTTTGGAGGTTGGTGAAGCGTCGAAGAGACCCCGCCTTCCGTCAAGAGGGGAACCACAGCGCCGATCGGTAACCGCCCGACCGCCGCCATCCGGATCGGGACCCTATGCCGCTGCTTGCGATCTTGGCTCTCCTCCCGACCTCGCCGCGCTTCGTCGGTTGGGTGAAACTTCCACCATGGAGTCCTCGCATCGAAGCGCGGCCCGAAGAAGCGCCGACCATACCATAAGACTACCCTCAGATTCCCATCGGAGGAATATTCTTGTCTTCCGACCGACCATCGAGCCCGTTCACGAAATAACCTGACTGGTCCGCTCGTCAAACTCTTGAGGGCGTGATTGGTGGCCCTTATGGCGTAAGCGACTCGGCGATAACAATATCGTGACCACTCGGGTAAACCTCTTCATTCCGTGTCATGCTATTGTTTGATTCCGACATTATTATTTCCCCGCTGGGCTGAGCAAATTGCCACTAGCCATCGGCTAGCCGAGCTGGAGAAGGTCCACGGCCGAGCGGGAGAAACAAGCTCTTGAGGCCGAACAGAAGAAGGCCGCCGACCTGTGAAGAAGCGTGACAAAGATGTGAAGCGCGCCGGTAGCAGGAAGAGGCAGGCGATCGCTGACCTGGACAGAATGAAAGTAGATGTCCATGCGCTAAATCAGCGAACTAAGGATCTGGAGGCCCAGCTGAACGCCGAACGGGAGGTCCGTTCGGCTGAATGCACAAAGGCTGAAGCAAACTTGAAGGCCCTCCAAGATTCCTTAACTGCTTCCCGGGCGTTGCTCAAAAAATATAAGGAGGGAGAGCCGAGTCGCCTAGCTGTAGCGCGCCAAGAATACATCCACTCAGAACGATTTGGTGAAAAGTTTGGTGGCAACGTCTCCTCAACCTTCCTCGAGGCGGTCAAGGTCACCACGGCGTACTTCAAGAAGGGGGGGCATCTTCCTGCTGACCTGAGCATTCCTCCTCCCGAACTGGCGGCCATGATCGACGACATCCCGGACACCTTTTTTAATTTTGAGGATCCGGAGTGATGTGGGTTATTTCAAGCACTTTTTGTACTTCCTCCGCTCGGCGGATGTGAGATTTTTGTACGTGTCGTTCGACATAATTTTTCTTCTAATGAAACGATGCCCCTTTTCCTGTCTTCCTACTCATTGTCCATAATATTCTTCTGTTTGCTTAACATTAATGCTTGTAAAATTTTATGATCGTGCTCTTAAACTTTCTCCTTCACGCGTCGATCGGCAGCTCATTGCATAAAGTGCGGTGGGCGGACCTACTAGATTACGTATCTGTAAAGTCAATAGAAGGACCAACCCTTGACGAATGCTTTAATATTTATAGTTCCATTTCTCTCCGATATTCGTTCTTCCATAATTATGCACCGTGCGGCTCTCGATTTTCCATCGGCTCTTCGGCTTATTTATGAGCCGCCTCTCGATTTTTAACGGCGGGGCTCGTCGGTACGATATTTATAGCCGGTCGGCCGGCTCTCGATTTTTAACGGCGGTGCTCGTCGACTTTCCTTTCGGATTATTTATAGGCAAGCCCGTCTCGATTTTTAACGGCGGGCTCGTCGGCGCGGATATTTATAGCCGGTTGGCGCTGGCTCTCGATTTTTACAGCGGTGCTCGTGGCTTTCCGCTTCGGATTATTTATAGACCTTGCCCGTCTCGATTTTTAACGGCGGTGCTCGTCGGTAGCGGATATTTTGTGCGGCTCTCGATTTTTAACGGCGGTGCTCGTCGGCTTTTCGGATTATTTATAGACGCCGACTCTCGATTTTTAACGACGGGGCTCGTCGGTGCGGATATTTATAGCCGGTCGGTGCGGCTCGATTTTTAACGATGGTGCTCGTCGGCTTTCGCTCGGATTATTTATAGGCCCGTCGATTTTTAACAACGGTGCTCGTCGGTAGCGGATATTTATAGCCGGTCGGCGGCTCTCGATTTTACGGCGGTGCTCGTCGGCTTTCCGCTCGGATATTTATAGGCGCCGGCCCGTCTCGATTTTTAACGGCGGTGCTCGTCGGTGCGGATATTATAGCCGGTCGGCTCTCGATTTTGCGCGGTGCTCGTCGGCTTCCGTTAGGATTATTTATAAACGGCCGTCTCTCGATTTTAACGGTGCCGTCGGCGCGGATATTTATAGCCGGTGTGGCTCTCGATTTTAACGGCGGTGCTCGTCGGCTTTCAGCCGGATTATTTATAGCGCCGGCCCGTCTCGATTTTACGACGGTGCTCGTCGTGCGGATATTTATAGCCGGTCGGCGCGGCTCTCCGGTTTAATGTCTGGGCTAGACGGCTTTAGGGCTAACTCCTTACCAGGTCGAGCGACCTTGGCCTTCCGTCTCGCAGAGGATACCCTGTGCTATCATCCTTCTACTTCCTGCATCGCAAGTGCCTAGGCGACCGAGGAGCATATACAGTTACATTTAGCGCACCTTTCACCCAGTGCGGAGAACGTATTCCTGGCCAAACGGCTCAGGGTCTGCTTCGTCGAGCATTTTTGCTAAGATAATTTACCGCCGTTCGAACGGTACAGGGCCTTCGACCCACGATAACGTCTCATTTTCGCTCTTTTGACTCTTCATTTCTGCATTTCAAGCATTCAGTTGAAAAATGAAGTACACCGAGTGATTTACAGTGATACACCTTTCATCCCGCCCGGTAAGGCTGGAGGTGGTTCGCGCTCCACGGTCTATCTAGCTGCCGACCGTCCTTGTCTTCCAAATAATACTTCGATGACTCTGAAGGGACCGGCCCATGGAGCTTCAAGCTTGCCGACGTCGCCGACCGGCTTGACTTTCTTCCAGACAAGATCGCCGACCTGGAATGATCTGGGAATGACGCGCCGGTTGTAAGTTTGCTTCATCCGCTGGCGGTATGCCATCAGCCGAACGGCTGCCTCGCCCTCTCCTCCTACCAAGTCGACTCCATGTTTCTTCGTTGGCGTTGTCATCGTAGCTCTGGATCGGATTGAATCAGCCGGTTCGATGGAATGACGGCCTCACCGCCATATACCAAATGGGCGGTGTGACTCACATCCCTTCTTTTGGCGTCGTTCGGATGGCCCACAAGACGCCTCGGCACTTCATCACCTTCCCCAAATGGTCGAGCGAGCACGCAGAATCTGGAGAATTTCCACATTGGCGACTTATTTGGCGTTGCTCGAGGATAGAGCCGCAGGGCGTGAAATGTTGCTCAATCGTAGCTCTGCACCACTCTTCTAACATTTTCCCTGACTGCCGCCGTTGTCGGACACTAGTCGGCGGGGGATCCGAAACAACAAATGATGTGTTGCGGATGAATTTTTAACCATTTGTTGATAATCTTTAGCTGGCCTCCACCCACTTGAAGTAGTCTACCACTAGTAAAATTTCCCTGCGCGTTAGCCATCGGAAATGGACCCACAATATCCATTCCCCATTGATCAAACGGACATGAGATGGTTGATGCCTTCATCTCCTCTGTGGTCGGTGGATGAAGTTATGATACTTCGGCATGAAAGGCATGTAGATACTGTCAGCGGCATCTGTTTGTAAGGTTGGCCAAAAGTATCGGCCAAGAGGATCTTCTTGGCCAACGAGCGCCCGCAGGATGTCCTCCGCATGATCCTTGATGTACTTCCGGAGGATGTAGCTGAGTCTTCGAGCTTACATTTCGTGAAAGAGGCCGAAAAGCTTTCTTAAGTGATCTCGATAGTGTAAAACGACCGACTCTTCTTCTAAGGAAAGTGCATTCTCGGATGGTGTGGTGCGACGGAGGAATTCTATAATAGGTGTCCTCGAGTCACTTGAAGCGTGAGGCCTTGCATCCGTCGACATCCGCGCTACTGATTTTTCAATTGGTTCTTTGAAGGCGGTGGCGTTATCGAGCTTCAAGCTTGGCTAACTCATCGGCTTTGGTTCTCCCGTTAGGGAATCTTACGAATAAGCACCTCTCGGAAAGCGCTGAGTTTTCAAAGGCCTCGGCGTAGAGTTTGAGCGAACACAGTTGATCTCGAAGGTTGGGAGGCTACTGAGCCAGCTGTGAATCGAATAAAGTGTCACCCGGCCGGCTCCCACATGCCGTGCTGCGATCAGGCTATAAGGGCCTCATACTCTGCCTCATTGTTAGTAGCTTTGTAATCGGTAGGACGGATAAGTGCATCTTTTCTTCCCGAGGTGAGAGTAGTACTATTCGATCCCACTTAGGTGGAGGATCCATCCACATATATTCTCCACATAGCTTCCGCTCGGGCCTTTGCACTTGGTCATAAAATCAGCCAAGGATTGGGCTTTAATCGCGGCGGTCGATATTGGATGTCAAACTCGCTTAGTGCATCGTCCACTTGATGAGCCGTCCGGACACGGATTCATGACACTCTTAGGTGGGTGTTAAATCGGACAATGATGGTGTGAGCCAAGAAATACGGTCGAAGGCGACGGCGGCTAGAACCAAAGCAAAGGCCAGCCGGGACTCAACGTCTTTTAAAATGTGGCTCGGAAATACCAGCTGCTCTTACATGTCGCCCTCACAAGTCTTGAGCCTCTGTGCTCGATTGACGATAGATATAAAGTGACTCACCCCCGCTTGGCGGCACAGGCAGAGAATTTAGATATGTTTTCAACTCTTCAAATGCTGGTCACACTCTTCATCCCGGAACTTAGTAGCCTTGCGAGATCTTGAAGAATGGCGGGCTCCGGTCGGTTTTGGAGATGAATACGGACAATGCAGTTATCAAGCCGGTCAACGTTGTACCTCCCTTGTGTTTCTAGGAGGAAGCATGTTTCTGAGCTTTCACCTTGTTGGGGTTAGCCTATTCCTCGGTCACTATATATCCCAAGAAATGCCCTCCTTTTGCTCGACAGCGCACTGGGATTCAACTGACTCCCATGCTCTGGCGTTAAGGTTTCATGTCCTTGCAGAGATCTACCGCTCGGAAGTTTAATAAGAATATCGTCTACATAAACTTCCAGTTCCGGTCTGCTCGGAATACTTTGTTCATCAAGCGTTGATAGGTGGCCCGACATTCTTCAATCCGGCAGCATCACAATACAAGTGGCAAGTCCATCATCAAGCTTACTTTTCTTGATCTTTCCGGGCCGTTGATGATATCCTTGGTAGGCGTCAAGCATGCAGATTAATTCGCGGTATCGTAGAGTCCACCGGTGATCTATCCGCGGAGGATAAAAATCCTTGGGACATGCTTTGTTCAAGTCGAGTCGATGCAAACTCTCCATTTGCCGCCGGCGGGAGACCAATACTACGTTGGCCGACCAACTCGGCGCACCTCGCGTCGTGGCGGCCTTGAGTTTTTCTACTTCGCCGGATGATGGCATTACGCTCGACTGAAATCTCTTTTTCTCGCTTTCGGTAGAGCATCCGTCGGACATGTAACTCATCGCTATGCTCGGTGAAATTCAGGCAATTCGTGTGTCGACAGACGAAGACGCCGTGATTTCGTTGGAGGCATTGGATCAGCTTCTCCTTCTGTTCTTCCTCCGGATCCGGTGATAAAAGTCGTGGCCTCCGATCGGGTTGGATGGATATGAACTTCCTCCTTTTCATCATAAATTAAAG